>NC_088691.1:17120563-17745563 GCF_028017835.1 Emys orbicularis | reverse complement strand
AATAAGGCATGGGTGGAAACAACATCTGCAGCTCCATTGGTGAGGGCAGAAATTACACAGGCTAGCTTCTGCATATAGTGCTGTGGGGCATAAGATGATCACCAGTTGGGGCCAGGGAGAAATTTCTGCCTAGTGTTACTGCATTGGGTGAATAAGTACATTAAAAAGTGGTCTGCACCTTTTGCTAGCACAGAGCAACGGCCAATGTGGGAGACAGGGGAGCGGACTACATGGACTCTTTCTGCAGGGTCATTCTTGAGTTTTTCTACTTTTAATATTTTTGTCCAGTAGGTGTGCCAGGAGATCCCGGGACTCCAGGGACTCCAGGCCCTCGAGGAGATGAAGGAATTGCCGGTTTACCAGGCCTTCCTGGCACCCCAGGTCTCTCAGCTCTTGTTGGAGGTAAAGCATCTGCTAATATGAGTTCCAAGTAAGCTGTTAGCATGCTGTTTGTCCATGTTTGTAGCTGTCTTTGCTTGTGTATCGACACAATTAATTGAACAACTGTTGTTTCACTTATTAATGGAGGTGCTGAAATCCCCACTTCAGGATTGCAGCATGCGTAACTTCACTTCAGCAGCCTTGGCGATACACTCTGCCAAGCACAATAGCTAGAATATTGTAACCTGTATGAGGAATAGTATTTTATGTGAAAACAATTTAATTCAGAGATAGAGACAGAAAACCTGGGAGAACCAATATCTAGTTTTTCTCTCATTTGCCATGTAAGACACACAGGGTTTAATTCGATGCCCTGGGAAGTCATTGACATTGACTTAAGTGGGAGCAGGCTCAAGCCCATAGCAATTAGGGCATATCTCAGTGCATTTGTGAATATGCAACACAGCTGTGTTCGTGGCCTTTCTGTGTTTGTGAGTTCCCTGGCAAATGAGTTTGCTGGCAGTTTTGTTCACAGAAACGGAGAACTCTAAGTAAATATTAGAAAATCTGTTAAAAATGACTTTTGAGTGTAAGTACGCACCCTGGAAACCCGAAGCTAAGAGATGGATGAGCTAGTCGTGGTACAGAAACAATCTGGTGTGTCCGGTCAAAAGCAATCAATGTAACCTGAATGTCACACATTGAACCCTTGCCCTCAAACGATCTACAGATTGAGAATTATTTGTCAAATTATTTTGCTCACCGGACAATTTGCAAATAGGAAAAAAAGTCTATATTTCTCAAATTATCCACTATACATTATTCACTCAGTAACAGTAATATAGCTTTTATATTGTGCTTCACATTTTCAGAATATATCACTAGCTTGCTTAATTATTTATGCTCACTAACCAAAGTGACTTAACTAAGGCTCTGCACTAATGCAGTATTTTCGCTGGCCTAGGCAGCTGCCGTTTATAATAGTAAAAAAGTGTGACTCTCAAAGATGGCTATTGTTAATAGTCTTTTCTTTATGTGCAATGATAAGACTTCCTGCATGAACATAATATCAGCCCAATGTGCAATGCTAATCTTCATAAAATGAAAAATATCTGGATCCACATGCTGCTGGAGAGTTGGCTAACTACATAGTATATGCCTATGTTTTCTTTAGGACCACCAGGTCCCATGGGATTTCCAGGTATTCCAGGTACTACTGGTGAACCAGGAGACCAAGGGAGAGCAACAATTGGATTACCGGGCACTCCAGGCATAGATGGTTTACCGGGTATGCCAGGACCTCCAGGATTGCCTGGTCCATCACGTATGTAAATTTCTTAGACTTGCTTTTGTACAGGATTGAAATATAAACAAACAAAATAATCTTTTGGTGTGCTCTCTCTCTCTCTATGTATATTATTTACCATTGAAGAATATGCATCTGTCTATTAAGTACTTATATGGCCCCTCATGAGTGCTGTATGTGAGTGCCTTACAATCTGTAATGTATTTATCCTCATAACACCTTGAGAGGTAGGGAAGTGCTATTATGCCCATTTTACAGGTGAGGAACTGAGACAGAGAGGGACTAAGTAACTTGCCCGAGGTCATGCTGGAAGTCTGTGCCAGAGCAAGGAGTTGAATCTGGGATTCCCAAGTCCTAGGCTAGTGCCCTAATCACTGGCCCAAGAAACAGAAGAAGTGGGGTATCAAACCTGGGGCCTCATACATGCAAGGCATGTGCTCTAGCACTAAACTACATGCCTCAGTTACATGAAGAGCACATACTCTAGCATTGATCTACGTTCCCCATGTACAGTAAAATGCCAGCTCTATCTACTCAGTTTGGATTCTTTCATTGACGAATGCGCAATCATCAGACTAGCCAGGATGGGCAGGGTTGGTGTCCCTAGCCTCTGTTTGCCAGAAGCTGGGAATGGGCGACAGGGGTGGATCACTTGATGATTACCTGTTCTATTCATTCCCTCTGAAGCACCTGGCATTGGCCACTGTCAGAAGACAGGATATTGGGCTAGATGGACCTTTGGTCTGACCCAGCATGGCCATGCTTATGTTCTTATGAGAACAGCTCAGGTGAGTAAGTATTCTGGGTCAGGATTGTCAAATAGGACCCAAATATAAAGATGCATCTTTTAGATTTAAGGATGCTGGCCTTTTATCTGTACTTTATTGCTGCCCTGCTTGGTATAATAACATACATTCTGATTCATTTTGCTTAGAAAATGAGTGATAAATTAAAAGGATTTAATTCTGTATCAGCCTTGTATTCTAGAACACTGCCTCGTATGCTTGGTAAGGAATTTGGTGTTTTGTGCTGATGACCTGCCTTCCTCTTGATAAAGCTGAACTTTCAGGACATGAGGCTGACTTGAATAATCCAGCCAATGAACATGCGATGGATATTATGTTGTCCCTCAGTCTGTTGACATGGTATTGTCAGACAGTATTAAGTCAATGGGGAAGGCACAACCACTCCCTTATCAATAATTGACTCAGTCGAATAGGTAGAATTAGGCCCTTTCACTGCAGCTAAAAAGTTCATACCTTTTTGCAGCAGTTTTGTTTCATTTGTTTGAATGGAAGATTAGGAAGGTGTGTGCTGTACAGTACAGGCAGTATCTCAGAGCTAATGGGTCCTTTAAAATGGCTTTACTGGATCTCCTTAAAGCCAGGCCTGCCAATCACTTAATGTCAGACGCGGCTGTGTTTTGTTCTAAAACCAAGTTTATGTGGAAAGGATTTTAACTGTAATATTTTTGAATCAATGTAGGGAATACTCCTGCAGTGGTGGAGGGGAAGTAGGGGGGAGGGAGCAGATCGTTTTCATCTCTAACTTCAGTAAGCCAATTTGCCTTCCAGTCTTAGTTATTTTAAAATAAACTCCTGGTCCCAGCACACTGGCAAAGTAACTGGGAGAGAGGCTGGGGAGCTCTGCAAGGGACAGGCAGTTGGGGTGGGGTGGGGGTTACAGTCCTTCACACGCGCAGCAGAGCCATTGTACAAACACTAGGTAACCCTGATAGCTCCTGTTCCCATAGGCCTCAAGAGCGCAATGGCAGTGGAACTGCATAGTCACAGATCCATTGATTTGCCCCCATTTCAACCTCTCTCCCCTCCTCCTTAAAAACCCTGTGCATTGGGGTGCAGGGAGTCCCGGCAAAGTATGGCTTCCCAGGGCACGTAGGATACAGCCCCCTCTGTAGGGTCCCAGCATCCTGCCTCCTCGGTACAGTGAAACCTCAGGAGTTCTATAGCATCAGGTCCCAGTGTGGAAATGGAGGCTGAGGAAGGCAAGGTTTGACCTGAATAATTTTCACTTCTCTCTAGAACCTCTCAGTTTCACCTTGATTTGGTCTTGTGCCGGTTGTTTAGTTTTTGAAATAAGAAGCGTACCTGGCAGACCAAGAGAAAAGGAAAACCCCAGAGTATTAATACTCAGGGCTTCTTCTGCTGGTCTCTGTGGTACCCTACCAAGCCAAAGCAAACTTAACATGGACAACATTACAATACTGGGCCAAATTCTGTTCTTCATGGAATTGAAATTAGTGCAGTCGCATCCACTTATACCAGGACTCAGTATGGCTCCAGGCCATCTGCCCAAAGCAGCTGTTATTGTGGCTGGCTAATGGAGCTGAATGAAATTTAGACTTCCCGTGCCTTTGCTGATATCCTTTCCTCCTTGTGTTTCTATCTGAAGAAATCCTCAATGGAGAACCTGGGGAACCAGGAAGACCTGGACAACGGGGGACACCAGGAGTTTTGGGACTAAAGGGGACCAAAGGTGAAATTTACTACCTTGCTGCTTGCATCGTCATTGAAACCTGTGCAAAATGGTGTGAAATGCTACCTAGCCAGAATGGCTTTACACTCACTTTGCTCATTTTGTACTCACCGACGACATCAAGTGCAAAGAAGTGTGGGAAGGTTTAGGCAATGGAGATCCAATTATCTGTTTCCACAGTGCCAACAAAAACTCTCTTTCACTCTGTTTTCCAGGGGATCCAGGTGATTGTGCTTGTGATGGAGGAGCCACAAGAGCTGGACCAAAAGGTGCACCAGGCCCTCTGGGTCCACCAGGAAGTCCTGGTGAACCTGGATTTAAGGGTTCCAGTGGAGATCCAGGCACTGTGGGTGCACAAGGGCCGCGAGGGCCTCCAGTAAGTCAGGATAGGATTTCTTCAGTCTCCGACGGTTAAAGGAAAAAGTGTTGTTCTCATGCCATTGGCCAAAATTGTCTAAATTGAAACCTGAAGGATTTTTTTTTTAAATGATTGTTTCTGCTTGGTTGGGTAAGAAGGCAAAAAACAATTTGTAGAAATAAGATAAAAGCCCAGAAATGTCATCAATGCAAGGTGTTAGAGAGAGAAGGTCGTTGGTCAAAGCTCTCTATGTAAGCTCAAAAGCTTGTCTCTCTGCCCAACTGAAGATGGTCCAATAAAAGATTACCTCTCCCACCTTGTCTCTCTCTTATCCTGAGACTTGCTTGCCTACAACAATACCGCATGCAGCAATGCATGGTTGTGATTCTGAGAACTAGTTAGAGTGGAGACATTTAGTCACCATAAGTCTAAATAGCTCTAGTCAAGCGTGAAGTAATGAGTATTGGGTTATGGGCTCGTTCTGGGCCAGAGGTTGGTTTGGAAATGAGAAATGCATTTGGATGAAGAAAAGATAAATGGTGAGCCCTTTGCCTGTTGGTAGCAGTAACAGTAAATGTTCCTCTCTGATGTAATTCTTTCCTAGCTGCTGCTGTAATGCCATTTTTAAGTTGATCTTTTATTTTAAAAAAAGAAGAGTGAGATTTTCAAAGTGCTGAGCATAGGCCAGCTGTGAGGACTTTTGAAAATCCCACTCTACATGTTTCAGGCTAGTCGTGTCAGCTTCAGTGAGCTCTATGCATTTATTGTTAATTTATTATGTAAATATTTTATCGGTCATTAATTTTTTTCCTGCTCTTGATGATTTCTGTGGAGTGAAGGCCTTTCCATGCATGTTCATGTACCTGTTTTCTCTCTTTCTGCCTCCAGGCTTTACCTGGTCAACCAGGTTCTCCAGGCCTTAAGGGAGAAAAAGGGGATCCATCTTTTGCAAGAGGCAGAGGTCTCCGGGGGGATCTTGGTGCAAGAGGAGCCCGAGGGCCTTCTGGTATCCCAGGAACTCCTGGCAGAGATGGATTCCCAGGTTTACCAGGCCAGCCAGGTCCTCCGGTGAGTTTATACTTATGCAACAAAAAGAAGAATGCTTCAAAATTGTAATAAGAAGGAACAATGATAGTAAAATGGCTGAATTGTATGTCGTGATTAGGCCTGCTGTATGTGTCCAGAGATCTAAAGCTGTGCATAGTATTCATAAACTGACACTCTGTGGATAGACTCTATTTCATGTCATCCTAACAAGAAAGAAATGTCATAGTTTCATTGAGTTTAAGGCCAGCAGGGACCATTAGAGCATCTAGTCTGATCTCCTGTGTAAATTTTACTTGGCCCTATATTGAAGCCAGTGATTTTAGTTAGACTAAAATATTTCAGTCTTAAGGAAACTAAACTGTTGTTGTGTGCCACAGGCAGAGGACAAGAGAGACCCAAGTGCCGAGGCTCCTGCAATGGCAGGGAATTAATTAGATGGATAAATGATGGTGGCAAGCACTGCTTGTGTACGTATAAAGGAAAGTGCGATTCACAAACCCTAGGCTTGGTTTCCCACAGCAGCAGCAACCACATTGGCATGATGCCACAGCATCACTTGTGATCATCAGCATCGCACACGCTAACGATATTCCATCAAGCTGGTGGTGTTTTGAACAAGTCAAAGCAATTAGAATAAAGGGTCCTCACACACTTTTGACTCCGAGGGTGACAAATCTGGAGTGAGAGTAACCTGCTATAAGAATTCCAGTGCTCCATGTGGCCCAGGATTTGGGTAAACTGCCCCAAACTCCTAACAGCTCTTGGTTGCCTTTACGAGTTAACAGACAAAGATTTCTGTGCTCTCTTCTAAGGACTTGTCTTTGCTACAGTTTGCAATCCTCTTTTAACACATGGTAACTAATGTGACCTATCATAAACTGTAGCGTAGAGAAGCAACCGAAATGCATTTAATAATTTGAGACCTGCTTCTTTTCAATAAGCCACTTAGGCCTTGTCTACACTACAGACTGTAATAATGTTTTCACACATGTCAACTAACATGACGGTAAACTCTAGGGCACATGAGCTCTAAGTTGCCTTATTAAGTCAATTTCTTAGTCTTCACTATCTTTCAGGCACTGCTCCCATGGGAGAATGGGTAGAGCCAGAGGGTAAAGATTGCAAAGCAGGAGTCATATATGGGTTGGAATTTGAAATGCCCAGCTGGATGATTACTGTAATATTTACACTTACTTGCAGCTGAGGAGTGTTAAGCAGGACACTTTGTTAAGGAAAATTTATTCTTGCCCTTTGAACAGGAATTTCTCTCTCCTTCAAGATTAATAATAGTCCCTCAGCACATCTCTGATTACACAGTCATAAGATAAACTATAGGTAAAGTCTGAGAGAGGATTCTCAAGCTACAGGCACTACTTTAGTTTTAAGATTTGTTCTTTTTAAAAACAAAAGATACTATCTACCAAATTTTAAGAGTCGAATACTGAAACAGAAAAAGCTGACCATGAATGTTTTAAGTAGAAAGATACAGCAAACATGTATAATATTTATATTTTGGCAAATATAATGTATTATGCAGTGGTTTAAGTGGTAAGTAGAGTTTCCTGCATTTGAAAAGATTGTGAGCATTACATTTACAAGATTTCCATATACTTTATCAAACACATTTGAAACTTGCTGCTAAGAATTTAAGCTGGAGCCTTCTCCACTAGCATCACAGTGTCCAATAGAATCACAAAACCCAACAACATTTTGGTGCACTTGTCAAAACTGTGGCAATGTGCAGTTGTTCCAGGTGCTCTTGGTTCTCAGCTGTAACTGTCTTTGCTATGTGTAGGGTGATGGTGGACTAGGATTTCCAGGCGAAAAAGGCCTGCCAGGATTATCTGGCTCCAAGGGCCGGCGTGGGGAGAGTGGTCTTCCTGGCATTGGTTTCCCAGGTCCTAGCGGAGTTCGTGGCCCTGCAGGTGACCCAGGAATGGATGGCTTTCCAGGACAACCAGGTCTTCCAGGTCCTCCAGGTAGGCTTGTTAGGGACTACTCTCATTTTGAAAAGCTGCCATGCCCCTAAAAACCAGCCAACCAAAGAAATACTCCACTTCATAATGGGATCCTAGTATTTTCAAAGCAGTAAACTAGATGTATATTTTTAAATTATTTGTGGATAGTCTATAGGCAGGTCAGACCTGATCCTGCAGTCCTCACTCACCCACATAATCCTGCTGAAGTCAATGAGATTACTAACAGAAGTGTGGACTACTCATGCCAGTAAGAGGGGCAGGATGAGGCTACTGACAATAGCTAATTTTTGTAGGAGGAACAATTTTATAGCCAGTAGCAAACCTAAGGTGATTTTCTGCTAGGGATGTGGTTAAGATGAAAAGCTTTAGATAAAGAAAGGTGTAAATATTAGAGCTACATATAATAAAATATGTGCAAGACTCAGTGACTAGGAACTTTTCATGTTAACCAAACACCAGGATCATTTATGACTGATTTCACTGGGTCCTGCCTGTATTTAGCAGGTGGTACACTACTGATGAGTGTATTGCAAGTTCCACTCTGTGCCAATTTACAGAAGAATTGAGTTGCTATCGACCCTGGCTACAGAGCTCTTTAGCTCAATCTGAAGAAGTTGATGCTTTTAGTTCTGGAGGTTCCCCGGTTCAGTCCCTGCTGAGTCAGCCACAATAGCAGGCATGACCTATGCAGCTTGAGAACGGTTGCGGGGCAGATGTTGTATGAGTTTGATATAGTTGATATGACCATACAGAGCTAGGTACACTTAATGACAAGTGAAGAATCCAGTAAATCTGGGCTTTATATGTGAATGCAATCTGGGCTTTATTTGTGATATTTCAGATATGCTAGAGTCTGGAAAATAGTCTCACCATCGAACTATTGAACATAGGGAATATTTATGTCGAGATTTTAAAGCTGGTTTATTAAGGTGATTTTAACAAAAGCAATATCTTTCCTTTGCTGCTGCTGCTTTTTATTACGTTTTCCACCTTGTTTGTGTATATTTAACCTTCTGTATTTGTAATGCTTGCCCTATTAGTAATACAACTAAATATATTCATAGACATAATATTTTCCCCAAAACACTAGTCACTGCTAAAATGACATTGAACTGAATACAGTTCTTCTTCTGACTCCAAGTCTCAGGATGAAACCAGACATGTCTACAATGTGCACAATGAAAAATGTCTGTGAGCATGTTTGGCCTATTGATTAAAAAAAAAAAGATGCTTTCGATCGTGTGGGTTTTCTGACTTTGTTTAACCTGTGCTCCTTTGCTTGGCTGGTATAGGTGACTGCTGCTGCGGTGAGGAGGTTGGTAAAGGAATCTTAGACACAGAGGGAGGTGAGAGCTAGGCCTTAGTGGTTGCCAGCATAGCAATGGGAAGATTCCCCATTCTTCCCATCATTGCAGAGACCCACAGAATGGCATGTTACATAGCACCAGTGTTGCATTTGGTTGTTGTAATGGGCTGATTTATAATGGCCAACACTGGCATCCCATTTGAACTTTCTACATATGCCTTTTCCTGACTCGTGTCATGTGCTAAATGCTAAACGCTCTGCTAACCTATAGTATGTGTATATATAGCTTTGCTTATTAAAACATCTCTTACAAGGACTGCTAAATCCAGATTGCATCATAGGATAACTAGAGGGAATATGCTTCATGCACTGACATTCACAGCCTCATGTATATTGGGTATCAAATGGGATGCATCATAAGTCAACACATTATGTGAGTGTTACATCAAAGCCCCGCTAACAATGAATGGCTTTTTTTGTAGAAGAGCATCTATCATCAGAAAACGTAGAAGAGTGTGAATAAGTCATTAGCTGATTCAATTTACACCTCCACAGATATTTGTGTGAAAGCTGTGAGAAAACCATCTCTCCAATACTTGGAAATCATTGCATTTATTAAAAAACACTTTTGATGTATTAAGTTTCATCTAACATTAAAGAAATCTGCTTAGTCAGAAAAAATAATTGCTGTTTACACTGCACTTGTTGGAAGGTTTTATGATGAAGACCAGAGAACATTTTTAAAGAGAGACATTGACCTACTGAAATTAACTTGCCAAAGGCAACATCAAGGAATTTTGCCTAAGACCACACAAAATGCAGTTACAGTAGATCAGATGAAAATTCTCATTTAAAAAATAAATGCTGTATTAGGACCTGATCATGCAAACCTTCTTGCATGTGCTGAATTCCTACTCAAGTGAGTAGTCACATTGATTTTTCTTGAGTTGCCTTTAGCTGATATCTTTGACTAGGGGATAGAGTGTTAGAACAATACTTCTGCACAGTTAGTGAGCAGTATTATGAAATTGCTCAGAAATGCTATTGGATTACCCATTTTGTGCCATTGTTGCAATTCCCAGAAGCCTCTCACTATGTTTTCACAATAGACTTGTTCCCCTGGCATTCGGAGGCCATTGTCTGTATTGTGAGAACATAGGGTATTAAGTAACTGGCGAGCACTAAGCCTTGGTTACTTCATTGTGCTATCAGACCCCAGGAATATGTGAAAACCATTTCTTTAGCATATTACCATTGCCCTTCAGTTGCTCCATAAATACAATTCCCATTGTGCTACCAGTCTAGTGCTGGCTAATTACATAAAGCATTGAATACTGTCATTTTCTGGACGTTCACTTAAGCAGGCCCTTAAAAAACCATGTGTTTGAATATAAAAATGTTAATTAAACTGCCCTTTCTGAGCTAGTTGATGGATTGGACATCCCCTTTTTGAAAAATGGCATTCTACACAATGCTGTGATTATGGAGGGATTGTTGGAGACGGATTTTAATTTTTGGCTGCCTTATAAAACATTCAGTGTCAGGCTCGGGAATGCAGAATGCCAGGATCTGAGCAAAGAAATCACATCTTTAAATGTTGCTACCCTCTGAAGAGTTAAAGTAATCTCCTGTCTAAATGTACCTATAGGTAGGCAGCAAACTAAGCATTAACATTCTGCAACCTAAGAACTTGTTTCTTGCATCTCTCTACCTCTGAATATAAATTAGACTGGTGAATGTTTTATTTTATGTATCTATTACTTTTGATGCTCCTTGCTTTAAGTCTAAAATGCAGGATTTAAAGCTGAGCTGTAGTACTATCTAAAAAGAGCAGTGGTTGGTTTTAAGACAGCATCAGTATGCAAGTGTTATTGCAAAGTTTTTTATGTGTGTTATTCAGGGGGTTAGTCACCTATAAATTCATTCTGTTATCAACTAATGCCTCGCATCAAGGTAAAAGTAATGAATTTAAGCACTGACCTTTGGTCTTCCAGTATCAAAGCAGAACATCTGTTGTTTCTTCTAGTACTTGCACAGCAGCATCAAAACACAAGTACATTAGAGCCCCAGGAGGTTTTCTTCCCCACCACCTCCTTCTCCTCCCTCCCCCTTTCCCCCCTCCTGCACATTCAGCTTCAGATCTCATTAGCTGAGGTTAAGGGCTGCCAACAGTCCTGATTAACTAGAATTAGTGATTTAGGTCATTTCACTCCCCTCTCCCCCCCACCCACCCCCATCTTGTGATCACATGAATCAAAATCACAAAATCATAGAATATGGAGTTGAGGGGGAGGAACTAGAGGTGGGGTGGAAAAGGGTCACCCAGTCTGGTGGAACTCCTATGAGATAAGCTGCTCTCACAAGATTTTTCCAGTTTTACTGAAATCTCTTGAGAACAGCCCACAAGGTTTTGATGCCATTGATTGAACCCTAACCATAGCTCTGATTCAGCCTCAAAACTAAATGGAATCCATACGCCACCTTCTTGGCCCATCAATAGAAAAAAATCTCTTACGTAATTTAATCTTTCTTTTGGCCATTGCCTCATCCCCCATGGGTTCCCTATTCCTGTTGTTGATTAAAATCAGAAGTGAGCCATATTGATTAACTCTGGTGTAACTCTATTGTCTTCATTGGTTTGACACCAGGAATGATTTTGTCTCAGTGTCTTTTACTAATAAAACTCAGAAGCCACCTGAGAATTGCCATTATTTGAAAGACACCAGTGTCATTTACAAAATGAAGTCTTAGGTTCACAACCCCACTGTCAGTAAAAGGTCTAGATTTACTATGCCTCGTCCACTCATTACGTCTGGCGGTAGCAGAAATGCAGCCGAGAATTGGAGTGCCTTGCCTGGTGATGTAGCCCATGAGTTGGGCTGGGATATCAGGTTGGGAGTGGGGATTGGGTGGCAAGCTCTTGCAGAATTAGTTGTAAAAAAACAAGAAGCAGCTAATTCACAATCTCTGATTGGTTAATCGCTGAACCTGCAGAAAAAGTTGCACCAGATTTGAATGGGCCAGTATTAGTAATCAGTGTAGTAACTAGCTATTTAACCTTTTGTATAGAAAGACTCCAAAATGGGAGGGGCAGGAAAAAAATCCCCTTTCCCCACCCTCAGAAATATGGTCTTAACCTAACTCTAAGGATCAGTTCTGATGTGACATTAGTTCAGACAAAATATATTTTAAAATCCTTTAGGTTTTCGTTTTGAGGTTAATTTATTCTAGGAGTTTTTAGGCCACGCCTGTTCTAATAGTGTAGGCCCTAACCCTACAGTCCTTTTACTTAAGCAAATGCCTATTGAAGAAAGTGGGATCTTTTTCTTAATATAAAGGGACTGCAGGATTGGACCCCCTAGTTAGTTATGCCAGCACTCATGTGTTCTTAGCAGTACTGTATCAATGGAGTATCAAATTGGCAGAGTCTGACAAAGGTGAACATTGCAGACATAAGAGATTTTTCAAATAAATTTAATAGTCTGATGGTTCTAATAATGCCACCCAGACCTCATTCCACTGATAAGTTAGATACTTTTGTTTCTCATACAAAGGAAAAGGATGAACTGTACAACCACTGATTCCTATTTGCTCTTAGTACACTAACAACTAAGCTGTGTGGTTACTTTTCAGACTGATGGACTATAGAAGAATCAGCTGGAGAAAAAGCAGAATTAAATTAAAAAATACATGCATGCACACACAAAACTCTAGTGTAAACCTGTGGAATGACCCAGCAGAAAGCACAAACACAGGGACAGTCAAGAAGGGCCAAGATTTTAAAAAACGGGTGCCTAAATTTTGTCTCCTACATTGATTTTTGTCACTGAATAGATTACTTGAGTTTTCATAAGTTCTAGGCACCCACTAGTTCCCGCAACGTAAGCTGACTCAGTACCTAGACTGTACACTCCTTGGGGCAGGGACTGTCTTTTCCATCGGTGTTTTTACAGTGCTAAGCACAGGGCAGCCCTGATCTTTGACTGGGGCTCTGGAGCATTACCATAATACAAATAATAAATAGCAGTTCTTATGTACAGTTCTCATCACCATTTTACAGGTGGGGACGCAAACCGGTCACACAGTGAGTCACAGTCAGGGGTGGGATTAGACAATAAATTGAACTTGCAGTCTTGTGCTCTAGCCACTAGCCCAGACTTCCTCTCTTTAGTTTAGTGTCAGTAAACTTAGATTAACAACATTAGCCTTAACGTCCCACAAAGCAATAGATTTTGTTGAGGAAGAGTTACCCTGTGGCAGATGTGAATGTGCATTACATGTAGTGATTTGCAGTGCATAGGTTCACTCATCATTGCTCATAATTTAGTCTGGACATTCAATGTTCTCATTATAACCAGCTAACTACAGTTACAACATATTCCTTTTTCTAGGGATCACCTTGCCCTGTGTAGATTCTGGAGCATTTGGTGCACCTGGGCCTCCAGGAATACCAGGATTTCCAGGTATGGAGATTGACTTTTAAATACGCTATGTAATACACTGGCTTATTGTCTGTGTTGAGTCTCCCTCCAGCAAGGAGAGATCCTGCTGCTTAATTACAGCTAAATAATAGTTACTCCTGTAGCTCAAGTGGGTGGGGCTTAGGCTTGCTTCCTGGAGGTGCTGGGTTTGATTCCTATTGACAGTTGTTCTGTCTATATATGTGTGCAGCTCCTATTCATAACTCTGTGAAAGTCATTGTTAATGAGGGGTGTAGAGAACTTTTGCCCTGCCATGCAGCTCCCCAAAACAAAACACTTGTCCCTCTGTGTTTGTTCAGTTGATGAGATGATCACAGACTTGGGGCGACGTTGACTAGTTTAAATTAGTACAGTAGTTGGGCATTTTGTGGTTAGCTTTGCATGAAATATCTAATCCCACTTCACAATAATATGCTTGTGTCTCCCATCCTGAATTAATTTTTTTTAATTCTCAGGTCCCAAGGGCAGCCCGGGGTTTCCAGGCAGTCCAGGTCAACCTGGATTAAGTGGGTCAAAAGGACAACCAGGTATTCCAGGATCAATGGGATTTCCAGGAGCACCAGGTAAGAAAGGAGTTAGTTATGGAACTTTAGATTGTCTTTTTAATGTACAATACTGTATTTTATCAGGGGGGCTCTCAAACTCTTTACCCATCCTCTTCTATTCATGAGCATCCAGACCGCTCCGCATCCTAGTGATGATCATTGTTATTTTAGAGCCATTGCTATATGGAAAAATAATATTGGGGAAGTATTGAATGTGTTTTAGCTACCTTTAATATTTTAATTAGGAGAGATTAATAAGACTGGGGCTTTTCAGCTTGGAAAAGAGATGACTAAGGGGGGATATGATAGAGGTCTATAAGATCATGACTGGTGTGGAGAAAGTAAATAAGAAAGTGTTTTTTCACCTTCTCATAAAACAAGAGCTAGGGGTCACCAAATGAAATTAACAGGCAGCAGGTTTAAAACAAACAAAAGGAAGTATTTCTTCACACAATGGACAGTCAATCTGTGGAACTCTGCCAGAGGATGTTGTAAAGGCCAAGACCATAACAGGATTCAAAAAAGAACTAGATAAATTCATTGAGGATAGGTCCATCAATGGCTATTAGCCAGGATGGGCAGGGATGGTGTCCTTAATCTCTGTTTGCCAGAAGCTGGGAAAGGGTGATGGGGTGGATCACTTGATGATTACCTGTTCTGTTCATTCCCTCTGAAGCACCTGGCATTGGACACTGTCAGCAGACAGGATACTGGGCTAGATGGACCTTTGGTCTGACCCAGCATGGCCGTTCTTATGTTCTTAATGTGATGTAGCAGCTACGACTAAGGAGGAGAGCCAGCAACATGTGACCATTGAGCTCAAGTGTTTTGTGGGATACAGTTTGGGAACCACTGATTTTTAGTGTAAAATGGGTGTGGCATCTGCATGGCTATCCCAGTCACTTGGTGGTGTGGCAATGGGTATGGTAATCAACGTACAACATTTGAAATGCTTTTTAAGTTCTGTGATTTTTGTGATGTTTGCAGTCAAACATACAGAGTAATACACCATGCAGAACAGCAGAAAAGTCACAAAGGAGGATTTTTAAAGTGTTTTTTCCTTCTGTCTGTTTGTTCCTGAGGAGACCTGGCCTAAGTGAGGAAATCATTGCAGAGGCACTGCTGACCTAAGTTCCCTCTAAGCTGCACAGCTGCCTATTAAGCCCCAGGCAGGGGCTCAGGGCTGCAGCGGGGAAAGATGCGTCTCTCCCAGCATGGACCTGCCAAGGTAGAGAGAGGCACCTCTCCCTGCTGGCCCCAGCACGTAGCCCCCAGGCAGCCTGCACCCCAAATTCCTCATCCCCGGTCGCACCCCAGAGCCTGCACCCCCCCTTGCATCCCAATCCTCTGCCCCAGCCCTGAGCCCTCCTCCCACATTCCAAACCCCTCGGCCCCACCCCCAGCACATGAATTTCGTTATGTGCACCAATATGGAGGTGATGTGTGATACATCACCTCCATATTGGTGCACATAAAAAAATTCATTCCGCACATGGGTGGGAAAAATTAGAGGGAACACTGCTGCTGACATGAAAATCCTCAGTTGTTTTATCCTTACAGCAGTTTAGCAACACTCTCGATGGTGTCCTTTCACACCATGCTTTCCAGCCTTTGTTGTACCAGTGTGTTCTGGACTCCTGAATCATCTACCCCATCGTGCCAAAAGCTGTCCTTGGGAATGCAAGGGCTTTTGGGTGATATCCACTCATGAGGCACTGCAGTGTAGGATGAAGTGAGAAGGACTGGGTGAACAAATGCAACTGCAACATTTGCGACTTGCCCTTACTAGTGAGACACCGTTTATAGACTCAGATGGTTGTAGTCAGACTGTAAGTAATGCCTTTGTTGTAGGCAATACATCCATCTGGTAAAACCAGTACTTGTAAAGCAGTAGAGATCGCTAGTGTGTGTGCATTTATAACCTCAAAATGCTCTAAAACCTTCATTTCATTTAAAATGAAAATAACTTGTTTAGAAAACCAAAGGTTTTCCATTTAGTTTCCCTTCTTTTTGTCCTTTTCCACCCCTTTATTAAACATTCAAAACCAAAAAATGGTTGTTTTCAAAATACATTTTTTCTGTATGAAACAAAAGTGCGTTTGTTAGACATTTTAATTCATATGGATATTGTTTCCCTCCTGCTGTGTATTTTCTGCTGTGTATTATCGGCTGTGTTTTTCTTTAAGGCTTTCCTGGGCCTCGTGGAGATCAGGGACCACAAGGACTTCCAGGACTTGATGGAACAGATGGTTTCCCTGGAAAGATGGGAGCTCCTGGCTTGTCAGGGGCAAAAGGAGCTCCTGGTGAAGTGTTTGGTGCTGAAAGAGGAGCCCTGGGTGAGCCTGGCAGACCTGGATTCCCAGGAAATAAAGGGCTTACTGGAGAACCTGGATTTCCTGGACAGACGGGTGAGTGCCTTTGCTGCTGGTTTCCTGGAATCTGGAACTGTTTATCTTTCCAAAAAAATGTTACTTTCTAGTATCTTCTTGAGGCCAGTTCATCAGTTCCTCTAAGCTGTTTGTAGTTCTGTGTTTACTAAGTTTCCCTGAGCATCTAGTGTAATTCTGAGATGATTTATACAAGTTTTAAAAACAGGTAACTTTATTCTCACCTGGGAAGTAACATCCCACCTCTCACTCTCAGGTGTTGACGGAAGGCCTGGCTCACCAGGTTTTAAAGGCCAACCAGGTAATCCAGGGTTCCCAGGTATTGGTGGATTGCGAGGACCTCCTGGTCCTGGAGGTCCATTTGGCGTTAAAGGAGAACCAGGTCCCAGGGGAGCAGTTGGCTTCTCAGGATCACCAGGTATGTAGTGTCTCCGATGAGGTTGAGTGGCTTAACCAAACACCAAGTTGTTAAATAAGATTTAGAATAGATTTGCTATTTGCTAGGAGTTAACCCGGGGTTGCTATCCAGTGGGGCTGGATGTGTGTATCTGTTCGCAGAATTTGGGCCTCAGGGATAGACTCCTCCCAGCCAGAAATGGTGTTATTGTGCTGTAAGCCATAAGAGGAGAAGATAGAATGTAGTATCTTAAACGTACCAGTTTTTAAATTACTTTGTTATTGCATATTTGCTGGATGAATGATGAATCTCCATGTTCATGCTTTAATTTCATATACATAACAAATTGTTAGAAAAGTGACCCTTGTCAGAAGGCAAAATCCTATTAACTTTGATGGGCTGAAAATTGCTGGGCTTCTCGGCACAACTATATGTATCTTCTTCATCCCCTGAGACAGTGGAAGACCATCTTGATTCCCCCTCCCTTCATGGGCCCAAGGGACTCTGAGTAGAGCAGTGGCTCTTGAGTTGCGCTACGCAAGGTCTTTCCTGGTAGCACAATATGCAACATCATGAGACTCAAGCAAAGGAGAGACCAGATGTTTAGTAGGAAATAATGGTCTGTGAGAACATCTGTCTCTTACACAGCAGTTTGCAGAATGACAAAGCTGGAGAACTATTGGAGGAGAGAAATAAACTGAAGTTATACCCCAAATAATAAAAAAAAGTAACAGGACCAAAAAAATGTCACCATGGCTAAACAGAGTAAAAGAGGTGGTTAGAGGCAAAAAGACATCCTTTAAAAATTGAAAGTCAAATCCTACTGAGGAAAAGAGTATAAACTCTGGTAAGTCAAATGTAAAAGTATAATTAGACAGGCCAGAGAAGACTTGGTAGAGCAAATAGCAAAAGACACAAAAACTAACTGGAAACATGTTTTAAGTATATCAGAAGCAGGAAGCCTGCCAAACAATCAGCAGACAGTCAAGGTGCTAAAGGAGCATGCAAGGAAGAGAAGGCTGTTGCAGAGAAGCTATATGAATTCTTTTGCATAGGTCTTCACTGCAGAGGATGTGGGGGAAATCCCCACACCTGAGCCATTCTTTTTAGTTGAAAGATCTGAGGAACTGTATCAGACTGAGGCGTCAGTGGAGGAGGTTTTGGAACAAATTGATCAATTTAACTGTAGTAAGTTACCAGGTTCAGATGGTATTTACCCAAGAGTTCTGAGGGAACTAAAATATGAAATTGCAGAACTACCAACTGTGGCACATAACCTATTGTGTAAATCAGCCTCTGTACCAGATGACTAGAGGATAGCTAATGCAATGCCTGTTTTTTAAAATGTATCCATAGGCAACCCGCGCAATTACAGGCCATTAAGCCTAACTTCAGTACCAGGCAAATTGGTTGAAGCTATAGTAAGGAACAGAATTACCAGACACGTAGATGAACACAATATGTTGAGGAAGAGTGAACACGGCTTTTGTAAAGGGAAATCATGCCTCACCAATGTATTAGAATTTATTGAGGGTGTCAGAGAGCATGAGAACAAGGGTGATTCAGTGGATATAATATACTTGGTCTTCCCCAAAGCCTTTGACAGGGTCCCTCACCAGAGGCTCTTAAGCAAAGTAAGCAGTCATGGGATAAGAGGGAAGTTCCTTTCATATATCAGTAACTGGTTAAAAGATAGGAAACAAAGGCTGGGGATAAATTATCAGTTTTCACAGTGAAAAGTGGTAAGTAGTGGGGTCCCCTAAGGATCTGTGCTGGGACCTGTGCTGTATAATATATGCATAAATGATCTGGAAAAGGGGTCAACAGTAAGGTGTCAAAATTTGCAGATGATACAAAATTGCTCAAGATAGTTAAGTGCAAAGCTGACTGCGAAGAGTTACAAAGCGACCTCACAAAACTGGGTGACTGGGCAACAAAATGGCAGATGAAATTCAGTGTTGTTAAGTGCAAAGTAATGCATAATGGAAAATATAATCCCAACTATAAATACAAAATGGTGGGATCTAAATTAGCTGTTACCACTCAAGTCATTGTGGAGAATTCTCTGAAAATAAATGCTCAATGGTCAGTGGCAGTCAAAAAAAACTAACAGAATGTTAGGAACCATTAGGAAAGATAATAAAACAGAAAATATCATAATGCCACTATATAAATCCCTGGTACTGTATCTCCACACCTGGAATCCTGTGTGTTTGGGTTTAGGACTCTGCAGTTTAGGTTGCCCCATCTCAAAAATGATATATTAGAATTGGAAAAAGTACAGAGGGCAACAAAAATGATTAGGAGCATGGAACTGCTTCCAAATGAGGAGACATTAAAAAGACTGGGACTGTTCATCTTAGAAAAGAGACTACGAAAGGCAGGTTATGGTAGAGGTTTATGAAAGCATGCATGGTGTGGAGAAAGTGAATAGGGAATTGTTATTTACCCTTTCACATAACACAAGAAGTAGGGGTCACCCAAAGAAATTAATAGGCAGCAGGTTTAAAACAAAAGGAAGTACTTCTTCATACAACTCACAGTCAGCCTATGGAACTCGTTGCCAGGGGATGTTGTGAAGGCCAAAAGTATAACTGGCTTTAAAAAAGAATTAGATCAGTTCATGGAGGATAGGTCCATCAATTGCTATTAGCCAAGATGGTCAAGAATGCAACCCCATTTCCCAGGTGCCCCAAACTTCTGACTTCCTGAAGCTGGGACTGGATGACGGGATGGATCACTTGATAATTACCCTGTTCTGTTCATTCCCTCTGAAGCATCTGACAACTGGCCACTGTCAGAAGACAGGATAGTGGGCTAGATGGACCCTTGGTCAGACCTAGTATGCCCATTCTTATGTTCTTAAATACTAATCTCTGAGTTGCCTCTGAGATTAGCATTATAAAGTGGACACCAAAAAGTATTGTATTTAAATTGGAGGAGGCTTTTTCTCCTGTATAGCTTTATATTCTTGGGGGTTTGCATCACGACTCCCCTGCCTTTAGTAAATTTTTTAAACCCGCTAATTGGTGGATGATAAACTCTAAGTGACTAAGGTTTTGCTGCAGTATTCTTTCTGAGCCATTAATTTCTTTAGTGCCCTTGTGCTTTCTGTTCACATATTTCTGTTTTTCCTTCACCATTTTTCTATTCCATTTACCATCAACTCTCCATTTCTGATGTGTCACTGTTTGGTTATGTATTCTTCACATAGGCTGTCAAGGTGAGAAAATGTGCTGTAGCATAAAAGGTCATGAACTAACTACCTAGCTTTTAATGCTACAAGAATTGCATTGACTATAGGTTGCACCCCTTACTTTAACCATACCAGAGAGCAAAGAACCATTGTATCGAGTATGCTCAGATGGTAACAAAGAACAAAGCCCATGAGGAAAAGTCTTTAATATTCTTAGACTTCAAGCATGTGTTGTCTTTTTCTTCTTTAATTACGCAGATATTGCATTTTATGTTTAAAAAATCAGGTTATAGCTTTAAATGCTAAAATCCAGGGTGCTGCAAAGCTCGCCCATCTGATATTTCTGCTTTATGTGCCATTTCTCAGAAGCTACCTGATTTTTTTTCTTTTTAACGTTGTAGCTGAGCATTCCCTTTTTCAATGGTTTAAGCCTTTACCTTGTTTTTTTTTTCTGAATTAAATGTTTACCAAGGTGCAGCCAGAAACATTCTGACATATGTAGAGACTAAATTGTGCACAAATGGTTTCAACAACGTTAACCCCGGAGATGCTTTTATCATAACACATTCAGCAGCCCATTCCCTTAATTACTAACCGATCTGACTTTTAAGAAGTAGCACCTTAACAGCAGAATGAACAGGCCACTCTTCAGTTGACCCCTTTGGTTGACCAAGATGATGTGGTAGGGACTGGAAGTTAACATTATTAATGCTCCTTATCCCATGCTCTGGTTTGCTGCCTTGAAGTTAAAAGGTAAGACCTGCTGCTATTCTGCACTTAATGGCTGATAAAGTGGAGGAGGAGAATAATTCAAAGGGTCTCCGTGTTGCTGGTTTTGAAGTGATGTAGGCAGGTCTCTTATTGCTGGATGACTAATGTTTTTGCATATCTAAACGTTCTGCCTGCTAGAAGGCTGCATGTGCCATCATTTTGAGGTCCAGCTCTCATATTAAAAACAAGCTACATTTAAAGAACATGCTGAACCGTTCACCAAACTGTCCAGAAGCTTGTATGACAAAAGCTATTGAGTTTGCTTGTATTGATTCAGGACTTCCTGGAGGCAAAGGACCAACTGGCGATGCAGGTCCACCGGGCCCTGCTGGTATGAAAGGCTTCCCAGGCCTAGAAGGTTTTCCAGGACCACTTGGGGACAGAGGATTCCCAGGATCACCTGGGCCTTTGGGTAGAGATGGACGTCCAGGTTTCTCTGGAGCAAAAGGTAATTGTATAAATTAGGAAATGGTCATGCAGGACTGGATTCAGATGCACAGCTAAAGTAACACGAATGATGATTTTAGTCCCTACTTGTTGGAAGAGACTGAAAGTTACAGGGAACTTGTGTTCAGATCCATTCGTTTCACTGATAGATTGCTGATGTGAATGCAGATTGGGTTAGTAATTAAAAGCTGCATTGGACTCTGCCAAAGGATATATCAGTTCAATTCCTAGGGTCCACCACATAGAAACCACTATCTAAATTGGTGTCATTGTCAGCAGAGGGTGTCTATAATAGCATTTAATATTCACATTGAAGAAGTTAACCCTTCTGAAGTTATTACATTTTTTTAACACGTTAAGTATACTGAGGTAAATTGACACAACAGAAATATCAGAAATAGATAATGGAGAAAGGATTTCAGGAATACCAAAGTGTTGTATGTTGTATCGCCTTTTGTCTTGAAAGATAAAAATTATTTAAGGTGCCAGTCACCCAGTACTTTTTTTATCTGATCACAGCCTAATGGGAGAGTGGC
Source organism: Emys orbicularis (assembly GCF_028017835.1). NCBI lineage: Eukaryota > Metazoa > Chordata > Testudines > Emydidae > Emys > Emys orbicularis. The sequence continues at coordinate 17,723,930 of NC_088691.1, read as the reverse complement.
AAGTTCTTGACTGGTTTCAGAGTGGTAGCCATGTTACTCTGTATCAGAAAAACAACGAGGAGTCCTTGTGGCACCTTAGAGACTAACTCTGTCATTCTCTCTGGGGAGACAGGTGACCCCTTGGTGGGGAGGACAGAACTACATTGGGGATGGATGTGGTGAGATTTGCCCTCAATAGGGAGCAGTGTCTTAGGTGAGCAGTCAGACATTGTAATTCCACATGGGAGCCGCGAATCTGGCCAAGAAATGATCCTTAGTCCATAGGGATAGGTATAGAATCAGAAAAGTCAGTGTGGGATTGGGGGAAACTATAGATGGTGAGAGAACAAAGAGCTTGGGAAACATCTTAGGGAAGAGAAAACGAAGCACAAACTGGCAGGGAAGTAAAACTCAAAACAGCCATTTAGAGCCGACATTGCTATAGGTTATTTTACGAGGAAAGTCAGTAGTGATTTGAAATCACATGCTGCTCCCATTGGATCAGTTGGAATTGTGTGCTGTAGTGGGAACAGGAATTAGACCCTTGATGGTGAACTGGAAGCTAGCGAGTAAGTGGTGGTGAACAGAGGCTTACTACAGGAATGGAGACGTCTAGCAGAACCCTCCTACGTTTGTGCTTTAGGATTTTTCACTGCCTGGGTTTGCACAATACGCCGTACCCACCTTGCTCCCAACTTCCACTTCTATTTGTATGGAAAATACCTGTAAAGACTCAATTTCTCGCTTTGTTTTACAACTTCTTTCCAAACAGGTGAAAAGGGTCCTCCCGGGTTGATTGGCTTTCCTGGCATGCCAGGCCTGCCTGGTATCCCTGGGGTGAGTGGGCTGAAAGGAATTCCTGGGTCAGCTGGAAGGGAAGGAAATATTGGATATTCTGGACCCACTGGTCTAAAAGGTGAGCTCTGAAAAACAAATGTGACTAAATTACTGGGTTGCTGCAGCAAGGGGCCCAAGTAGGGTGACCAGATACCCCAGTGTTATTGGGACCATCCTGATATTAGGGGGTTTGTCTTATATAGGACCCTATTACCGTCCACCCCATGTCCTGATTTTTCACTGGTCACCCTAGGCCCAAGAGCAGCAAGGGAGGAGAACTGCTTCCATTTTTTCATTGCCAGAGTATTCTCTATTCAGGTGTAAAGTAGCTGTGGCCTGGTTTTCAAAGATGCTGAGCACCTACAGCTCAAATGGCTTCAGTGGGAGTCACAGGTGGTCCGCAGCTCTGAAATCCAGGCCTCTGTGTTTAAACATTCTTCTTTTAAGAGACCCTTCTCTCGTACAGCTTAATTCTCTTACGTCTTCAGGTGACAGGGGTGATCGAGGTCCCCCTGGACTCCTGGTTCTTAGGCCTCCAGAATTGGCATTGGTATTGAAGGGAGACAAAGGCGATCCTGGGTCAGCTGGACTGAGAGGATTCCCTGGACCTAGAGGTATTTATCAGCATTAGAATACGTTCCAAATGAAAGTTGCCACCACTAACCATCCAGTAATTCTGCTTACTCTGGGCAGAGGATGTTTTGTCCATTTAGCAGCCTGCAGTATTGTTACTTTCAGATTCTACAAAGATTTTCCACACAGCAACTCTGAATTTGAATCAAGAGTAGCTCTTCAAAGCTGTGCTTCTTTATTGCAGAAATAATTAAATCTCCTCCCCTTCCTTGCAGGGAGCATTGAAGAATAAGCTTCTTGACTGGGCTGAATGTCTTTATGATGAAGTAGCAACACATTTTTCTTTTCTGTATAAATTTAGGTGATAAAGGATTCCCTGGAAACCTTGGACAACCTGGTCTTCCTGGTTCACGAGGGTCGCCAGCCACAGATAGAGGACTACCTGGTGATGCAGGATTCCCAGGCCTGCCTGGACCGCCTGGCTTGCCAGGACAGAAAGGACTGGCTGGAATCATAGGATTACCCGGATTTCCAGGAGAAAGTGTAAATATGCATCTTCCATTCTGAGTGCACTTAGAAAAATCCCGCGTACTGTATCAGAACAGCAGAGGCTGGCAGTACTTTTGCTTACCGCACCACCTCAGCAATAAAATCAGCTCTCCTCTGGTAATAGCTGGCACTGATAAATGAAAAACATAATTTTCTTTTTTCCCAGACAGATTTTTGTTATATCTGTTGGGGCGCAATTCACTGCTATCAGCACAACCCAGGCTGCAGGCAGTAGGTATGAGGATAATCGTATATTATTTTTTTCCAGGGTTCAGAGGGTATCTCAGGAGCACCAGGGTTTCCAGGGACTGGTGGTTTCCGTGGTCCAAAGGGTAAGAAATTGATTTCCAGTTTCCAGGCCTTTTCCAGAGTGTGACCCAGCAGAAGAGAGTGGGTGAGAGACTGTGAGGAAAAAAGTTGCCAGTTTTTTATTTGCTTGGATGTAAATATTCTAAGCAGCTCTCATAGCAAATAGGGGACAACCCTTAAAATACAGGGATGGGTGGCTGGATGAGTCACTGCTTACCAGAAATCTTCTGAGGTAAATCCACTTGAAATCTGCTCTGTGTATTCCTCCCTCTGTTGTTTAAATGCATTTAGTTCACTGAGAATCACAATGCAGACAGAGGAAGCGCTATTCAAATGTCCCCTGCTCTGGTTGTTTTAAGAGATGCAGTCAGGAAACTTTTTGCAGTGGACCATAAAGCAATGAACAATGCCACATACTCTTATGTGCCAGTAGATGGTGCTCTTTGTTTTAACCACCTACCTACATATGCATATAGGCTGGGGTTTTCAAAGGAATTAGGCTCCCAACTCCCATTGGAATTCAATGGGAAATTCAGTGGGAATTTGATGCTTAAATAGCAAACACGCCTTTGATCCTTCTCTCCATAGCACAATACCAGATACATCCAGAGATCTAGAAAATAATCCTGTATCAATTGTATAAATAAATAGAAGCTATGAAGTTAGAAGCTAGGAGAAAAGTTAGGTGTTACCAGTGATCTAATATGTGGCTTATTGGACCATTGCATAGCTCTGCATCTAAAGCTGATGCAAATATTGTTAAAAGGATTTATTTTACCCCAGGCAAGTAATTTGTTTTGCCTTCGTTGAGTCTGGATTTGAACTGTAGCAAAAGTGTATTTTCAGGAGAAAGGTTAGTAAGCAACACGTAAAAGCTACAATTTAGGAGTGAATGGGTTAATTACAGAATGGTCTAGCAGCACAATCAAGTCCAGAGATCAAAATGTCCCTTTCTTGACTTCTACCAGGTGACCCAGGGGAATCACTTGGAATTTCTGGTGGGTTAGGAGATAAAGGAGAACGAGGGGACCGTGGATTCCCAGGTAAGGTAACCCTTGATGGTTATGAATTTCTGGAATGAAAGCTGCAGGGCTTATTCTTGAGCATTGCTGCACAGGCCTGTGATTTTACTATCTGAATACATTTATTGAGTCTTCTCATGCAGATGAGAGATGTGGGGACTAGAAGCTGGCCCATGCCTGAGCCTGAAAAATACTAAACGCTCCAAAACCAGCCAAAATCCTAATCTCAACCCCAACCCTCAGGTCCCACCTAGCTTCTCATATTCTGTAGGTTCCAGAGCACCCAGTCTCTGGCACCCTGATAGCAGTGTCCAGGCCCCTGTTCAGAGGCCTTTGGTGCAGCAGCATCAGGAAATGCATATACTTCTCATTTTCTTCAGGCCTTTCTCTAGTATAGCTTTTCTGCCAGATTAGAGAGAAGAAGCCGTGTAGCCTTATGGTTAGAGAAGTGGACAGAAAGTCACCTTTCCTGCTGACTTACCCTATGAGTTTGGGCAAGTTATTTTAAATATATCATAGCACCACTTCTAAAAGGATCTCAACCAAAGTGCAGTACAGAGCACTGAGATAATGTCTGCAATGCAAACAGAGTAGCTGTTATGCCACTAAGCTTTGGTGATGTGTAACCTAAGACTATGAACTGGTTTAACTGAAAGGGGGAATGATGCTGGGACACTTTTTTTTATTCTTAAAAAAAGCCATGGGATCATTAACTTCCACCTGCACAGTTTCTAGGGATGGGCAGAAGTTGATGTTGATTAGATGTCTCATCTGAAATGCAGCACCTACCTAGCATTGGACACCAGTGATAGCAAAGTCTTGTTATGAAGTTAGAATTTATAGAACCTGATTTTCAGAAATTCTGAGCACAAACAGTTAAAATGAGACTCTATAACTTTCTGACCCAGTGGGGAGAGAGTCACCCACTGAGCCATAGTGATACAGAAATTACTGTGACTTCTTGATAGTAGAAAGGGCCTTCCTGTCTCTCTCTTCCATTTTTTTTTTATTCCTAGTACTCAGCAGTGACCTGTGATTGGTTGCAAAAGTTCTGTAAAAGGCCAGTAGCCTGCTCCATAGGATATTGCTGCTCATCCCTTGACCTCACAAGGGATATCAGGAGATTATAACAGCAATATCCTATAGTACACTGTAATGGCCATAGCATTGCAAAGCAGAATTGTTAGTTCATGCCCAACCCTTAGATAACAGATCCATGATGGTATGGTCTGTGGTCTGTGATATGATCTAACATGATTTTCACACTTATCATTTAAGGTGAGAGGGGAAAAGATGGGCCAAAGGGTGAACCAGGATACCCAGGAAGCACTGGCATGGATGGGCCTAAAGGTATCCCAGGTGACCTGGGCCGAGAAGGACCACCAGGTATGGCAGTGAGCATAGCATCTAACCAGTGAGGTTTGTAGGATGGCCAAAGATATACTGCTGTGTTGTTTTAGTTTTTGTTCTTATGTTGCTTGTGATAGGGCGGCCTCATCTTAATAGAGAAATAAAAAAAGACCTTTTGTAACAGACACAATGTCATCTGGCACTCTGTATTTTCTTCTATTCTTGGTCTGAAAGGCGGGACCACATTCTATAGTGATAAACCTAGAGGCAGATCCTGCATTGTAACGCCTGGGTAGCATAGCACAGAAGATACAGCCAAAGGGAAAGGGGAGGAGGAAAGCTGAGTTTTAGCCATCTCTGCACCTCCTGGATCCTGGGCTGCTGCTGGGGTTCGAATGATCCCTGATCTGATTTACAGACAGTAATTTACAGCAGTAATTTACTCCATGGCTGGTTCTCCAGCCATTGTCACGACTGACGATATATATAATCAGTGTATATATCTGTGAATTATTTACCCAAGTCTATAATCTGGGCAGATGATGGAAAAATACAGTTGTTGAATAATTTATATGAGAAAAAATAGTGAAATTAATCAGATAAATTGTTTGATAAATCTTATACAGCTAGTTGTTCTGATGACATGTGATAATAGAGAGTGTGCTTTTTGGATTTGTTTTGTCTAGATAGCAGTTTGCACATCCAGCACTTCTACTTTACATTGCCATGAGAGGGTGAAAGACTGCAAATTTGTAAAACAGAGTTGTCCAGTGCTTGCGCTCAACAGTGTGTGTGCATGTGTGAAAGTCCATCCCTTGTCATTTTGTCGCTTGTTTTCAGGCCTCCCTGGAATTGCCGGGTTGCGAGGAAATGCAGGTCTCCCAGGTTCTCCAGGGCAGCCTGGACCTGTAGGATTCATCGGACTCTCTGGGATAGCAGGGCAAAAAGGTGCATCTTTCTTTGACTTTTTCCCCAGCTGGAAAGTTAAATCAATAAACTAGTGTATTGGCTGGGCAGGATATAGCAGACAGCACAGTTGTAGTCTACTGTGCTTGGGCTGGTGTGCATTAGTAACTGCAGCTCATTTCTTGGTGGTGTCAATGTTGGCTCCAGCTGCTCAAAACCATCAGAATGATATCTGAAAAGGGAGAGGCTCTTATCTGATTTTTGAGGTTTGGGTCATAGTAGGGTGTGTTGCAGGTAAAACTATAAAAGCAAGCTCCTATGGGAAAAGCTCCTCTTCTGGCATTAATGTGAGGTGTCTAGAGGAAAATCTTACTTGCATTGGTCTCCAGAAGCAGTAAACGCATGCACAGAGTCTCCTTGTCTTATACATTTCCTTCAGATTAGGTGCTTCTTATATGCTACAAGCTATTGATTGTCCATTCAAGCTTCTATAATGTCTCCTCAGGATTCCCTGGATTTCCTGGTTTAAATGGGCTGAACGGCTTGCCAGGCACAAAAGGGTCACCTGGAACACCAGGTAAAAAATTGCTGCTGTGGTATATTTAGAGGGTGGGGTTTGAGTGACGACATAGTTCGTCACAAAATGGCTCCATTTTAGTCATGTTCTGGATTTCATAGAAATAACAAGGAACCCACATTGTGCATCTAGCGTCAGTATTCTTACTAAATGTGTGGGACCAAATTCTACTTCAATAATGAAGCATTAGCACTGAATTCAGTGGGGTTTCACACATGAAAACGAGAGCAGGATGTCTTCTGCAGGTGCCATTGGGGTTGTAGGTTCTGCCTCAACACCTGAACCAGCCTGTAACCGCTAGGAAGTTAATTTGATGAAAGTATAGGCCTGCTCTATCTCTCATTTCCGTTACTCTGATTTTACCCAGACAACAATTGTATGTTTGGTTGGGTTTTGGCTTAAAGATGACAAGTTGCCGCATAGATCTCAATTACACTGAGCCTGGGCTTGTAGCCCTCGTTCATGAGAGTAGTATCACTGAGGTCTGTGGGCTTCCTCACATGAGTAAGAGCACCAGGCCCTTAGGCTGCATTTAGGAATGTTCTGCTGGATTTTCATATTTTGATGGTAATTTTAATAGTTCTTTTTTTCTCAACAATGTTTTGACAAATCCAAAGAGGTGGGGAAAGACGTTTGGAGAGAGAGGTATATCTAGTCAGAATCATCCTCAAAGTCTGAACGTTTTTAAAATGGTAACAGAAACGTCAGATTTGTAAACTTTAAATTGTAACTGGATAAATGAAAGAAACACAGGCATTACTGGATGCAAACAGTATTAAGACTGAACATAAAAATTCTAGTTCATAAAAATCTCTCTAGTGCTCTCCATGTTTCTCTGATTTATTTTTGGGAAATAAAGCCAATTGTCATATTTTCTGAAGCACTCAAACGATTTGCATTTGTTTTCTGATTTTCATATCTGTGAGAATGGAAAGACTATATGGTATTGGCTCTTGCGAAGCACACCATGGGAAGCATCTCCCAGAGCCCTGCCTCTGTCCTGCAGCACCTCATGCTTCACTCCAAATCTTCTTGAGCAGCCAATGCTGATTGACTGTTCAAAAAAAGAACTGTTCAAAAGACTTGGAAACCAAAGTCTTTTGAACAGTGGGTTCAACTCTGTATTGTGTCTCCTGAGAGGAGCGGCACAGAAGACACAATCCAGAGGGATGGGAGGCAAAATTGACTTTCCCAAGCTGACTATGGGCTTCGCTGGAACCCAGAATCCTTGTTGCACCAAGCACTATGGGCACATCCTTACACCAGGGCTCATGAAAGGAGTAGCATAGGGCTATGCTGCTCTTAGACTGGGAGAATTCTTCCCCAGCTCCTTGGGTCATCTTTACATCCACTGTGCACCACCAGAGCAGCATATAAGGGACTGGAGTTGGGACCAGATTCAGCCCCAGTGATTTCTCTGAACTCCAGCAGCTGAGGGGTGGGTGGCTAACGCTGTATATTGACTGAACATGCAAACGAACTTACAGCAAGCAGTTTTAAAAGGCTCCTCTCTCCTCTTTAAACATGTTTGATTAGGTCTGAGTGAAGCTGGACTGAACGGCCCTGCAGGGCTTCCAGGTCCCAAGGGTGAAGAAGGTTCCCCAGGCATTGGCCTAGGAGCCCCAGGACTCCCTGGGCAGAAAGGATCATCAGGAGACATGGGTAAATAGTAACGACTGTGGAAGCAGATGAATTGTATTGACTAATAGAATGTACTTAGACTTGGGGCAGCTGGGAGTATATGTAGGGTCAGTGTAGTTTAATAATGGAAATTCACAGTCATAAAGATGTGAAGGGGTCATTGGTTTGTAGATTTGTAAACACAAAGTAAAGGTATGGCATGGTCTAATGTACGACAAATGACTGAGTCAATAGTTTGTCCTAGTTTTATAGTTCTCTCGTGGTGCTCTCACTTAATGAGAAAGGAGGTTTGTTCCTTCCCTGGATGGGGATGGGGTGTTGTTTGGGATAACATCCCGTACCCCTTAATTCTACCCATATTGATGTTACACTGTCTACGTGGATCATCCCTGATGATCACAATAGGGATGCAGGCATTTCCTGTTTTTTTTTTTTTTTTTTTTTCAATATTCATCTGTAATTCTAGGTCCTCCAGGTACTTTGGGTCTGCCTGGTTTACCAGGGCCTCCTGGCATCTCTCTTCCTTCAAATATACCTGGGAGACGTGGTGATCCTGGCCGTCCTGGAGTGGATGGGAATCCAGGTATGGAGATGAGAGCCTCCTTAGTGTAGCTTATTTGTGTTATATGCTCTAACAGTGGAAATAGCAAGGTTGACTGCCATTCATTTCCTGTGAACAGCGGAGAAGGGGAAATTGGATTTTATGAGCGGTCAGTCAATCTAATCTGGTGTTTAGAGCAGGGATTGGGAATCAAGAGGTCTGGGTTCTCTGGTCTTTGCTCTGCCACTGACCTGTAGTAAATGGTTTTATTGCACTATGCCTCAGTTTCCCCCGATGTAAAATGGGGATAATAATACTGTGCTTATCCAACTTTGTAAATGCTTTGAGCTCCTTGGGTGAAAGGTGGCAATATAAGTGCAAGATAATGATTTCTCATTAATCACTAGTATGATTTAATTATTTTATTGAGATTTCATCATCATTCCTGTTGTTACTTTTTTATTTGTACTACGGTAGTGCCCGGGAGCCCCACTCATGGACTAGGCCCTCACTGTGCTCGGTGCTGTACAACCACAGAACAAACAGACGTTCCCTGCCCCAAAGAGCATCATTGTACATGCTCGGATAAATCACAGAGCAGTGTGACTCACCAGCTCTCGCAGTGTGAAGGGATGCGAACTCCCTTCGCTGGCAGTTGGGGAACCAAAAGAAATAGAGATTTGACCTAGAACACAATAGTTTGTAGCAAATCCTCCTCCTGGCCTGCTGAGCTGACCGTTATGAAGGGGAAATGATATTTTTTATGTCCATAGGACATCCCTCACCCTGGAAACCTTGCTCCCATGCAGCCAAAGAACGAATGAATGAGTATGCCATCGGGTGGCCAGCTGAGGATAATGGCAGCATTCTGTCTGTTACAGAAACTGATTTTTCTCACCCATTTTGTTCCTAGGTCCCCCAGGCCCTCCAGGTCCTCGAGGGCTCTCTGGCCCAGCCTCCAATCAAGGTGATACTGGCTTTCCAGGTCTCCCTGGAGTTCCTGGTTTGCCAGGCATAAAGGGTGACATGGGACTCCCCGGTCCACCTGGAATTCCAGGAGCTTCAGGACTCAAAGGTATTTTTGTACAGTGCTTTGAAGCTGTCCCCTGGGAGTATACAGAGCTGTCACATGTTGTGAGCATGATAGCTGTGAAATCAGGTCTGATGTAGGTGTGTGGCACTCTGGGATTTGTTTTCTGTTCCGTGAACGCTGAAGGTAGGTTTCTCCAAAGCACTCCATTTTCGCCTACAGTGATGGAGCGACGTTAGGCCAGCCAGCCCTGAGCACTCTTGGAAAATCCCACCTTGCATTTTTTCACTTCTCTTCATTATTTTAGGTAACAGCTGTCCACAGACAGAAATACTATGCTCGTTGTTTGCTGCTGCTGTCTGGGATGCCTATCCCCAGATCCACGTACAGATCTCCCCTCTTCTGTGGGCCAGGAAAAGCCGCTGCCACGGCTCTCTCCTACCCATCCACACATCCTCTGGGCCTCGTCTCGGCCACACCATGGACTTGGGGATCCATGAGGGGCCAGGGACAGAGTGGTCTGTGGGGAGTCAGTCTGTACAGGCAGGGCCAGTGGGGGAGCACATCACTCTTCCTCTGATCCTCCCCAGTAGGAAGCGTGGTTCTACAGGAGCTATAGAGCTTGGGAGCCAGACGAGGAAGGACACTGGAGATCAAAGCTGCTGTGAGGGCACAAGGCCTCTGGCAGGTTCTCTGGGTTTGTGGGTGGGCTCCAGAGCCTATTTGTGAGAGCAAACCCTGCCCCCTGGGGGTTGTCAGTGAGGAATTTCACATGGGGAAGATACCTCCTCTCCAGAACCCCCTCCCAGGGGTTTTTCCACAAGAGGGAATGACGTTTGTAATGATTTCAGATTAAGTGTAAGATTCCCTGCTAATAATGTTACAGTGGAGGCTCTCACAAAGCTGCCCTGCGGCTGTGTCAGTCGATTGTGGGAATCAGAATTGACACAAGGGTGTGACTATGTAGTTTAGAACCACACCTCTGCCACTGGTGCATCTGCCAGTATTTCACTCAGGGATTCGTTTTCAAGGTCCATTACTCGTTGCTCTGTATCTTCTCAGGTGTGAAGGCTGAGCCAGGCTTTATGGGGATGCCAGGTAAAGATGGGCTTCCCGGGGACCCTGGAATTCCTGGTCTGAAAGGTGAAACTGGTCGTCGAGGTAAGCACAGGATGACTTGGAGAGCTGTACTGCATTTGCAAACAGCTTGTGGGGTGGAAGGTGAGGGAGCACAGTTAGCGGGTTTCTGTTATTTTGGATTTTGTTCCTTTTTTCCACCCAAGTATAAAGCCTGAGCTTTTGGTGACTTTTAAATGGGGATGGGCATAAACCAGCAACTCAGCTCCAAACATGCCCGGACTTTCCGGAAGTTGGGAACCAGTCTTTGCAACTTTGTTACTTAAAATGTATCTTCTTTAGTGTTTTCTCTGTGGAGACAACGGCTTGCAGAAATTGGAACTCTCTCTGTTTCTGTGTTGATCTTTCTGTCAATCTCTGTGTCTTTCCTGCTGGGGGGTGGGGGGGAGGATTACTGTTTCTCCCCCAGATCCCCAACAACCTGTATATGTAGCCAAAAAAATAAAAAAGGGGCTGGGACTTAAGGAAATTAGGGACTTTTAACAAGAGCTGGGGAAGTCATGGGAATATACCCAGTGCTAACATACAGGGCCTTCTCAATTTGTTGAACTACATCCTTGTATTAGTAGATCATCCTATCTGTGCACTTTATGTGGGGTGCTTATGGTGCCATTTGTGATGTGTACAGGTTTCCCAGGCCTACCAGGCGCTCCAGGCCTAGTACCAAAACCAGAAGAAGTCATAGTTCCTCCAGGGCTACCTGGTCTGCCAGGAATTGATGGTGTCCCTGGCTATGCTGGAGATCGTGGATTTCAGGGACCAGATGGGCAGCAAGGTAAAGAGCACTGCATCAAATAAGTGAAACTGAAACATTGGACTTCTTGCATTCACAGGAAACTGCTTTGTAAATTGTGCTGTCAAAGTTCATATGCTTTTCTTTAGAAGCTTTGTAATGGAAATGACCACAGCGTATCTATCTTTTTTTTTTTTATTAGACCCGGATAGAAATATTTTCTTGTACATTATGTTCACGGGATTTTATAGCCTCTTTTGTGTTAGGTTCATGGAATTGAAAGCAGCAGTCATGATGCAGTTGGCATGATGGCAACGCAGATCTGGCAGCAGATCTAATCAGTCTGAGAATGATTCATCATGGAGAATTATTGGGATTGTGTCAACATGAAATACTATAATACTTTAGGAACCTAATTTTGCACTGTTGTAATTTTGCCATTGACTTCAGTGGGTGCAGGATCAGGTCCTACATACCCACCACTGCAATGCTGAATGTTCCTTGTAATTTGGGAAAATAATTACAACTTAATGTTAAATATTAACACAATTTCTCACTATGTGCAAGCTCTTGGAGAGACAGAATCCCAGCAGGTGTCTGCTCTTTCCCCTGCACACTGGTCTAAAGCACAAAATGACAATATTAAACAGAGACCTCAAGTGCTAATCCCATTGAATTGTAGAGCAGGTGGGAGAGGGGAATTTAGATGCAAATCCATGGATCTAAACTTGCCATTATGTAACTTTGGATCATATGAGATCCAAAATTGGAGGAGGCCCATTTTCTGATTTGAATGTGGCTGAAATCAATCAAGGATAGCTGCTTCTGTAAGGTTTTAGCCCCAAAATGATGGCAGTCAGTTCTGAGACCAGGTAATCTTTTCTCTGTTTACAATGGCAGAAATCTTGAGAGATCAGATGAAAATAATCATGAAATTTTACTGGCATCATATCCAAACCTGAATCCAAGTGCTGCTTTGGCTTCAAACTCAAATCCACCAGAGCCTAAGCCTGACCCAGATCTGAACACTGTCTCTTCTGTTCATTTGTAATCCCTGAACATGTTATACGCATCAGGTCGTAGGCCATATTGAATCAGGGTGCCAAGCTATTTGTTTGTGACAAGAATTGTTAAGTTTAAGCCCTCAGCATTGCTAATCATGACACATCCGTCTGTTGATGCCAGGAGTGAAAGCTTTGATGTAAGAAGCAAATTAAATAACAATCATTACATTTAATTACAGGTCCAAAAGGTCTGTCAGGCAGATCAGGTCAGGTGGGACATCCTGGTTTACCGGGGTCAGATGGCATAGTTGGGGATCCAGGAACCCCAGGTATTCCAGGGCCACCAGGATTGGAAGGTAATTTTATTCTTTAATTTGTTCTTTTGATATTCTGAGTGCTCCATCAGCAAGATTCCAGATGGCCTCCTAATGTAGTGATGTTGCCCAAGGCCTCAGACATCACAGAAATTACACATTATAGACGTAAAAAAGAAGGACCTATGTGGTGCCCAAGATCTTGTGCCTTGTGTCTGCATTGATATGAATTTCACCTTTAGTGAGACAGTTGGGAGTAAACTCAGCAATTGCATACTCTAGAGCATGCTGCAGTGGATATCTGTCACTACTGATGATTAAGGCTACGATTTTGTCACAGAGGTCAAGGAATCCATGACTTCCAGAGAGTTCTGTGACTTCAGCCCACAGCTGCTGGGAGCTGTATGGTCCCCCCACCGCCCACGGTGGCCCGGCAGGTGTGGGTATGGGCGGCAGGGGCCCTCCGGAGCCCCAAGCCGCCGAGCTTGTGGGAAGCAGGGGCTCCTCTGCAGCTCCTGGCCACCCCGGGTGGTGGGAAGCCTGGAGCTCCAAGCCCCCACAGGTGGTGGGGGCCCCCAGATCTCTTAGCCGGGCCCCCCACAGCTGCCTAGTTGCTGTTGGAGGTGTGGGGACTCCACAGCTCCCCATTTTGTCAGGGATATTTTTAGTAAAAGTCACCGACAAGTCAGGAACTTCCGTGAATTTTTCTTTATTGCCTGTGACCTATGCGTGACTTTTACTAAAAATATCCATGACAAAAATCTTAGCCTTACTGATGATTCATTGTATAGGATGATGGACACCTTTCTAGCTGTAATAAACAGGGAGTCATCAGGAGGATTTGGAAGCACAGGAACAGGACATTCACTGTAGAATTTGAAAAGGAGTGAGTCAGAGAGAAGAAATGTGGTTGGAGTGGGACGGTGAATGGGAGGTACATCCTGGTGCTTGACTGACAGTCAGTGTGTCTGGATTTTGTTCCTGGCTATACCACAGACTAGCTCTATAACCTGGGACAAGCTACTGAACCTCTGTGCCATCAGGATAAAACACCACCACCTACTGCACTAGTGTGGGAATTAACGAGTGCTGGAGGTCCTCACCCAGAAGGGCAAGGCAGAATTACTGTATTATGAACTACAATTGCGAGTGCCTGCATACCACAGTGATTGGGTGAGACAGAAAAATTAATGGTATGGAAAAGTGAGTCAGTACCATAGGGTACTGATTGGCTTTGAGACTCAGCTAGGCCTATTCGATCACATGGCAACCATCAATACTTGAGCTTTACGTTGTTGTTTAGTTGTGACAGAAGTGACATAAATGCCCAAACACAAGGATGGATGCAGAAAGTCAGCTATCTTACATTGTACTCGCAACATGTGACTGACTTTTCTCTCCCAGGTGTCTCTGGAAAGCCAGGCCCATTTGGTTTGCCTGGAATGCCGGGTCGGGGTGTAGGCGTTGGATACACTTTGGTGAAGCACAGCCAGTCGGAGCAGATCCCGCCATGCCCAATTGGAATGAATAAGCTCTGGGAGGGTTACAGCTTGCTGTATGTGGAGGGGCAGGAAAAGGCGCACAACCAGGATCTCGGTAAGTCAAAAAGACTCTGTCACAAATGAGGCAGGACAAATTCCACTGCCCCATACACACTGCACAACTCCTACTGATTTCACTGGGCTTTGTAAGAAGTGTGACTCTGAGGTGGAATACGACACTGAGGGTGCAATGATACTTGCCACTTGCATATCGTCTGGATCTGGTCTTTAATAGCTCTTGCCTTTTGGCAGCAGCTTGATGTGCCCTTTGTTCTCCTCTCCATTCCCACCCAGGTTTTGCTGGCTCCTGCTTGCCTCGCTTCAGCACCATGCCATTTATTTACTGCAACATCTATGAGGTGTGCTACTATGCCAGCCGAAATGACAAATCCTACTGGCTCTCCACCACTGCTCCTATTCCTATGATGCCAGTGAGCCGTCTGGAGATCCCACAGTATATCAGTCGTTGCTCGGTGTGTGAAGCACCTTCCCAGGCTATTGCAGTACACAGCCAGGACATTACCATCCCGCAGTGCCCCGAAGGCTGGCGCAGCCTGTGGATTGGATACTCTTTCCTAATGGTGAGAAAATCGATTTGTTAATGCAAAGACGGTCACATTGTATGAGGCTTGTTTTAATATTGGCAGTTCATCTTTGACTCAGCCACTAAGTTTGCTAGTTTTAACAGTTGTGTCCAAGAAACCTAAAGCTCCACAACAAGCTGACTTAAGGAGTTCCTTGTGCATTACCAGCAGACCTAGAATAACCTCAGCCATTTTGTTGCCATTTAGCTAACTTCTCAAGTGTATTGATAAAGTTCATGGTGGGGTGGAAGAAACAGAACACTTCCATACTAGCAAAGAGAGTAATGGCCCTTCAGACCTGATTCCTTTAAACATCAAAAAGGCTAATTAACTATAGAGAGACAAGGTGGGTAAGATAATATCTTTTACTGGACCAACTTCTCTTGGTGTGAGAGAAAGTTTTCGAGCTTACGCTCAACTCTTCCCAGACCTGTAAGCCCAAAGACTTGTCTTTCTCACCAATGGAAGTTGATCCAATAAAAGATATTAGCTCACCCACCTTGTGTCTCTAATATCCTGGGACCAACATGGCCACACCACTGCAATTAAACTATAGCACAGATTTAACCCCTTCTCCCACGCTTTTTCCAGAAATGTTCTACAATGAGATTTCCTGGTAGTTCATTAAAGTGCGATTGCAAAGTGATTCTAAAAATAGCATTATGAGATTCTTTATTGTCTCTCAGTTTTCAAATTTGCTCACTTTGTAAGTGAAAAGCTGTTTTTTTAGATTACCAGAATCCTATATTCAGCCCGGGGTTTGCATTCTTGTGCTTCCCCCGTAACTCCGACCCAAGTGACATGTAGCTACAGGTGTCATGGGGGAGCGATCTAGATCTCCCCATTTTGTTCACTGCAACAAATGTATCCCATGAGTCCCTATGTAACTGCCTATTTCCTTCTTTTGGAACTCAATTAAATGACCATATTCATTCTAGCACACTGCAGCTGGCGCAGAAGGCGGAGGTCAGTCCCTTGTCTCACCCGGCTCTTGCCTTGAGGATTTCCGTGCTACTCCTTTCATTGAATGCAATGGTGCCAGAGGAACCTGCCATTACTTTGCAAACAAATACAGCTTCTGGCTGACGACAGTCGAACGCACGCAGCAGTTTGTCGGTGCTCCTCCCTCAGAAACTCTGAAAGCAGGACAGCTCCGAACACGAGTCAGCCGTTGCCAAGTATGCATGAAGAACTTGTAGCAAAAACCACCCAAACAAATAAAACTTTGCTACCTAAGAGTTTAAACCTCAATCATTGGAAGAAGAAATATAAACACAAGCCCATTCTGCTGGTGGTTTGTGGATAAGTTACAACAGCCAGAACACTGTAGAAATTATGTTTTAGATCCATAAGAAACGTGACTTCACACAGAAGGAAGGGGGGACAGACTAATGCTCTGAAACCTCTGACTGTTTTGTGGAACATGGTGCTACACTTTTGCTTTCATGTTTGTTTTCCTATTCATGGCTACCTCAGAAAGTCTCTGTGCCTTTCTCATTCAGATTGCAGAGTGACAAGCACTCCATATTATATCACCCATCCCTTTTATGCACTCATCTATAGCCAATGATAGATTTTCTTAAATAAGTTGGTGCTTCACTGATGAGTTGGCTTTGCAGAAAGCATTTGGCATGGCCTAGGGGAATAAACCTTGATTAGATGAGAAAATAGGTAATGAAGTGGATTTTCAATAGGAAAGGAACTTAACTCTAAACCACTTAAAACAAATCACTGCAGCAGAGATGCTCAGAGTATTAAGCATTACAGACTGAAACCTGGCTTACCTGGGAAGTTTTACTTAAAGATGAGCTCATTTTGTTTTGCTTTTTAAAGCAATTGGCATAATCTTTGGTTTCAGTGATGCACAAGCAACTTGGAGCCAAATTCAGACCAGCTGTAACTGATGTCCCCAGTGAAAAATGTGGATTTCTACTTGAACTTAAAGCCATTTTCATTATTCAGCACAGCTGTCTCTCTATTGAAATGTGCTCTATGTAAGCACAGTTCAAGGTTTGTCATTATCCTTTTGCACTCTAGCAATTTGTCACCTCCAGAATAATTTCATTAGTACATCTCTACCCCAATATAACGCGACCCGATATAACACGAATTTGGATATATCGCGGTAAAGCAGTGCTCCAGGGGGACGGGGCGGCACACTCCAGTGGATCAAAGCAAGTTCGATATAACGCAGTTTTACCTATAACGCGGTAAGATTTTTTGGCTCCCAAGGACAGCGTTATATCGAGGTAGAGGTGTACGTACTGTGGCAGAGCTACAACTTTGTCTCCGTGGGTCCCGTGCTTCCAGGCGGTTTATGCTAGCTTCAGAGGCTCACTGCGACCCTCCACCTAGCCCTTCTCTCTCTAGGGCCAGGGTTACAGTCTACTGAGCCCTTTTCATCATAAGCCAGCAAGGAGGTTGGTGAGAGAACTCCCACAGTCTCTGTTATCCCTACGGGCTTATTCAAGAACAGTTTAGCCTCCTGTCCTGACAGGGGCCTGTCTTCCCTTCCCAGGAGGTTCTTTCTGTAGTGGTGGGTTGGGGGGAACCCAGGCCTGCCCTCTACTCCAGGTTCCAGCCCAGGGACCCTAGTGGCAGTAGCTGTTGGCAGCCAACCTTTCACCGCCAGAGCTGCTACACTTCCCTGGGCCACTTCCCCACAGCTCTCCCACTTCTCTCTCTTAATGCCTTCTTCACCCTTACCTTAGGGCTCCCTTCCAGTGGCTTGAGAGTATCTTCATTAGCCAGCCCTTCAGCCGCACTTCCTTTCCTCTGGCTCCCTTTTCTTTTCCCCCAGCCTGACAGTAGTGAGCCCATTTACAGTATCAGAGGGGCCTTAATTAGAGTCAGGTGTTCACATTAGCTTAACGGCCTCACCTGACTCTTTGCAGGTTAATTAGAGTCAGGCATCCACCCTAGCCTGGAGCAGCCCCCGCTCTGGTCAGTCAGGGAACAGAAAACTGCTTATCCAGTGGCCAGTATATCTGCATTCTATTAATCTGCTGTACCCAACTGGCCTGGGTCTATTACAGTACATATGAAATCATCTTTCCGAGGTAGCCTTGGAACAGTTTTTTTTTTGTAAGTATTCAAATTGTGTATATTTTAAAATGTAGAAGCCTTATTATTTAGCATTCAAGTTTATGGAAACACAGAAACAAG
Organism: Emys orbicularis; assembly: GCF_028017835.1. NCBI lineage: Eukaryota > Metazoa > Chordata > Testudines > Emydidae > Emys > Emys orbicularis. Next base: position 17,706,138 of record NC_088691.1, on the reverse strand, counting down.
CAGTTGTTGGATGTACATTTTTTTTACTGCTAAAATCACCTGTATTGTATTCCTCATCCTCTGGGCTTTATTTCTACTAGTTAAAAAACACATTACTGTATTTCTAATGTACTGTTAAATATTCACAGTTCCTTCAGGTTATAATTACAATCAGTGGTACTCAATTTCTATTTTCCCATATATTCTAAGGGAAAGCCATAAATACAATATGTCCATGTTGAGAATTAGCTAAGGCTAAAGCTATTAATTTCAGCTTCTTTCTACAGTGAGGTTGGCGATACCCATAGGTATCAGCATTATAGAGGATCTGAACTGAGGGCCTTGTAAATTCCTTTTTTTTTTTTTTTTTTTTTTTTTTTAATTGAAAGACAAAACTCTACAGAAAGTTGCTACTGATCCAGGACAAAGACTTAATCACTCTTCTTTATTATTGATTTAGTCTAGCAGGGTACTTAGAACTCGTGCCTTGATCCACTAAAGCACATGGTTGAATTTAAGTACACAGGTAGGCTCATTGATTTCAACAGGACTACTCACAAGCTTAAGAGTTTTGCTGGATCATGGTCAGGGTACTCAAGACCCTTGCATGGTTGAGCCCAATTGGAGCTGAGCCAATAACTTGCAGTCAACAATTTATTCTTTGATGTAGCCTCTTTCTGCTTGCAAAATATCAATCACAACTTTGAATTATTCAACAAACATCTCGTTTTTTCACTCCATAGTTTGATGATGCATCCATGTCAGATACCTGATCTGTGTTTTAGTTGGGACTGCTCCGATAAGTCGCATGGTATTTGACTTTGAATTTCACTTTCTGAAAATATTGGTGTCAGTAAAACTCAAATAACTCCAGTGTTTGTTTTAAAAATTTGAGCAAATATTTGTGGAAAACATTTTTATTTGTCACCCATTCTACTCATTAGGTGCCAGCAGGAGAAGCACCAGGTCTGGTACCAGCTTATTTGTTTGGATGTTGAGGGGAGGGGTGAGGAAAAGCGGGTTCTGCTCTGGATGCACATGACTGAAATACACATGTCTTTTCAGGAGCAGGGTCTATGTACTTGTTTAGCTTTATGCACCGTGCGTAATCTCATTGCTTTCAGTGACAGAACTTCCATTGACTTCAGTAGGGCCAGGATTCCACCCTGATGGGTAATGTTAAGCACAAGCATGTCTTTGCAAGATCAGGGCCACAGTCTGATCTTCTTCCACTCCTATCTCCAGACCTTCTTCCAATCAACCCTGTATTTACCCCCTCTCCTTCCAGCTGCTGCTCAATACAGGCTTCCTGGAAAAGTGTCAACTTCAGATTTCGCCTCCGAGTTGTGTTTACGTAATGAAAGATAACAGGAGGGCAAAAAAAAAAAAAAAAATGGACTGAGGATGATATATGCCTAGCTTCATTGCTCAGTCATCTAGCGGGTACTTCCCTTTTCTGTGTAGATGTCATCCTTTAGAATGTAAGCTTTTCACAGCAGGGGCTGCATTTTCACTTTTGTCTGGAAGGCACCAAGCATGGCTATGGTCTTAAATGAATACTAGTTGGGGATACATCACAGTTTTTTTTTTGTTTTTTTTTTTTTAAACAGCGTGTGGTGACATCTCCTTTTGTTAATGTTCAGTTTCCAAACTGTGGTTAATAAAGGCAAACAAGACATTAACTCTTGGTCTGGGTAATTATTTTTGTTCGAAAGTCATGTTTTCCCGTTCTTCAGATGCTAAGCACCAGCATCTCATTTCACTTGGGTTTTGCAAGTACTCAGCACATCTCCTGCTTCGGCCCAGTATTCTCATCTATTTGTGAAGAATGAAATTGGGAGATTTTCATGTTAACTGCACTATCATACCAGGCCTCATCCAGATGGGAATTGTGTTTTTAGGAAACATAAAATGCGACTCATTAATTCATTAAAAGCCCTTGTGCACAGTAAGGGCTTGATATTTCTGAACCCTTGTTCAGAAAGCTACTAGAGATATCCTCAGTTTAAATAAACATCTAACTACATAACTCTGCTAGGGACTTGTATATCTAAGGTACTTTTACCAAAATAGACTTGATAAGGTAACAAGGCAGAATCAGGGACCTTAAATAATTTGTGTGTGTGTGTGTGTGTGTCATCAGTTTGGGATAACTTTTTGTTTTATATTTATGGTCTGTGCAAGCAAATTCATAAACTATAGCAAGTAGCCTATGAAAAGCTTAAGAAATTTATTAGATGCACATATAAAGTGCTGTTACAGAGAAACTTGTGTAAATAAATCTATTTTAAAATAAATAAGATACAATTTAAAAAAACCACCTTTGACTTCTTGTTTTAACAAAAATCATCAACCTAAGTTTTAAGGTCAAGGTGAAATAGGTCGTAACTATAGCAGTGATCGTGATCTATATCAACGAATTGAGTCTCCTGTTTGTTTTAGGTCTCCCAGAAACAGGAAGGCTGTTCCAAATGTATACATTAGACATAGTTCCTTTTACAGAAACATTTTTGTAATAAAAAGTGTGGTTGCTCAAATACATGTTAAAATATTTAACAAGGAAACAATTTTCTCCTGATCCAGTTGATCTTTTAAACAAGATGATGAATTTATTCCTATGATGCAGCCCACAGGAGGGAACAGAAGTAAACATCCTCCCTTAACTCAACGCCATTTTGCTTTTTTTAAAGGACTACACAATTGCATACGAGAGCAAGAATATCCATTTGAGTCACCCCTTTCTTCAAAGGTAGAGCCCAGTGATATACCATAGTCTTTACTTTAATATATTGTTTTTGCCTTCATCTCAAAAGGTCCATTTGTCTTCAAATAAGATGCATGCTGGAAGCAGAGATTCCCTTTACGTGTCTGACAATGGGATCTTTGCTGCTCTTTCCACCCAGGGAAGATATGTTAAACTGTCACTGTCTGAGTTTTGGGTGCTGCTATGGTTTTGTGCTCTGTTGTCCATAATTTCAGGCACTTGTGGGCTAGAATGGCTGTTTGTCTGAAGTCAATGCAATATGTTCAACACAGAAAAATCACCATAGCTTCCTTCATACACTCAGGATTTCAAATTCTTCTTCCAACTCAAGCAGTTTATCGGTAGATTCAATAAGTTCTGCCAATAAAAATGAAAACAATATTAACAGACATGCCTATTGCTTTTCACTTTGGAAGACATTTTAGGGCAACATATGCTGGAAATCACATTTAGCCTTTGTAGATAAATCTGGTGTTCAAGTTGCTACCGGTATTAACAAATGGATTAGCTAATCACATTGAGCATAAAAGACACTTAGCAAAGCATAGCTGCTACACCTGGGATTATTTCTCCTACTGGTAAAGCGAGGAACATATTGCTGCACTATAGTCCACTCAAGTCAATACTGTACCTGCTCCTGAGGTTGTCACTTCTGGTTTTGCTGGAGGTATGAAAGGAGGCCAATGGGCTGGATGATTTTGAACTAACTCAAACATCCGAAGACCCTGCTGCTTCAGAATCTCCTGAGAATAAAGCACTTTCTCTTAAAAAAAAGTATCATATTAATGGAAAGTCCAACAACAGATCTACTTGGCTGGTCAGTCAAAACAGTTACAAGAGGCAAATAATAATAATAATAATAAATTAATTATGCCCCTATGAAATGGAATCCTGTTATACTTTGTGCAACCCTCATTAAAGGTCATCATTTTACAGATCTACATATAGTGAATTTCTTCAGTCAGAAACGTGCATGGAAGGTAGATCTCTCAAGCTCTACCACAGATTGTCAGTCATGTTATAATTAGCTCTGATACACACACAAGCAGATCAAATTAAAAGAATATCCCATTGTTACCTTTTGTACAAGACTACACCAGTTATCAAAGTCTTTTTCTTCTTTACAAAAGAAGCCCTGAAGGGGGGGAAAAACAGAGATTTTTCCTCTGCAAGTTACATGCAATATTAGCAAATAAGGCAGAATTAAGCCACTGTTTTGCAGTAGCACATACTAGCATCATGTGTAAGACCCAAAATATGTATCAGACTAAGGACCAGATCCTGAACTGGAGTAAACGGAGGCCACAGGGGAAAAAAGTTGAAAAAACAAGGAACTGACATGACATTTGCCACTCATCATACTGAATGCTCTGCTCTTTCCCCCCCCCTCCTGTTCATCTGTCTTATCTATTTAGATTATAAACCCTTTAGGGCAATGACTGTATTATGTTTGTACAGTGCCTAAAGCAAATCTCAATTTGAGGCCTGTAGGCTCCATCAGAATGCAAATAATAATAATTGCAGCTCCCCTGAAGTCAATAGGGCCATGCCAATTTACCACAATTGTCCATCTGGCTGCAAGTTTAACCTGCCACTGGGGATGAACTGTCATACACGTGACACTTCCAAGAGTGGCTGTATTGTGAATATCAGACTCAGTTATATTACTGAATGGACTGGTTGGTTGTGCTTTTTCATGGTTTGAACATTTACATAGTTAAATGTTACTCACTAACAGCAGATACTTTCCCGCTAAAAGTGATATTAATAACATATGTTTACATCACCTTTCATTCGGGAACTCAAAACACTTTACAAACATTGGGCCAATTCTGATCTTACACAGAGGAGGAGAATGAAGAGTAACCTTACTGGTGTCAATAGTATGTGTAACTGGACTGAGATCAGAATTAGGGTCATTAAGAATTGTAATATCCCTGTAAAGTATCCTGGACTGTAACTACTAATAGATTGGTAAACTGAGACATGAAGGAGAGAAAGAACCCAGGAATTCTGATTAAATTCCCTGCTTCAACCACTACACTAAAATGGCTCTGCAAAAAGTGGAGGCTTCTCTATTACCAAACATAATTAGCCACCCCTATTCAAATATCCAGTTTCCTACTGGAGGGAACATTAATCTCAGCAAAATTACTGTATAGTTTATCAATGAGGATAAATTCGGCATATGTGGAAATTTTTTTGTAGTCATTCATGATTCTGCTCAGGCAAATGCACAACTACCCTTACCAGTACTTATGTGCAGTTTTGTAATAGAAGTTCATGCTACATTTCTTCCTAACACTTACTAATGCTACGGAGGGATCCAAATTCATGATCTTCATTCGATGTGGGGCCTGCTGACAATGGAAGCTCTGGTCATCAACCAGACCGTTTTCCTCCAAATCTACAAAAATCTGAGTGGTGTGAGGGTCCAAATAGATGAGCTCGTTTCCTGTGCAGGTAAAATATATTTAATCATTTGTAATACCACTGAAGCGGGACTTGAAGATAGAATTTAGATCATCATCATGATTAAGACTGATTAGACTTTTGCTAGCTATGTGTTCTGAAATTGGGAAATTCAGGAAGAGTGTGGCCCCATATCTGGTATAGCTTACTGTGGTGATTTGTAAGGCTTTTTACTTTGACCCTTATTTTCCTTTATTTCCTAGAGCTAACATAACATTTTAAACTTTTAAAATGTAAATTCTGCCATTCAGCAGGTCACAGGATGACCACAAATATAATCTAGAACTCAGTTAGGCATTCAACATTGTTTCATATTAGACTCACAGAGATTGAAACAATGAGGTCTGAATAAAAATACCACAGATTTTATCGAAAAATGGACTGATAAGTCATAAATAGAGAGCAATTATTCATAACAAGTCAAATGGGGTGAAATTTAAAAAAATATTAAGTCTAGCACTGAATGTTACTATAACTGACAAAGGAAAGGCAAGTGATAAAATACATTGATGCAAGGCTAGCATTAAAAGACAGCAAGATCTAGTGAAGTTAGAGAAGTGAGCAGAAATCAAACAAATGAGCTTTAATCAGGGAAAATGCTGAGTTATACCACTTGAAGAAAAAAAGTGAAGCAAAAGAATAAAACGTAAGACTACAGATTAGGAAACAATACATGACTACATGCTAGTAACATCTGCCTAATAGATTTGCCAAATACTATTCAACTAGCCTTTCATATCACATGACTCTTGCTGATGATGTTACTTATTTCTATACCCAACTTCACTCGACCTTTCCTATAAAAGATCATAGTGTATTATTCTGGAGTTATCTAATTATTCGTTTCTCCTACTCTCCTTATCTCTTTCCTTAACTACGTTTCCCAGCAGCTTCAGTTTTACACTTCCTGACGTTTCTTCAGACCAGGCCCAGTTCCTTAGCCCATCAACTTATCTGTAATTATTTTTTTCCTTACCTAAAAATCCTATGAAATAGTAGGCATTATTTGGTTTCCCTCCTAATGCCCCCAAAGACTGTGGCATCTTAAAACATTCCTAGAGATTCAAAGGGGAAAAATGAAATTTTAGTTGTCCTGTATATTGGTATCACAGATATCTAAACTGTTTGTAAATGACATGCAGCATAACAATCATTTCAGGGACAGCGACTTACTTTAAAAGCATCAATATAAATCGGATTGATGTGATTTATCCCCAGTCGTAGAGGTATAATGAGCAAGAGAGGTTTCCAGCCTGAGCAAAACCCTGCTGTGTTCTTGTTTTGACTGAGAGCACTTCTGTGTGAGCGCATGCTGCCACGTGCAGCACTGCTGCTCTGAGAAGGGGACCAACACATTTTCTCTGTGGGAGCAAGGAGGAGAGACTTGTCAATTCACTAAGGACTATATTATAAATGTTCCAAATGAATGGAAAATGAAGATGCTTTTTCAGAGATCTTTCTTCCAAAAGGTCCCAGCTTTTAAGGAGGGTAGTGTGTACGTTGTGGCTGTATAATTACAAGTAATCCTGGTAGGCACAGATTAGGGTGCCAGGTTAACAAGAAGACATTAGGGCTCAGGGCGATGACTAGGAGATGATAATTTACTAGATGAAGTTATGTTTAACCAAACAACATTTAGCACCGGAAGCTTTCTCGGATAATGATACGTCTTGCTAGAGGGGGGGTAACAAGGTGATGCGCAGTACTGGGTATCCCAAGAACGAACACACACACACACACACACACACACACACACACACACACACCTTATTTCTCAGCTAGGGTAATAATTAAGGCCCAAAATGCATTTTTTTTTCTATTAACTACATTTTTTTAGGGTACTTTGGCAAATAAGAAACTAATTTAAGTGAGAGCCAGTGTTTGTAACTTACTGATGTCTTCAATGACCACGGTATTGTCCATAGATACATAAACTGCTAAGGAATTCCATTCATCAAATAAAGCAAGCTTTCTGGAAAACATTAAGGTAGTAATTAGTAAAAAAGTGCATTGTCATTGAGAAGCCAAAAGTGTAGCTTGGCACTCAATGCAATTACATGGCTCTTGAATCAATATATAATAATTTCTTATCAAAAACAGCATTAATTGTATTTTTTATTAGTCAAAGTATAATTATGACGTAGAAGAGAATGCAGAGATAGCATGAAGGTGAAATAACTTGTGTGAAAAATTTCTTGGCTCATTGCCAATAGCAAAGCAAGTGAACGCTACAACCTTGCTACTTTATATTTATTATTGTTGTTATTATTTGTGTTGCAGTCACACCTAGGAGCCCCAGTCATTGCCCAGGACCCCATTGTGTTAGGCGCTGTGTAACACAGACCAAAGACAGTCCCTGCCCCAAAGAGCTTACAATCCACTCGCGCATGTGAGTAACTTTATGCCTGAGCAGTTCTACGGAATTCAGTGAGACTACTGACGTGCATAAGTGTTGGTAGGATCAGGCCATAAATCTGTCAAACTCAGCCCCAGACCAAGTGAAGAAAGAAAAATTGTACAACAAAGTTAAGTCACGGACACTATGCTGAGTCTGCTATACTTTTTTTATGTAGTTCAAAAGAACATTCTTAAATGAATATACTGCCTTACAGCTCTCTGACTATGTAAACCGCTATCTAGGTTTCATTGTTAAACTCTACTTAAAGCAGCTAAAATTAAATACAACTTGTAGGGCTCTCAAGCAATTAAAAAAATTAATTGTGATTAATTGCTCTATTAAACAATAATAGAATATCATTTAAATATTTTTGGACATTTTCTACATTTTCAAGTATATTGATTTCAGTTACAGCACAGAATACAAATTGTACAGTGCTCACTTTATATTTATTTTTGATTACAAGTATTTGCACGGTAAAAAAACCAGAAGAAATAGTATTTTTCAATTCATAGACTCAGACTCATAGACTTTAAGGTCAGAAGGGACCATTATGATCATCTAGTCTGACCTCCCGCATGATGCAGGCCACAAAAGCTGACCCACCCACTCCTGGAATAATTCTCTCCCTTGACTCAGCTGTTGAAGTCCCCAAATCATGATTTAAAGACTTCAAGTTGCAGAGAATCCTCCAGCAATTCACCTAATACAAGAACTGTAGTGCAATCTCTTTATCATGAAAGTTGAACTTACAAATGTAGAATTATGTACAAAAAAACCTGCATTCAAAAATAAAATGTAAAATTTTAGAGCCTGCAAGTCCACTCAGTCCTACTTCTTGTTCAGCCAATCGCTCAGACAAACAAGTTTGTTTACATTTGCAGGAGATAATGCTGTCCACTTCTTGTTTACAATGTCACCTGAAAGTGAGAACAGGCGTTCTTGTGGCACTGTTGTAGCTGACGTCGCAAGATATTTACATGCCAGATGCACTAAAGATTCACATGTCCCTTCATGCTTTAACCACCATTCCAGAAGACATGCGTCCATGCTGATGACGGGTTCTGCTGAATAACAATCCAAAGCATGTTCATTTTCATTATCTGAATCAGATGCCACCAGCAGAAGGTTGATTTTCTTTTTTGGTGGTTCAGGTTCTGTAGTTTCCACATCGGAATGTCGCTCTTTTAAGACTTCTGAAAGCATGCTCCACACCTCGTCCCTCTCAGATTTTGGAAGGCACTTCAGATTCTTAAACCTTGGGTCGAGGGCTGTAGCTATCTTTAGAAATCTCACATTGGTACCTTCTTTGCATTTTGTCAAATCTGCAGTGAAAGTGTTCTTAAAATGAACAACATGTGCTGGGTCATCATCCGAGACTGCTATAACAGGAAACATATGGCAGAATGCGGGTAAAACAGAGCCAGGGACATACAATTCTGCCCCAAGGAGTTCAGTCAGAAATTTAATTAATGCTTATTTTTTTAAATGAGCATTATCAGCATGGAAGCATGTCCTCTGGAATGGTGGCTGAAGCATGAAGGGGCATATGAATGTTTAGCATATCTGGCACATAAATACCTTGCAATGTCGGCTACAAAAGTGCCATGCACATGCCTGTTCTCACTTTCTGGTGACAGTGTAAATAAGAAGAGGGCAGCATTATCTCTCTTAAATGTTAACAAACTTGTTTCTCTTAGCGATTGGCTGAACAAGAAGTAGGACTGAGTAGACTTGTAGGCTCTGAAGTTTTACATTGTTTTGTTTTTGAGTGCAGTCATGTAACAAACAAAAAAATCTACATTTGTAAGTTGCACTATAGTACTTGTATGAGGTGAATTGAAAAATACTATTTCTTTTGTTTATCATTTTTACAGTGCAAATATTTGTAAAGCAAAAATAATATACACTTTGATTTCAATTACAACACAGAATACAATATATATGAAAATGTAGAAAAACATCCAAAATATTTACTAAATTTCAATTGGTATTCTATTATTTAACAATGCAATTAACTGTGATTAATCATGATTAATTTTTTTAATCGCAATTAATTGTTAATCACGTGAGTTAACTGCAATTAATCGATAGCCCTAATAATTTGTTTTATCACTCTACACTGTCAGTATAAATAAATAAATAAAATTAACCTACTTATAAACATGATTTTTTTCATATAAAACTTTTGTAGAAGAAATGCATTATTTTTCTTACGTATCTCACGTGTTTGATTTAGGGACAGTCCAACCTATGCCCCTGTCGGACATGGACAAGTCATGTGACTTCTGTGACTCAAATAATCCTTATATATAATTGAGTAAAAGCAGGACCTCAGTTCAGACTATACATGGGTTTAAGCCAACGCCTCCAAACTTTACATTGTTTCAAAATCCAGAACTGGAGGTCATCACTCTTAGACAGCTATGCTGCATCTGAATTGAACTATTCAGGGTAAATACATTCTAAATACATATGTATGTTTTGCTTACTTTAGCACTTGTGCAACTGTATTTGGTCCAAACCATTCTCCAATCGACTTCCCCTCTCCTACACCCATCTGTGCTGTTTTTATTAGAAACAAAACACACACAAAAGAGCACAAATATCAGGTGACGACATGTACTAAATGGCACATCCTATTAATATTTTGTTGCACACATTCTAAAACTATTGTAAAATATTTACATTTAATCAGATTGATATACTATCTATTCTCTTTTTACAACTGCAATGAAGATTAGTTTCCATAATTGAGAAGAAGCCTCTAAACTGCATTCTGACTACTGGCACCCCTCACTACAATCTATGGGCCGGTGCAAGAGAATCTATGTTGGTAAGCACTAATTTAATATTATTAAAGTCTGGTCCCTAATAGTCACATATTCTATCCAGAGCTAGTTGTTATTTCTATTGTACATGCTGGATTTAGACCTCAGTATATATTTGGTATGCATTAAATCTTCTATCTATATATTTATCCACTTTGTCTCCATAATCCTTCTTTTGTTTTGTGATTATATATTTTAAAATTAATACATTTTAAACACATTAGCAACTTGAGGCATAAAAAGCTGATGATACCTGCCCTTACCCATTTGGTGGATAGAATAACAGCAATCTTTTCTGTCTATGAAGCATCGCAAGATGTTGTGATATTCCTCAGGTTGTTTTTTGTGTCTCTCCCAATGCCAATCTTACAGGGAAAAAGTTATATAGATTAACTGACAAACTCCAAACTCTGTCTAGCATTTCATACTACGTAATCATGAGTGGAGCTTCCCCCCCCCTCCCTAATTTACACCAGTTTTACTGAGCAAAGTTTGACCCCAGAGGGCAACAACTCTTTAGAGGCAGCATTGGGAGAATATTTAATTTAATAAAGAAGAGAGAAAAGGTCAAGAAGATGCCAAAATAAGTCTCAGCTTCTCTCACTAGGAAGATGTGTGTTGTTCTGTCACAGAAAAGGTGCTGAATTTATTCCTGAATGCAAAAAAAACCCCAATAAAATGGAAGAGACTGCTTTTCTAAAATACAACAACATGAACCGAGAATGTTTTCACAAAAATCTTGATAGTCAGAAGGAGACAATAAGAACTTGTCTACACATTTTTTGTACCACTTTACTGTATCAGTTTAGAAACAGATATAGTTAAAAGTGGCACGCAATATAAAATGGACACATATCAGACGTCAAGAATTATAACATTCAAAAACCAGTTGGAGAACACTTCAATCTCCCTGGCCACTCGATTACAGACCTAAAAGTCGCAATATTACAACAACAAAAAACTTCAAAAACAGACTCCAATGAGAGACTGCTGAATTGGAATTAATTTGCAAATTGGACACCATTAAATTAGGCTTGAACAAAGACTGGGAGTGGCTGGGCCATTACACAAAGTAAAACTATTTCCCCATGCTTATTTCCTCCCCCCCCCCCCCCGCCCCCTACAGTTCCTCCTATCTCCTTTTGTCAATTGCTGGAAATGGGCCATTTTCATTACCACTACAAACAGTTTTTTTTCTCTCCTGCTGATAAAAGCTCACCTTAACTGATCACTCTCCTTATAGTGTGTATAGTAACACCCATTGTTTCATGTTCTCTGTGTGTATATATATATATATATATATATATATATATATATATATCTTCCTACTGTATTTTCCACTACATGCATCCGATGAAGTAGGCCGTAGCCCACGAAAGCTTATGCTCAAATAAATGTGTTAGTTTCTAAGGTGCCACAAGTACTCCTGTTCTTTTTGCGGATACAGACTAACACGGCTGCTACTCTGAAACACTCTTTACTGTGGACTAAGTTACATCAGTATATAGTTGGCCACAGTAGGGTCTGTACCCATTTAACTATATTGGTATAAACTCACATCCCTAACCAGAATAGCTGACTCGATACAAGAGCTCTATGTATATTAGGCCTAAAATTACTCTGGTTGTGATCCTGGAATGCTCATACAGGTGTATGGGTCCACACTTAGTGAATTCTGTTGCAGGATTGGGGCCTTAGGCTGGAGGTAGGGAAGCTATCTGCATATTTGCCTATAATTTGCAGTATTGTTGTAGCTATGTTGGTCCCAGGATATTAGAGAGACAATGTGGGTGAGGTCATATCTTTTATTGGACCAAGCTATCAAGCTACAGAGAACTCTTCTTTATTTTGCCTATAAAGCAATTAGTACAATTTGAGCACCCCATAAACAATGAACATGATGACAGGAAATCAGTCAGGCGGCAGCAGTTTCCACCCAGGCACCAGCTTCATTATTTGTCATGCAAAGCTCTATTAAATAATAAAGATAGGAGTCCCACTTGGTGAACCCTTTGTTCTTATTTTTCTGCTTAACCACCAGAACAATTCACCCCTGCTGGGTCAGGATGAAACACTAACAGTTTCCTCTTGTCTGGAGACATCATTTACTAGTAATTTCTGCCAATCATTCTGAAGAGACTTTCACTAGTTACTTTAGCCCTACATCTCTCAGTGGATGTCTATTGTACTGGGCTTTCACACCAACATTAAATGTCACCCAAATAACCACAGAGCCTCCTAACATATTTCACAAAGTAACAGTATGCTCACCCCTTCCTAAATGCCTGCAAATCAGAGCCTGTGCCAGCATCATCTGTCCACATCGCAGCATGCATCCCCAGCCAGTATCGGATGAAGGGCCCGTGCCTCCTATTAACAAGAATTATTACAATTAATATGGGTTCTTGACTGAAATTAGCACCACAAAAATCAAATTGTTGAAATCTAGGTAGTCAAGAAAAGTTCGGCTTTTTAACAAGTGTCCTGTGGATGAAGAGAAACTGAAAAAGAAAGATTTTTATCACCAGTCTGGCTTCTAGATAAGTGTTCAGGATCTGCCAAGCAGATCTGTGTGGAAACCAGTACTGATACAGCTCAATAGAAGCAGAATTCTTTATTGATGCAAGACAAAAGGCAAAGAAGCAACCATGTAAAGCTGTTTACCAAACTGTGCCAAATTCAAGGATAAAATGTACAAGCCTATATGCAGGACTCTGTACACTGTGCTAAGCCAAACCTAAACTCTGCAGTGAAGTCCTATGAGCACTATGAAACCAAAACAACAGATGGAGGTGTAGGCAGCAGACCTAATGGAATTCAATATGGAAAGAGTAATGCAATCAGTACAGTAACCTCCATATTTTAATATTACATTATAATCTCCCCTCATTTTCAGTTTGCAATATACTAAAAGTATATATGTGTGCCTATATATTAGTAAATGCGCTGTATAAGCTTTGAGGGTTTGAAGCTGGAGGTTTTAGCATTTGGGTAGGAAGCAAATACAGATTTTGGCATCTGGTGAAACACTGGACACAGTTTGGATCTGTGGAGCTATGAACACTGGTTAATAATGAGAATCTATTAAGATTATTAGGAAAGGTCACACCTCTCCAAGCTATTGCTTCAAACTGGCTGCAGATTCAGGACGACAATATTTTCTATTTGTTTATGTTTTAAGGCTGTCTTCACAATCATGAAGGCTAGAAAGATAAATCAGTTTAAACTAAATGCTTAGATTCTTAAGCACAGTTCTGCATCAAGAAGTGGATTCTATGGTAAATTCCAAGAGTTTCCTTTATTTGTTTCTATTTAATTTAGTGCTTGAGAAAGATGCTAAATTGACTGTCCTGGAAATCTATCAACAGAACAGGCAGAGCATGGACAGTGACAATGAAAGCATCTTTGATGCTGTTCCATCAATCTGTCTCAACTCTGTAGTAGAAAGACTACCTCTAGTGGTGAATGGTACTTACTATCTAGTAAGATTGCCAGTAGTGTTGTCAATTATGCCAATTGTGGTGGTTTTTGCAATCGTGGCCGAGACCAGGAAATAACAGGTTTTGGGCCATCTACCCACCTGAGCTAGATTTAAATTGGCAACCTAAAGGTAAAGGCTCTATCCCATTACCAATCCCATAACTTATCCAGTCCAAATGTTTCTTTGGGTGATGATTTGGAAAATAAATTTAATTTAACCAGAAAGTTTAAGTAGGATTTTTTTTATTCCTTTAATGTGAAATCATTTTTAGTGTGTGAATAAACAGGTTAAACATATTTCTTGCACAACAGATCTACTGTGCATTCCCCATTCATTTGAGAAACATTCACAAGTTATTTCCACTGTTAGTATAAACACAAGGACCAAATTTTCTACTGGTGTAAGTGAGCACAACTTTCAGTACTAGGGAATCTGGCCCACTATTTCCTTTTTGTTTTCAGAAGGAGTAAAAGCCATACCTCTAAGTCCTCTAATAATTTAGGAGTTAGTAAGTTCATATACAATAATTTGATTCCTCCCATAATTTTAAATTTCCAACAAGACAATAATACAGAAAAATTGGGCTGTTCACCCTAAAGCATACCCACCAATTGGTGAAAATTTTTTTCTGTATGTAAACCACAGACGAGCACTTATATCCAACAATAATTTAGATTTGTCTGGAATTAAAAAACAAAGCCATATTAAACTACCAACTCCTGACTGCAAAGATCATTTGGCATTAACGCAACATATAGAACATACAGGAGATGTCTATTTACTTTCAGATACAAAAAGAATACATGTATCACTTTAAATATTCAGCGCACTTTACGTATACAAACTAAACAAAGTCTATTGGGTAAGCGTGCAGTAATTATTAGCCATCAAAGGTTAAGAGAATAGCATTTCTGTTTTGAATAGCTAAGCTAAACTTGAACCAGCTACTGCTATGCAGAACTATCCCCTCTGAACAAAATTATACACAGAACAAGAAACTTGGAGAATTTCTACTAAAAGGGACCGATTTGGGTCTGAAGGAGGAAGGATGAGCCTAAGTGCATAGCCCTTCTTCCTCCACTGAATCCTCTTCTGCATATAAAGGGACAAGACTTGCAGAGAGAAAACAAAGTGAGATGTCCACTTTCCATGGTATCTTCTCCCTCACACTTGCAAGGATTTCACCACCTTAGAGAATGTTAACCCTGAATACCGCAGAGATAGGTGGGAGCATGTCCAAGCAGACCAATGAGGCCTGGTCTACACTGGGGGGAGGGGTCGATCTAAGATACGCAACTTCAGCTACGAGAATAGCGTAGCTGAAGTCGACGCATCTTAGATCGAATTAAAATTACTTACTTCGCGTCCTCGCGGCGCTGGATCAATGGCCGCGGCTCCCGCATCGGCTTTGCTTCCGCCTCTTGAACGGCTGGAGTTCAGCAGTTGACGGGAGAGTGATCGGGGATCGATTTATTGCGTCTACACTACACGTGATAAATCGATTCCTGATAGATCGATCGCTACCCGCCGATCCGGCGGGTAGTGTAGACGTACCCTTAGAGCCTTGCTTCTCATTGGGGAAGGAAGACCACAAAAGTCACAGGAAGATATTGACTAGAGCGCCTACAAACAACAATATCGGGTTTTTGTGAAAAAGCCATGGCACTCTGGAAATACCCTGGGATATGTGCAATTTCACTGCAAATCTCAGGAGATAGACCTTGCTGGTTCCCCCACCCCTCCTTTCCCTAACAGGATAACGTGACAAAAAAATTCCACATATGTGATCTGCTCCCTATCCTAGACAAAGTTTATTGTTCACCATATACTATCTGGCTCCCAATATAACTCAATAGACAAAATAAATAAAGCTGTGACTTGTTATACATAACCAATCACCAGTACGATTGAACAAACTAAATCCTCTAAACTGATAGTTTATCAAGCTCTGTTTATTCCAATTCCTGAGCACAATCTGTCTCATTTTAAAAACTCTGGAGTGACATTCAACTTTGACATTAGAATTACTAAACCACTAAGCTGGCCAAGAAAAGTAAATAACAGTATATTTTTGCAAAAATTTTTTTAAAAAGATTAGGTTGTAGTCAAATTGTGCTAGTTTTGTACCAATCTCATCAAATGTTTATATTGACTCTACAGTATTTCTAATCTCTCCAAGCTTTTTTTTTTTTTTTTTTTAATTTCCAGGATTCCCTCAAAGGCACTCTACAATTCTTGAGGATCTAACTATTTACTGCCTTTATCCCCTTACTGTTAACCTTGGACTGACTTGTCCTTCCAGCCATTATCAGGATTCTTCAACAGTACCCTAGTGCCCATCAACGCCACAACTGAGTTGACTGACGGATCCAGGAAATGCAACACAAGGTGCTACCCCACACACTCTCCAAGGAACAAAAACCAGCCCTGCCCTCTCATTCCTGTGTGGTAGGGTATTGTGCTATAATTACACTGCAGGGACAGCTTCTAGGGAAAGTGTTAATTTTTATTAAATTAAAACAGAATATGCATCGGAAAGATAAAGTCAATTTTTACGACTTAATTTTTAAAACACATTAACTTTCAACTGAGAATATCATGCTGTAAGAAATTCATACATCCAGCATAGTGGATTTGTTGTTGTCTGAACCACTGTACAGACTTAATTTTTTGGTCTCCTGATACAGTTAATTGCCGATTCATTGCATTTACTTTGTATTTTAAAATGCAATTTATCACCAAGAGCACGTGGCTTCAGTGTATGCTTCTGATTTACAAAGTTACTAAGGATAGGACTGATATTTGCTGCATCACCACATCCAGTTTTAAAATGAGCTACAGTAGATACTCAGCTGCCTGCTCCTTTCTTATAGGAGAAACTTTAAAGGGTATCGTCACGATTTCACTTATTTTGGTGGGAAGATTCTGTGTGAAAAATGTTTTCTCCGTAGCTGATTGTTTAATACCTGTGATATGATCTTTCTTAAAAAGTCACTTATTTATTCCATGACATTTGATTACTAGAAATAACCCGCCTAATGTGAGAATCTGCAGGATAAGCGTGCCCTGTTTGCAGAAACTGTGATGGATGCTGCACTCTCTACTTCCTTAAACCTCCTGCGAGCTAATTTCATATTACGGTGACAACCACTGTATATAGTTGGTCTACTTTTTAGAAGTGAGTTTATTTTTGCTCTCAGATTTATGTAGTGATAATGTTATGAACACTGAGGAAATGTTGTACATATAAACTATGAAAGTTATAGTTGGATTTTCATTATAAACATACCTGTCTTAAGGTGGTATTGCCTTCCCAAGATCCACACTGACCCATCTGTTTCTGGAAATTCTTCTAGGTATTCCGATAAGACAGTGGTCTGGTTTTCATACTTGGATAAAACTGAACAGGAACACAGAAAGTTCAAACTCCATTTTGCTCCCTTTGTTCTTTTTGGAGCACTTTGAGTTCTTATACTGCAAGTGCAACTAGCTCCAACCAGTGATCTAGTCCAGGGTTTTGGGGTTTTCTGACCAATACTTCATTCTGGCAGCAGCATTTACCCCGTTTTCCCTCAGCAATATGCACTGCCATTAAAATGGACAGTGTTCATTGCAATTTTGTATTTTAACTCTCCAGAAGCTCTGGGAGACACTATAGCTGGCACCTGGACCCTAGAGCCCAGGGAGGAAATCCTGGTGCTATAGAAGCATATGGCAGTTTTTGCCACTGACTTCAATGAGGTTAGGCTTTCACCCACAGTCTAGGTGAACAATTTATGTCCCAGTCCTGCACTAAACACAGTTAACTTTAAGCACATGAACCGTTCCACTCATTTCAATGTCACTACTCTTTCTTAAAATTAAGCACATGCCAAGTGTAAGTGGGACTGGGGCCTTAGTCTACTAACCGGAGATTTTGGATCTCCTGTTCAGAAAAAAATACTATTACTCACCATAAAACCTATTTACTTTAAGATGAATAAATAAAACACTTATATTGATTCATTCTATTATGGAAGTTCATTTGATTATGATTTTTGGTGGGAGTTTATGGAAATGAAGGAATAACTCTTCAGCTGTAAAACTAAGCAACTGTTTTTATTTGCTTTGATTATTTTTTCTTTCAAATGACATATTTAAGAAATACACAATGAACTGATGTCTAAATATTAAATCATAAATATACATGCTAAATATGTTCAAGTTGCATGTAATATTAATATTACTAAAGATTTATAGGCTCCACTCAGGGTTACCCATTTTGCGAGGCACTGTACAAACACAGAAAAAGATACAGTCCCGGTCCCAATGAGTTAACAATCTATGACCCAATCTTGAAAACACTTTTGCATGCAAGTAATCACAATGAATTTAACAGGACTCCTCACGTGTGTAAAGTTAATCGTGTGTCTTTCTTTCCTAAATGTCATTAATAGCAACTATACACAGCCACTACTCTTGCTGTAAAATAGTTAAATGTGATTACACAATAGACTACAAAATACACTGGCTTAGAACAAAATGTCTACAGAAAAGATAAAGTTGACATTCTGGCCAACATTTTAGAATACTTAGTCCCATTTTAACTATTAGATAAATTAGGTCCAAAATGTAGGCTCTTTGTTGAAGAAAAAAGATTTTACCACAACTAATAACATTTTTCATGACATTTTAAAAATGTCAAACAAAAGTTTTATACTATTTAAACATTTCTTAAAGTATTGAAATGTAAACATGGCACCATTTGTGTAGGTGCCTGAAAATCAGAAGTCAAAACTGACTATACTCAGAAAGTGAAACTGACCAAGTTTTACTGTCCAAGGTAAGCAGAATGCAAAATTAAACAGCATAAAGAGTAAAAAATATTGACTTTTTAAATTAATTTAAAAAATATTAGGTAAATAACATACTTAAGGAAACATGCAGTTTTAAAAATATTATACTTTAGAATACCCTAGAGAGTTTCACACAAATCCTCCTCAGATTAGGGTATATTAACCAGAAAATTAGCATTCAGGCATCATGTATATTTTTCTATTCAACTTGAATAAATGATTGCTAGTTACTGTAAAACAGTGAACTTTAACTATAAGTAGTGTGTGTGTGTGTGTGAGTATGTGTATATATATATATACACACACACACACACACCTAGACCTGCTTCTACTGGAGCCAATGGGAAAAATCCAGGGCCATAAGGAAGGATTCACTTAATACCAAGACATTTACATGCATAATCAAAATGATTTCTGATATCATAATCTAGTGAATGCATATTGTGTTGACACATTTTATTTATTCCATCCAGTTGGCAGTCACAACTGTCAAAGGATCAGCTTCATGGCTGCAGAGAAGTTGATGTCAGCACTATGCTAAAAAGCTTGAAGTAAATATCCATGCAACAGTAGAGCAGACTTTAACATTACAAATCTGGGCCTAGATCCTGCAATTTACTGAGTGTAGTGACAGGACTTAGGTGAATTACATACTTTGAATACTTCTAAATTTACCCAATAAACATATCTAAATATGACAACTGTACAAGTGGATTTACTCAGCTCTATTTTTTGTCCTAAGACTTATATTAAGTGGACACCAACACCCAGTTTAGGCTCCATATTTAGGTTCTGTAAAGAGTTTCACAAAAATTTAATACTGTACTGCGTAACATTTTAATGTTAAAGCTCTTGTTAAAAGTTTTTAATTTAACCATTCTACTGTAAGATTTCCAGCAAAGAACATCAGAAAGGGAAAGGTGAAACTGAAAAATGGGTTTTCACTGGTCAGCTGACTGAAATGCAAGAAGTAAACAGCATGGATGGAAACAAAATCAACTCTGCACTTTTAAAAAATAATCTAAAGATGGTCTTAGTAACCGATCTAAGGAAACTCCGTGGTGTTTTTAATCAACGTTATTTTCACCTGGCTGGACAACCAAGTTTGTGAGCTGAGTCAAGATACAGTGAAACCTGTTAACCACAGCCACCTGGCCAAGAGCTAATCAGATTTCAGTCCCATGCGAGTTCCCCACTACCGCTGGTTCTGGAGGTCCCGGCCTGAGGCTCCCGGAAGTGTCCCTATGGCAGGATTGACAGTGACACTTCGCAACTAGCTTGTGTCATCTCAGGGTGTAACAGCGCCGGACCCGCGCGGAATAGCGGCGGCTGCTGCCATCTTCCTCTAGCGCAGCCCCTGCCCGCGGCACAGCGGGCCTGACACTGCCCCACGCCCAGCCCTGCCAGCCCCCGCGCCCCGAGCGCCCAGCCGTCCCGCCGCGCGGGGCAGCCCAGCCGAGGTCCCGGCTCAGCCGTGGGCGCCGGGCTCGGAAGCCAGCTCGGACTCGGAGCTCGGCGGGCGCAGGATCGGGCCGTCCCAGCGCCACGTCACCCCCGGGCTGTCGCCGTATGCGGCACACGCCCGGGCCTGGGGCTCCCGCCCGCGACCCCCACCCTGGGCCCGGATCTGAACCGCCCGCTACACCCGGCCCGCGCCCTAGGCCGGGCCCCCTCCCCATTCTCCCGCTGTCCCGCCCGCCCCTCACCGCTCCCCTCCCCCCGCTACCCCCGCAGCGCCCCTTCCGCCGCCCGGCGAATCCCGCCGCGTTCCCCCTGCCCCCCGTCTCCCCTCACCGGACTCCATCCTCCCGCTGTCACCATCCTCCTCGCCTCCCAGCAGACACACAACACGGCGGCGGCCGCGGAGCACGCTGGGAGTTATAGTTCTGCGGGGAGGGGGACGCTCAGCCCCGCTGCCTTCCGGGCTGCCTGCTTCTCTGATTGGCTGCCGGGGGGGGGGGGGGGGTGTTGTGCTCCCGCCCTTTCCTGAAGGGACGGGCAGAGAGTGTGCGAGGCGGCGGCATGGACGGCCCCGTGTCCAGTATGGAGGTCTGTAACCTGGCCTACACGGGGCAGCTGGAGTTGCTGCAGGACCGGCTGAGGGAGGACCGCAGCCTGGCCACCCGCAGCGACCAGGTCAGGCGGAGCGAGGTGTTGGCGGCTCGGGGGGCCGCAGGGGCTCTCAGCTGGGCCGGTCACGGTGTGGTGTAGTGTAGGGAGGCAGGGGCCAGGGCTTGGGAGGCCTGGGCTGGGGGTAGGGGAGCAGGGCCAGCTTGCTCTAAGGAGGGTGAGGGAGCGGGGCCAGCGGGGCTCGCAGTGGGGTTAGAGCTGGGGAGTTGGGCTGTAGGGGGTGGGGGGAGTTGGGCTGCTTGGGGTATGGGGGGGGGGTCAGTCTTGGGGTCCTGTCAGTCTGTCTCAGCTGGAGACCTGAGGCCCTGCTCTCTCCCACGTATCTTCCCCGCTGCCTGCCCTGCCATCTCCCCGCGGGGCCCTGTGCTAGGAGCCCAGCTGACCCATGCCGCGTGTGTTCCTGTTGGCAGGATCACCGAACAGCGCTGCACTGGGCATGCTCAGCGGGACACACGGACATCGTGCATTTCTTGCTAGGCCTGGGCGTGCCTGTCGATGACAAGGATGACGTAAGTTGTGTACATTCCTAGAAACCTTCTTCTGCGCTTTCAGGAGCGTGTTCTGTGCAGCTTTGGGCTCGATGGGCTGATTTTTTTTTTTTTAGGAATCGAGAAGGAAATGAGTAGAACTGGCCAGATCCCAAGGCTCATGCCTTTGTTACAGCTGGTATCATATCGGTTGGGTTTAGTAAAATACATGCTCTCAGTGCTTAGCCCTGAGTCTTGCACCGATTTTAAAAATGAGCCACATGGTGATTGCGGAAGGTTCCACGAGGAGACTGCCCCCCTATGGATTTGGCAGCAAACTCATTTCCATGGATAGTGATTATAGATTACTACAAATACTGGACTACTTGTTATGTAACTAAAATCTTATTCTATTCTGCATAGGTTTGTATGTTGCCCTCATCACTGTAATATCTGAATGCCTTCCAGTAGTGCATTAAGTGACATGAATAACATCTGTCACAAATGGTTTGGTCTGCCTCTCTCATCTGCTTTATGGAAAGAGACCTGTTTACGTAGTGTAGTGTGTAGTTTTTCAGAGTTCTTAGTAAAACGTACATGCTGCTATGTATGTGTTGGACAAGGTAGGCTGAAGAAGTGTAACTTCTCCAACAGATGGTGATGATGTTTGTGATGGTCCCAAGTTCTTGTGGGAGTTCATTTCACGGTCTCGGACCAGCCCCCAAAGAAGCTCTGTCTGCTGCATAGGAGAGCATTATCCTTATGGTAGAAAGTGCCTGAGGAGCAGAATTGTCTACCATTGTCTTTATCCTGGAGTTTTAGGGGATCTTTTAGATATACTGGGCCCAGGCCTTTGAGCACCTTGAAGGTAAGGACTGAGATCTTGAACTTTGACTCAGTATTCTACAGGAAGCCATTGTAGAGAGCAGAGGATAGGCTTGATGTACTCAAGGTAGCCTATGTTGCTGAGGGGAATGCCGTTTTCCTTTTAGTTGGTGGACAAACCGGAGTAATAATGTCTATTACGAACAGTACTGCAAGAACAATAATCTTTTTAAATAAGGGGAAGTTGTCAAGTTCTCTTCAGTGTTCTACTGTCTACCTAAAATAACCTTGCAGGCCTTCAAAAAGTTTTTCTGCCACTCTTACTCGGACTAGTACCTTACTCTACAGTGGGCTTTTTCCTTGCAATTGTAGGGTTTAAACTATTTTTTTCCTGCCTATCTAGGCTAGCTGGACTCCTCTCCATATTGCAGCTTCAGCAGGCCATGATGAAATTGTGAAAGCTCTGATTGGAAAAGATGCTCAAGTGAATGATGTTAATCAAAATGGCTGCACACCTCTGCATTATGCAGCCTCCAGAAATAGACAAGAGGTATGGTTTCGTATGTTATCAGGTCTTGCTCTTTTTTTGTATTGTCATTAAAGTGGTCATTTAGGTGAATTTTTTTCCCCATTTCCCTGCATGCTTAGATTGCAGTTATGCTGTTAGAGAAAGGAGCTGATCCTGATGCAACAGACCACTATGAATCCACTCCATTACACAGAGCAGCAGCCAAAGGAAACCTAAAAATGATACAGATCCTGCTGCAGTACAAAGCGTCTGTGAATATTCAGGACTCTGAAGGGAACACACCTCTGTAAGTGATGCTACATTTCTGTTCTCTTTTTTTAATCTCTCTCAACTGAAAACTCCATTACTTACATGCAAGTATACTCAAACTCTCAGTTCCTTCAGAAAACTTCAGAGAAGTGTAACAAGATGTTTCACTCATTTCCAGTCACCATGTTTTAAATTTTTTTTTTTTCAAATACATAGTACAGACTTTTCTATGTTTCCAGGTGAAGCATAAAACTTAGTTACAGTAACCAATCACTTAATAATTCAACTCTACTGCCCCTAGAGGGTAGACCAGTGGTTCTCAACTTATTATGTGGCCCACAATGTATGACCTGGACTATAATATATGGAGATATACCTATCTCAGAACTGGAAGGGACCCTGAAAGGTCAGCAAGTCCAGCCCCCTGCCTTCACTAGCAGGACCAAGTACTGATTTTGCCCCAGATCCCTATGTGGCCCCCTCAAAGATTGAACTCACAACCCTGGGTTTAGCAGGCCAATGCTCAAACCACTGAGCTGCAGGGGCTGGGTGGCAGGGCAGTGGCAGCCCGGGCCCCAATCCTGGACCCCAGAGCTTGCAGGGCAGCACTTGACCCAAGGTTTAAGAATCTGAAGTCTAAATCTAAAACTGCAATTAATCATGATTAATTTTTTTGAGTTAATTGCGTGAGTTAACTGTGATTAATTGACAGCCCTACTATTAAGCAAACAAGCAGAAGTTAAATGCAGTTGGTCCAGTATTTGAAATGCATGTATCTAGGGCACTATCCATACATAAACTCTTATGGTAAAATTTAAGTTAATGGCAAAACTCCTATTTGACTAAAATGGGGGTGAGGATTTCACTTCTATTGTTTAAGGAATAATTGCATTCTGTTCGCTATTGTTGTGCAATAATGTCAGATTATATTTTTAAAAATCTTATGCCAATTGACCAATGACAGAAAAGTGGTATAGTTGCTAATGTGGATTTTTTTCCATTTTTCATGAGGGATTTTTTGACCAAATGCAGGGTGTGTGTGTGTGTGTGTGTGTGTGTGTCATAATTGAGGTTCAGGTACTGGAGCTGTTTTGACTTCCCAACGCTGGCTACCTCAGCGGGGCTACAATCTACTGTTGAAATGAAGAGACATGAAAAGACAGCAGCCTTGGGAAATACTCAAGCTGTCTAATGGCAGTGGAATGACTGGGAACAGGCTTTGAAGTCTATGTTCAGGGTTGGAATTATGTGTGCTCTTTCCCCATATTCCTTTACCTCTTACCTCCTACCCCTGTGAAACATCCATGACACTTCAATTGTGGCTATATATAAACTCCTCAGTGACTGGCACTCTAAACTTGGTAGAGTTGGCAGTGATCATGGGTTTCTTGTTCTTGTTACAGCCATTTAGCCTGTGCTGAAGAGAGAGTGGATGAGGCAAAGCTGTTGGTGTCCCATGGTGCAAGTATTTACATTGAGAATAAAGAAGAAAAGACCCCACTGAAAGTGTCAAAAGTTGGCCTGGGAACTGTACTTAAAAGATTGGTGGAAGACTAGCAGTGTTGGATGAGTTATTCCATTCCTGATGTACCCATTTAAGACTATTATCTTAATATTTTGATAGCTTAATTTTGATAGCTTAAATGTTGTTATAATGTGCATATATAATGTATGTAGTGGTATATATCAGTACCCTTCAATTTTACCACCAAGTGCACTTCTTCTAATTGCCTGTTAATTAAACCAGTCAGCACTTTTAAAGTATTTTTAGTATCCTGCAGTTTTGTTTCATGTAAAATTATTGTTACTCTTATAAATTGGAATTGGAAGAAACCTGTTAGGTTCTATTTTCTATTTTACAGGGCCTAGTGTGGGATTGTTTCTTTATAGTATATTGTGTTCAGTCCTGTTGCTTGAGCCATTTAAAATTAGGTTTGCTTTGGAAGCCCGTTCCACAGTCTATTACTTTTTGTTACAGCTGGCCAGAAAATGGAATTGAAGTTCTGTGAAAAACTTCCATAACAAGAATATTTTAGGTGTTTCCAAAACAAAATATGCTTCTTGGAATCCCCGGCTGCCTACCCAGATGAGTTACCGAGGAGCTGGGGATCCCAGGACATATAGGCTGCTGGCTTCTCAGCAGCCCACCTGATGGGGATCCCAGGGAGCTTATTTTGGGAGCTCCGGAAGCCAAAATTCAAAGTCAGTTTGCCTGGCAGGCTGCTGTGGAGCTGGGGCTTCAGAAAACACAGTCCTCAAAAAAAACATTCCATTGGAAAATTTCCAGTCAGTTCTGCATCTTGTAAAGGAACTGGCGTTTTTTCCTTTTTTCTTCTTCTTAGTATTCATATTACATATTTGTTGTTTTTTCAGTTTAATCCAATTCTTATTTCACTTCAGACCACTCTAAACTATTCCTCTCCCTCCTTGTTATCTAAACTACTGTTCAACTACTTCTAGAGGTTAATTCTATTTGCCACCCCTTTCATTTGTCTAACCCCCTTTTGGCATAGCTATGAATACTTCACTCTCAATACGTCCTTATTGCCTGGTCTGTCTGGCCCTCTAGTCTGTGATGTTCCCTTCAGTTTGTCAAACACTTCCTGGTAATGAGATGCTCAAACTGTGTCTAGTAAGGTACATGCAGACTCGCTAGTGCCCCCGCAGAGACACTGTCATCTAATTACATTGCTTTCTGCTGGCCCAGTATGTCTCATTGCAAGCTCCCATCTAATTTTACTGTCCGCTATCATCTTGTGCCTTTATTTAATATCCCAGCTTTTAAGAGGTGTTTTGCCCATTGAATATCTGTGTTCTGGATTTTTTCCTCAGATGTACTAGCTTGAATCTCATTGAATTTCTTTCTCTAGCTGTCAATGTTGGTGGTTTGGTGCATCCCACTGTGTAATATTATCTCTGACTTTAATGTGCTGTTTACCTCTTTAATATCAATAGGCCAGGGCACCCTTTATTTACTAGCAGCAACTTCTGCTTCCTTAGTTATAGGAAGATAAAATCGTTGTATGACTGAAAGATGTGGTGTTCATGGGCATGTACTATTAGTACAAAAACCAGTCTCATAGGTGATAATTGTAACAAAAGTTCCAAGCAGTGCCCTGAGGTTGCATCCCTGTAGTGAAAGTTATCACTTTACTTAGCTTTCTTTGAATTTTCCCTGCTGTGATTACATGGCTGTAAAGCGCCTTCCAGCAGAAGCTCCTTCTAGTCCCATGAACACTTACGAAATAAAACTGGTCTTTCTGGAAACCAGCTCTTCTGTAAAGTCCTCCTCTTCCTAGGAGGACCACAGCAGTGCACATTCATAACTTGGAGCTGAACTCTTCTGGAATAGGAACACTTCTCAGAGGTCAAACTGTCACCATTCCATTCATTCCTTGTCTCTTTTGTTTGGGGGGCAGAGGGGCCTCAGACTTAGCTGTGAGCTAGCTTTGACTCAGATGAAAAGAAGCTTTCATGGTAAGACAATTTCCAGTAAAATCATATTCCTAAATGTGAACTTTCAGAGTAGTGGGAGAGTAGCGTATCCTCCTCCCATTCTCCTTTCTTGGAGAGTCTGAGTTGCATAAAGTTATATTCATAGGCTATGAATAGGTAGTACTTTTTACTGTGAATGAATTCCATGCGGTCCCCTCCCCTCCAGACCATTGTTTGTCAGAGGAGTAAACCAATGAAGTGATGCAGTCCTGTGGCTTGTCGGCTAACCAAGCATTGGATGGCTTCCTCCTCCTCTCCTTGGCACTGTCCCATGTCTTACGTTTGTGCTGATGAACGCTGAATAGGTAATAGAAAAGCTTTTTACGTGACCATTACATTCAGTTTGTTGTCATTCCTGAACAGAGTTGACATTGCCCCTGCACTGCTTTAGGAAGCATATGATTAACATATAATTCACTGATGGCAAAAGCACCTCCGTGTCAGGGAAGTATAGAATTGAGAACACAGGACTTAGCAGCAAAGAACTGTTTAACAGGTGACAGTGAGACTTCTTAGACACCCACCCCCTCCCCCCACAGTTTTTGGTGGTTTTTTTTGTTTGTTTGGGCAGGGTTAGAGTGCTTATTTAACAAAATTCTGTAATTAACAATATAATAAAGTTTTGTAACGGCAAACTTTATTAAACTTGTATATGTAACAAAAGAATCTGTATCATTAGCTAAATCACTTATGCACATAAGTCATATAAAAGAGCAAATCAGTAAGCTGAAATATTGTCAGAGCTGAGATGTGGGGGAGAGTGACTGCATGTAAATAGAATCAGGCTATCCTTCAGTTACAAGGAAAAGTTACAAAACCAGATAATAAAACTTCCACAATATGACTGCTTCTGTATAAGGGACTAAAGTGATGCAGTTTTCTACCAACAATTGTACAGCAAACCAGAAAATTGTATCTGAACACTTCATACAAAGTGATCTCCACACTAGAAAATAAAATGCAGTTTTAAGTTTTCTCAGGAGAGAGTGGCAGGGTCCAAGCAAAACTTGCTCTTTAATAATAAGCTGTTGACATGCAAAATTGATTGAGAAACCAATGATTTTGGCTAAGATGCTTTTCAACCTGCATCTTTTAAATACTAAATTCCAGGAACTTCCAGAAGTAAGGACTATAACTTTCGTTCTTATGTCCTAACCCCTGTGTTGTCAGAGCTGTATAATATTACTGCAAAGGGTTATGATGGAGAGAAATATAGAATCAAACTAAATCAGAATGATTACGTATTCTAAATCATTGTATAGGTTTTGGTGATGATAGAGTTAAGTATTAAAATGTCCAAGATTTGAGCTTTCAGATCAGTAAAGTAATCTTTGGTTTGGGGTTTATGTAAATAACCAAGTCTGTTAAGCATCTATAAGTATGAGTACCTTGTTGCAAGGAGTGAAATTCTACTCTAATGCCCCTAAAACTGTTGTGGAGAGAGGAGTGAAGCCAGCGTGTCATCAAAACTGCAGCTCCTATGGGGAGATGGGATACAGTAGGACAGAAGGGAACGGAGACAGTAGCTTTATATTGCTTTGTCCCTGGCAATTCAGCAGTATTTCCAACAGGTGCTTAGTACTGCTCATTGCAACAACTCACGTTCCATGCCCTCGAAGCCCCTGCGTGGGGACAAGGGTGAAAGTAGAGAGCCAAGTGATGCATGACTTGTGCATCAGCCATGGTACTAGGGGAGAGGCGAGTACTACTGCAATCCTGAGCTGTAAAGGGGTGGGGATGGAATTCTGTATCGCTACTTGGGATCTATTCAGGTCAAAGACATTGCTACACTCCTGTATGTCAGCCTATGAATCCTGCTTTTGCCAGGAGATAATGGCTCAGAGACATTGTGTGCCTTTTTATATGGAGTTTCCCTAGTGTGAGGAAGTGGGAATTTTCTGTAATAATTTTATGAATCCTAGGCATGCCTCAGTTTCCCTCTGTACATTACATTGCATTGCTACTCAGAAGGTGTACTGAGCAGGGTAACCCTGCTCTGAAACAATGCAGGAGTTGCGGGGGGGGGGAGGGCAGGGAATGAATAGTCACTTAAAAAAAAAAAATCTTGACCTGACCCAAATCAACAGAGGGACTGGAAGAAGGGGGCTTTTGGAGGGACTCAAGTGGCCAGACCACAGGAGACAAAAAAAGGACCAGAGAGGGCTCATCAGGGCCCTGGTTTGACTAGGATAGACTATTGCTTAACTGCTGCCTCTGTGTGCTAACCTAAGGACTTTTAGATTCTGCATGCCAGGTGATGATAAACTGTTACCTTGTTTGAAAAGGCTGCCTGTCTTGCTGTGAGCATTCTGTCCTAAAGGGGTCGGCACAAGCCTCCCACAGGACTCGTGACTGGGTTGGATTCGCTGCAGGGAGCCAAGGAGAGAGACAGGGATTGCTGGTGCTGAGTCACGGAGGCCATGGACCTGCCCGTTTGGAACTGTGTAGGTCCTTGGGGCCTGGCCCATTAAAGGGGTCACTCCCTGGAGACTGGTTACAGGCTGGGGCATAGACCAGACCCTGTGACTCCATGGCACCTAATAACATTCCCCCATCTCCCCGGAGAGAATAGTGGGTGACACAAGAAAAAAAGTCTACTGCATCAGAGCAAAGTTCTGAAAAATAGCCTCCACCACTCATGCAGCTCTTCCTGGGTTTCTGTGCTGTACAAACATGATTGATTATTTTTTATTTAATTTGCCAAGATGTTCACTGGAAAGCAAAAACACAGTTATAATCCTATATCATAATAACCCATATGGTTGAAGCCAGCTCAGTTGCAATCATATCTTGGTGCATCCCAAAAGGGTAAGAAACATATCAACCTCCCTTAGTAAAAATACACCCAAGTAAACTTACTTTGTCTGAAAAACCTCCCCCACTTGCCCTCCCCCAGAGTCAGTCTAGCATTTTAATGAGGTGCATTAGAAAATTTGGTATTAGGAAGTTAGCTTTTTATATTTGCTGAGAACTGCTGTCGCGCACTTTATTTGCAATTAGTTTTAAATAGGCTGCAGATCCCATTCATGTTCAGCAAATGTATGACTAGTAGTAGTTCCATGAATATTCAAATAACCTGTATTATTGCAGGAATCATAGTAACCTCTTCGCCTTGTAACTTAGCTTACTAAATTATGTTAAGGAAAAAAAGCAAAGAAATCAGGTGAAGAAAACCAAGAAGAGATGTTAATCTGTACGATTACACAATATGCATATAAAAACGAAGACCATGCTATTTTATAGTGCCAAAGGGCAATAGGTAGTTTTTTAAAATGTCCATATCAAACCTCAGGACATGAGAAAATCAATTAAAAACAAAACAAAAAAACGTAGCTACAAACAGGGTCACTGATAAAATCACTTGTATTTTGCATGATAGGAGGAGCAAAATGCTACATAGGGTTTGCATATTACAGTGGAAACATTTTTACTAATAAAGTTTATACTACTGTTAGCTAGGTAGAGGGCTCCCTCTGTCTGGTAATTCACTTGAAATATTTTGTTCGCAAACATTTTTTTCCACCTGTGGTGAGGAATGACATATAATCAATGAGCAGATTGTACTGCCTCATTACTTTTTTTTCCTAGTGAGTTTGTTTGTTTAGCACTGTAGTTTTTGTCATACTCACAAGGCAACTTCAATAAGATTACTGAAAATTTCAGGTAACCTCATAATGATCATCGAATTTAAGGACCCAAACCTGCAGTCTTTGCTCAGGCAAAATATCCATTAAAATTAATGGGAGTTTTGCCTGCAGAGACAGCTCTGAGTAATGACTTCAGATTTGGCCCAGACATTTTAGATATTTGGGCTTGGGTACCTGCTAGAGTGAAATCCTGGCACTGTTGACTTCACTGGAGATTTTGCCATTGACTTCAGCAAGTTCAGGATTTGACCCCTATCATCTAGTCCAGTCAATTTTCAACTTAGGCAACAAAACTGAAAAATGTGGCCGAGTAGGTTGTACGATGGCATGTGGAATTTAAGTGTCTGTATGTATAAAGAGAACTCACTAGAGTACAGCAAAGTGGTAGATATGGAATTTTATAAATAATGTTAGTTGGCCAAAACTGAACCCTCTTTTATAGTACAGATCATAATTAGCACCTCATCAGTCTGAATTTCTGAGTTTGCCTCAAATGTTGATATCCTCTTGTTTTGGTTAATGAGCCATTCATACAGACTCTGATCATCAGTGATAATTTAACCCAGGAACTTCAGCAACATTCCTACCACAGTACTTCTTTAGTTAAAGGTGTAACTGCGTTAGCTGCGAGTGAGAGGCAGGCTGTTACTGTTGCTGGGGATGGCTACTAGAGGCAGATATGAACACATGCTCTAAGCGTCTGCTCCTGCACCTGTTGAAGTCAGTGGCCAAACTCCCATTGATTTCCAAGGTGTGGGATCAGGTCCTTAGATACTGTAATGTATTTGCTAACACAGTCGTCCTGTGCCATTCTCAGCACATGCAACACTTCAGATTGGCTGGCAATGACCATTTTCTTTCAGAAAAGGGACTCCGGTGTTTACAAGCCATCACATAGCTTCACCAGCAGCCAATAAGAAAGCTCCAATGTTGTCTGTCTTTCCAAACCCATTTAATAATTAATATTCTCAAATGGGTTGGATAAATGGAGACATTAACTATGCTGTCATTCATATTTGGTACACAGTCATAGCTAGATAGTTAATAAGTGCAATAACAAAATTGAAAAATGAGGCCATGATATACGTACTTCTTGGATGGTTGAAGGCATGACCTTCAAACTCCCACCTTGTGATTAATACCACAAATGCAGGTGTGTGGGTTATAACCACACTACTTTCTGCGTTAATTCAATACCAATATTTTTGAGGATGGGGTCCATAGCGGATAAGGAAATTGCAATAGAATTTTTAGGCTCTTGTTTGTGTCTCCACTCCTTGCATCTCATTGTTTTCAGGCATTCCAGAGGCAGCAGTTTCCGCAGCAGTAGAGTATTCATTGGCTGCATTAGCTTCTCTGCTTGGTGTAGCTGTGGCAACAGACTCATTTTCTTGGGTGGGTATATTAGCATATTCCACATTTGCCTGTTGTTTCTGAGTCATTGGTCTGCAGGAAGACAAGATGACGGTTAGACTAATTAATAACAACTTGAAATCCTCCCCATAATAGAGCCTCCCAAAAGGAACATCTTAGAAAACCCTGACGTAATGGCGATAGTATGATTATTTATATTACACACTAGCACCTAGAGCTCCCCATTGTATATAAAAGTATTATGATACAATTTTCTGATGACACAAAGATTGGCAGAGTAGTAAATAATGATGAGGCGAGGGCAGTCAGACACAGGGATCTGAATCGTTTGGTAAGCTGGGCCCATTCAAACATGCATTTTAATACAGCTAAATGCAAGGTCATACATGCAGGCAGGCCAGGCCTATGGACTGGGGAACTGTATCCTGAAAAGCAGTGACACTGAAAAAGATTTAGGGGTTATAGTGGACAAACAACTGAACATGAGCTCCTAGTACAATGCCGTGGTGAAATGGACTAATTTCCTTGGATGTATAAACAGGAATATTGTGTAGGAATAAGGGAGATGATTTTACTTCTGTATATGGCAACAGTGAGACCAGTACTAGAATACTGTGTCTTGTTCTGGGGTCCACAGTTACAAAAGGATATTGAAAAATTGGAGAGGGTACAGAAAAGAGCCACAAAAGTGATTTGAGGGCTGTGAAAATGACCTACAGTGAGAAATTTGAGGTGCTCAATGTGTTTATATTATTCAAAAGAAGATTGCAAGGTGACTTGATTGCTCTGTATGAGTACGTTCACGGAGAAAATACAGGGTACAAAAAGGGTAAACCTACTGGGCACCTTAATTTTCATGGTAAAAGTTCCCCTAGGCACCTAAGTCTCTGCTTCTGGACATGCACGCTGATGCCTCACTCTAGGAGTCCAGATGCCTGTCTCCTGCATGAGCCTCAGCCTGATCCACGAATGGGAGGAAGATAGGCGGAGGAGCACCTCACTTGCCTGCAGGGTGTGATCTGGTAGGTATGCTCAGAGGCCACCTACTGGATCAGTTCCCATTCAGAATTCAGTTGGAGGGGGTGGTGATGCCACCCACCTTATAACTTTTGGCCAGTGATTAGAGCATTCACTTTGGATATGGGAAACCCAGGTTCAATACCCACCTCTGCCTCAGAGCGGAAAAGGATTTGAATAGGGTCTCCCACACTTCTCAAGAGAGTGATCTAGCCACTGAGCTGTGGGCTATTTTGATGTGGGACTCCCTCAATCTCTCCTGTTGAAGCTATAAGAACATAAGAAAGGCCGTACCGGGTCAGACCAAAGGTCCATCTAGCCCAGTATCCTGTCTACCAACAGTGGCCAATGCCAGGTGCCCCAGAGGGAGTGAACCTAACAGGCAATGATCAAGTGATCTCTCTCCTGCCATCCATCTCCACCCTCTGACAGACAGAGGCTAGGGACACCATTCCTTACCCGTCCTGGCTAATAGCCATTAATGGACTTCTTAACCACCATGGATTTATCCAGTTCTCTTTTAAACTCTGTTATAGTCCTAGCCTTCACAACCTCCTCAGGTAAGGAGTTCCACAAGTTGACTGTGCGCTGCGTGAAGAAGAACTTCCTTTTATTTGTTTTAAACCTGCTGCCTATTAATTTCATTTGATGACCCCTAGTTCTTGTATTATGGGAATAAGTAAAACAGAAGTATTGGGAGCATAAGCTTTCGTGGGTAAGAACCTCACTTCTTCAGAAGAAGTGAGGTTCTTACCCACGAAAGCTTATGCTCCCAATACTTCTGTTAGTCTTAAAGGTGCCACAGGACCCTCTGTTACTTTTTACAGATTCAGACTAACACGGCTACCCCTCTGATACGGGAATAAGTAAATAACTTTTCCTTATCCACTTTCTCCACATCACTCATGATTTTATATACCTCTATCATATCCCCCCTTAGTCTCCTCTTTTCCAAGCTGAAGAGTCCTAGCCTCTTTAATCTCTCCTCATATGGGACCCGTTCCAAACCCTTAATCATTTTAGTTGCCCTTTTCTGAACCTTTTCTAGTGCCAGTATATCTTTTTTGAGATGAGGAGACCACATCTGTACGCCGTATTCGAGATGAGGGCGTACCATCGATTTATATAAGGGCAATAATATATTCTCAGTCTTATTCTCTATCCCCTTTTTAATGATTCCTAACATCCTGTTTGCTTTTTTGACCGCCTCTGCACACTGCGTGGACAATTTCAGAGAACTGTCCACGATGACTCCAAGATCTTTTTCCTGACTTGTTGTAGCTAAATTAGCCCCCATCATATTGTATGTATAGTTGGGGTTATTTTTTCCAATGTGCATTACTTTACATTTATCCACATTAAATTTCATTTGCCATTTTGTTGCCCAATCACTTAGTTTTGTGAGATCTTTTTGAAGTTCTTCACAGTCTGCTTTGGTCTTAACTATCTTTAGCAGTTTAGTATCATCTGCAAACTTTGCCACCTTACTGTTTACCCCTTTCTCCAGATCATTTATGAATAAGTTGAATAGGATCGGTCCGAAGACTGACCCTTGGGGAACACCACTAGTTACCCCTCTCCATTCTGAGAATTTACCATTAATTCCTACCCTTTGTTCCCTGTCTTTTAACCAGTTCTCAATCCATGAAAGGACCTTCCCTTTTATCCCATGGCAGCTTAATTTACATAAGAGCCTTTGGTGAGGGACCTTGTCAAAGGCTTTCTGGAAATCTAAGTACACTATGTCCACTGGATCCCCCTTGTCCACATGTTTGTTGACCCCTTCAAAGAATTCTAATAGATTAGTAAGACACGATTTCCCTTTACAGAAACCATGTTGACTATTGCTCAACAGTTTATGTTTTTCTATGTGTCGGACAATTTTATTCTTAACTATTGTTTCGACTAATTTGCCTGGTACAGACGTTAGACTTACCGGTCTGTAATTGCCGGGATCACCTCTAGAGCCCTTTTTGAATATTGGCGTTACATTAGCTAACTTCCAGTCATTGGGTACAGAAGCCGATTTAAAGGACAGGTTACAAACCTTAGTTAACAGTTCCGCACCTTCACATTTGAGTTCTTTCAGAACGCTTGGGTGAATGCCATCTGGTCCCGGTGACTTGTTAATGTTAAGTTTATCAATTAATTCCAAAACCTCCTCTCGTGACACTTCAATCCGTGACAGTTCCTCAGATTTGTCACCTACAAAAGCCAGCTCAGGTTTGGGAATCTCCCTAACATCCTCAGCCATGAAGACTGAAGCAAAGAATCCATTTAGTTTCTCCGCAATGACTTTATCGTCTTTAAGCGCTCCTTTTGTATCTCGATCATCAAGGGGCCCCACTGGTTGTTTAGCAGGCTTCCTGCTTCTGATGTACTTAAAAAACATTTTGTTATTACCTTTGGAGTTTTTGGCTAGCCGTTCTTCAAACTCCTCTTTGGCTTTTCTTATTACATTCTTGCACTTAATTTGGCAGTGTTTATGCTCCTTTCTATTTGCCTCACTAGGATTTGACTTCCACTTTTTAAAGGAAGTCTTTTTATCTCTCACTGCTTCTTTTACATGGTTGTTAAGCCACGGTGGCTCTTTTTTCGTTCTTTTACTGTGTTTCTTAATTTGGGGTATACATTGAAGTTGGGCCTCTATTATGGTGTCTTTAAAAAGCGCCCATGCAGCTTGCAGGGATTTCACTTTAGTCACTGTACTTTTTAACTTCTGTTTAACTAACCCCCTCATTTTTGCATAGTTCCCCCTTTTGAAATTAAATACCACAGTGTTGGGCTGTTGAGATGTTCTTCCCACCACAGGGATGTTGAATGCTATTGTATTATGGTCACTATTTCCAAGCGGTCCTGCTATAGTTACCTCTTGGACCAGCTCCTGCGCTCCACTCAGGACTAAATCTAGAGTTGCCTCTCCCCTTGTGGGTTCCCGTACCAGCTGCTCCATGAAGCAGTCATTTAAAGTATCGAGAAATTTTATCTCTGCATTTTGTCCTGAAGTGAAATGTTCCCAGTCAGTATGGGGATAATTGAAATCCCCCACTATTATTGAGTTCTTAATTTTGATAGCCTCTCTAATTTCCCTTAGCATTTCATCATCACTATCACCGTCCTGGTCAGGTGGTCGATAATAGATCCCTAATGTTATATTCTTATTAGAGCATGAAATTTCTATCCGTAGAGATTCTATGGAACATGAGGATTTGCTTAAGATTTTTACTTCATTTGATTGTACATTTTCTTTCACATATAGTGCCACTCCCCCCCCTGCACGACCTGTTCTGTCCTTCCGATATATTTTGTACCCCGGAATGATTGTGTCCCATTGATTGCTCTCAGTCCACCAGGTTTCTGTGATGCCTATTATATCAATATCCTCCTTTATCACAAGGCACTCTAGTTCACCCATCTTATTATTTAGACTTCTAGCATTTGTGTACAAGCACTTTAAAAACTTGTCACTGTTTATTTGTCTGCTCTTTTCTGATGTGTCAGATTCTTTTTTATGTGAATGTTTATCATCTGATCTGGCCCCTACTTTATCCTCTTCCATCCTCTGCTCCTGACTATAACCTGGAGATTCTCTATCATTAGACTCTCCCCTAAGAGAAGTCTCTGTCCGATCCACATGCTCCTCTGCAGCAGTCGGCTTTCCCCCATCTCCTAGTTTAAAAACTGCTCTACAACCTTTTTAATGTTTAGTGCCAGCAGTCTAGTTCCACTTTGGTTTAGGTGGAGCCCATCCTTCCTGTATAGGCTCCCCCCATCCCAGAAGTTTCCCCAGTTCCTAATGAATGTAAACCCCTCCTCTCTACACCATCGTCTCATCCACGCATTGAGACTCTGAAGCTCTGCCTGCCTACCTGGCCCTGCGCGTGGAACTGGGAGCACTTCTGAGAATGCCACCATAGAGGTCCTGGATTTCAGTCTCTTCCCTAGCAGCCTAAATTTGGCCTCCAGGACATCTCTCCTACCCTTCCCTATGTCATTGGTACCTACATGTACCACGACCACCGGCTCCTCCCCAGCACTACACATAAGTCTGTCTAGATGCCTCGAGAGATCCGCAACCTTCGTACCAGGCAGGCAAGTCACCATACGGTTCTCCCGGTCATCACAAACCCAGCTATCTACGTTTCTAATGATCGAATCTCCCAATACTAATACCTGCCTTTTCCTAGCAACTGGAGTTCCCTCCCCCGGAGAGGCAACCTCAGTGCGAGAGGCAACCCCAGCACCATCTGGAAGGAGGGTCCCAATTATGGGAAGGTTTCCCTCTGCTCCCGTTGACTGCTCTGCTTCCCTGGGCCTTTCATCCTCCTCAACAGCACAGGGGCTGTCTGACCGGAGGTGGGACAATTCTACAGTGTCCCGGAAAGCCTCATCAACATACCTCTCTGCCTCCCTTAGCTCCTCCAGTTCCGCCACCCTTGCCTCCAAAGTCCGTACGTGGTCTCTGAGGGCCAGGAACTCCTTGCACCGAATGCACACATACGCCACCCGCCCACAGAGGCCACCTACACCTATAATGAGAGAGACAAGGTGGGTGAGGTATTAGCTGCATTATTGTCGGGTTTTTAACCAAGAGGGAGAAGAAAAAGAATAGAATAATACCTTGCCCACCTTGTCTCTCTGACATCCTGGGACCAGCACAGCTACACCAACACTGCAAGAAGCTATAAATAACAGTTTCAAAGTGAGACAAAAATAAATAGTCTTACTTTGTAAATGTTATTGCACCATATTTGACTTAGTCCCAAAGAAACCTTTGCGGTAGAGAAGTTTTGCTTTTGGATCCATCTTGACCATCTCTATTTGAGGGGGTTGCTCAGGAAATGTTTGTCTTACAATCAAGCAAACAAAAATTCTTACTGCATTTCACTATTTGCTGCTTTCTCCTTTCTCTCCTTTTTCTTCTCCCTCTTGGTTAAAAACCAGACAATAATGCAGATAACAACTGCTCCCAGAATTGCTCCAATTAATGCTCCAGCAATGAGACCACCTTCCGAATCTGGAAAAATATGTGCCAGTGTTAATTTTAAAAAGCCACCAGTATAGAGAGAATCCCACTGAAGGGGTACCAGATGGAAAGAAGATATTGGGTTCAAAGAGCTGAGAACTAAAATCCATGCTTTTAGGAGAGGGGGAGTCAGGCTTTCACTATTCTTTGCCTCCCAGCTTCTTGCTAGGTGGCACTATATTGCTACCTGTTCTCTACCCAAGCAGACGGAGAGAGAAGTGGGATGCTCAACAAACCTAAATAATCCATTCCCCACTTTTATGACTGGCTACAGGAGAGATAAGATAGTTGCTGTTTGACAATATGGAGGGCTGTTGGCTCTTCAACCCTTGCAAACAAAGTTTTAATTCTGGATGGCCTCTGTCTCCCATTTTTTGTTGAGATATAAAATGCAGGCCCTGCCTATCTATGATCACTAAGGATCCTATGCCATTTTCCTATCCAAGTTCCAATTCCCATCATTACAGTCTACCTACCAACATCTCCCTGGCATTTGAGCAAGGCAATTTTTTTATTTTACAGACCACTTAAGAGTGAAATTATCTCAAGGACCCACCCCAAACCCCTATTGCTGCGTTCTCAGAACATTTAATTCTACTGACTACCAGGAAAGATCACACATTGCTCTGATAGGCCACAGGCTGAGAACAGTTGGGATAAGGTACTCTTCTTTCTTTCCAGCCTAATGTTACACTATTAAATAGCTGCAACACTCCACTCCATAGACTGGAGCATTTCAATGGTGTTTGTAAAGTGTTCTAGGCCCCATTGGGATTGTGAGCTTGAAGTCAGTAGACCTAAGGCCTGGATCTGGTCGCTCAAAGCCATTTAGAGGCACATGTGTTTAGATCCAGAGATCCAAGTTTAAATTCTCACTGCTGACAAACCACCCAGGGACGGGGAATTACAAAGTGGCGATCCATGCAGAGATTTGAAATGGGTGGATCTCCCTAGACAGGAGGTGTGTATAACTCAGGATGCTTACTCAGTGTTGCTCTCTGTCCCCCTCTACTGGCTGGACCACATAGAGGTTTGTGAGGCTGCTACAGCCTTCCACCTAACAGAGCTAGGTCTGTCAGTTAACTCATACTGTAGAAGCTCGTGGTTTTAGATCCAGAGGTTCTGGATTCAAATCCCTGCTGCTGACAACCCAGTCAAGGGTGTGGTGTTATATTAGCATTTGTATAGTGTATTAGATATTTAAAGTAGTTTAGGAACATTAACTAATTAAGCCTCACAACCCTCCTGTGAGATATGTTGCTAAGTATACATTAGTATGCCCATTTTACAGGAGGAAGACGGAGGCAGAGAGGTTAAATGACTTTCCCAAAGCCACACAAGGCCCAGTTGAGTTGAGAACTGAGGACCTCCTGACCACCAACCCCATTCTTCTTCCAAAACAGTCTACCTTTAAAAAATGTAAACTATTTTTGTCTTTCTGATTATGCTGTATGTAAAGCACATTTTATTCCATTCATATGATGAACTTACGTGCTGCAGTCAAGTCAACTTCACAGCTGCTGTTTCCAAGGCTGTTACTAGCTGTGCACCGGTAGTATCCAGCTTCAAAGGTGGTGAGATTACCAATAATCAAAAGCCCAGTTTTTGTATCTGTGACAAATGGAAAACATATATGTACATGCATGTTTATATATTATATGGGTAATTACTTGTATTTACTGAATAAGAATAATAAGGATTATTACAAGGCATGGGAGGTTCTATTGTAAATTTTGCAGCATTTAAATAAAGGGATTTCCTTAAGAAATCTATTTACAACCATTTATCTTCCTTGAAAACAATTGTTACATCATTTTACAGAGAACTCTGCAGTATCACATTAAGTGTATGAGAACCAGGTTCCCTATCCTGCAACCACAGACGCATGTGTGTAATTTTACTCATTTGGGTAATACCATTGAAGCCAATGGGATCTCTTGCAGGTGTAAAGTTATGCACATGCTTAAGTGTTTTCACAACAGGGGCCTAGGAAACAAAACTACAATTTGAGTTCCACTGAGTATAAGTTTAGTATAAATTTGCATCTCACTCACTCCAAGGTGAGTGAGATTTAAAAAAAAAAAGGCAGTAAATTAGATTATTTCAGTTCTTTTCATTTTAATGCTCTGGGGTGTAATTAGTATCACAGATAGGAATTTTTTTTTTTTACGTAATTATCTTCTCTGAGGCCAGCAGCATTATTTATTGTAAAATTGACAAAACCAGGCTAATGCATTTATGTAATGGCTGTTAGTAATTTTTGATAGGTAAAAATAAATTCAATCCATATTATTGCACACAAAGCGGGGAAATGCAGTCTTTTCTGTATTGACTAGAATATTGAATGCATGGTTCAAGCCATCACACTCTAGGTCTTGCATGTTACACACTAGTACTGAGGAAGTTACTCACTGAATTGTTCTGTCATGGGTTTGTGGGTCCCCTCTGATACTTTATACCACTGGTATGTAGGTGCAGGCATCCCTTCTTCAGAATAGCAGGAGAGAGAGACAAAGTGGCCTGTCTCAGGGGTTCCCCGTAAGCTACAGTGAGGCTGTGAAGGTTTGACTGTAAAATAACAGCAGGAAAAATAGTTAGACCATGGGTACAAATTATGGGCCAAAATATTGCTAGACCAAATTCTACTTTCTTACACTGGTGTAAATAATCTATTGACTTTGGTGATGTTGTTTTAGCTTTCCACCAGTATAACAGATCAGATCCTGGCCCAGTAGTCTGATCACAATCTCTCCCATATAGACATGAGCAGCAACAAAGAAAAGTGAACAGTCGGGGGAAAACTCTTATTGCCTTTCATGGTGTTTATCATACTAAATACTTTTACGAAGGCTGTAAGGTATTCCTTCTTGCTGGAAAAGACTATCAGTTATTTCAATTATATTACGACTGTCACTTTTCGTCCTTGTCAGATCACTTTCTGCCTCATGGGACTGTCATTTTCGGTGTAAGTGGGTCTATTACATATGAATGCAAAGATCTATAGCCTGATTCTTCACTGCCTGGCACCTGTAGAGACATTTACACCTGTGCAAAATGCTACCATTCTGTTTTGGTACTCAGCCATATCCTACTCTGAGCTACACCTGTGTTGTTTTTAATTTCCTGCATTTGCTTGGTCATGTCACCCATTTAACACAATTTAAACATATTGTTGTGGGCCTCTTCTGTAACTCCACTGCAGTGGAATTACACCAGTGATGAATCTGGCCCAGTTTTTGTCTGTATAAGTACAAGCAGTGATGCTTGCTTTTCTAAGGAAAACTACAATCCCATTTTTCAAGCTTTGAGTCAAACTCACATATGCTCTTGTTTATTATTTTGCTGCAGAGTAACTGCTGCTTGGGTTGGTTTTTTTTAGGATGGTTTTAATATCTGAGCTTTGAAAATTTGTTTCTTCCAGTGGATTTATCTCCATTTGCCTTTAATTGTCTCATCTGTATAGACAAATGATACAGCTGGAGCGATTTTCACATATGCACTGACTTCTCACTCTAATCAACTACCCAGAGAGTATGTGGATAATTGTTAGGTGGAGTTAGTATTAACATTTATCTTGTTAGCAAGTAAAATTTTTCTTGTCTCATTGCTTTTCATACTTGTTCAACTATCTGTTCAGGTATCGGAGGGGTAGCCGTGTTAGTCTGGATCTGTAAAAAGCGAAGAAGAGTCGTGTGGCACCTTATAAACTAACAGACGTATTGGAGCATAAGCTTTCGTGGATGAATACCCACTTCGTCGGATGCATGCACCCACGAAAGCTTATGCTCCAATACGTCTGTTAGTCTATAAGGTGCCACAGGACTCTTTTTCGCTTTTTATCTGTTCAGGGTTGAACTATTGCTTTCTTTCAGCTGATGTGTACTCTGTACACAACACAAAACAGAGAGCTACATTGATTAGACTTTTTACTAGAGAGGCAGCATTTGGACTGTTTATGGAACCAGGACTTCTGGATTTTACTGCTGGCTCCACCAATGACTATCTGTGTGGTCTTAGGCAAGTCGCTATGACCAGCATTTTCAGATGTGGGGGCCTAAAACTATATCAACAAGTGGCCTGATTTTCACAACTGCTTTAGGCTTCCAAATTTTAAAATGTTGGGCTTAGCCTTAAAGCCTAGGCCAGCAACCCTAGCTCAAGTAATGTTTTCAGGGTGTGGTTGTGGTTCCCAACTAAAAGTGTGTTTTAATTACTACCCAGTGAAACTGGGTGGTAACAGCTACCAAGGGGATGTATATTTCTCTGGCCATTATAATAGGTGGCTCTATAATGCAGCAAGGTTAACATGGAGGACTCCCGTGGCAACTCAGATTTTACTGGCCATTAGGACAGGGTGAGTGCAGTTATTAGTTGAGCACAGGTTTCAGCATATACATATTACCCTGTTCACTAGGGGTGAGCAATGTTCCACAGGCACTGTAGTCAACAGTCCTGTTCATGATTGCTTCAGCCAGGCCAGGACTACGAGGGCAGGTCTCCATGCAGCTGGGAGTGAGCCTCCTGAGAGCCTGAACTCCAGCCCAAGCTGCAATGTCCATACTGCTATTTTTAGTGTGCCAGCTTGAGCCCCTCTGGCATGAATCTGTCTGCCTGCTCCGAGAGGCTCACTCCCAACTGCAGTGTAACCCTAACCCAGAGACCCCGTGTGCTAACACGAGGCAGCACAGGTGGTGTTTGCCTGGGAGGTGGAGAGAACCACTGGCTCTGTCTGTGTCCAGCAGCCTGGAAAAAGAATCTTTCTATCAATTAAAATAAGTCCTGTTTCTTTACCATGATGGTTACTGCATTGCACAGCTCCAGGGGGCCCACTGCACTAACTGACCAAAAGGTGCCAATGTTCCCATCCACTCCCCATTACATTATTCTCTTGGGTACCCTGTAGTGCATTTTTTAATCCCAATTCAACACCATGTGATAAAGCAACATGAAAACACAATGCAAAAGAAATTACCCAGTACACTGACAGCCACTGATTTCTGGTTCTGTCCAGTTGAATCTTTTGGGCTGAAAACTTCGCAGGTATAAAACCCGGTGTCTGAGGGTTGCATGTTGGAAATTGTTATTGATGCATTTCCTAGGTTTGTTGTCCCGTTTATTCTGTTCTTGAACTCTCCATACTCATAAGCCTGTCCATTCTGAAAATAATAGATCTGTGACACAAAACGGATCGTTAGTTAAATAAGAAGTGAGCTAACTTGTATTTTGTTTGGTGTTGCTATGTCAAATACAAAGAAATTTCAGAAGAAGCAAAACCACCTTATGCCCAATTCCCTCACTGTAAAGAAAGCTGTGATTAAAACCATGCTGTACATTGCAATCTAAATTTCTAATCATATTCTTACATGATAAGCTCCTCAGGGCAGGGACTGGGTCATTCTGGGTGTGTGGCTTGTAACTAATACACTGTGGGAACTGCAGAAATAGAGTGTGATATTTGGGAAAGGCATATTTTCTTTACAAGAAACCAACTGCCAGGCAAGATTATGGACCATTATGTTACCCACCTAAGTAATAAAGCTAAGTTATGTACAATGAACAGAAGGGCTAATTAGAGGGCAAATAATTTGTAATGTAACTGGTAACTAGGCCAGTACAAGATTATCATAAGAAATGGAATTGCCATTGCAAAGAAAAATGGATATTTGCAGAGCTAGTAAAAACTGTGCTTTCTAAATGAAAGTGTAAGCAAGCAGTAAAAGAGGTGAAGTGCATCTAATTAAAGATAGCTAAGACTGGCTAATGCAGAAAGACAAAACACAAGGGTAAGCAAACCAAGCTATGTTTGCAGTAAATGTGGAGGCAATCACAATACAGGGCAGAGGTGTCTACCACAAGCAATTGGAGTGCCAGAACCTGCAATAAAAGTGCCAGACATGCAATAAAAATGTTTCTGTCCCTATCAGTGTCATGCACGGGTGGGGCCATTATCAGAGACCCTCAGGCAGGCCCCAGCTCTTTCCTTTTCCCAATACGCTCCAGGGACATAAGTCAGGAGTAACTTCTCCATCTAATGGGA
The DNA here is from genome assembly GCF_028017835.1 of Emys orbicularis. Taxonomy (NCBI): domain Eukaryota; kingdom Metazoa; phylum Chordata; order Testudines; family Emydidae; genus Emys; species Emys orbicularis. Next base: position 17,662,582 of record NC_088691.1, on the reverse strand, counting down.
AGTTATTGCCATATTGGGCACATTGTGGGGATTTGCATCTGTCTGTCAAACATCCAGCATCTTCCCTCAAATAAGAGACTTACTGTTGTACATTCAGATGAGCTCTACTGCCTTCAGTAATGTTACTCCTGATTTACAGCAATGTGAGAGCCAGATTGGGTTCTATAGACTTATGGACCTGAACTTTCTCCCATAAAAGTCTGTAGCAAAACCTCCATTGATTCGAATGAAAAGTAGAATTGGGCCCATAGTGGGTGGTGGTGGTTTGAATCTTGGGCCTTCGGTCTATCTAGGACTACTGATATCTCAGATATCATGGTGATGGGTGTGGTTTAGGAATGTAACCAGTTCTGGTAGACTATTCACACTCAGCCCTGTTTAGTTCTATTATAAAACAGTGTACGGAAAAAAATCAGCTTCTATGAAAGACGTATTGAAACAGTTGCCATTTTTATCCAGAGTTTAACAATAATACTCCTGCATAACAGTGCTACGGCTTGGAATTTGTAGTGCTCTACTCAATTCCTACTTTGATAAATGCCGTTCCATGACTAATTGGCAATGTACAACTTGAGGGGCTCTTCTTGTAAACAATGTGCTCCAGGCATAATGAGCTGATCCATTGTATTTAGTAGGTCTTCCCATGGTAGTCAGCAATATTAATATGTCCAGCTGTGTTTACAGGATTGGGCCCTTAATTACTATAGCATCTTTCATATCAACTGTGTTTCAGGAACAATGATACAACAATATTTGTCACTGCTGGCCTGACAGTTGGCTTATTACTAGAGGTGGTTGAAAAGTGTGTGAGGGGAAGTTTAACAAATTTTAGTCAAGTTTCATTTGCTTCTGACTCATCAAAATTTCATTTTGTCAAAGATTTCCAATCAGCTTTAGTTCATGCTATGAATCCCCACCCCCCAGACAATAAGCACAATTCTATTTACCTTGCAGATCCGTAGATTGTATTTTGAATAAAAAATAAACACTTGGGCACCCTGACGCAGTGTTGACTGAAGTCTTTAATCAATGTTATCTAGACGTCTTTGTTAGCTTAAGGCAAGCTACACCCCAAAACTGCCAAAGTACAGTTGGTTCATACAATGATAAGATTTTCAATGAAGGTCAAAACCCAGGCTGTGTACCTGCTGTCCAATAGCAGCTACTGTATTCCCAAAGCATGGTACTATCATAAATGCAACAACATTCATTCTAGCTCCGAAGAGGGATAAAAACACATTAAGGGTGAAATCCTGGCCCTATTGAAGTCAGTGAGGGACAGGATTTTACCTTGAGGGGGTTTATTCTTCCCTTAGAATACATCTAGAACCTGTAGCATTGTCAGGCAGAGAACAGAACTCAAAATGTGAGTTAAAATAGACCACAGCTTTTCCTGCCATTGTTTCTGCCAAACTTTACCTCAACCATCCCAGGCTGGAATAAAGCTATGTACAAAGCTTTGATGTTAAAGCAGCTGCAGGTATGCCCCTTATCAGGGAGTTAATTGGGTAGGAGGTGAGCACAAATGGGAGTATAGCTGGGGGAGAAGGGGTGGATAGGGAGAAGAGAAAAGCGAGCGCTGAGCTCTGCATGCTATAATAAAGACAAGCTGATCTTTGCTGATCTGCACCTCAGTCTTTATTACGCACATAGGCCCAGATGCTCAAAGGTATTTAGGTGACTAAACACCTATGAAGATCTGGGCCATTGTCTATGCAAATAATATTTTTCTTTATTTCTATGGTTAACTGATGAGGTGAGCCCCAGTGACTAAGATTAATGCAGGAATTGTTTTATTGCAACAGACTAATGAAGCATCTAGTATGACACTGAATAGTGGATGCTTCAGAGGTAGATTTTAAATGCCCATTATATACCTAACTTTGCAGTACTGTGTCATGGGAGGAGAAGTTCTTCCTGACTACACGTGTATCCCTTGAAGCATGAGCATTGACTGCTGCTCTTTCCTCTTAGCTAGTATACCTGCAGATGCTCTTATTCATATATGTGAGATAAGAACTGAAAACTCTTTTTGATACATCTATCTCTCCACAAACCATTGGTGCATATATCGTATAAATCATTCCGGCCTCTATTTTTGCTGCTCATTTAATGACTGTACTTGCTTAGAACCTTCTGCAGCTCCTCAAAATATATTTACAGGTCAAAGTTACAACAGAACACAGATACTTTTGACACATCTGCCTTGCAATAGCTTCAGAAGAAAGGTGGAGCATGCATAAACTTGAATCTACTCTCATTCATACCTGTCTCACACCAGAGTCATGCCACTGAATTCGGAGTCTCTCCTGATTTACACCAGTGTAACAGAGTAGGGTGTATATGGAGTGAGCTCAAAAGGTAGCACCTCTGAGTAATAGACAGTTGCACCTGCAAGGAGTGGTTTGCTGGCAGTTAGTCCTGATGACTCACTCAACTCTCACTAGTGGCTCCAAGTAGTTGTGTGTGCACTGCAGTGCCACACCCTGAAATTTTGCCTTGTCTGGCATGCTAAACCTATTGGGTAGCTAGTGACAACAACTGCTAGTGAAAGGGCGCACTTGGCTCTCAAGTGTATGAAATCTCCTATGGTGAAACCAGCAAACCTAGTTCCAAACGAAAGGATAATATTGGCAGAAACAGTACAGGAGCAAGCTAGTGGATGGCTCAAAGCAGTGTTACAGTCAGATTACAATATGCTGGTCAACCACAAAGCCAAGGAGTTGTGGTTGAACACTTGGTGCATATTAGACCACACAAACCGAATGAAAAATGGAAAGAGAAACAAAAGTAGGCTGGCTTGGTTGTTGCCCAGAAAAAACAAGCGCTGCGTTCACTGCTCAGAAATTGAATTGGGGTGAAAAGGATGTGATCAGAACAAACACAGAAACAGGGAATTACGTAATGGACTCAAAAGGAGAAGACATTTATCGGAACATGGAATGTAAGACCATTATACCAGGCTGGAGCACCTTGCAGTAATAATGCATGAGTTGGTAAAATATGAGTGGGAAATTGTCAGTCTATGCAAAATGAGATGGAAAGGCAAAGGAAAATTCTACTACAATGAACACAGGATATTGACATTGGGAAGAGAAGATGGTGGACGCTGGGACGAAGTCACATTGGTGCCAAAGCCAACGGCAAACCAGGCTCTTGTGCCATTTAAGCTGATATCTCCTTGTATGTTGAAGGCAAGATTCAGAATCAAATCCTGTGCAGTCTCAATAGTACAAGTATATTCATTGACCTCAGCAGCACTCAGGAAGAAACTGACAAACTGTATAATAATCTACAGAAAGCAATACTAGAAGTTTCAAGACAAGACATTATTGGTGATAGGAGATTTTAATCCGAAAGTAGGTTTGGCCTGGAATTCCTGGGCTGGAGCAGTGGTCAGATTTGGACTTGGTGAAGAAAATGAAAAAGAAGAGCTACTAAATTTCTCCCTAAGGAACAACCTGGTGATAACCAACAAGCTATTTCAAAAAATAATGATGCAGAGGAAGTGGACTTGGATATCACCTGATGGGCAAATGAAGAACATGACAGAATTTGTATTTGTGACTCGCAGATAGAAATCGTGTGTGTTGTCATGCTGATCATTTGTGGCTAATATCAGATTGGATCATAAATTAGTGCTGGCGTCAATAAGGTTGAGGCTGAGAGCAACCAAAAAAGTATCGAGAGCTAAGATCTATGACATGGACAAATTGAAGGAGCAAGATATCCAGAAAGAATGCAAAGAAGCTGTGCGGAAATACATTGTCTTTGGTGAACAATGTAAACAGGCAGAATACGCAAAGCAAAATAAGAGAACAAAGCAAGATATGTGAGTTGAAGATATCAGTGGTGAAAGACAAGTGTGGGAAAATAACTGTGGACAAATAAGCAAAGAATAAGGAATGGAAAGAATATTTTGAAGAGCTGTACAATTTGCAGAACATAATAGACGAAAAGGTCCTGGGAAAGCTCTCCATTACAAAGGAGAGAGAGCAGATGCTGGAATTCTTAGAAGAAGTAAAGATCTCGATAGGAAATTTGAAAAAGAAAAAGGTGCCAGGAAGTGATGACATAACTTCAGAACTGCTGGAGGCAGGTGAGGGACACATGATAAAGGTGATGCACAAGCTATTCAACAAGATTTACAAACAAGAGCAAGTGCTGAGTGAATGGGGGAAAGCAATAATAGTACCAATCTATTAAAAAGGAGATAAGAACAAGTGCAAGAACTACAGAGGAATCCATGTATTGAGAGTGCTGGGAAGAGCATTGCACAGGTAGGTGGAAGTGATGCTTGCAGAGGGAAAGACCAGATTAGACCAGGATGAAGTACAATAGATCGTCTATTTGTGATAAGACAGATATCGGAGAAGTGCACAGAACACAACCAAACCTGCTGCAACTTTATAGACTTCAAACAGGCTTTTGATAACATTTGGTAGAAAGGGTTATGATAGGTTTTGAGAGCGTATGGCATCCCTGGGAAACTGATCAAGCTAATAGAAACATATACAGCAAGTCAATAAGTGCAGTAAGAGTAGATCAGAAGCCCTTGCTAGTGCAAGTCTGTCTATTCAGACTGGGAGATTTGCTTTCAGCTGCAGTGTAGACGTACCTTAAAGGTCCTGCTTTCTCTAAGAATCTGTGCTTTCCTACTTCTGCTAATGTTGATTCACATTTTACCACAATTAAGAATATTTTACTGATGTCTAGAGGTCAACCTGCGTTGCAGAGTTAGGATCTGAATCCGGATCCTAATGCCCCGAAAGTTCAGGTGTTTGAATCAAGTGGTTTAGTACAGGCCTGTCTCTAGTATCCATGGGCCAACCTCATTTAAACTGGTGTACATTAGTAACAGCAAATGTGTCACTCTAGACTTACACCAGTGTAACTAGAACAGAATTTTGCCCAGTATTGTTTACCTTGACAAGCTGTAGTTACAAAAATAATAGCATGGGACATCATTCTCCTCTCACACCAATGTTACTCTACTGATTTTAATGGCGTTACTAGGCTTTACAGCTCCATTATGTCAAGCGCGTAGCATCAGTGTAGGTGAGAGGAAAATGAGAAACACTGGGCCTAATCCACACTCACACTAGTTTTACACCACTTCACTGGAATTACTCCTGATTTACACCAGCACAAGTGGAGCAGCAGACTCATTATGTTCAGTCAAAGTGCTCAAGTACCAAAAAAGACTAAATTCTGCTTTCAGTTGACCTCAGAGCTACTTAGGATTTGCATCAGTGTAAATGATGTCAGAAGTTGCCACACAGAATACCAGATCAGTATAAATTACTCTTCTCCTTTCTGGGCCCTCATTGTCACATCTTCCTCAGGAAGAAGTCTTGAGTAACATGACCATGAATTTCACACACAGTTAATTCTCTCCAGTAAACATAAAAAATTGCTGCATGTGGATGTGGTTTTAACAATGAAACTCCATTTGAAGTCAGTTGGGGTTGTGTGGCTAAGCCCTCATACGATGTTTTGAAAAGCTAATCCTCTGTGTTCTATCTTTGTAGCTAAATGAATACAGAGAAAGTATTTTATGTATGCTGAAAAATCGGGGACAGTTGTCAACAGGGCCAAGAATATTTACTCTATTTTTTTATTTATTTACAGATTTGAACAGACCCTTTCAGTTTTCTTACAGTAAAACATAAATGCAACTGTAGATCCTAAAGAAATGCACTCAGTTTCACTGCAGTTTCTCCCAGTCTCAGCAACTGTGTCATTTGTTTATCACTCTGAGGAAAGTTGATGAATACTGAAAAAGCTGAGTAATGTTGTGATTAATTACAAACTGTATATTTTATTCCAGAGGTATGAGTGGCTTTTGTACCCAGTATCAGAGGGGTAGCCGTGTTAGTCTGAATCTGTAAAAAGCAACAGAGGGTCCTGTGGCACCTTTAAGACTCATAGACTCATAGACTCATAGACTTTAAGGTCAGAAGGGACCAATATGGTCATCTAGTCTGACCTCCCGCATGATGCAGGCCACAAAAGCTAACCCACCCACAACAGAATCTTCCAGCCTGCGACCCCTGCCCTATGCTGCGGAGGAAGGCGAAAAACCTCCAGGGCCTCTGCCAATCTACCCTGGAGGAAAATTCCTTCCCGACCCCAAATATGGCGATCAGCAGAACCCCGAGCATACAGGCAAGATTCTACAGCCGGACCCTCATTTTACCCGCGATGGCACGTTAATGCCTAATTGACTAAAATCACGTTATCCCTTCAAACCATTCCCTCCATAAACTTATCAAGCCTAATCTTGAAGCCAGAAAGGTCTTTCGCCCCCACCGTTTCCCTCGGAAGGCTGTTCCAAAATTTCACCCCTCTGACGGTTAGAAACCTTCTTCTAATTTCAAGCCTAAACTTCCCCACGGCCAGTTTATATCCATTCGTTCTCGTGTCCACATTACTACTGAGCTGAAATAATTCCTCTCCCTCCTTGGTATTAATCCCTTTGATATCTTTAAAGAGAGCAATCATATCCCCCCTCAGCCTTCTTTTGGTTAGGCTAAACAAACCGAGCTCCTCGAGTCTCCTTTCATAGGAAAGGTTTTCCATTCCTCGGATCATCCTAGTGGCCCTTCTCTGTACCCGTTCCAGTTTGAGTTCATCCTTTTTAAACATAGGAGACCAGAACTGCACACAGTACTCCAAATGAGGTCTCACCAGCGCCTTGTATAACGGAAGCAGCACTTCCCTGTCCCTACTAGAAATACCTCGCCTAACGCATCCCAAAATCGCATTAGCTTTTTTCACAGCCACGTCACATTGCCGACTCATAGTCATCCTGCGATCAACCAGGACTCCGAGGTCCTTCTCCTCCTCCGTCACTTCCAACCTATGCGTCCCTAACTTATAACTAAAATTCTTGTTAGTCATCCCTAAATGCATCACCTTACACTTCTCACTATTAAATCTCATCCTATTATTGTTACTCCAATTTACAAGGTCATCCAAGTCTCCCTGCAGAATATCCCGATCCTTCTCCGAATTGGCAATACCTCCCAACTTTGTGTATTGGAGCATAAGCATAAGCTTTCGTGGGTGCGTCTGATGAAGTGGGCATTCACCCACGAAAGCTTATGCTCCAATACTTCTGTTAGTCTTAAAGGTGCCATAGGACCTTCTGTTGTTTTGTACCCAGGAAACTTCATTTAAAATTTCATGCTTCAGTTAATAGGCTGTAACAACTTAATTGCTGATTTTAAATAAGTTCATTCAAATTAGTACTGTATATTTTGTTTTAAAATACTGTTTTTTAATGCTGTCCTTCCAAAGTTTTCATCTCTGCCCTACAAGAAGTCAAAATGTGAATGTTTACAAAACTTAATTTCATACTCTATGTCAGAGCCTATCTAACCTTTGAGATCTTCCTTTGCCTCTGGCTCTGCTACCCTTTTAAATAGTGAGCAAGACCCATTTTGATGTTAAGTCTCTACTATGACAAAAGTAACAGAGGATCCTGTGGCACCTTTAAGACTAGCAGATGTATTGGAGCATAAGCTTTCGTGGGTGAATGCTGTTCCCCTCTTTTTTTTTTCTGTGGAAATTTTTAACGAAAATAAACAATTTTTTGTTCTTTGTCAACATTTTTGTACAAAATTTGTCAGGGTTTTGTTGAAAAACTACAAACTGGAAAACTGGGGTGGGGGGGGGAACAAACTCAATTTTCAGCAACTGAAAGCCAAAACAGACGGCTGGGGAAAATGTTTTGGATTTACTGCAAATTTTCATGTGCTCCAGCCAATATTTTTTCCATTTTCCTCTCAGACTAGTGTTTTCAATGGTAAACCATCCCAAAATTTCCTTGAAAATTGACATTTCCCTGCAGAAATTTCCATTTTGATGAAAATGGCATTTTTCATTTTAAAAACCCACAACATTTTGTATGTAAAATGTTGACCACCTCCACCAGAATGTTTCAATCTTCTGTAATACCTTTAGTGGGCTAAATGTAATGTTCAGTTACACTGATGTGAATCTGGAGCAACCTCGTTGAGGCTACTGTTGCAAACTGAAAGCAGAGTTTGTTCCAATGGGATAGATTCTGCTGTGTATACGCCAGCTCCCGGGAATATCCTTGGTGTAAGGAGGGTCCTTTGGCAGTGTAGAACTGACGCATTGACTCTCTGCTGCCCCCCCCCCAGCTTGTGGAATAGAGGGTGTACTGGGGAAAGAAAAGGACCCACGTTTGCTGACTGCTGTCTATTTTTGCAATAGCATAATGGCCCTAGGGGGTTGTTGCAAGACAGCACAATTTACAGCAGCCCGGGGGCCAAATCCAGAATATGGGAAGCATAAAAGTGACACAGAAAATCTGGCCCTATGTTTGCATCTTGCCAAACTTCATTTTGGAGAGTATCAAAAAGGAAAAGTTGCCAGGCCAAGGGGAAGGTGGACCTTTTGCCTTAAGAGATAGTGGTTCTTACAAGAGCATCTTTGGCCTGCCACAAAACACACAATAAGATTTATATTCCTGTTAACTAAATCAATCAATAAACTTACTACTTGTTCTGAATATTTTTCTATGAGTCTAGAGATAGATAAGAAAAAATAATGGCTTTTCAAAGAACTAAATCCAACGTGTAATGCACATTGGGAAAAATAACCCCAACTATACGTACAATATGATGGGGGCTAATTTAGCTACAACTAATCAGGAAAAGATCTTTGAGTCATTGTGGATAGTTCTCTGAAGACGTCTAAGCAGTGTGCAGTGGCAGTCAAAAAAGCAAACAGGATGTTAGGAATCATTAAAAAGGGGATAGAGAATAAGATGGAGAATATCTTATTGCCCTTATATAAATCCATGGTATGCCCACATCTTGAATACTGCGTACAGATGTGGTCTCCTCATCTCAAAAAAGATATACTGGCATTAGAAAAGGTTCAGAGGGCAACTAAAATGATTAGGGGTTTGGAACGGGTCCCATATGAGGAGAGATTAAAGAGGCTAGGACTTTTCAGCTTGGGAAAGAGGAGACTAAGGGGGGATATGATCAGGGCCGGCTCCAGGCACCAGCAGAGGAAGCACGTGCCTGGGGCGGCACATGCTAAGGGGCGGCATTCCGTCCATTCTTGGGGCGGCACAGTCCGAGCGCCTTTTTTTTTTTTTCCTTCCGCAGTTGGGGCGGCTTTTTTTATTTTTTTAAATTTTTTTTGCTTGGGGTGGCAAAAATGGTAGAGCCAGCCCTGGATATGATAGCGGTATATAAAATCATGAGTGATGTGGAGAAAGTGAATAAGGAAAAGTTATTCACTTGTTCCCATAATATAAGAACTAGGGGCCACCAAATGAAATTAATGGGCAGCAGGTTTAAAACAAATAAAAGGAAGTTCTTCTTCACACAGCGCACAGTCAACCTGTGGAACTCCTTGCCTGAGGAGGTTGTGAAGGCTAGGACTATAACAGGTTTTAAAAGAGAACTAGATAAATTCATGGAGGTAAAGTCCATTAATGGCTATTAACCAGGATGGGTAAGGAATGGTGTCCCTAGCCTCTGTTTGTCAGAGGGTGGTGATGGACGGCAGGAGAGAGATCACTTATGTTCTAGATGATCAGGATGGAGTCTTCATAAAATTTCACCCTTCACGTGATAATCTCATCTACACACAACGCAGACCCAAAACGCCTGATTCAGATTTCATTTACCCTTGTGTTAATCAGGAACAACTGTAATGAATATGATGGAGTGACACCAGTGTAAAATCAGTGTGAGAATCAGGCAGTGTGTAGGGGGTGGGGACAAGACATTATGCACGTTCTCGCCACTAAAAAATATGGAATAGTTTGCTGGGATGGCTACAGGAGCACATGAAGCTCCCAGAGAAACAAAATGAAAGAACAAAACAGGCACATCAGTAACCTGCTGCATTCTTGTGGTGCATTTGCCCTGGGCCACAGAATGGCCAAAGGCCACTTTGCCCTATTTTGGCAGGAAGTAGGAGCAGGGCTGCTGATACTTCTGTCTCCTTGTCTGTCACATCAGCTGCCACCATAACAAACCTTGGATCACATTCCACTGATTAACCAGTAGGAGGTGTTCAAGAAAGCATGAATCTGAAAGCATGAATCTCTATGATAGTCTTGGCCAATCAGATGAGTTGGAGTCCAAAGGTCCTTCCTGAAGCTGGCTGTTCCACATGGTACTGCAATAGTTGCCTGCAAGCTGGGCACCAACTTTTCCTGCGTCATCTTTGTTTTAATGACTTTCATAAAAGGAGAAAAGAAAAGATGCTTAGTGCAGCCAGAGGAGACCACAGTGCATGCCCCTGTACCATGCTCCAGTGGGACATTGGTCAGGTCTGATGAGCTGAATACATGGGCGTTGGTGAAATGGCTTCTCTGTCAGTGAAACATTTATAACACGCTGTATTTGTGCTGCCTCTCATTGGAGGCTGGTTTACTGATAGGAGTGTCAGGTAGAAATGAAGCCTTTCCATTTTTCACATGAACAGATGCTTGTGGTGACTCATTTGTGAATTGACAAACTGACATATTTGTCACTCCTAGACATATTTTTCATCTGTCCATTCCTTCATACATCGCTTCTGCCAAAGAGCCCTGGTTCTCGGAAAGCATCTGCCTGGCTGTAGAAGGGACTTCATATCTAGCTCTCCAAACTCCACTCCACACAACTGAAGTCAACATTTTCCCTTCTCTGCCGACCGAAGTCAGTGGAGCTGGTGGAACTGAGAGAACCATTTACACTGGTGAAACTGAGAAAAGAATTCAGTGTAGTATGTTTTCAAGGCTGTTGTAGCAATTCATTCTTGTGATTTTGCATGTGATTTGGGCTGCAAACAGGGGTTAAAATAAGGGAGAGCATGGGGAAGCACAACTCCTCCCTCTTCTCCCTCACACTGGCTTGAGGGAGCCAGTCACCCCTCCCACATACTGGCTCTCCCTCCTCCATGGCTGGTGAGATGAGGACTCATCTGAATTGGGGGCAACAGGCAAACCTGACGCCTATGTGGGGATTTGCTGGGGCTCCCTGCCTGCCAGCAGAAGAGGCGGCAGCAGCTGATGGTGGAGAATGAGGAATTTCAGCTCGGAATCCTCTATCCATCTCTTCCCTCTCACAGGTGTATGTGACCCCTGCTGAGTCCCTGTCCCCTTCAGCAGAGAAGAGACTTCCCTCCATCAGCTTCTTCTCCCCTCAAATGTAAGTAGTTGCATCAGGTACTTCATTGTTTTCAGGGGAGGAACCCTATGGCTTCATTTTTTTATCTGTATTTTTTATTCATAAAGATTCTCCATCTCAGCTGAATCTACATTGCAGCATTTATTCAAAGGGGATGTGCCCTACACCCGCTCAATAGATGTATCCAATAATCTGTTTTACTCCCTATGGACTTGTTTGGGGACATGGATACTTGTCTTCTCTTGTCCCACTCTCTTCCTCTTGTTTCACCCCGTTCTCACGAGATAATGCCATTCTACAGCACTACCTGTGATGACAACCACCAAAACTGGGGCACTCCCCTTCTATTTCAATCTATGTTACTATAATCAAAGCGCTGCATGACGACAGGTTTCAACTTATTCATTATGCGAAGTGCTGCAGACTTCCAGGACTGAGCACTCACAAGATCCAGCCACACTGCGCTGTTTCATCACTTTCTGATTAGCATTTTCTCTAATTACTTTGCTAGATTCTTTTTCACACCAGAAATAAAGGCAGAGAGGAACCCATTTCAACCTCTTTATCATTCTGACACCATTGCATCACTCCAGGGTCTGAGTCTAAACAGAACTTAAAAAACAGTGAAGAAAAAAATGTATTCAGCAATTATTCCCTTTAAATATCGTACACTAGTTAAAGAGCAAATGCCATAGATCTTAACTGCTAATCATAGACCAAGGCCCAGATCCTGAATACAGCTATGGAGTGCTAAATCCATACTAACTCCCTTGATTTCACTAAAGTCCCTTTGACTTTAGCAGAGATACTCTGGATTTATATCATGTGCCTGAGATCAGAATCTGGCCCCAAATGCCTTTGGCAACTTGAGCTTCCTTTCCACACATTTTTTGGTTAGACTGTGATCTGCCAGAGAATGATAGGACTCTTATACATGCATTGATGAGATTTTTTGTGCGGGTTAATTGAAAAAATTAATGATGACTGCAGGCCTCTTGTCTCTGCTGCATGTTGTCAGAATTTGGGGAGGGGGGCATCTTAGGAAACTTATAAAGTACAGCAAGGAGACAGGGGACGGCTGAAATCTTTGGAAATTAGCGATGTAAATCAAAGCAGCCCTTGGCCAGCTTTCAGTGGTGCAGGAAGGGTTTGAAGATCAGGTCACTTCTCACCCTTACTGTGTCAAATGGCACATACATGTGGCTGAAATGTTCTTGAGTAATGCACCAACCACAAACAGGCTTCTCTTCCACATTGGCTATGCAGGACCTTAAAAATTAGGATTAAGCTTCAATATACAGTGCGCTATTTCCTGCTCCGTTCGGAGAAAAAATCCCACTGAAGTCAAAGGGACGTTCTGGAGGTGTGTGGATTGGAGGTAGAACAATGGTTAGCTACTGTGGATACTTCAGAGGAAACCAATTCTGCATTCACATTTGAGTTCCTCTATATCCCTCCTGCCAGGGCAGAACGTGAATCTTGCACCTTGCTTTATGGTGGACGTTCTGAACTCCATTGGCATAGGACAACAGCCTGTGTCTATTATTTCACTCCCCCAAATGGTGCTCTATTCTGAGGGTAAGCAGGAGGGAGCAGGACTGAGTTCTTGCCCCCACGTAAAGCCCTTGTACCAAGAGTGTGTGGTAGCAGCCACTTTTCAGCGTTCCAAAGAACAGATTGTACTGAAAAAGTTAGACCATTAGTTCCCCATCCAATTCTTGTGCATTTGCCATTGATGAAGCCTGCCTCTCTTTAGCACAATGATGTGGAAAGCACGCAGCACAACTTACAACTTGCACTGTTATCTCTTCCGAAAGTGCATCCTTGATTCCTGGAGGGGAAATCTGAATTCAAACCCAGTTTGCCCAGATACAGTGCAGAGGCTGATGGTGTACAGCTCTTTGGACAGAATACCATGCAATGGAGGCACTCGTCCAGCCACACACAAGAGCTGTGGGGAAAACAAAAACTACAGCCAAATAACTTTGATGTCCTGGCTGTGAAAAGTGCAATAAAAATCAGCGCAAAAACAAAAGTCAAAATAGGGCATTTATTTTATTTCACCTCAGTTCTTGTATTGGCATTAGGATTTCAATATAGAACAATATTTCTATTAGCTCCATGCTGGTAAGAAAAATGAAACTGTTATTTTTAAAGATTATTTTTACTTACCTGGTGTTTCCAGCTACATCTCCCCCGTGCATCTGTCACATACACCGTCTTTTGACAATGATTGACTGACTTTTCATCCATACTCTGAATATTGCGGCACGGGGAATGCTGTATTTGAGTAGAAATGTGCTGATCTAAGAGTTTAATGTAACTTTGAATGTTCACACAAAAGCACAGAGCATGAGAGCACCCTTTCTATACAGCTGCTCTGAATAAGTCAGTGAAGTTTGCAATGTTATAAAGACAGGGGTCGTTGTTCAGCAGCATTTGTAGGCAGACTCTTGTTTCACAATATGTCTTAAACCTTGAGCTGTAGAGTGAGGGTGCATTATAATGTTATTACTGAGTTATGTCTAAAATTACACAAACCAAGGGTATAATGTAATTGTTTGCTCTAAGCACAGCAGATAAGGCCTGATCTCTTTCTGATTCCTGTCTCTCTAGACCAGGGGTTGGCATCCTTTCAGAAGTGGTGTGCCGAGTCTTCATTTATTCACTCTAATTTAAGGTTTCGCGTGCCAGTCATACATTTTAACGTTTTTAGAAGGTCTCTTTCTATAAGTCTATAATATATAACTAAACTATTGTTGTATGTAAAGTAAATAAGGTTTTTAAAATGTTTAAGAAGCTTCATTTAAAATTAAGTTAAAATGCAGAGCTCCCCGGACTGGTGGCCAGGACCCAGGCAGTGTGAGTGCCACTGAAAATCAGCTCGCATGCCGCCTTTGGCATGTGTGCCATAGGTTGCCTACCCCTGCTCTAGACTCTTGGTACTTTTGCTTTTTTCCAAGACCATGGTTCACTTTTCTTGTTGTTTTATGGGCCAGATTCTGATCTTGGTTCCATCAGTGTCAGTCAGGGGTAACTCCACTGGCTTGGATGAAATTGGTTATGCTGGTGTCAATATAGAATTATTCCATTGCCAGCAATGGCATTATCCCAGAATGACACTGTTGCAACTCAGATCCCAATCCGACCCTATCCCTCATAATTAGAAACTGTTTTGTTTCCACTTTGCATAGAACAGTCCGGTGGTGCCAACTCAGTGATCTAAGGCCTATGTACATGACAACAAAATCTGCATTAGATAAATCCAATTTTAAAAACAGGCTTAGCCCGAGAGAAGTTTTCTTATAATATGGAGAGGACCTAATTAGTAAGCTGCCTACAGAGCTATGCAGACATTGGTCTGATTTCCTGGTGGTTATGTCTCATTCCCTGAACTGGACCTGACCATAAAGTGGAGGCAGCATGATTAGCCCCTCAGGGAGTGTTTCTTGTAACTCAGCAAAGAGCCCACCAGGCTGCAAACAGGCGATACGAGTGCTGTCAGTCTCCCGTAGTTGAAGACTGATGATGGGGTCTTGGGAGGATGAGTTAAGGCTACCACTCAGGGGTCGGGGGAAGGATATTCTTGCTCTCAGTGGTTTGTATGTGCACACAGCACACTGCTGCAAGATCTCTTGGAATCCTTTAGAGGAGTCGGAGCCTAGTCCAGTGTTCTGAACCAAAATTTCTCCTTTCCAGCTATTGTTGTGCACCAGTTAGTTGTCCCCTTTGCCCCCGAAGTGGCTCTGGGTTAGTGGTGGTGTTTGTTCATAGTAGGGATGCAGGAAGCATTTTGTTATCTTTCAGGGTGAAAGTTGATACACAAAATAAATGTAAAATATTATTAATTTCACCTATTATTAAAATTCTTTCCCTTCTGGTCCTTTAGCCGTATCTTTACAAAGACAGTGATGTCACCACTTGCAAATAGTCAAGCTTGATTTTGTAAAAAATGAAAACTCGATCACTAAATATAGTAGAACATGCAATGTAATGGGAAGTGTCAAATTCATGTCCGTCACTCCCCTAACATTTTAACTTAAACTTGCTATCTACAGTACTGCACTGGTTACAGCTTGACTAGGCACACGATCTCTTTTGTAATTCCACCTTTCACATATTTAATCTAGCTTGGGGGCATTACTGTAGAATTTAAGAATAGGTCCATATAGGCTTTGGAGTCCAGAGATTGCAGCCCTGATCCTGCCATTGGCTTCATGTGGCAGAATCCAGTCTGCCTATGCAGAGCTAATTGCAGCATTGGGACATTGGGCTCTCCTTCTCCAAACATTATGCAAATACTTAATGTTGAAGTCAGTAGGGCTACACACAGGGTTTGTAAAGTTAAGCATGTGCGTAAGTCTTTGCAGGATTGGGGCTCTGGTTTGCACACCTGCTGTATCACTGACATGATGTGTGACCTGGGGTCAGTCAGTTAACTACTCTAGCCCAGATCCTCAAAGGTATGCAGGTACTTAACTCCCATTCCCTCCCCTGGAAACCACTATCAAAGTGCAGAGTATTGTCACTGTGAAGCCATGGTGATTAAGGGAAAACAGGGAGAAAAACAGGTAAAGAATCGTTGGTATCACACTGTTAATTTGATATTTACAATGTTTGGTTGAAATATGGGGAACCTATCACATGTATATTATCAGTACAAAAACCAACATCTCATTTCTATTCATGCATATTGCACTCAATGGTGTAACACACTGCATAAAAGATAAGAAACTTCTTAGGATAAGAACAGGGTGAGGTTTTATATTTTGCCGTGGCCTACTTAGCAAAGGAGCACCAGATTCACACTTTATATATAGCTGCTTTTGCTATGAAATACTCATTGCTAACACCTGTTATTCCACAGCTTGCTGCACCCCTACTCATAGCATTGTCTGTGTGCAGCCTGCTTGTGGTATTTGATCTTCTCCTGTTTAACTGCCATTGCTTTTAACTCTCTAGCACCTGTGGCCAGCATTGCATATGGCTGGCGATGCAGAACAGGATATGAAAACACTAGAACAAATAGCAAAAGAAGCCTTGCAGCTGCACAATGGGAGCTAAAGGATCATTCTGAATATAGTCTGTGAAACTGCAGCGCTATCTACCACTGATGCCAGGTATAATGGCTATATGCTCTTACACCTTCAATTAACATTGGCAGCACTCCTGATTCTACTCTTACTGATTTCATTCGGGGTAATGTCAGACCCAGCCTTACAGTTAAAAAAGTGACCACAATGTTCTGCAGTAATAGCCCCAAACACTCCAATATCCCTATAGTAAGATGTAGTATTTGGGCCATTGCTGTAAAATACTGTGACTTTTTAAAAATGAGAGCAGCTATGGCTCAGTGCTGTATTATGCTATGTCTTTAAGACAAGGCAACCCTAAATGATCCCATATGTACTTGAAACATTGATCTTGTTTAATGACACAAATTTGCCTTCATTAATCCTGAAGTTCCATAGAATTTGCTCTATTACTCAGTGCCACTGTGGAAACAATAGGCCAAGTGTAAACCAGCATTGTTCCATTGAAATCAACAGAATTGTGTTGATTTTCACCAGCTGAGGATAATTTCTCTGTATATGTTATACATTTCTGGCAAAATGTGCTTATTCTTACTCATACAAGTAGACCTGCCACATGAGTAAGCGGAGCAGTATTTGGTCCCCCTTACCATATCTAACATTTGCTAACATATCAGAGATAGTTAAAATTACAACTGGACGGGGAAAGGTAAATATTTCCTGCAGATGTTTTGGGGAAAAAACGGGGGCGGAAATTTTTGCAAAAATGCTCTGGCTTTTTTTAAAATGTGAAAGCCTGGATTTTCACCCCCAGTTATGTGTTGTGTTTGTTTGTTGGTTAGTTTTTGTTGGGCGTTGCAAAATGATAAACTTTGAATGGAAAATTTTTTCCACAAAAATTTTCATTCAGGGGACAAAAGTTCATTTTAAATGCAGGGGGGAAAAAAAGTTTTGATGGAAAAATTTTTTGACTTAAAATCTGACAAAATTGATCAATTTTGTGATCGTTATAATGCATAGCACAAGCTACAGTACTGATATATTTAATGTACTCTTGTATTGTGCCATTCTACGGTATGTATTTTATGGTAAGTTTTGCCAATTGGTTAATATATACAAAAAGGACTGTCACAGATATAGTTCTAAACTATAGAATTTTTAACATAAGCTGAATTACCCAAACTGTCCCACTTAGCCTGTGTCATTTTTATATTCTGCTTAAAAACCCTGCAAATACACACCTGACATATCATTGCCACGGATTCATTTTCTAATAGTAACAGATGATGAGGATCAAAGTATAATGTGAAATTTAATTTAAGATACATGCACAGTGCAGGAAAGGTTGAAAAACCAATTTCATGTTAAAATGTGTAGTGTAAAGAGTTTCTTTAAAAGGGTATATATCCCAAATAGTTCTGTGAAAATCCACTGGCTTTAGTTGGGGTCCTTTCGCCCTACCCCCACCACACCATTACTTGTATTTTCATGATGAATTTTATATTATATTTGTTTAAAACTGTAAGGCATTACAGCGCTATTGTGACGAGCCCCAGCGAAATAACCCAGGGCTAGACCGTTAAAAGCATTTAAGAAAAAGAGTAAGATCTCAATCCTACATTAATGGCGCATACACATGCTTATCTTTAAGCACGTGAGTAGGACCACTGAAGTCAGTGGAAGTCTGCACATGTTTGCAGGATTGTGCTTAAAGCCCTAATTGGATTAGGATGTTTTACCACAAGGATGTTTTGTCTCTAGACTCTCTGGCCTTTCCAGATTCCACTTTATGTAATGAAACTGCACATCCTCCATTACAAATCTGTGGGGGTTGGTATGACATGAAAATGAATTTACTATGAATTTGGTTCCGTATAGGATGAAAGTCAGATGCAGTTTTCCTCACTAGTGTTTCATGCAGTCCTCCTGGTAAGCACAAAACTTCCATTGACTTCCATGTGTTCCAAGTGTGTAAGAGCAGCTGAAGCCAGAAGGAGCTTGAGCTTTGTGGTTCCTCGGGCATTTAGGATCTTAGTCACTTTGTTCTGGTGGCTTCTGAGCCACCAACAATATCTTCTGATTAGAAACCTCAGGTGCTGTTTTCTCCCCACCAGTTCTATCCTACACATAGTTCCACATGCCTGAATCCCTGGAAAGGTTCTGATCAGCCCCTAAGCCCAAAGCTGTTACTTTAATTTCAACCTATTCATTTTTCTTAGTTTTAACCAGAACATATAGTTTATTTGGTTTTCTGTATTAATAATCTAAAGTAACTAAAATACAGATTGTGGTTTCGAAGCAAATCTAAAAGGATGTTTTTGAATTCTATTAGAGTGCTCTGCTTGCTGTCTGAATGTGAGACTAACGTTTTAATAGAATATACCGGACTATTCCAATACTATATTACACTGGACTGCAATGCACACAACTTGCTTTAGCAAATGGCGCGTGATCCTACAACCCTTATAGGAGCAATCTTTATTCATGCAAATAGTCTTAACTAGGGCTGGATTACTGGTATGAGCAATGTTTACTCACACAATTAGTCACTCTTAGAGTTCATATATTATGGTGATGTATGGTATACACATCTTGATAGAGTAAGGGATGCAGGGTTGGGCCCATCATTTGTATTTCTCGCTGATATATTTGCTGTAATATTATTATTAACTGCTATAGCATGGCAGGTAGATCTCTTATTTTTATATTAAACTGCTATTTCTTTCAAGCCTGTATATTCTTCTTCTTTAATGCCGGTGATGTGCTAGATTCCACAAAATAGAGACAGTCCCTGCCTCAGAGAGTTTATAATCCAAGTACTATTTGTGAATCTACCAGTGCTGGTGTACCTCCTGCATCTCATTTACAGTATACAACAGTGAAACTGATCAACAACATCAACATTGCCTGTCTGTATTAAATCAGTCAATCTGGTTAAATCAACTCTCAATTATAACACCAACGCAAGAACTCTGAATTTCTGGAATGAAACTGTTAGTGAAAAAGTGAAATTGTGCAAGACAAAGGGACTGGGTATCTAGTGGCCACGACAAGGCACCGGAGCTGGGTATTTCATGGGCACAGAAAGAATGAATTGACACATGTAGTCACCATTTCTTTGTATAAAGAAAAGGCTGCTGCTGATTGGTTCAGTCCTGCAAGGGGCTGAGCCAAGGGAACCCCCCCCTGAAGTTAGATAGAACCGAGGGCACTCAGGAACTCACAGGACTGGGCCTGCACGTAACCATGAAGCAGGAAATGCTGATCTAAGAGTTACCGTGACATATGCAGATTACATTAAGAAGTCTCATGATGGCCACAAAACACCTGCTGCCACAGCCTTGTATTTTACACTGGGGGGAAGAGAGGTGTAGAATGGATTAGGTTTTAGTACAAAGAAGATGTAGTAACTGACATCTTGAGAAGGCCGGGGAAGCAGCAGAAGCATGGATAGAAAGTTGTTCGCACCCATCATTAGCCACTCAAACAATCTGCAAGGTCATCTGCTAGAGCCGGCAAGGTCATCTGCTAGAGCCGCAGAGGAGAGTAACCGGGCATGGTCCAGGGTGTCCTGTGTTTGTTCAAGTGTGTGTGTGCCCTGACCTGAGAATGGTCTCTGCGCTGCTACCAAAGGCTGCTGTGCACCCCTCCCACAGCTGCACCGGGATTGTGGCTGGATCTGTGCCCTCACCACAAAACATTTCATGCTGGGATGCAGGGAACCCCATGGCACACAGAGATTGGAGAACCAATGCATTGGCTCCCCACATCCTGTTCCCCCCTCCACCTCATTGGTTCCACGGCCTGTCAGGTTTCATGTGCCTACAGACGAGTGGTAGGTGTGATTTGCTTTAAACCCTGGTAGGTATGATGTATAGATGATCTGGTGGTCCCCGCATATTGCTGCTCTTCTGATGCCTTTGTGCTGCTGGGAGGTACTTAACAGGGCTTTCATGCCAATTAAATTTGACTTAGTGGCTGATAAGATGTTTTCTGTCCTTTTGAAGGGAACAAACCCCTACTAGTATCCTCCCACTCTGTGCTGAAGTTAGCAATACGCTGCCTGTGGGGTTACATTGAATAATATTATGAGGAAACTTTGTAGTGACATGGAGATACAAGTGCTGGGGAAAAGAGCTTTCATTATACTCTTAAAATGGGGAACACAGATGCCTCCTATTACATGACCCACTAGTTCTTTTCAATGTCTAGATCCTACCAATATCTTAAGACAGCAGAATAACAACCTATGGTATTGAAAGCAACATCAGACAGACAGAGAAGGAAGGATAGCCCAGGGGTTAGGATGTTAGCCTGAGACTTGGGAGACCTGGGTTGTTTCCTGCTCCACCCCAGATTTCCTGTGTGACCGTTAGCAAGTCAGCCTCTCTATCCTCAGTTGCCATCTGTAAAATGGGGCTATTAGCACTTCCCTTCTTCACAGGGGTGTTGTGAGGATAAAGCATTAAAGGTTCTCAGATATTATGGCAATGGGGGCCATATAAGGACCTTAGAGAGACAATACATACATCTGCATATATATATATATATAAAAAAAATCTCTCCTTACTGTTAGAGGTTGTTTCTCTTTGGCACTGTAAAAACTCCACTGAATGAAAAATGACTCCAGAGACTCAGTTGTTGTGTATGTGCAGAGAAGAGTGGCATTTCCACCAACAGTGACGTTCACCATGCTCTGGGGAACTGTCACTGTCACGCCGCTGATGTGGCCTGCAGGGAATAAGCATGGTGAAGGGAGATCAGTCAGGGGCGGCTGCACATTAAGAAATGCTGCTTTGAGTTGTTGGACTGGTTCCTCCTCCTCCCCCCTGCTCTGCAGGAGACAAGTGATAGCCCTTTTCACTCTGTTCAATAACTTTTTCCCTGGTGGTGGGATGTGTGTTCTAGATTGAGTAGCTGGGGAGGGATGAAGATGAAACAGGACCCAGATCCACTACAATTTCATGCCCTCTTTTAAAAGAAAAATAAATCTCTAAGTTTCCTAGGCCTGGTCTACGCTACACAGTTACATTCTTTCCCAGCTGAGTGCTCACTGCTGCTTGGAACGTGTACTCTTATTTCCCAGCCAGATCATTCAATCAGACAATTTGTATAGTGGGGTGCTGAGAGCCATTGAACCAAACTGTAAACATTGTATATAATGGAAACGGCTTCAAGCCAGGGAGTGCAGCAGCACCCCCCGCACCGCTAGTTCCAGCTCCTGTGCATTCAATGTTTTTCCAGCTCCCCCTTGCTTCCTTGCTCTTCTTCCTCCCAACCACCATCATACCGCCTTGCTCTGCCTCACCCAAGTGGTACCATGCAGCACCGTCAGCCCCAGACAATATGGCCCTTTTTTACATTTATCCCCAAGGGTCAGATAGGCCAGTCCCAAGTCTCACTCGCTGCTGCACCTGGTTCCTCTAAACTGTGCAGCCTAGATTCCTAGAATCCAAGCATCCTTTCTCATCTCTCCCCTGCTAATAGCTTAGCTTCTTAGCTGTGCACAAGAGCCTTGAGAAGCACATCATGCATTTGCGCTGTTCCCAAATGGAATCTGGAGGCAGCGGTGGCGAGAGCTAATTAGGTGCTTTAAAAATGTAAAAAGCCCTAAGTATTATTTACCACTATTTTTCTAGTGGATAGTGTGAGCTGATATATTGCGTTATAGTGAGATTAGGATTTATTTTTATGGTCAAGTTATCATCTTTGGAATTGTTTTCCCCTTCTGGGATAACAATTCTGTAAAACTGATCAACCTACAGGCCACATGAAACAAATGGAGTGGAGATCAAAAATAAATATTTAATATATAGTACACCATTAAAAGTGTCTATTGCAATTACAAATCATAACTGGCTGTTTGAACACAATTCTTTGCATACTTTCCTGTAATTCTGACAATAATTCTTGCCTTACTTACCCATTGTGCACCAGTAATGTATATGATAAGCTTGGCAAAATTTGATTTTTAAAATAATTATTATATTTAAAACAGATGTTTGTTTATAAGCATTATTTTCTATTTTTATCAATTCCATGGTTGTGGGGAAATTATCGGGCGGTCAGATAATAATTATTTAATGACCGTAGATGTTGAGATTCAAAATAAGTTCTCAAGCAGCATTTTTCTTACTTTACATATCTGTAAATTTCAATTAGTATCGAGGGAAATATTTTTTCATTGGTCTGTGCATGTGTGGGGAAATTGACGTTTACGACATTTACAAATAAAAATGTAATCCTTCAAAGCTTAGGTATTTCTTATGTACCTAGTTATCACATTGAAGTTAATCAGAGTTGGAAAGAAATGTTGAATTAGGCCCAACAAGTTATACAAGGCAACAAGGTAATGTGAATTTCATCTGTTAGTCAAAAAGAAATAATTAAAGTAAAGCAGTCTGGACTTCAGCGGAGTGGGGTTTTTGTTATACGGTTGAATCCAATTTTCAAGCTACAGCTTTAGGATTCTGATGGTGCATCTGTCCAGTCTTAAAATGTTCCACATTAAAGAAAAACATAAGGTTCCTGTAGTTTCCTGTGTGGGAATTAGGTGTGAAAACTTTGTATTGAAAATATAATGCTCCAGATGGGCTTGTTCCACTTACAATTAATTGAGATACTAGGTACGAAATATTCTTACGAAATTTGAAGGAATAGTTGTGCATTTTTTCTTAGAGGGCTATCACTGATTTTTAAACAGAACTCCTCACTAACATCAATAGGGTATTCTGCTCCAATAATCCATGGTATGATACGATCCATAGTGTGAAAAGAAATACCAGAGATTCTGATATATTTTAATTTTATAAATATTCTTTCTTCATCAGCTACTGCAATGAGTGAAAATATTTTATAAATGATTCTACGCTCTTCAAGGCAGGGACCATGTCTTCCAATGTGTTTTTACAGCACTGTTCTCACTGAGGTCCTAATCCTGACTGGGGCCTCTCTACGAGCATAAAATAAATATTAAATAATACTATCACTCTGGGTGTTTGTGTTAAGCTATCCTCTTCAGTATTTAACCCCTAGAGCTGGGTGGAGGAGGACAATTCTGTTCCATGACAACTTTCAAAATTGGTTTTCGTTCTACATTAGAACAAAACCAAAATCTTTCAAACATTTTCACAAAACAGCCTTGTGTCAAAATGTGTGGGTTCCGATTGAAAAGGACAGGTGTTGGAGCTCTCTCTCTCTCTCTCTCTCTCTCTGTGGTCAGAAGGGCCCAGAGAGCACTGGACCTCAGAAACCTTCCTGTCAAAACCATTGTTGAAATCGATACATCTCTGCACAATGTTTTGGTTGCAACAAATTAGCGTATTTCAATGAAAATACATTTAGCTGGAAATATTCCAACCTGCCTTATTAACCACGTCGGGCACTATCCTGCCAGCCTTTCTCGTCCAGTGAGACTGCTCCTAGCCAGTGCCGGTAGCAAGCTAGCGCTCGCTACTGTGTTTGTAGGGCTGGACCCAAAGAGCCCGATCCAGCAACACTGAAGTCAATGGGAGCTTTGCCATTAACTTCAGTAGGTGCAGGATCAATCCCATAGCCCTTGCTCATGCAGGTAGTCAGAGATAAAATGTGAGCAAGAATTACTCATGTGAGAAAGCTTACGTGCTCGATCTTGCAAGCCTTTCCTTACAAGTATTTAATCTGTTTCTATGCTTAGTCTATGGCATAACTATGAGAGATTTCCTTGCTACAGAAAAAGTTAATATATAGTTTTTAATGGTAACAAAATAAATTAAGCAGGAAGCCAAATGCTCTGCTAGAGGCCAAAAAACCGTGGATGCAATAGAGACACTGATTGTATGTCTCATTACAACAATCTGTAACCCACTGAGGCCATGTCTCCACTAGCGAGTTTACAGTGTAGACGTTCTCTGCTGGCGGGAGAGCTTCTGCCACTGATCTAGCACTGTCTGTGCCGGCACTTCTGTCGTTTCTTTCACACCCCTGAGTGACATAAATTATACTCACAAAAGTGGTAATACAGACATAGCCTCACTCTCCTTTTGTCCTATGACTACAGAGGTGTTAGTTGCCCACTTCATTTTGAATGGGTTTTTGCAACATGAGTTAACTCCTTATGCTTAACAATCTGTTCCACCTTGTATTTAGCTGTGACACTCTGATTATCTTTCCCAGACCTGAAGAAGAGCTCTGTGGAGCTCAAATGCTTGTCTCTTTCACCAACAGAAGTTGGTCTCCCCAAAAGAAGATATTACCTCACCCACCTGGTCTCTAACAAACTAAATGTAGTTTTGGTATCTTGATGCTGGCAGTTGCAGAGGTCTGCACTGCTGATGTACATAGTCCGAGTTTCCATAGTGAACATCTGCACCATTTGAAACATAAATCTGTAGTTTTAAAATTTAAACCAAATTGTTTCACAACACCTCTACTAACATTGAGTTGCTTTACGCTTCTAAGGTAACTAGCTATGCTTAAAAGAAAAATAGACCTGTGTAAGATAAACAAAAGTCAGGAGTAACTGCTTAAATTGTTCATATGATCTCCAGAAGAAATAATAACATCTCGAAGTCTTTATCTTGCAAGGTGCATCTGTGGTGTAGTGAGCACCCTCAACTTCCATTTTCTTCAGTAGCAGTTGAGGATACTTGGAACCTCACAGGATCAAGCTTTTAATGTCTATTTTTACATGTCTTAAAAGTAATACTCAGCGTAACTAAACTTCCTTTAAGCATTAATAATGTATAAGTCTAAATATACCATATAAATCCCAGATTTCACAAAGATTTACATCCATATTTAACTTTAAGCATAGGAGTAGACGCAATAAAGTCCAAAGGATTATTCACATGCTTAAAGTGAAATACGAGCCCAACGTCGCCAAGTCATTATTTCTCAAGGATATAGCCCATAGAAACAAGACAAGAGCACGAACAAATCTAATTTTGAGATGTCTGAAAAATGCTAAAGCTTACGCTTGCCTCCTACTCAATTTACAGCAACAAAGCATTAATTTACAGTAGGCAATGCTAAAATAGTCTCCTAAGACAAAATACTAAATCACTATTCTGTCTGTTACGATTCCACAAGATCTTTTCTTTGGATCATCTCCACAGTTTTCATTCCAGCTAGAAGTAAATCTTTGATGTACTCCTACTTTGCTGGCAAAGTTCGCCTGCTATTTTATTTATGTCCTTTGTTTTTCTCACCTGAAAGGGTTGCTATAATTGCGAATAGCTTCAGCATTGTTGCAAACATCTTCTCGAAGTCTGGAGAGAAAAGAACCCAGATGCTGCTGCTTTCATGGACTAAAACTCAACTGATTTTTTTTTAAGTGGGTTTTTTGTTTTCCTTATCAGCAGCGTATCAACGAGTCAACAGGCTTTTTCATTTTCCTCCTTTATCATCTATAGACCTTTCTCAGAGTAGTTTGTGACTGTTCAGTTGAAACCATTTCATGGGGTGTGTGCGCCTGAGACACTTGTTAATAATAAACCCTAGAATTCTGCAAATCACATACGGTTAGGTTCTACCGCCATTACTCATGCCAAGGCAGTACTTGGCTTCACAAGTACTCCCAGTGACTCCAGTGGGACTCCTTGTAAAGTACTACTCAACATGAGTACAGATAGCAGAATTTAGCCCCTGGTGAATAAGGGTGGCAGAATTTGGCCCTTATTCCTCGTTAAGAAAAAATTCTATCATTTGTTTTGAAAAATGGATACTGTGGCAATAATGCTTTGAGTATGTTTGAAAAATGGAAACACGTAGTTATACAGAAATGCTACATTGTGCTCTCATGCATAATTCTGCTTTGAAACATCTACAGGGAGCCCATACAAGAGACAACAGCCTAAAATAAAATTAAAGGAGCCTATTTTTAAAAAAAATAATGGAATATAATTGATTTTGATCCATGTACTTGAATGGTGCTAACAAATTTGATAAGAAAATTGCACTATGACTTTATTTTGTTTTGTTACAAAGAGTTAACAAAATCCTTGTCATCAAGGTAAATCCCAAAGGGACGTAGCCTCCTTGCAGATCAAGCTCTCTAGCTAGGTCCTTAAGAGAGTCTGGCTGGATATTCAGCCTATGTCCACCACCTCCAGAACTTAGTAGGAAAGCAGGGTAGTCCAGTGGACAGAGTTTAGGACTTGATGACCTGGGTTCTGTTCCTGGCTCTGCTGGTGACTTTGGGCAAGTCATTTAATGGCCCTGTGATTCAGTTTCCCCTCATGGGAATAACCATGCTCACCCCTCTTTGTAAAACACTATGTTCTGTGGCGGCAAAGTGCTATAAGAGACTAAGTGTTCTATTAATGATAATGATTCATGAAATTAGGGGCCTGTTCCTGCTGGGGGCTGACCACCTCCTGGGAGTCAGTGAAATTCACCAGGAGCTGTGGGTGCTCCAACTCTTGCAGGACCTGGCTCTCCATTCTTTATTCCATCCACTTCGGTTGATATTGATTCAGAATCACAAGTCGCAATGATTAGAGTTGTTTCCAGTTATGCAACATTGTACATTTAGGTGGATGCATGACAGAGGGCAGTGCTGCCTTTCTCCTATGCATAAGGCCACATGTATAGATGGGGTACTGGAAGCGGGCATGAACCAAACCCCAAGACTCAAGCTCCTCCCCCAAACTTTGTGAATGCATGGCTCTGGGTGCATGCTTGGTAATCTGTGCTTATCACTACAGGTGATCAAATTTAATGGACCAAGTTAGGTGAATTCTATTCTATGTTCCAATATTTCTGTAGCTGAAAAATGCCTGAATATCCCCCCCCCACACACACACGCGCACACACACACACACATTTTTGCTCTGTCTTTGGGTATGCTCTGGACAAATGTCAGGATTTGATATTATTCTTCCATGGACCACTTCTATAAGTACTGGATAAAGTGTTTGTTTTTCCTACTTCGTGCTCCTCACAATGTTCCTACAGGGTAGCAATATTTTCTCCATTTTATCCGTGGAACAGTGACTTGATCAGAGCTGACCTAGAGGGGCAACTGTAGATTCTGGGATTCAAATCCCAGCCCAAGTCCCTCCCGAAATTCACCTCTACCTCGATATAACGCGACCCGATATAACACGAATTTGGATGTAAAGCAGTGCTCTGGGTGGGCGGGGCTGCGCACTCCGGTGGATCAAAGCAAGTTCAATATAATGCAGTTTCACCTATAATGCGGTAAGATATTTTTGGCTCCCGAGGACAGCGTTATATCGAGGTAGAGGTGTATAAAAGTGTTCAAATTCAAGATATTGACCCATTACCAAATAAAACATTTAGGGCCAAATTCTGCCCACACATACACATGGGAAGCACCCGTTGACTTTCATAGGATCTGCTGGTGCATACTTTAGGCAGAACACATGCTAAGGAGTGAGCCTATGCTATTGTACCTGGTACCTGTTCGGAGGCAGCGGACATCCTGACAAAGGATCTTTATAACTTACATGACCACCCAGTTATAGCCTGTGGTATTATATAGCCCCATTATTATACTGCTTTGCTCCTTTGCAGGTAGCCTTGCCAGGATTCCCCCAGCAGAGAATCTGACTAGGAGCTCTTAAATTACTGATCCCTGCAGCAGGCAAGATGATGCCAAGAAAGATTGCTGCCCATACCTGCATGGCCCAAGGGCCTGTATCCTCCTCTAATTCCCTGTCATTTAATAGCCCAAATGCCTCTCTTTTGTCTGACTCTCATGCAGGGAGCCTCGCTGAGTATTTTTTTTTTCTTCCCCTCACTTTACATTGATTTTTGTGTGAATTCAATGCTTGTGAAAGGTGATAGTTTTATATCGCCTGGAGGAGGTGTTCTCTGTTTATCCACAGAATAGGAAGAGCACAGCCAGCAGCACAACTTCCCCACCAATGAGGGACACGTGGATGAGACTGCCAACAAAGTTGCCAATCCGTGCCAGTGGTGGTGGTGACTTGTGTGATGTGGGAAGGTTTACTAGACACTGAACTGCAGCCATCAATCCCATTTCACACAGGCCATCAAACGGCCAAGAACTTTTGGCCATGGGCTGGTTTCACACAGGCAACCTAGAAGTGAAATGGCATATATCCTATAATCCGTATCGTAGTCCAGCCAGCCTCTGTGGTTGAGTCTCTTGTGAAGATGACAGATAGAACCTGCCAGGATCTATTGTGCTTCTCACACAATAGACTGTAACAACGTCTGTGGGAATCACAGTAGAAAGATGTCACCGTGTACAAAGCAACTTCCCTCTATTTTTTTTTTTTAATATTCAAATCATTCTTCCATGAAATGGAGGCTCTAGCTTCCCCAGTGGCTCAGCTTTCCTTCAGATAAGTGTAGACATTTTCAACAATGAGGATTAGTCAGTTTGCCGCAGGTGGAGTGGTAACTCTTATCTAAAGATAAGATGGGAAATGGAGAGGGCCAGTACCAGGAACTGCATGTTAACAGACTATGTGACTCAAACCTATGTACACTGAATCACACTCAGGAAGGTCCACTCTTAAATAATTCCCATTTAGACACTCGGCAAACACAAGCGTCACTCATTTAAAAAACAAAACCCACAGCCACATATTCATGGGAAGGTAGCAGGCCGTCCATCCACTCCCCAGACAAGCACTTACATGATCCTTCAAGGCTGGTTATTTCTATATGAAGCCATGGCTTTGACTAATTAATAAAACGTCCTGAGTAACTCCACGTTTGGCTGGACTAAGCTCTGCAGCACTTTCTGTGTTTCTGAAATATGCTAAATAAGTTATTCCTCAAAGACACCAAAAACAGAGTAGAACCTGCTTCACAGAGTTCCCAAGCTCAGCATTGTATCTGATTGCAGTGGATGAACAGGAGAATTTAATTAAGTTTCATACAAGTGCAGAAATCGAATTTCTTTAAGCCCCTAAATCCATCATTAGGTTGACTTTCAAATGCACATGACAGATTGCTTGCTACTGTACAGCATCATTTGATGTCTAAAAAAATGTCTTATATAATGGTGCCTAGGGTGTTCTTTACCTCAAGGTGGTTTGGAGTTAACTGATGAAATGTCTGGTAGCTCTGTAAAGACTGATGATCAGTAAACGATCTGATTATACAAACCATGTATTGTGGGCAGCACCAAGCTAGGATAACTCAAAATGCATTGATCAGAAAAATATTTAGTTCTATGCAATACTTTATCATTTATTCTTGCGGCATTTGATTAATATTTATAATGTAACTCCTCATTCTTGAAACACATTGCAATGTATTGTGCTGTGTGGGCTAGTGTGTACATGTAGCCCTGCCTTCTACTCTATGGAATCAGAATTTCTCACGGGCATATCACAGGCTGAATGCTGCTAACATCGACTGGAGAGTCTCCTTTAGTTTAATTGGTAGGGGGCCTGTGCTTTTGGAGCAGGAGAATCTGGGTTTTGATCCCACTCTGCCACAAAGTTCCATGTAGCCCTGGTGTGCAGCAAAGGGGCAGCTGTGAAGCTTCTAGCTGACCAGTGGTTAGTTACGGTATTAGAGAGGGACCCAAACCAGAACCCCAAGTCCAAACCCTCCTAAGCTTCCTGAATCCAACTTCAACCCATTAGCTCTAACTCCTTGGAACATCCTGAACCCTAGGGGCTGGAGAAGGTTCATATACAGGCCCAAACCTTTCTCTGAGGTTTTCAGCCCATCACTAATAATTACATACATTTTTTCTGTATCCTAGAACAAAATAAATACCAGGCCTAACCGCAGGGGGTTGTGTATTGGGTAACGACTGAAGCTATTTCTTCTGCTCTGTTGTAATATCTTTTCCACTGCCTCGTGTGTAATATATTAAACAAACTGGTTTGTCATCTATAATTGCCTTGGTGGCAGTTTCAGCCTCTTCATTTAACACCACCTTCATCCCTAGAGGGGGCTCCTCCAGTCCAGGGCTGAGGTAGCAACCTGCCCTGGAGCTGCCCATGCTGTACCTGTTCTGTGGCTAAATCAAAGTCTTTGTTTTCCAGGGCTGTCAGGGGACGATTTTCATTGGCACAAACGGCAGTGAGGCACCTCCCTCTCACTGACTTGCAGTGGAATGTAGATTTCCCCCCCCCCCCCCCCCATGACCCTGGCACTAAATTTCTGGTTTAAAATGTGTTTTTTAGTAAATTAGTAAAAAAAAATGGTCCACTAATAATGCAAATGCCTGAAAAAGCTTTCAATACAGTGGGATGACACTACAATAGAGAATGTTTTAGAAACTAATGGGCCTGATCCTAGAGGGTGCCAAATACTTGCAATTCTCCAAAGTCAATGGAGGTTGCAGATGCTCAGCACCTCCCCAGGATCGGGCCCTGTGTGATCTCTTTGTACTTCCATTGATAAGCATCAGCTTGCAATTTCTTTAGGAAAAAGGCTTGCAATAGATTTATATTTAACCTTGCTGGCAAGAAGCCGCAACATGACACTCACTCACCAGAAGCGTCTCTAAGAGGACATGCTATCTTTACCTTTCCACTTGGTTTAGTCCGCAAACAGAAAATGAGACCCTCTCAGAGAGGAGTTCAATTGTATTGTCAGACTGTAGGGTGTGTGGAGCTTTGCTCCCTCCAGACTTGGTGGGTTCCTTCATGTCATTCTGTGTAACGCACTGAGCCAGCGTCTCAGAAGTGGGGTTTCTGGGAAAGGCAGAGCAGTGTCTGAACACGGACACCAGCGCCATGTCTTGCAATATTGCCTTCCAGAGACTGCTACTGAAAATTACATGAAAGCTGCCACCACCAGCTGGTTGGTGTGCTGGGGGGCATGCAGTGTATTTATTAATACATTTACCTAGGCCTCTCTTCCATCTTTCTCCCCCCCCCCCCACACACACAATTATTAATGTTATCCCCAGGGATAACCCTCACAATATCATGAGCACCTCTGTCACCTGGTGCTGCATTCCAGCCAGATCTCACAAGTTAAGCAGGGGTGGGACAGTGCTTTCTTGGAGCGGGGTTCACCAAGGGGCACCGAAGATGGTGTGGGCAATTCAGTAGATGAGTCAGTGCTGAACCAATGGCCTGACGTGATACTCAGGGGCACTGCAATGCCAAAGGTGCCAAATTTTCCCTGAGACATATTTGAAATGCTGCTGAAATGTAAAGTGTTATTCAAGATTCCACGGTAATTTTAGTGTTGACGTCAGTGTTCTGCCCAAATTCCAGCTTGAAGTCTTTAAATTCTCCCTGCACTTTCAGTTGGATATACCATTCTTCTTCACTTCCTCTCACAGACTGTTACTGTGTGCTGTTAAACGATCACCACGTTTCACCTGAGAGGTGGCTGCAGTTCAGGGGTGTTAGAAGTGTAGGTAACTTTTGTCCACTTCACAGCTAGGATGCGAGGCATACCTCATTAAAGGTTGCAAAGCACTTTGAGCTCTTTGGATAAAAAGGGCAATTGAAGTGCAAATTATTACTGCTCCTATAAATCCTTACTGGCAAGTAAATATGTCCTTACTGGCAAATAAATCAGGGAAAAATTTGCTCATGCTGAGATATAATGTACCCTCCTCCTTCAAAGTCAAGGACTACGTCCTCCTCCTCCAAACCAGGGAAAAGGAGCAGATTGCAAACTTTCAGCTTGTTTGCTGATCTAACTGTGAAGGTGCAGATAACCAAGCCAGACACACAACAAAATGAAACCAATCTTGTCCTCAAAGAAAAACAGCAGAGCCTACAAACACCTCCCACATTGACAACGTCTGATCTTCAAATGGCAGCAAAAGAAACAGAGCTGTAACATGGAACTGTACCTTAAAAGCTATTCTATGCAAACCTAGAAACAGAAGGCAAAGTAAAAAACCAAGCAGACCTCCAGCAGGCTGAATGGTTGGTGGGGTGAACGTAAACATCAGATTGGGGGGAAGCTAGCAAAGAAAATTACCCTTCCCCTGATTGACAACTGCAAAATCCAAGAGAATTCTGCGTTCCCTGTAAAAGCTGCAGCGGATAAATATTACATCACTGCAAAGTTACTCTCCCAGGGGCCATGCGAGCAGTTGTCAAAATGAGAGTGATAAAGAGGACATGATTCACAGTGCCACTCCTGGTAGCACTATTTTCATTGCTGCAAATCTGATGGAGATGTGAGGGGTGGGGAAAATCTCTAAAGCAAATAACTTCAGCACCCATACTAATTCTTTTCACAACCCGTATAAGAGAAGAGGGACAGCCATAGATGCAGAGTGGGCAGATTTGGGGGCTCTGGAGTGATTTTGTGTTCATGTACAGAAGAACGTTGGATCATCGTGGTGGAGCTAATTGTGAGATTTTTTTTGACAAGGATTTGGTTCCAGGACATCCCTGTTGATACAGCAAAGAGTGTATTAAAGCAATATCATACCAATTCACTAAAGGAGCTCATGGGTAAATACCACACAGTGGGTAAATGGGTGCCCACAAGCCCATATAAAGCCTGAGTGAACAGGATTCACACAGGGGTTAGGGAAAAGCATCTTCCCTCCCCTCAGCTGCCATGTATGAACAAAGTTTGTAGTTTAGGTGTCTTAGGTCCAAGGCTGCTACTGGATGCTCAGGTAGCAGCTGTGGCCAAGAAGGCATTTCCCCATCTGTGCCTGGCAAGCCGAGTGCAGCTACTTCTTTAGTAGCCTTGCTAACACTATTCTTGCCTTTGTCACCTGGAGTCTGGGCTGCTGTAATGGCCATCTATATGTTCTGGCCATTCAGATGCTGAAGCTGATCCAGAATGTGGCAACGTGCTTGATATACAGGGTTGTGCAGAAACCGCGCATAACTCTAGGCCTTTCCAATCTACACTAGCTGCCTGTGAGCTCCCCGGTGGAGCTCAGGCCTAAATGGCTTGAAGTCTAGTTATTTGAGGGCCCATCTCTCACCCTGTGCCGTACTGCCATGGTTGTGATCACTGGAGGTACATGAGCTGGAGTTCCCTTGGTTTAAATAAGGGAGAGCGGGTTATAATGTGTTCTCAATAAATGTCCATTGACGTTGGAATGCACTTCGTTCTCTGGTCCATCAGGTCTATTAACCTTCTGGACATACTGCAAAGTGAAATTTTCTCTTGAGATTTGGGGAAGCGGGTGACTAGGAGGTACAAGTTATAAGTGAGGGTCCTTTGATTATTGATGAGCACTCTGTTATTATCTGCTGTTGTCTTTTAATGAGTGTGAATTGCAATTGTTGGGAGAGCTCAAAGGCCTGTCTGGGCATTTATCATTGTTATTTATCAAATGTTATCAAAATAAATAAGTGAAATCTGTGTGGAATGCAGCCTCACAGAAATGTGTCTACTTGTGAGTTTGGACAGATTAGAACTTTATCTCTTCCCATCACTCATTATCTGTCTGGTAACCACCTTGAACCATGCAATAGGCTTGAATCCTTTCACAGAATAACCTTGTCTTTATCATCCCGTCTTAGCTACTACAAAATAATTGGCTTTCCCTGGATCTTAAGTGCAATCTAAAAGAGGACCCCCACACACATACTTTGCTGATATCTGTTGCTACTTGCATAAAACTTGCCAGGCTACATCAGGGCTTGGAATGCATGAGGAAGTACTTCCACCTGTTAAACTATTGAAACAAAGAAGTTAGTTTAATAAGGGCCTGACCTTGACAGCTGCAGAGTGCTTCCTGACAAGCACGCTCAATTCCCTCTGACATCGAAGGAAGATGAATGTGGTCAGCACCTTGCACAAGGTCTTCAGCACCTTCCAGGATCAGACCTTTAATCTGTGGCAAGAAGTCTGAATGGAAAGGGGAAAATACCTTTCATTCAGTGTTCACCATCTGAGCCCTGGATGGGAGATCTCTTCTAACCAGAGTAATGCCGTATCCATGTGCTTATTTGAACGCTCAGCTGTGAATACATATCGAGGAACACTATATGGTTCTTAGTAAGTCTGCTGACCCATAACCCTGGTGGACATGTTATTCCCATTGAAGTCAGTGGGAGTTTTGCGTGTGCAATGACTTCAGAATCAGGCCCTAAATCTTCAAGGTTGACTAATATTTTCTATCTTCTCCCTCCACCTCCTTTCCTGGGACAAATACTTAAGAACTGGGAACTAGCTGCTAGTGACATCCCCTAGTTTTTTTGAAAGTCCTTTTACAATTGGGATATTTCAGGAATGAAGTAGGGGCCAGATCTGCATTTGTCATGGCCACGAAACTCCCAATGAAACTGTTGATAAGATTGGGCGTTGGAATTTTAGTTATTGTGCATTTGGAGAAAAATTTGGCAGTGCAATTATTTTGATATAAAAGATGACTTTTACTCTCTTGCTTAGTTTCCCTGGATAGGTAAGCAAACAGTTCAGCGCTTCCTGTGTGCTAGACTTTTAAGAGTGTTCTGGTTAGCTCATTTCACACAGTAATGATTCACAAGACAGCGCCCTGCTTTATCGAAAAGGACCAATGTAAAAGAATCAGCTTACTTGTTCCATGGTCTAGGTGACAAAATCAAAGTAAACCTGAGTCAAGTTACAATAAACTGCTTCTGTGTTGGGGTCTGGCTTTCTTTTTCTTTTTTGCTTGACACATAATCTTTTCACTATGCACAATTAACCTGGGTTGCTAGAACCGTTTCGTAGTTGAGATTAACTTCTGAAGCCAAACAAAACAAAAGATTCATATTTCAAAGGGTTTGGGGATTAGATAGTCTATTAGCTTTATCAGCTAGAAAGTTCATTTTTAAAAATTTGTCTCATGCAATTGCACATTACATGAATTAACAGTTCCTGACATGGTTAAGTGGATGCTGCTTCTAGAATTTGGTTTGAAAGATATGTAAGCTGAAGTGCAGCATCTACTGTACATTTAAAAGGAAAAATGTCTTTGGTTTAAGAATGGATGTAACAACCAGGGCCGGCTTCAGGCACCAGCGAAGGAAGAAGGTGCTTGGGGCAGCCAATGGAAAGGGGCGGCATGTTCGGGTCTTTGGCGGCAATTCGGCGGCGAGTCCCTCAGTCCCTCTCTTCCTCTTTGAGCTGCCGCCGAAGAGGAAGAGAGGGAGCGAAGGATCCACCACCGATTTGCCGCCGAAAAAGGAAGCAGCGCGATTGAGCTGCCGCCGAAGTACCCCCGATCGGCTTTATCTTTTTTTTTTTTTTTCCCCGCTTCGCCCCTTGGGGCGGCAAAAGAGCTGGAGCCGGCCCTGGTAACAACTTCATTTAGCAGCCCCTTGACTATTTTAACAGGTGCAAGAAATTAATTGTGATTTTCTTTTTTTGACTCCCAGGACCAAATGTAAACCTGTTATAAAACAGGTACAATTACAATGGAACTAACAGTTTTGCACCTCCTTTACATTTATGCTTTAGTCACGTTCATATTAATGCAACACTAGAAGTTGTACTGTTGCCAACTCTAATGATATCTGGTGCTTTTCTTAAAGCCCCAGCTTCAGGAGTAATGTGATTCTGAGAGAATCTCATCTGTCATTTAAAACAAAGGTCAATTTCTAGCCCTTATGGTTGCAAAGAAAAGCTTGGATCAAGTGCATCTTACAGGCCCAGGAATCAGACGGTAAATTAAAGTAACCTAAAATGTATTATTTTTTAAAAGTCTCATTGTTTTAAAGCCAATCTCATGATTATAGGGGTTTGACTGATGAATTTTGTTGAATATTTGGGGTTGGCCATACTGAGATTGAGGGACAGCTCTTCAACTGGCATACATTGGCATATCTCCACTGAAGTTAATGGAGTAGTGCTGATTTATTGCAGCTAGGATCTGACCCTGGGAATTTAGTTGCACAGAAGTCAGAAAATACAGAGTTAAGGTTCACACAGCAGTCTCATCTCTGTTCCTTTGCACATACGCATTGTATTGCAAAATGCTAAATATGTGCCTCTAAGCTTATTGAAGCGGAGCCTCAGTAAGTCTTTAGTCGTGTTACAGAAGATGTCTTGCTAACGCCTTTCCATGTTCAATCTGATCCAAACGTCACAGCTGATCCGTGTCTCCACAGTGGGCTAAATCAAACTTCGGGATCTAAATACTGTGGGCCTGATTTACCTCTCGCTTACACTGGTTTTGCATTCATGTAACCAAGCCTGGTGGGAACATTTTGTTTTGCATCCAAACATTGTAGCTCTGCCCCATCTCTAAGTGAGTCTAGGTCTGCTAGCAATGCATTGATTTTTGCATTTCTTCCCTGAAAAAATATAATTTATTGTCATCTGTTCCCTCTGAGCTACAGCTCTCTCTTGTCTGTCAAAGAAATACTCGCTTGGGTTTTTTCCTTGCACGCATCCTGAGACTGAAGTCTGCCTCCCCCTACTGGTATTTCTCTTTCTCCTGCTACTCTGTTCTGCTCTTCTACACTGTTTGTCTCATGATTGTTTGCTTAACAACTAAGGGTACGTCCAGACTACCCGCCGTATCGGCGGGTAGCGATCGATTTATCGGAAATCGATATATCGCGTCTCGTTAAGACGGGATATATCGATCCCCGAACGCGCTCCCTGTCGACTCCAGAACTCCACGGAGCGAGCGGCGGTAGCGGAGTTGACAGGGGAGCCGCGGCCGTCGATCCCATGCCATGAGGACGGGAGGTAAGTCGGAATAAGATACGTTGACTTCAGCTACGGTATTCCCATAGCTGAAGTTGCGTATCTTACATCAACCCCCCCCCCCCCCCCAGTGTAGATCAGGCCTAACGAGAAGCAATTCCTTCGTGGTGGCCATGGCACCTCACTCTGCTCTCTGATTCAGGTATGAAATAGTGGTTGCTGTTCCCCAGTCTTTCCCTATCTTACATGACACAGATGTATGCATTCAAAGCTATCTTACCTCACTTATTTGAGGTCTTCAGGACAACCCAGGTCATCTGGTTGCCCAGATTTGTGGACTGTCAAACAAGCGATTTATTGAGCAGCTTTTAAAAAACGCACTCCCCTAGCAGCACATCTTCTGCTTCCAAAGCAGCCATGCATGGAGATACCAAAAGCCAGGAGGCAGATTGATCCGGAAGAAACAGTCCTTAAGCGAATACCATAAGCATTTAAAATCTGTATACAAATAAGGCACCAATCAGCTTTAACAACCATCGTTATCTTGTTTCTGTTCCTTCTCTGTAATTTTAACGCATGTTTTTTTTTTACATGTCACAGGGTGCCTGGCTCCTTTAAAGGGATAGAAGAGCAGACACAGCAGGGCCACAATTAATTAGCTGCATCCCAGCCTGCTGCAGGAGGCGGAACTAAGGTGGGGGGACAGCTGAGCCTTAGGAAAGGGCTGAGAGAGCTCAGGCTGGAAGTTGGAACCACAGGATGCAGGTAAACTCTTGGGGAAGGCCTGAGCTAGGTGGCCAGATACTCAGTGGGAACCAGCCTGGGAGTTCAGTGCTCTATCCCAGAGCAGGGAAGGATGCCAGGAATGGAGCCCCGTGGGCTGAGTGCTCTATCCCAGAGCCAGAACGACTCTCTGAAGTAGCCTAGAAAGGGTCAGGGAACATGGCCCAAAGTGGGGCTGAAGTGAAGACCCTGAAGGGCAGAAGAATCTTTCTGTTTGTTGGAACTTTTTTCATGGGAACTCTTGGTACCCTGGAAGGGGTTACATGTGTTTGTGACTGGGCTGGAGGGCTAGGCCACATCTCCAGCTCAGTCTCGTATGTGTTGACTCTGGAGACCCACCTCCAGAATGGAAACTAAGGCAGGGAGCACCAGTATGGGGTGCCTTTGCCCTCTGACGTTATATCATCGCTCCCAGAAAGATCCTGAGCAGATGTAGGGAGCTCAGAGACAAAAATGGCGAGGGGCATAAGAAGATTGATTTATGGGGAATGAACATACATAGCTTTCCTTGGTGACAAAGGAAGACAATATGGTAACAGTCTACAAATACATGAAGGTTATAAACACCAAAGAGGGAGAGGAATTATTTAGAGTTGATCAAATGGCTATAACTAATGGGATGAAATTAAGTAACAAGCCATGGAATATTTTCCTACGGGTTGTGTTGGAGGCTGTTAAAGTTGGACTGGTAGAACACTAGGAAATGTGCTGTAGGGATTGAGCTCACCTAAGTAGGGGGCAACCTGGATGATCTAATAGGCCTTCTCCATATCTAAATTCTATTATTCTGATTTTTAATTTTCCTTCTATTCACGCCAACATTTGCCGTAGGAAGAGATTTTTAATCGTATTGTCAATGACTTGACCTTTTAAATCCTGCTTTGATAGTAATCTCGTCACTCTTATTCTAATTAATTGTTTTGGTTATGACATCCTGCAACAGCACATTTGTAGTACAGCCAGCTGAACTATCCTGATCATAAACAACAATCTAAAGCAAACTGGTTGCATTGAACCTAAAATGCAGTGTCATTTTCTTGTCATGTCTTTGAGGTGCCTTTGGCAGACAGTCTGTGTATCTGACACAGCAGCAGAGCAAGACTCTGATCTTTTGTTTTGTGTTCTTATACTTCTAATTCTTTGAGAGCACCTAAGTTTTATTATCCTGTGGTGAATGTGTGTGGAGTGAGCTTGGAAATTTCAAGTCAGTAATTGAGAATCAAACTGTCAGTAATCTGTACGTCATCAGCACAGCTGGGAAGACATTAATCATTGTGATATCAGCTGGAAAGCCCATAAACACTAGTGATAGCTTGAATGTAACCTTGTGACATGCTGATATCTGATCATGTTGCCCAGAGAAAGTTGATTTAAATGAGTCAATAAAAGCAGAAGTACTGTCTGCATTGGTGTAGTTACAGTTGTCACCTCTCTGTCCAGAGGTGGGTCTTGCAGCTCGGCTTCCTGCTAGAGGACAAATCAGTGACAAGGAATCTGGGTATTCTTTGTGTAACTTGTTTTATTCATGATCTGTATATATCAGTCCTTGAACAGAGGGGGTCAAGTAGCAGTCAGGTAAACCTCTCTTTCAGGAGACACAGCCAAAACGCCAACACCCAGTTCCCCAGGAGCAGCTCTGCCACAAGAATTGACTGTTGTCAGGGAGATTAAAGAGGAGAGCAAGCTCTCCTACTGCTTACAACAACAACTCGGGTGAAGGAGTTTGGAGCGCAGGTGGTATTCTCTTCGATTCTTCCTGTCAAAGGTAGGGGCCCGGGCAGAGACAGGTGCATCATGGAGGTGAATGCCTGGCTGCGAAGATGGTGTCGCCAGGAGGGCTTTGGCTTCCTAGACCACGGGATGCTATTTGAGGAAGGACTGCTAGGCAGAGATGGCGTTCACCTTTCGAGGAGGGGAAAGACCCTATTTGGACACAGACTGGCTAACCTAGTGAGGAGGGCTTTAAACTAGGTTCGACGGGGACAGGTGAGCAAAGCCCGCAGGTAAGTGGGGAACATGGAGACCTGGGGTCGGAAACGAGAGGGAGTGTGGGCTATATTGGCAGAGAGAAAGGAGGGTCAGGACAAAACTGGGAGGAAAGATCAAACCAGTATCTTAGATGCCTATATACAAATGCGAGAAGTATGGGTAATAAGCAGGAAGAACTGGAAGTGCTAATAAATAAATACAACTATGACATTGTTGGCATCACTGAAACTTGGTGGGATAATACACATGATTGGAATGTTGGTGTGGATGGATACAGCTTGCTCAGGAAGGATAGACAGGGGAAAAAGGGAGGAGGTGTTGCCTTATATATTAAAAATGTACACACTTGGACTGAGGTAGAGATGGACATAGGAGATGGAAGTGTTGAGAGTCTCTGGGTTAGGCTAAAAGGGGTAAAAAACAAGGGAGATGTCATGCTAGGAGTCTACTACAGGCCACCTAACCAGGTGGAAGAGGTGGATGAGGCTTTTTTTAAACAACTAACAAAATCACCCAAAGCCCAAGATTTGGTGGTGATGGGGGACTTCAACTATCCAGATATATGTTGGGAAAATAACACAGCGGGGCACAGACTATCCAACAAATTCTTGGACTGCATTGCAGACAACTTTTTATTTCAGAAGGTTGAAAAAGCTACTAGGGGGGAAGCTGTTCTAGACTTGATTTTAACAAATAGGGAGGAACTCGTTGAGAATTTGAAAGTAGAAGGCAGCTTGGGTGAAAGTGATCATGAAATCATAGAGTTTGCAATTCTAAGGAAGGGTAGAAGGGAGAACAGCAAAATAGAGACAATGGATTTCAGGAAGGCGGATTTTGGTAAGCTCAGAGAGCTGATAGGTAAGGTCCCATGGGAATCAAGACTGAGGGGGAAAACAACTGAGGAGAGTTGGCAGTTTTTCAAAGGGACACTATTAAGGGCCCAAAAGCAAGCTATTCCGCTGGTTAGGAAAGATAGAAAATGTGGCAAAAGACCACCTTGGCTTAACCACGAGATCTTGCATGATCTAAAAAATAAAAAGGAGTCATATAAAAATGGAAACTAGGACAGATTACAAAGGATGAATATAGGCAAACAACACAGGAATGCAGGGGCAAGATTAGAAAGGCAAAGGCACAAAATGAGCTCAAACTAGCTACGGGAATAAAGGGAAACAAGAAGACTTTTTATCAATACATTAGAAGCAAGAGGAAGACCAAAGACAGGGTAGGCCCACTGCTTAGTGAAGGGGGAGAAACAGTAACAGGAAACTTGGAAATGGCAGAGATGCTTAATGACTTCTTTGTTTCGGTCTTCACTGAGAAGTCTGAAGGAATGCCTAACATAGTGAATGCTAATGGGAAGGGGGTAGGTTTAGCAGATAAAATAAAAAAAGAACAAGTTAAAAATCACTTAGAAAAGTTAGATGCCTGCAAGTCACCAGGGCCTGATGAAATGCATCCTAGAATACTCAAGGAGCTAATAGAGGAGGTATCTGAGCCTCTAGCTATTATCTTTGGAAAATCATGGGAGACGGGAGAGATTCCAGAAGACTGGAAAAGGGCAACTATAGTGCCCATCTATAAAAAGGGAAATAAAAACAACCCAGGAAACTACAGACCAGTTAGTTTAACTTCTGTGCCAGGGAAGATAATGGAGCAAGTAATTAAGGAAATCATCTGCAAACACTTGGAAGGTGGTAAGGTGATAGGGAACAGCCAGCATGGATTTGTAAAGAACAAATCATGTCAAACCAATCTGATAGCTTTCTTCGATAGGATAACGAGTCTTGTGGATAAGGGAGAAGCTGTGGATGTGGTATACCTAGACGTTAGTAAGGCATTTGATACGGTCTCGCATGATATTCTTATCGATAAACTAGGCAAATACAATTTAGATGGGGCTACTATAAGGTGGGTGCATAACTGGCTGGATAACCGTACTCAGAGAGTTGTTAT
The DNA here is from genome assembly GCF_028017835.1 of Emys orbicularis. NCBI lineage: Eukaryota > Metazoa > Chordata > Testudines > Emydidae > Emys > Emys orbicularis. The sequence continues at coordinate 17,621,157 of NC_088691.1, read as the reverse complement.
TAATGGTTCCCAATCCTGCTGGAAAGGCATAACGAGTGGGGTTCCGCAGGGGTCTGTTTTGGGACCGGCTCTGTTCAATATCTTCATTAACGACTTAGATATTGGCATAGAAAGTACGCTTATTAAGTTTGCGGATGATACCAAACTGGGAGGGATTGCAACTGCTTTGGAGGACAGGGTCATAATTCAAAATGATCTGGACAAATTGGAGAAATGGTCTGAGTTAAACAGGATGAAGTTTAACAAAGACAAATGCAAAGTGCTCCACTTAGGAAGAAAAAATCAGTTTCACACATACAGAATGGGAAGAGACTGTCTAGGAAGGAGTACGGCAGAAAGGGATCTAGGGGTTATAGTGGACCACAAGCTAAATATGAGTCAACAGTGTGATGCTGTTGCAAAAAAAGCAAACATGATTCTGGGATGTATTAACAGGTGTGTTGTGAGCAAGACACGAGAAGTCATTCTTCCGCTCTACTCTGCTCTGGTTAGGCCTCAGCTGGAGTATTGTGTCCAGTTTTGGGCACCGCATTTCAAGAAAGATGTGGAGAAATTGGAAAGGGTCCAGAGAAGAGCAACAAGAATGATTAAAGGTCTTGAAAACATGACCTATGAAGGAAGGCTGAAAGAATTGGGTTTGTTTAGTTTGGAAAAGAGAAGACTGAGAGGGGACATGATAGCAGTCTTCAGGTATCTAAAAGGGTGTCATAAGGAGGAGGGAGAAAACTTGTTCACCTTAGCCTCTAAGGATAGAACAAGAAGCAATGGGCTTAAACTGCAGCAAGGGAGGTCTAGGTTGGACATTAGGAAAAAGTTCCTAACTGTCAGGGTGGTTAAACACTGGAATAAATTGCCTAGGGAGGTTGTGGAATCTCCATCTCTGGAGATATTTAAGAGTAGGTTAGATAAATGTCTATCAGGGATGGTCTAGACAGTATTTGGTCCTGCCATGCGGGCAGGGGACTGGACTCGATGACCTCTCGAGGTCCCTTCCAGTCCTAGAATCTATGAATCTATGAAACTCTCAAAAAGAAACTGCAGCACCTAACTAACAAATATGCCGCTTGTATTCAAACACTGAACCATGCTCAGAAGCCAAAGAAAAGCAGTTGTAAAACTGTGTGTAACAGCGCCATCTGGTGACTTACATCATAACAGTAATATATGAATCCTCTAGCATGCATTGTACATTAAAGCATATAGGACACTCTTGAAAATCTTCCAATCCGTCCTTGTACATCACTGCAGGCAAAATTAGTGTCTTAAAATCTGGTGCAAAAACATATTTATTCTACTGTGCTGATGTAGCTGATAATGAGGCCAGAGTTATCTCTTTCTCTGTGCCCTGATATGGAGACTGGTGGTATAGGTGGATTCTTTCTATACAATCATCTTCTAAGTGCTCATTCCCCTAGCAATGATTTTGTTTTCACTAGTTTACCCAGTTTATGACCAGAAAGTAGAACACTGGGATTTGATATGTAACTCAATCCAATGTGGGTAGGCTAGTGTTTGTTACCAACAGCCAATAATTCCCTAACTTTGCAAACATTTATGCACAGTCCGAATTTTATTCATGTGAGTAACCCCGCTGAAGTCAATAACGCCGCTTATGCATTTAAAGTTAAGCATGTGCATAAGTGCTTGTGGAAGTGGGACATAGGATTGGAACATGTGCAATTGTTGTGTGCGGACGCCATTTAACACAGCATCACATGCTTTGGATTCAAGCCATGTACTGCAGAAGAGTCTGGTGTTTTACTTGTATGTTTCAGCCTAAGAGTCTTTTCATTTGAAAGACTTTCATCTGAGATATGTCAGTGCTGCCAGCTTCCTTGATTTAATCATGCGTCATATTTTACTTCTTTTCTCACTAGGTGTATAAAATAATGTGACTTTTTATTGCAGGTTGGGTCATGGTAGTGACAGAAATTCTACCCCACAGTCTGAGGTGCACTGAAATAGCTGTCAGCAGTGCCAGCAAATAATAGAGAGCTTGTAACATCACTGAAATCTAGGGTTAGTTAAACCCAATCATCATCCAAAGCTGATTTGGATTCGAAATCTGAACTACATGGCTCCAGGTGCGTGGTGTTCCGGTAACAAAGTACTTGCCCTATATATACTGAAATTGCTATACCTGTCCTATGCATTGTAGGCCTGATGCAGTGGTGTCCATGAGATCTGAAACTCCACTGACTGCTGTGGAGTTATATTCCTGATTTGCACTGATGAGAAATCAGAATCAAACCCTAAGCATTGCTGCTTCTGTTTGAAATTCTTTGCTCTTTCAAACCGCTATCAATGCAGTAAATGCCGAATTATTTCATCTCCCTTGGCATTTAGATTCTAGTTATGAATATTTTTTCAGAAATTCACATGACTATCAGTCCTTGGACTGATGTCTGTCGGATCACTCATACAACCCACAAAACACGGAGACTTACTTACAGTATTTGAATCCAATTAGGGAATGGAGAATTGTAGTTCAAAATGGTGAGTTTGTTGTTAAGGGCCTGATCCAAGGCCATTGAAAGCAATGGGAGTCTTTCCATTGACTTCAGTGGATTTTGGATCAGGCCCTAAATAATAGCAAGATCTTAATGAAAGCTTTTGTATTCTTCTATAAAGGAGGAATATCCATGTGTATTTTTTAAAAAAATCAACCAGATATAGTTTCAGCCTTGGAAATCAACATCAACCTCTAGACAAGTTTGTCCAAAGTATGCTTTATATGCTTATGCACTGAATGATCCAGAAAAATCAAGGTTTTGGACTTTACAAGCAGTACATATTTTATGAAATATTGTACTATATGTGCATTATGACACAGAACGGCGGGGGGGAGGGGAAGTCATAATTCCAGGGTTGAAAAAGCATGACTACTGCAAAATATCTTGTTGACCTGAATCGTCTGCCTACAGTATGGTGCATTTTCAAAGAGATGTGCAGTTATGTCAATCCCAAATCCCATTTAACACAGCAAATTACACAAGTAAATAACACGTTTCCAAAACCTACATCCACCTCTCTATCACGCAGCGGAACATAGGAATTGCCATGTCAGATGGACCGCTGCTTTTATCTAGCCTGATGCCCTGGCTCTGACCGTGGCCAGCACCAGATAGTTCAAAGGAAGGTGTAAGAAACTTGATAGTGGAGAATTATAGATTAACCTGCTGAGGGGGAAGTTTCTTCACAACATATCAGTTAGCGGTTGCCTTCTGTCCTGAAGTTTGAGGGTTTATATCTCTGAGCATGTTTTTGTATCTTGTCTAATGTAACTACAGATGTTCTCATTATCCATATAAATGTCTAATCCTTTTGTGAATCCTGCTAAGCACTTCGGCCTCAATGTTATCTTGTCTTGGGTGATATCACACTCTGATCTTCTAATAACTGCTTTGCTTGGGAAAACTCCTTCATAAGCCGAAGGAAGACGTGGTGCTAGAACATAGTTATTCTTACTGTACAGAGTATAGCAAAATTCTGCTTACCGGTTATTGATATTTTAAGTACACCTACATCACTGTATGAAAGAAGTGTGTATTTTTTCCTGACATGCCAAGATGTGTTTTTTGACCGCAGGGACTCTCTAATTTCCTCCTGTGGGGCACTGCAGTTTTAAATGAACCACGTTAACAAGGAGTGCTTATTTGGAAAGACTGCCTGCTGACCTGTCAGGGAGTGTGCAGTGCATGGATGAGAGAGGGAGGCAGTGAACAGAATGCTCAATGGGCATCCGTCTGCAGCGCTTCAGCAGCACTACCCAGCAATTGCGCGTTTCCTTCCACAGCTGCAAAACAAAAAGCGTTACCACTTGCTGGTTCTTTCAGAAGCCAGATTCTATTCTAGGTTGTCCTTTCCAATGGGATCCCCGGGTTATTGCAGGTGTTATGAACATCAATACCAGATTCCTCAAGATACATTATGCAATAGGCATCACACACGTGTTACTAAGATGATGGCCCTAAAGTAAAATTGTGCAGACCTGGAAATACAAGGGTGGCTGTAGCTTGCTGGCACCTCAAGAATAGCTATGTGGATTTTTTTAGTAGTGGTTTAATGGCTGCTATACCACTGCCCTACACCCATGCCTACATTGACATGAATGGGACTGCCATCTTGGATTGAGGACAGTATGTGGCTAATACAGCAATGTCATGTTGTATCTCCCCCGTGTAAACTTTTATCCATTTTCTTTCATAACAGTCATTTTTGAGTCCCCACGTGATATTGTTGAGTCACCACATGATATAGGCCTTACATTTGACCAGGTAAATAACACACACAACTGACTTTGGAATGATCTATTTTAAAAACCCCTTCCACAAGGGCTTTCCTGTGTATGTCAGAAGCATGTAATTTTGCATCATGCAGGTCATTTGGGGCGCTTCTTGCTTTTCTTACTGGACACTGGAATAAAGAGTACCTTAAACCCTACATGACTTCTTGGTGTTGTGACAGACCCAGACCAGTGGGGTACAGGAGTCTGGTAGAGGGCAAATATACTGGTCACTGGATGAGTAGTTTTCTGTTCCCTGAGTGACCAGAGCAGGGGCTGCACTAGAGTAATCAGGAACCTGCTAGAACCAGTTAAGGCAGGCAGGCTAATTAGGACACCTGGAGCCAATTAAGAAGAAGCTGCTAGAATCAATTAAGGCAGGCTAATCAGGGCACCTGGGTTTTAAAAAGGAGCTCACTTCAGTTTGTGGTGTGAGTGTGAGGAGCTGGGAGCAAGAGGCGTAAGGAGCTGAGAGTGAGAGGGTGTGCTGCTGGAGGACTGAGGAGCACAAGCGTGATCAGACACCAGGAGGAAGGTCCTGTGGTGAGAATAAGGATGGTGTTTGGAGGAGGCCATGGGGAAGTAGCCCAGGGAGTTGTAGCTGTCATGCAGCTGTTACAGGAGGGACTATAGACAGCTGCAGTCCACAGGGCCCTGGGCTGGAACCCGGAGTAGAGGGCGGGCCCGGGTTCCCCCCAAACCTCCCAGTTGACCTGGACTATGGGTTCTTCCAGAGGGGAAGGTCTCTGGGCTGTTCCCCAACCCACATGGTGAATCTCTGAGGCAAGAAAATCCGCCAATAAGCGCAGGACCCACCAAGATAGAGGAGGAACTTTGTCACAGTGTCTAATGTCTGAGATGGAACCAGATCCTGCCCACCTGACTCGGGTCAGTAGTCCTGTTGAGTACTTGCATAAGTCAGGACCCAGTGTTTGCAGAATCAAGACCCTTATGTTAATAGAGCTAAGGATGCTTTTTTGAAGGTATATGTCTCTACACTCAATGCCACTGCTTGTCAGGAGGGGAGTGACACTATGAAATGTGGTGGTTTTGCCATAGGTGACTTGTGAAATAACTCCTTTTTCCCCCATGACTTATGACACCTGATCAGTCTCTCAAAGGGCCTTGACAGGTTCTCTCTGAAGCATGAGCCAATTTCTGTTTTCAAAGTCTTATCAAGAATCTTTCAGAATGAGCAGGGCTGAATAAGATGTTATCAGGAATCTTTCATACCCACCACTGCTAAGCAACACAGATTTATATCTCAACATGAAAAGGCCACAGTTCCCAACTGAAACAACTCAACTCTGCGTCAGTAAAAAAAAAAAAATCCGATGATCCACAATGCCAAATGAAATAAGGCCAGATCCTCTATTTGACTTAAAGTAGTCCGGCTTCATTTGGTTTCAGTGGACCTACACTGATTTACACCAGCTGAGAATTTGGCTTCTGTGCTGTTTTCCTGCTTTAACCAAGTAAATAATACACACAACTGACTTTGGAGTGATCTATTTAAAATGATCCATCTTTATTCTGCACCAGCTGAGTCACAGGCTCACAGATACTAAAAACACAAATTGAACCATATGCATTCCCAGTTGTACCATATTTTTGCTTTGAGCCTAAAGTTATATTCATGGCTTTTCCTTTTCTATGTTTATATTGGTGATTTGGGGATTGTGTTTGGTTTTTTCATCCTGGCCCTCTGTACATTTAAATGCTAATGCACAGTAGCCAACTTGAGAGCCAGTTTGTTTTCAATAGAAGGAGGTGAGCTTTGAAAATATGGTAGGAAGTAAAGGTCATGTACAAGCACTGTGTGCTTTTGATGGTGCTGCCATTAATTTTGGCAGTGAGGTTATTCAGCAAATTACGATGGAAGAAAAGCTGCAGAGACGTGTGGGGCAGCTGAAATGTATAATGAAATAGTTGCCTGTGATTCTGGTATGCTGCCACATTGGGTACCGTTACCATTGAGTTGTGTAGAAATGCTGAAAGTATTAGTCATCCTGCTCTACAGTTTGTAGCTACCTTGGGCAGCCTTGCTGAAGTTTGAAAGTCACAGCTAAAAATACTGAAAACACTTCTGAGCTAAGTGAGATCTTAGCTTTGAAATCTTAAACCCCTTTTCTTTAACTATCTGTTACTTTCCACTTTTCGTTCACATTGGAACACCATGGGCACCTCACCACCTCCCAGGAGCTGTGGCTGAAGCATGCTCCATTTCATTGATTCCTGACCAGCATAACAGCCTCTAAGGATTATTACAATATTGGGTGATTTAGAGCAGCCCTAAGGCAGCTTTAAATTATGCTGAGAGTTTAACCAGCCACTGGTTTCCATGGGGATCAAGGAAGCTCAAAGGTGGTTAAAGCCTCTTTTACCCTCTCTGTCTTCTCATCTGCAGTAAGCAGAATTCTGGGACAGATGCGGATCAGGTCCTTCGGTTCAATTAGACCAAGGGGGAAGCAAATTCTAGAGCCAGAAACAATGGCTCTCCCTGGTGAAAGCCTGGTCTGGTCTCCAATCCTCAGCCATCGCTTCTGCCTATCCAAAACAATGTGTCTGGGCCTAGGAAGTGAGAGAAGGTCCTTGGGCTGATCCCAAGAGATGCTGAATGCTTCCTGGGAGTTAAGAGCAATCAGCACCTCCCAGGAGGCTTGCAGCATCCTGTATTATCAAGCTGCTGAATGGCCCAACCCTCAGACATAAATCAGAGGCTGTCTCTTAGGACCCAAACCAGAGAAGAATAAATACAGGTGTGAGAGTGTGTCTCCCCCTCCTCCCCCCTTTTTCATGCTGTTGTAATGTAACTGCTGCCTGTTGTTCTCCTTAAGACAGTTGAAGACTCACCGATGAGACAAACATAGTTGCTGGAAATAACAGGCTGCAGTAAAACTGTATTTCTACATTGCTTCTGCAGACTGTTGCAAAATTGCCTCTGTCCATTTGAATTTATTGTTGACTTGCACCTCAGCTTCTTTTCTGTTCCTGAAAATGAATAGTCTTAATAGCAGCCTTGAAATAAAAATGATGTTACCTTAACTCTGATTCCCTCTCCCATCTAATAAAGAATAATTTACTTCCCTGCAGCCTGTACATTCCAATTCATAGTTTGCTTCTGAGGCTTTATAGACACTAACATTTTCCAAGCCTGCTGCTTGCTGTAGGGTCATTATCAATCGGAAGCTTATAACAGCGTGAACTTGGGATAAACAGCCAACAACTGGAAAGTTGTAGTTGTAAACGTAAGGAGCTACATTAGGCCCTGTTGAGTCTGAACAATAAAATTTTTGCTGCAGTTACCACACCCAGTTTTCAGTTTGTTGCTGAAACTGAAAAATGCGCAACTAACCGTGGCAGCCTCACAAATGAAGAGTTTCACAATGGAGACTTCAAAGCTGAGTTAAAAGAATAAGACGTTGGCACTAATCTAATACTTTCATCCACAGCTCTAAAAGTACTTGAGTGTTCTTCTTTCCATTTTACAGGCAGGTTACCTAATTTATCATACAGTACATAGCTGAGTCAGAGCTAGCACTCAGCCCTTCTGGGCCCCAGGCCAGTGTTCTACCCACTGTTCTACTTTCCCTTCCTGTACAGAACATTCCCATAATGACAGACTGCACGAAGGAGCTGAAGGCAGCCAGCATGCTGAGGTATAACCCCATGTCTTCACAAGAATTCATGTATAAAGCAGTATAACTGCTTACTTGAACCTCAAGGCACGCACAGTGTGGGCTAGATTCTCAGCTTCTGTAAATTGACATCGTTTAATTGAAGCCAGTAGAGCAACGCTGATTTACTCCACCTGGAAATCTGACCCACCGTGTTTGCCACATGGAACAAATGTTCCCACACAAACATGATGCCACAAAGTTTTGCACTCCCGAGTATGGCCCTGAAAATATCAGCATATTATTGGCCCACCAGAAGAAGTGTTGTCTAGGGGTTAGAACATGAGTGGAAATCAGGAGGTCTGTCAGGGACTTACAGTGTGTCCTTGAATAAGCCACTTAACCTCTCTCCTTCAGTTTCCCCATCTGTAAAATGGGAACAATAAGGCCAATCTACCTACTGGCCTGCATGGTTGTGGAAAAAGGGGTTTCAAGGTCAGATGCACGAGTATTTGCAGAAAATGAATTTGAAATGTGCATGAATGAGGTACTCATGTTGGAAGTGCTCACACCCTTATCTACTCAGGAAATGGAAACCCTGGGACTTATCTCATCAATCATAATTAGGCAACACCCCCCACATTTTAAATGTGAACAGAAGGCTTGTCTACACAGCACCAGCAAAGCACACCAGAGGCGTGTGATGATTTGTAAAGTGCACTAATGTGCTATGCTCTGACTGCCACATGTAGACTCAGCTTCCATGCTCTACACAGTGTCTAGTTTGTATTAACGTAGTCCCGTTTCAAACAAGACTATGTTAATGTGAACTAGGTACCTTTAGTGTGCAGCAGGGTTCACACAGGGCAGTTAGTTAGCTTTACAAATTACACCACTTTGCCAGCACCATGTAGACTCAGCAAGTCTCAGCAAATCAGTGATTGTCAGGGTTACTAGGCAAGCTGAGCTTTAGAGCCCCTTTAGTCTCTCTTGAGTGCACCCCTCCGGCGACCGGCCTCGCTCTCTTCACCTGTCTCAAGATGGAACCATACAGTTGTTCCGACCACTCTGAGACTGGAGCCCTAGGCTGCAGCCCCACTGGTTCCCAATTGCGTTAACCCAACAGGCCCAACGGAATTTGGCACTTCTAGGCCTTTTCCTCCAGGAGCCTGTGACCAATGAGCTGGTTAAAGTGACTCAAAACTAGCTTCTTCAAAACAAAGCATTATTTATTCACCCAACGGTACATAGCACACAGGGCAACAGGCAGGGATTTCCCTACACCCTCCCTCGGGGGAGTGTACAGCCCCCTTGAATTTCCCCAACACCCCCCCCCCTCCAGTTTTGTGAACTAGTTACATGCAGTGTTGCCAGTTTAGTAATTGTTTGGAAATTGAAATACACACTTTAAAAGCACATATGGTGTATGATAAAATATGTGTATCTGAAAAAGTATAATAGATTTGAAAAGTATAAACATAGACTAGCTTCCTTATACAGCTGTTGTTTTTTATGACAATGTCAATGCATTCATTTCGGTGATGTTGGCCAACCTAATAATTTCAAATGATGATTTGTAAGCAAAGTCTAAATGAGCTCTCCCTGACAGCTAGTGATGAGCTAGGGGCTGGGGGAAAAGGCTTCAGGACTAGGTGTGAATGTAAATACAATCTGATCTACCTAGGTATCCAGCAAACAGAGCTGCGTTGCCCAAGTGATAGATTTTTGGCTGGGGTTGGGTTACAACTCACTTGAATGCAGGGTGAGGGGTAATGAAATGTTATTCTTATTGTATGAGTAAAGGGCAGTAGAACTGTACTTAGCCTGTGCTGATTGAGGGCATCAAGGGGGGGGACGGGGGGACAGGTGTTTTGCTTGATGGTCTGCCTGAGTCACAAGAATTATTTGACCTGCCCCTCTCCACTGTTTAAAGACAGAGCTGATTAGGCTCCATAGATAGTCTTTTGTTTTGTTAAGTGACCACTACAGCTGAAATCAGGTCTAAGTCTTTAGACCTGCTGTGGGACAGTGTTTCTGTGGAAGAGACGGCCCAGTCTGCACTAGCAGCAAGGTTCCCCCACTGAGAGCTCAGCTGAAATCACTGAAAGCTGGGTGGAACCTCAAGAGACCAACTAGCAGAGGTCACAGTGGCAGGTGGCAGCAGAAGGTGACGGTGCAGGGCCATTGGCAACAGAGCGATGGAGTGAACGGTGGCACAATGAACAGCAGTGGCCAGAGCGAACAGTGAGCAGCTGAAGGAACGAGTAAGGTGCCTTCTTGCCCCCCACCTGGGAGGTGAACTCATGTGAAAGCACTTCTGAACTTTGAGTCTCCACTGACCAAGGACAACACCAGTGAGTGTTAATGAGGCTGTTAGGAATGCTGGAGACACAACACAGTTCATGTGAACAAACATGGGTGTGTCATCATACTTTCTATTTAAGCAAGAGATACTACAAACTTGAGGCCAAAGTTAAGTGCATTGTCACTTGTTCATCCTGAAGTTGAACGCTGGTTCTGAACAAGACAAGCAAATGCTCACTATCTTTCTGCAAGAAACTCAACTGATTGGCTAGAAGCATGTGGTGCAACAGTGAAAGACTCAACAGTTGAAAAAGTGAAGAATTCTCTCACCACAAAAAAAAATTTGCATACATGGCTGATGAATGCATTGTTGCAAATGGACATCAAGTATTAAGTCATTGTGTACGTTATCTTGATGTCAGTGGTAGGCCAGTAGATGCATTTCTAGATGTTCAAGTTATATAAAACACATGTGTGACAACCCACATCTTAGAAGAGTTAAATGCTTGTCAATTGGACTCCAAACAAATGGCTGCTTGTGCATTTGATAGAGCTGCAAACTTCTCTAGAAGACATGGTGGAGTACAAGCTTTGCTCAGAGAAAAGTGTAACCCTAATCTCTCCTATACACACTGCAGAGGCCATCTACTCCAACTAGCGCTAGTACGAGCTGCAGACGCTTCAAAAACATTTGAAAAGCTATAAATGTAATGTCTTCATTATATTCTTTTTTCAGCAAGAGTCCAAAAAGACTGAATATCTTGGAAAATATAGAAGATACACTGGGACTGAAGTTCAAATTAGCCCAACCTGGGAAAACCCTCTGGCTTTCTCATGAGCAATCCTTGGCTGTTGTCTTAAAATTACTCCAGCCATTATTACTGTCTTTGGAAAGTATGTACCAAGATGGAATGGATCTAAGTAGTGAGGCTGGTGGATTACTTTTGCTACTACATTCAGAGAAGACTATTGCCATTCTCTCTCTTGTAAGTCTACTGTTGAAACCACTTGGGTCATTAAACAATGCCATCCAGGCATCTGCTACAACAGTAGTAGATTTTTGTCCAGGAATAGAAGCTACATTTGGATCAATCAGAGAGCTATCCATTGAAAAAGTACTGGAATAAGCAAAGACTTCAGTCCAGAAGTTGACTAACGAAGGCATTTATATTGAATCCTTAAGTGAAGAGGACAAAAAGTGTTTGTTAAGACAACTGAAAAAGTACACAGACTTGATTCTTAAAAATCTATAACAGCGACTTATAGATTCTACTCAACCTCTACGTAGCTTTTACAGGTTCCTGTCCTATAAAACACCGACAGTTGAGTGGAGTGAGGCACTACCAGCAATGGGGCTGCCATGTGCTCAGGACAGAATAGAGAATTTGAACACAGAGTGGAATATCTTACGACGAATGAATGAAGATTTGACTTCAACTTCTTTTTTATCATCACTAGTGGCTTGACCCAATCTTTGTGCTATGTTTCCTGGGATGAAAGAAGTAGGAATTCATCTCTTGCTACTCCTAGTCACAATAGCTACAGTTGAGTGTTCTTTTGCCTCATTGAATAGAATTTTGTGTTCTGAAAGAAGTCGCCTTCTGCCTGCCTGATCATGTGAATGAACTAATGAGCATATCAATTGAAGGAATGGAAATAGCGGACACACTAGAAGCCACCAAAGATGAACACATTGCATTCAAGCAGTTAATTAACAGAGTTGTGCAAAATTATAACAAGAAACCAAGAAGGATGTAGATGTAGTGCTTCATAGAAGGCTTGAGTAGCCAACTTTAATTTGTGTGATGATTTTAAAACATGAGTTAAATCTAATAAAATGGTTATGAAACACTTTTCAGTTTTTACTATGGTGTCATAGAGCCCACCTTCACCCTCACGATCTCACCCCTCATCGGCCCTGACCTCCCACCCCCGTAAATTCGAACACCCCCCCCCCCAATTCCTGGGGAAAACACTGGCAGGTAAAACCCATAAAAGGCCTGTATGCATCTCTCCCTTCACCTACACCTTAATTTTTCTTTGCAAGCTTAGGCAAGTGCCAGTCAGCCCAGTCACCTTCAGCTCTAGGCTGGGGAAAACAGACTACTTGGTGCAGTTTCTGTGTCTCTTTCTGTCAGGGATTCAGTTCCAGCCACTGCTGAAAACCTTCTCAACCCACACTCCTTCCTGCCTAGGCTAGCATCTTTAAGTTCTGAGTGTACCCATTGATTCTAGGTTCAGCCCAATAGGAGTAAACTTTGACAGCCTACTGGGTGCCTGCCAGGTCAAGGATATTCCCCACTTAACAGTTTCCCTGTTGTTTCCCCCAGGATCCTTGGTGTTCTTTAGGATAACAAATTATCTTTGCCATTGTTTTGTTTCCTCTTGGTTTCCCCCTTACAACCACCCTTGATTTAACTCTTTGCAGTCAGGCAGGGTAATATCACACAGGTAACCTGTGGTACATATGATTTTTTATTTAAAAAAAAAAAAAAAAAAAGAATAATTCCCTCATTCTTTGTAGTGATCAATCCATAAAGTAAAAGTATTTGCAGGGGAAAAAACAAAACATTTGAATGAAAAAACGTAGTAGGGGAAAAATCACAAGTTACTTGTGGATATTCCAGTGGAAGATAGAGGCTGAACTGATCTGATATTTGTTATGAATTATTTGCTCAGCACTGCTCTCTGTCACTACCCCAAGGCTGTGTGTAGGGACATAGGACCAGTATTAACAAGGAGAAAATAGATATGCCACACAATGCATATTAAATAAATTGGTCCTAAGTGGTTATTTCTCAAACTAGCGGTTCCCAAAGAGAGATTCAAAAGTTGCTTTTTGGTGACTGCAGAAAACTGACTGACATACTGAGGTTTCCAATTGCTAAATTGTATTAAAATACAGCTAAAATGCATTAAATACTTCCCTAATGTTACTTTGCATGTGAACAATTGCTGTAGCTGCTACATCGATGTTATGAGATCATGAATGGGAGGAGACATACCCATGAGACAATCTGTGTATTAAAATGTGGTCCATGCTATGCAAAACTCTGGGAACCCCTGCCTTAACATGTCCATGTAGACGACTTGCTCTTTTCTAGCATGGATACCAAATCTTTCCAGAGCTGAACTATTCTTTTATTCTAATGTGGCTTTTAGATGCACTTGAAGTGTTCTGGATCAGATTGTCCACTGTCTGAGAGGAAACGACTACTCTATCAACAAGTTGTATCTCTCTCTAGTTAATCGTATGTGTCTTTAATTCAATGTATCAACATAGGAGAGGCAGTGTGCCAGTTACTAGGAGTAGGGACAGGGCAGACTAGGCTACTTGACCTAGCCAATGCACCACTTCCTCTGGAATTTTTAAAATCTGTTTGTTTTCCAAATTACCCAAGACCAGCAGCCACAATTTAAGCCTAGTTGAAGTCTCAAATGGAATCCAATCTAGATGCTGTTGGAGAGAGAAGGAGCAGATATTTAGAAATTCAATTAAACTGCAGGTGCTGAAAACATAGCTGTCCAAACATTAAAAAAAAAAAAATCTTTGGAATTAAGGGCTCACCTTGCAGTGCCCGCTACACTGGACACCAATCACATAACTGCTGAAGATATGCTAAAAAAGATTATGCAAAGATATGCATAAAAATCTTTATAATAGAGATGGGACTGAACTAAGACCACGGATCAGAACCTTTGAGCCATAGCTGAACCTGCTCCTGCAATGGGCCCAATCTGAAGACTGAACCTGATCTCTCCACACTTTGAGTTGGTTCAAATTAGGATCTGGATTTCAAACTTCCAAATGGGAGAGAGTTTAGATCTGGGTTTTTGATTCACTAAACTATATTAAAAAAAAAAAAAAAAGAAAGAAATTAGGGTCCGGATTGGAGTTTGGATGTCCAATGCAAGTCAGGAGTTTTGGTTTTGGATCTGGTTTCTAGTTAATACAGTGCAGTTTTACAGCCATGCCCCAAATTTCTTGGGGCTAATTCTCCTTCCCTGCCCCCATAGGATATAAATAACTCCCAATGACTTCTGTCCTGCATGGAGAGAACCAGTCCCATGTTTATTGGTCTGAATAAGCTGTTGACTAGCATATCCATAGAATGTTTGATTCCTACTATCTCACCTTATTTTCCTTCAGGAAACCATGTGAGGGAAGATGGTCACATTTTCTTGCAGAGTAATTCACTATACTACCTAGAACAGAAATGTGGGTGGAAGGCATGAGTGAATTGGCTGCTCTGCAAAGAGCTGTTATGTTAGATCTAACTGCTTAGATATTCTTAATGCCATATGCTCTTCTTACTTGGAGCTTTCTGACTAATATAGAAATACTTATTAATCTGTACCTGTTTTCATGTTATATGTTAAATGTCTGAGTCAATTTTTGATTCTATTGGCAATGGAAATAACTGCAACATTCACATGTTCAGGTATATTTTTTTCTTTAAAAATGACATAATAAAGAAAAATGATAAATACAGTCTAAATCTGAAAGGGTTTAAGGGCACCCTTCTCTCCCGTTGACCTCACTAGGATCTGTGGAGTCACCACTTCCCAGGAAGTGCTCAGTGCCATGCAGAACCTTACCCTGAGTAGGAGGCAGAAACTTCTTAGATGATTTGCATAAATTATAGTCATCAACAGGCCAGTTATGATGTGAAACTGGCAACTGGCCAGAAACAAAAAGACTGTGCAGCAACAACAGAGCATCACGAGAAGGGAGGTTTTTCATGTTGAGTTTGTAATAATTACACTGAAAAATGCAGCAATATGTGAATTCTGGGTCTCCATATTTATGAAAACTCATAGCTGAATGTTGGTAAATGCTATCAGAACAAGTCACCCACTGATGCCTTTCTGCAGACCTTGCTCTGACGAGTTAATCAGTGGATCTACTTGTATGAGTAATGGCTATCGAACTGGACCAATAGCCAGTATTTCTCACTAAAACAGCATGCTGAGAGATTTTCAAAGCTGCCGAGGAGATGTGGATCCTTTAGGAGGCTTTGAAAATCTCAGCCTAAATGAATAACTGTATTTTAACTAATTATTAAAAGGGGGTATGGTTAGAATTAATTCTTCCTCACACAGCATGTAGCTGGACACTGCCAGAGCTAGCCCGGTCTCCAAGTCCATTCAGCCCTTGGCCTCTCTTTTGAGTCTGCCAGCAAGAATGCCAGTTAGTGCCACTTGCTGAGGCAGTGGATTTCGGACCAGCTCACTGAGGATTGGGCTCCAAATACCATTTCACTGAGCCCACTGGACAGCAATCAGCTGTATCTCCTGTTTGTTTGAGAGGTACCTTGGAACAATGAGTATGAGTGGAAGGAGAAGACTTGGCATCATACATGCCTAATATCAGGCCTTTGGCCTCAGCATCAGGCTGCTTTGGGGAGGGTTCCCAGGCTCTCAATGTTGCCTCCAAAACCGCAGGGCCTTTAAAAATGCTGCCTCCCTGAGTGAAACAATGCATGAACTACTCCTCTGAAAATGATGTTGAAAAGGGAACAGAGATGCTGGAAGGGCCGTAAGGAAGACAGCTCTTACGCCTCACAATTGTCCATGTTCATTTAATATTATTCTTCTGATTTAAAATAAAATAATAATAATAATATATATATTTACTCTGAAATTTATTTGATGGCAGAAAAATTCTGAACCTGCGGGCTCACTGCTGGGTACTGTTGGCTCGCATCTTCACACGCAGCTGGGAGAGGAGTCCATTGTCCCTCCTGCTCATGAATGGGAAGTACAACATACGGTCAGAGGGGACCAAGGCTTTGGAGATGGGCAGGAGTGGCAGCCTAGCAGCTATCTGGGGAAAGAATATGGGCAGCTTGGGGAACCGGCCTGAAAGGCTGACAGGGAGCCAGCTGCAGCCATGTCAGGCAGATGTTTGGGAGCAGCCCACAGAAGAGGGGGGTTGTGTGGATGTGTCTACAGAAGCTGGACAGAAGAACGGAGCCCTGGCCAAGGATCTGCAGGCCAGTGCGTCATTGATCCCGGGAGGATGTATCACTGCCACAAGGCCAGAGGAGACCCATCCTCATACCCCTCGACTAGGCTGTTGCTAGGGGCTGGCTGGGAACCGTTGGTCCTTCTTTTGCTTGTGACTATTAATTGTGCCAAGGGTATAAGCATCATTAGCTTATAGCCAGGGCCGCCCGGGGGGCAAGTGGGGCAATTTGCCCCAGGCCCCACAGGGGCCCCCACGAGAATATAGTATTCTATAGTATTGCAACTTTTTTTATGGAAGGGGGCCCTGAAATTGCTTTCCCCCAGGCCCCCTGAATCCTCTGGGCGGCCCTGCTTATGGCAGCCCCAGTTAAGACTCTGTGACAGTTTAATGGACACACTCCCCCCCGACCCCCTGGGGTAGTGCCTGTAGAACCTAGTGCATGGAGCACCTACAACACTTGCCTCCAAGCTCCTGGTGGAGCCAGCACTTTCCTAGGCACATAGGGGCTGGGGTATCACAACCCTCGTGTGACACCCTGCAGGAGGGGTCCATTACGGTACCTAGGGGAGGTGGGCGGGCGATATAGCCAGGCAGAGGCACCTCAGGTTTTCAGTTCCCTGTTGGAGGCCGGTTTGGTTGGCATACAGGCTGCCAGTCCTTGGGCACAGCACCCTGTGGGGCGGATAGGTGTGCTGGGTGTGAGCCCGGGGGAGTCACTGTGTAACGATCCAGGCCAGGTTTTGAAGCTGCTGGAGCCTGGGCCCAGCAGCTGTTCTGGTCACTGGGCTGGGATCCAGGCCGGGTTTTACAAGGGGCGGGAGCCTAGGTACAGGACAGCACTAGTGCGGGGCAGGGCGCGTGCGAGATCCAGTCCGGGTTTGCAGGCTGCCGAGCACGGGGCTCAGCCGCTGTCCCGCTGCTGTCGGTGGGATGAGCTCCCCGGGGGAGAGCCGCGCTGTTCCGTGTGCGCCCAGCCGCCTCTGCCAGGTAAGAGACTCCGCGTCCGCCCGCTCTCAGGCGGGGCCAGCCACGCTGCGGAGCCGCTGCCAGGTGGCCGGCTTCGCAGGGAGCCCGCACCCTAAGCGAGTGCCCTGCCCCGGCTCCGGAGCGGCTGGGTAGCTGCCTGCGCCCCCCTGCACTGGCACCTGGGGTCGAGGATGCCTCCGAGCCGCACCAGGCTCGCTGGCTGCCCCGGGAGACGCCCCATCAGCCTGACCCTATTTGCCTGAAATCACTTTTACCTCTGAGAAATCACCTCCCCCCCAACTACACACTCGGGTCCTTCCTTTGTGTCCAGTTCGTGTACCTGGTGCACCGGCCAGCACTGGGGTGACTCCCCGCTGGCGCGCACCTGGTTCTGCTGTTTACACCTGTGCAAACGGGGTGTAAAATGGTACCGGATCAGAACACTAGAGTTTCGTGCTCACTTCACACAGGTGTAAACGGCTCCCTGAGGTTCAAGGAAGTGCAGGATCAGGCCCTTTCTGTGTAGTCCACGTCTCTGTTTCCCCCCGTTAGGCCCTGATCCTGTAATTAGGTGCATGCCAGAAACCCCGATCTCAGGATCAGGACATTAACTTACTGTCCCCACTCCCCTGCCCCCCTTGTTTGTTTATGTGAGTAGCTTCCACTGCAACAGGGGAGAGGAAAAATAGCTTTAAAAAGCAGGAAAATATGTTTGTAAAACTATGGAAATGGGGATTCAAAAACACTGCCCAAACCTGGCTTATAATATTTTTTTTTTGTAATTGGCTAGATTAATTAAGTTTATGTAAAAAATTTTTCCTTTGAAAACAAGTATACCATGGACAGGCCCAGATCCAAACACCCCCTAAACTTTGGGAGTAGAGGTCTTTGGAATCAGACCCCTGATCCCAGCTTTGCAGCTGCCTTGCTTATCTCTGAGTTGAAGTAAATCTAATTTCTGACCAGCCCCAAACTTTGTGGGGAAGAAAGGTTGAAACTGAAATCTATTTTGCTGTTCAGCCTCACTCATCTCTCATTATAATTAATATGCACTGAATGGAGCATATTTATTTGCAAAGTTGAAGGTTGTCCTTTTAAAAAGTATTACAAGTTACCATCCAGCATATATGGCCAGAAGAGAAAAGGGAGAGCTCGGCCAATCTCTGAGTTACCTGCAGAAAGCTGGAGCCATTCTGCTCTCTGCAAGTTAACAGCCTAAACTTTGAAATTCATGTTGCTTTTGGGAAAAGGGAAGGAAGAGGAGATGGGAAAGGGGGGCAAACAAATCCACTTTGAAGCAAAGTATGAAGAGTGTATTGGTCACCAGGAAACAGGTTGCCATTGAGATAGTCAGCTATTTCCCCCCCCCCCACACACACACCCTGCTACTGTTTTATTGCCACCTAATGCTACCTAAACTGCAAATGTGATGCTGGTACATCTGCAAAGTCATGTTGATTTTAATAGTTGTCACAATGTGGATTAACAAATCCTGCTTTGTGGAGATCAGAGACTATATACCTGCTGACAACCTTGTTAGCAGGTGTATATAGCTCCGCCCTCAGTCCAGAATGCAGAAACATTTGCTCCCTGATATAAGAGGAAATATCTTGAAGATGGTTCAGGCAAATTTGCATGGATGAAATAAAATGAATGGCAATCAGGGTTAGCAAGAAAATCAAATGAAGGTGGCCTGGGAAGAATATCTGATTTAATAACAAGGAAGAATAATGGGGCTGATTCTGCCCCCTGAATGCCATTCCAGGACCACAATATGCTCTGGGCTCAGCAGGATATGGCTACTGTAATGTTCTACTCTTCCCCTCACAGGCTCCAGTGCAGGGGTTATGCTAGGGGTAGGAGGGTGTGTGTGGCTTTTGCTTATCACCACAGGGACATGGGGCTGCTGTGCAGCCCATAGGCAGCCATGGGGAGGCTGACATAAATTAGAGCACCCCCAGAACTGCTCTAATTTATGCCAGAAGCCTTTTTAGCCCTGTTAGCAACCTAAAATCTGGGTGTTGTAAAGGTGGCTTTAAACTTTAGTGTTAGAAGTTGATTATGAGAATTTGCCTCAATGTTAGAAGTTTAGAAGTTAGAAGTGATAGTTGGTACGACACTCTTGTTTTTGCATACAGCGAAGGGCCCTGTATTTGTTTCACTTGTTGCCAAAAAATGTTGGCTTACAAATCCTGATGTACCCTGAGGCAGTATGATCCAGTGGATAAAGATGGGGAATCAGCACTCCAGGGTTCTATTCCCTGGTCTATTGCTGTCTTGCTGTGTGACATTTGTCAAGACCCTAACTTCTAAGCATGTTGGATATTACCCAGCTTTGTAAAGTGATTATAGAAATACTGTCACTATTATATATAGAGACTGTATCATTGCAGACTTTGACAATCTACTATAGTACACATTTATATGATGGATGTGGGATAAGGAACTCATTACCACTTAAGTCAGTGGGAGTCTTTCCATTAACTTCACTGGGACTTGGATCATGCCCTATATGATTTCATATTGTTGCCAATTCCAAATGCCTTGTCACTGTACAAGAACACTGATGTCATGTCTTTGGTTTTTGACCTCTCTTGAACATGGTCAGAGCTATGGAGATATGAATTTTCATTCCATTAAATCATATCTCGTAAATGAAACTTACTTTCATGAGTTGTGTTGTCAAGGCTTTTAGCAATCCATTATAAAGAATGGTTTATGGCCAATATCAAGAATAAGATCGAGGCAAGCATGGCTGCTGGGGTGGAGGGGGAAATGAACAGCAGCAGCAGCAACCAAAAAAAGAAAGTTCCAAGATGCATTTGGAATAGTAGGAAAAACATTCCAGGTGGCTTTCCCTAAGATACAGAGATTTTTATAAAGTAGGTGGATCTCCCTGACAGCTGCTACATCAATAGCTGTTTCTAAGGGATGCTGTCAATACACTGTCTTGTTGTTTTTCTGCTTTGTATTGTTTCAGATATTTCTTAGAACCTGGAATTGAAGAACTTCCCCCCCTCCACCCCCCACTGGATTTTTCCTGCTCCTTTTGTCTTTGTTTTCCTCGGCCTTCCCTCTATCCTGTGATCCTTAATTCCTCTGGGCCTGTTTTATTTTACTTCCTTGTTCATGCTCCATTGTTGTGGATAATAACAAGCCCTACTCTTAGAGCTGTGCTGGCAATTTCTGTTCCCTCTGCAGCTGATCACTCTATGTAAACAATGGTTTTGTATGAGTAATGTCTATTTTTGGCTATTCTCATTAATTTTATTATTAATAATATATTTGTTCCCTAAGCGGTGAATATCATATCATATTTAGAATCAAGCTCACATCCCCAGCCAGATCATATAGGCCATGTTGTACCCTCTGCTTCTGTCATGGCACTCAAGGGACAGGCTACGTATGGCATTTGTTCTTCACTTCCAAACCCCCACAAATGATCATTTTGGGGTGGGAGGGAAGAGAGGGGACAGGACATAGTCAGCATGGCCCAGATGTAGCAGGATACCAAATTTTTGTGAGTAAGTTCATAGTGACTCATTCAGCATTTGACTTCCTCATACACACATGGGGGCGGGGGGGAATGGGATAACCCCTCTTTCTCAGGGGGAAGAGGGATTACAGGTCTAGCAGAAGGTGGGGGGAGCTTCTCTGAAGGAGCTGTGTTGATAGGAGCCTGGATGTCACAGATCCGCCATGAAGTTGGCCCTGTCGTCCACACATTCCTCATGGATTTTGGGGGATGAGGGGGGAGATTTGCTGGTTTTGAGGATTGAACCTCCTGCTTCCTTCCCTCCCACATGGAAGAACTCTACAAAGGGGGCCCTCCCTGAGTTTCTGGTCTCCTACATGGTCCCATATGGCTCTGTAGTGGAAGTGTAAATCTCTGTGTGTGGTGTTGGGTGTTTGTTTTTTGTTAGCCGTAAGTCAGTGGTTTTCAACCTGGAGTCCACAGATGGCCTAAGATTTCCAAAGGGCTCTGCACCTCCATTTGAAATCTTTTAGGGGGGGGCACACACAAAAAATTCAAAACGACTGCCCCAAGCTAATTGACCCTGTCCATTTAATAAACCTGCAACACTGAGTCAAAAGATTCTTCCCCGCCCTCCCCCCCATAGTTTGCAAGTAGGCAGCCCTTAGACGCCTTATAAGGCACAGCAAGGACAATGTTTTCATTGTAGGGCAGGCATGCTTTGATTGCATTCTAAATCAATACTGTTATCTACAATTCAAAAGGTTATAGGAAGAATAGAACAGTAACAAATTATCTAAGTAACGTGGTAGTAAAGTCAAAGTGAATAAGAGCCTGTTCCGCCGTTGTCAGTAAACTGCAAATCTGCACAGAGAGGTAAGAACTGATCTTGTTGATTGTGGAATCAAAATCAAATAACTTTTTATAGCTTAAACCTAATGGAACAATTAATATTGGGGGGGGGGGAGAATGTTGTAGATCAGGACAACAATTTACTGACTTTCACTTTCAGTGGCATATTTGTCAGTGTACTTGAATAAGCTCACCTCATTGCAAACTGTTCAAGTTGAGCAATTACACTCTCGGTTACCCCTGTGCAAGCCTATTGGCTTAATTTAATGCTACAATGCACAATAATGTGCATCATCCAGTATACGCCCCAATTTGCCCTTTGATACAACTGTGCAACCCTTTGCACTTACTACATCTCGGCACCCTGGGTCAACTGTCACTGGGGTGGCAGGTGTGTAAATATGGGCAGGACTCCAGTTCCCCCCATTGAAACCCTACTGACCTAATTTACTACTGCAGTGCAAAACTGCACCTGTATTTGGGGACCTAGTTCCACTGGCTTGGATTACTCTTGGGAAGTAATCCCAAGAGTAATCCAAGCCAGTGGAACTAGGTCCCCAAATACAGAATGGGGGAATAGTTTTGCTGTTGCGTGCTTCCCCCTTGGTAGCCCCTTCCTGGATACTCTGTAGGTGCTGGGGAGGATAGAAGAGAATGGCAGTCTTGACCTCATCACCATTATCTGATGCAGTTTCTTTCTCCACAAATTGAAACCTCCCTGAGGGCAGATTTGGGACAGCTGTTTATGGAGAACACCCAGGAGCATGGTTCCTGACAGACATGCACACCCATGGAGAAGAACTTGGGAAGCAGTATGTATAGGCCTTTGTAAATCTAGCCTGCATTACAAGATTTCCCTCAGTTCTCCCTTGCTGCAGAGAGCCAATTCAGAGGAAACTGGCCAGGCTCATCTCCAAGTTTGCAATGGGATTTGTCTCTATTGTAGGCTTCTCCGTGGAAGGGGACAGTAGGCCACGGTCTAATGTATGGTGCAGTTTTGCACTGCAGTAGTAAATTAGGTCAGTAGGGTTGCAATGTGGGGAACTGACGGCAGAATTTTGGCCACTGCCATTGAAATAAAAGGTTTTAGAGGATGACAACTTTCCATGTGAACGCTCAAAAAATAAAAAAAACTTTATTCAATGACGCAAATGAACCAGTTGTGATCTGAAATGTCCTGTTCCCCTGTCTCCCTGGAACATTAATGCATGTCTGTGGGGTTACACAGCTGTAAAGAACATCTTGGCTAGACAGAAAAGTCAAATTAGTTACTAAACTGATTTCAAATGGTTGCAGTCCTTGTTTGAATTTCAGCTTGGTTTAAACCAGAAACTTAAACATCTTAAGCAAAACTGAAATGCGCATCTCACAGGAGTTTGCACCAGTTTACCTGAACCTGCTTAAAATCACCTTTGGTTAAGCTAGTGTAGCTTTCTGGTATAGACAAGGCCTTAATGTGGGCACAACTTGGTCTTCACTACATAATGAATGTTGCACTTACTTTGCATTTCAGTATGAAATTCAGTCTGACCCTTTCCTGTTGTGCGAGCTGCCCTGCCCCTTCAGATGTTATGGATCACACTTCACTGGATGGACTCTAATTTGGGGACTTTTGAAGTAACAGTGGAGCATTGAGGAAGGGAGGGAATGGGCCCAAGTATTTTGTTTTTCCATATTCTTGGCTAACAAGCACTGCCAAAAATGTGTGTCCTGCCAGCTCTCCTCATCCAGCCTGTTGATCAAATGAAACCTGCTCCAGTAAATGAATGTGTGATTGAGTCTGTGTTTGTATTGGAGAGTTACATCAAACCTAGAAAATGGGTGCCCAAACAGAGCTGACTTGTTCAAAAATATTCCAATGTATGGATTTGTTTTCCCACCGAAGAATGTCTGCTAGGAAAGGGTGTAACCGTAGCTAATTGGATTACTGTACATGAAGTTTCTTTTTGCTATATTGCAGTTCAGGGATTTGCAAGGTAAGAAATGAAAGTGGAATTGGGTTTTTTTTCTTTTGAAGCCTTAAATATTTAATGTCTGTCCAATATCTAAAACAACACTAGGTCTGGACTCAACTCCAGAAATGAACACTCCTATAACACTGGTCTACAATTTTTGAGAAGTCGTCTGCTTCAGAGATAAAATGTGCTATTTATTATGTATTTTGATGTGCTGAATTCAAATATGACAATTAAAACAACTGATTGGCTACTGTTTCTAAGATATTTAAGTTTTTACATTTTATGTCTATGTATATTGTGTAGATAGTAGAGTTTTAATCATAAATTGTAAACCTAGGTCTTTTCATGTGTTTATGGTTGCTTTACATGATAATATTTCACCTGTCCTGTTTATGTAACACTTTAAAAATCAGCAAAAGGGTTATATAAATAAAATTTATTATGAAACAAAAGGCAAAAAACTATTCTGTACATAGTTTAGTCCTATTCAGTGTCTACTCGGCGCTTCTTGGCTTGTCTCTTGTATTCATTAAATGGAGCATCTCTTGTCACTGTCCAGCAATAGTCTGCAAGCATTGATGGGTTCCATTTGCCCTGATAGCGTTTCTCCATTGTTGCAATGTCCTGGTGAAATCGCTCGCCGTGCTCGTCGCTCACTGCTCCGCAGTTCGGTGGAAAAAAATCTAGATGAGAGTGCAAAAAACATATCTTTAGTGACCTGTTGCAACCAAGGCTTTTGTATGCCTTGAGGAGGTTTTCCACCAACAACCTGTAGTTGTCTGCCTTGTTGTTTCCGAGACAATTTATTGCCACTAACTGGAAGGCTTTCCATGCCGTCTTTTCCTTGCCACGCAGTGCATGGTCAAATGCATCATCTCGAAGAAGTTCACAAATCTGAGGACCAACAAAGACACCTTCCTTTATCTTAGCTTCACTTAACCTTGGAAATTTTCCACGGAGGTACTTGAAAGCAGCTTGTGTTTCGTCAATGGCCTTGACAAAGTTCTTCATCAGACCCAGCTTGATGTGTAAGGGTGGTAACAAAATCTTCCTTGATTCAACAAGTGGTGGATGCTGAACACTTTTCCTCCCAGGCTCCAATGACTATCGGAGTGGCCAATCTTTCTTGATGTAGTGGGAATCTCTTGCACGACTATCCCATTCGCAGAGAAAACAGCAGTACTTTGTGTATCCAGTCTGCAGACCAAGCAAGAGAGCAACAACCTTCAAATCGCCACAAAGCTGCCACTGATCATAGTTTATGCACCTCAAAAGTTGTTTCATGTTGCCACAGGTTTCCTTCATATGGACTGCATGACCAACTGGAATTGATGGCAAAACATTGCCATTATGCAGTAAAACAGCTTTAAGACTCGTCTTCGATGAATCAATGAACAGTCTCCACTCATCTGGATCGTGAACGATGTTGAGGGCTGCCATCACACCATCAATGTTGTTGCAGGCTACAAGATCACCTTCCATGAAGAAGAATGGGACAAGATCCTTTTGACGGTCACGGAACATGGAAACCCTAACATCACCTGCCAGGAGATTCCACTGCTGTAGTCTGGAGCCCAACAGCTCTGCCTTACTCTTGGGTAGTTCCAAATCCCTGACAAGGTCATTCAGTTCACCTTGTGTTATGAGGTGTGGTTCAGAGGAGGAGGATGGGAGAAAATGTGGGTCCTGTGACATTGATGGTTCAGGACCAGAAGTTTCATCCTCTTCCTCTTCCTCATCTGACTCAAGTGAGAATGATTCTGGTGCATCAGGAACCGGCAGCCCTTCTCCGTGGGGCACTGGGCGTATAGCTGATGGAATGTTTGGATAATGCACAGTCCACTTTTTCTTCTTTGACATCCCTTTCCCAACTGGAGGCACCATGCAGAAGTAACAATTGCTGGTATGATCTGTTGGCTCTCTCCAAATCATTGGCACTGCAAAAGGCATAGATTTCCTTTTTCCTGTTCAACCACTGGCGAAGATTTGTTGCACAAGTGTTGCAGCATATGTGTGGGGCCCACCTCTTGTCCTGATCTCCAATTTTGCAGCCAAAAGAAAGGTGATAGGCTTTCTTAACCATAGTGGTTATACTGCGCTTTTGTGATGCAAAAGTCACTTCACCACAAACATAGCAGAAGTTATCTGCACTGTTCACACAAGTACGAGGCATCTCTGCTCACTTTGGCTAAACAGAAATGTGTCCCTTTGCAAAATCAAACACTGACAAATAAGAGAGCACGACACTGTATGATTTCTAGAGCTGATATAGGGCAATTTGTTCAGCAGAGTGATGTAAGCTTCGTTATGATTGCATCATCCATGACTTCTAGGAATAACATGATGCAATTCATATCATGTATGACGCAATACCAGCTTCAGATTGCATCATTCATTGTTTTGCCTAAAAAGCAAGTACTGTCCAAACCCAGTCATAGATTTATTCATAGAGCCAGTCAAAGATGTATTTTAGTCATTTCTGGTTTAAATTGAGATCCCTTCCCTTTATAACTCACTTATCCTCCGCCATTCCCAAGTCAAGGGTCGTATATACTGACCCAATAGCATATCTTGAAAACTAGAGCCAATCAACAATTTTAAGCATCATTTTCGTTCTCAGTGACCCAGAATTAGTAAAGCTTGACTACATTTATTTCAGAAGCATTTTGACTGTAGAGCAGTGTAATTTGGAGGGGAGTGCCAAGTATCAGGGGGTAGCCGTGTTAGTCTGTATCTACAAAAACAACAAGGAGTCTGGTGGCACCTTAAAGCCTAACAGATTTATTTGGGCATAAGCTTTCGTGGGTAAAAACCTCACTTCTTCGGATGCAACATCCATGACTTCGGTTGCATCCGAAGAAGTGAGGTTTTTACCCACGAAAGCTTATGCCCAAATAAATCTGTTAGTCTTTAAGGTGCCACCAGACTCCTTGTTGTTTTTGGCGGGGAGTGGGTGATTTAAAATCCCAAATTAGATCTGAGCTTTACTGTTGGCCCTTTTCATGACCCTGGGCTAAACCAAAACACTGAATCTGACACAGCAACATTTTGGGATCTGGATGCAGATCTGGGACTGAACTTTGCAGCTTGGGACTGCCTTGCACTGCAATTATTTGTAAAATATTTGTCTCTGACAGCTTATTTTAATAGCCTCGAAAAGGAATCCTACCTCGCAAGTGTAGCTCATTTCAAGTCACTTGTTTTAGTCCAAGTTACCTATGCACCTTACTACATTGGAATCTCCTCTCTTTCATTGTTGTCGTTTACATCACAAAGAATCATGAAACTGAGATTATGGAAAGAGTTATTGAACTAGAAGGAAGGAATCCTATGGCATCCTAAATTTGCTGCATGAGTAACTTTTTGTGTGTGTTGGGTCTTTGTATCGCATTACGTCCCACATTTTAGATCTTGGCAAGTTGAGAGGTATGGGAGGAATTGGCTTCCAGGGTGTTCAGCCTGGTATGAGCTCCTTCTTCATTAGAAGTAGCCAAATACGTTTTTTTATTAATATTGTTGGGAAGAAAATAGGACTTCCACTCTAAGGCTCTTCACTAAATGCTGACTCTCGCTTGCTGAAGAGCTTGTTGGGATGAGGTATATGACAATGGGAGTTTATGCAGTGACAGAGGCTTAACTACAGCGTAGTTATAATGTCTTGGTTGATCTGACCCGTTCCCTGATTACCAAGTAGTTGCTATGCCATTGAGCTCATAACAAGTGAGGTTAGGGAAGGGACTGACTGTAATAAGCAAAAGGAAATGAAGACAAATCCTTCTGGGTGTGAAGCAGCCCTGGGGTGTGCAGGTGTCTGTTGGGGGGTCACGAAAAAGTCAAAAGTGGTAATAAGCAACCGTCCTCCTCCTCCCATCCTGCAGTTTCATCATTAGAACAAGTCTAATTTACATTATCCTGTTTGTTTAAAGGTGGCACAGTAAAGCAGATTCAAACTGTGTGTTTAAAAAGGATGAATATGGACAAACAGGAGGGGACAAGTCCAAAGTACAGGAATGTGAGATGATTTGTCTAAATACATGCCTTCCTCCTGCAGTGGTTCAAATGAATCATTCCTGGGCTTTGTACTGATAGGATCTCACCTGCAGATATTTTTCCTAGCACTGTTTATTTTATTTTTACACAGCCTTTTTCAAGTTGCCTCACAAATAAACAGTGTAGGCAGTTTAAAGGGCATCTTCCACTTTCTCTGAAGCACTTACAAAACAGGCAACCACGTATTTAATGCATAGATATAATGTGGTGAGGTTTTTTTTTCTTCTTCTTCTTTGGTGAAGAGCAGCATTATTAAGTGTTGTGAGGGGAAAACTAGATGTTTCCATAATGGAAGTTGAAGTAGAACAGCACTCAGGCTTGATTTCATGGGGAGCTCAAGGATGGATCATGATGAGGATGGGGAGTTTAGAAATACTGCCAATTAATAAAAGTGGTAATTGCAAGGTGGCAGGAGGAATATCTTCTGAAAAGTCTCTTTATTTTGGGGATGTAAATCCAAATTCTCTGAAAGTCCAGAAAATGTCCTTGTGCAGTATAGGAGCAGAAGAGCTCTGTGTGGCTCGAAAGCCTCTCTCTCTCTCTCACCCCAACACAGTTGGTCCAATAAAAGAGAGTGCCTCACTCACCTTGCCTAGTGAGCATTGTACAAAGTTTCCCACCCAACTTCTTCACTTTCAGTACACCTGAACCTTCATCTAGACCCCATTCTCCCTGTTTCCCTCCCACCTTGTGTCCCTTGCATCTACAAGGGATTCCAAACTGAAGATAGAGACAGAACAGATTTTAGCCACCCTCTTGTGCTATAGTAATAGCAAGTTCTTTAAAATGCTGGCATCCTCTGCTGCATTTGGGACACTGCCATGCCTATTAAAGGGGACAGTAGAGGTTTACTCTGTATCCCTGTGGGCAGTGCTTGTTTGTGTTCTAACAATACACCTACAATGAACTACATCCTGTAGAAGCTTTGCAAATATTCCCCACCTATGAAGTAAACAGAACTTTCAAATATTTAAACTAAAGAATCCAATTAACAGTTTATTAACAGAAAAGGGGTTTTGGTTTGTGGATTCTGAGTCACCTTTTTCTGTAAACAATTTTTTTTAAGGCATTGATGTGTATAAAATACGGTCATTCTCTTTAATTTAACCCTATAAGGGCTACATATTCTTTTTCATAATAAAAGAACCAGGGATCACCCATTCCAATTAAAAGGCAACATTTGAAACTGATAAAAGGAATTCTGTTTTAATATGTGTAATGCAAAATTCACCTGCAGAGTTCTCTGCCACAAAATATCATGGAAGGGGAGAGATGAGCAGAGTTTAGTGAAGCATTAGAAGTCTAGTTATATAAATAACACCAGTTACACTAAGTAAGATACACATTTATGAGGGATATAAATCCTCATGCTTCATTCCTAACATAAGATGAACACTATCTGATGGGTTAAGAAACTTACTACTAGTGCAGAATTGTTCATTACTGTATTTCTTGCACAGTCTTCTGAAGTGTCCGGTACTAGCCTCTGTCAAATATTGAACTAGACTAGACCATTGGCACGATCCATTATGGCAATTTCCATGATACTAAGACCATTTCAGCAAGAGCTGTGCAAAACTGGAGTTTTTTGGGGTTCACTGGCAGTTCCAAAAAATTGGGGGAGGGGTGTGAATTGTTTTTGGGTTTACCTGAAATGTCAATTTTTCTGTTCGAAATCTTCAGTGAAATGTTTTCATTTATTTTTGGTTGAATTAAATGTTTTGATCTTGGGGTGTGGTGTGTGTGTAGTTTTTTTTCCTGAGCAATTTTGGTGACGCCGATTTGAATTGCAAAATGTTTCATTGACACTGAATATATGTTTCACCTGAGAAATTTCACCCAGGTCTAATCTCTGTGATGTCATTTGTCACTGAACACTCTTTATAAGCTGTTTATGGAGATGTAAGAGTTTTATTAATAGAAAAAAATTCTATTGGGAGTCTCCATCATACCAAGAGTTATTAGACCGTATATAATGGCAGGCAATACTGAAACTGAGTCCAACCAAGATCATACTCTTGTCTAGTAAAGTGATACCTTTTGTACCCATGTAACATGAATAGTTCTGAGAATAAAAAGCCATTGATTTAGTCAGAGCTGCGTTCCTCCATTGGTTCCTCCCTGTTTACCCATCATTGTGCTTTCAGTGGAAATGACCAATTGGGTCACGTACAACTCCTGTCATGTACAGAAGGTGGGTTTAAAAAAAAAAAAATCCGTGGGAAGTTGAAGTAAATAAAATTTATTCTGCTGCAGGATTTCCATTTTGAGATTGGGGAACTTAACCAATCAAACCCCTCACAGAAGCAACTCTGAAAGGTGAGAGATCTTCACAGGTAGGCCTTGACCAATGCAGAAAAGGTACAGCTGTAAAGAAGGCATTCTCACGGGAGACTGATGTGGAAAACCACACAGCCTTCTTTGTTGAAAGTTTATTCTTTATCCGATCAGCTGTTTCTACAGAACTCAATCACTTGGTTTTATTACAAACACTGGGCATGATTGCCCTTTCACAGGGGTGTAAATCCAATGGAACTCCATTACAGTCCATGCAACTATATTGCTGTCTAAGTGAGAGGAGAGTTGTGTCCATAGTTTTCTGAAAAGTTACTCCATTAGAAACCATTACATTTAATTCAATTTCCACACGCTAGCCTACAGCCACTCATTGTTTGCCAAAGCTAAGGTGGCTCAGTCACTATTGGTGGTGTATCTTATTTTAAGAAGAATATTGTGCACCTCTGTGAAGCACTCCACCTGAAGATGTAAAAAGGACTTTACACATACAGATGAATTAAGCCTTACAACATCCTGGTGAAGTAGAAAAATATCTCTATTTTATAGCAGGGGGAGGAGAAACTGGGGCACAGAGTTAGGGGCATGTCTAGGCCACACAATGAAGGTTGCTCTACGCAGCAGTTAAACACCCTTGGCTGGCCTGCGTCCGCTGACCTGGGCCCCAGCCCGAGCCCAAACATCTACCCTGGAATTTTACAGCCCTGCGGCCTAAGCCCCAAGAGCCTGAGTCAGCTGACATGGGCCAGCCATGTGTGTTTAATGGCTGTGTGTAGACATACCAAGTCAGTGATAGTGTTGTGAGTAGAATTTAGATATTCTGACTTCCAGACCCTTGCGTTAGCTACTAGATTGTGCTCACTTTTGAGCATGAGGGCATGTCGGCAGCCTAGGAAGCTCTAAATTTTACATTCTAAGCATGGTACACTGACAACTCTCCCTCTCACCCAACTGGTCTTATCTGAAAAAGAAACTGGTATGTGCAGTTTAGAACTCTGCTGACTGCATCTGTATTAATGTACCTTCGGGCCTAGAAATCTCTGGCCTTGTCTAAGGACAATAGAAAGAGTTTAAGTATATTAGGATCAAAAAGATCCCCAGCAATGGTATTTGTCCATTACAATAAATATTACTGGTCTAGATTGGGGGCGGGGGAGATAACATGCTTTCCATTCCACTTGTATCTTGGGAGGATGTTAAACAGCAGTTACCAAAATTAGCCATTTTTAAATCCGCAGGTCCAGATAACTTGCAAGAGCTTTAAAAGAGCTGGCTGAGGACCTCACTGGACTGTTAATGTTGGGGTTTGTTTGTTTTTTCTCTCGATAAGTCTTGAAACACCAGGGAACTTACAGAAGACTCAGACAGCTAATGTTATGCTAATAATTAAAAAGAGTAAATGACCCAAGCAGGCCTGTCAGTCTGACATCAATCCTGAGCAAGATAACGGAAAGGTGGATACTGGACTGTAATAAAGAATTAAAGGAGGGTAATGTAATTAATGCCATTCAACATGACTTTATGGAAAATAGATCCTGTCAAACTAACTTTTTTGTTTTTTTTGTTTTTGTTTTTTGAAATTACAAGTTTGGTTGATAAAGGTAACAGTGTTGACATAATATGCTTAGATTTCTGTAAGGCAGTTGGCTTGGTACTGCATGACATTGATTTAAAAAAAACGCAACTAGAAAGATATAAAATTAACATGACCCATTAAATGGGTTAAAAGCTGGCTAACTGATGTGTCTCATTATGTAATTGTAAATGGGGAATCCTTGTTGAATGGGTGTGTTCTGGTGGGGTTGGTTTTTGGTCCTACGCTATTTAACACTTTTTATTAATGACCTGGAAGAAAGCATAAAATCGTCACAGATGAAGTCTGTGGATTACACACAAATTAGGGTAGTGGTAAATAATGAAGAGGACAGGCCTCTGACACGAAGCAATCTACATAGCTCTGTAAGCTGGGGGCAAGCAGACAGTATGTGTTTTAATATGGCTACAGATATATGTATGCATCTAGGAAGACAGACTGTAGGCCAGGCTTACACAATGAGGACCTATTAATCTATATTAGAAAGAATAGAACCAATGGTGCAGCAGCTTTGGGGGAACCAGTGGTGTAAGTGCTAGTGTAAGCACCTTGAGACTGATCTACTCTAGTTGTTTAGCACTGGTAAAATTGCACCGTTGCTGCCTATTGCTGTAATATAGGTACTCCAGTTTCTAGTGTAGGCACAGTTCAAAAACTAGGCAGTGAACTTAATGGATGCAGCTGTATCAGGAGTTGTGCACGCTATTTGGATGTAGTTGTTGTTAGTTTCCTGTGTGTGGTTTAATCCATATAAAGCCACTTTGTTAATAAGAGGACATTGTGGCTTTGGGAATGACTGGAGACCTTTGGTTTTTTTTAAAAAAATTGGTTTTGGCCCCAGGTTATACAATGTCCTTGAGCTATTTGTAAAGGAAAATACACAAGTCCAGGGGCAGCCATCTTGTTTCTCATCACTTAGATTCCTAGTGGGGTTGCTCTGACTGAGGTTCTGCTTTCCCTGGCAGCTCAGGAGCCTGTTCGCATTTGCAAAAACCTCTTGATCTCTCTAGACTTTGTAGCCACCCTCCCAACTTCTATTACCTACCAACTGTGTCCTCTTTGTGCCTTCAGTTGTGGTGTGAGAGCCTTCTCCTGTGCAGCGCCGGCCATCTTTAACAGTCTTCCCGTCCCCTCTCCATGCTCTTTTCATATCCATTTTAAATCTCATTTGAAAACTTTCACTTCTCACCCCCAATCCCTTCCCTATATCACTTACTTTTTCTCTCCCTCTGCAGCTCTTTGCATCTGCACTGTGCGGTTCATTTTAGGATACATTTGCATGGACAAAATGGAGCACAGATATGTGCAAATGCTGAACAAAATACAGTGAAACAAACCAGCAATCAAGTTGTTAATAATGGTGTTATCTGGGCATCCCTGACTATGCTGAGTTCCTCTTTATTTCCCGTTGTTGCTTGCTGAGGATGCAATCCTGGAAACACGTCGTCCTCGTGGCTTCTTGTTACCATGGAAAAAGCATTATTTCTAATGCCCCTTTTTGAGTAATGTGGCTATGTGATGGTGCAGGACAGCCCGGCTGGGGCTAGGGACGAGCCAGCAACTCCCAGTCCCAGCTCGCACCCGATTAGTGTCTCAAGCCTGTCCTGACAAACACTCCCAAGTTATCCTGTCTGTCTTCTGGTTGATTTGTTGAATGAAGTAATTCTAACTAATACAATCAGGATTGTCTCGGGTAAGGGTAGCCTTGCACCTGTTTCATAGCCCCATCTGGAGCTCCTGTGTCTTTGTGGGCTCAATTCCATGAGAGGGCTATGGTCTCTCCTGGCAGAATTCTGCTGAAGTCAGTGGAGTTATGCCAGCAAAGGATCTGGCCTGGGATCTTCAAAAATAGTAATATGTAGAAGCATGAACCGTTCTATGGCTGTCAACAGTGATGGAGCCTGAAATGGTTCTTTGTGAGATTACCTCTTCTAAGGGTGAAACTCTGCCCCATTGAAGTCAATGGAAGTTTTGCCATGGACTGCAAATCTTGCTTCACTGAAATCTAAGAATTCAGTTAAGGCCAATCTAATGCCCACTGATGGCAATAGGAAGACTTCCATTGACATCTGTGGACATCGGCCCAGTCCTTAATGGTTAGAGCCTTTTCTATGGGTTTTCAAGATTGCCTCTTTTAAAGAAAGTGGTCTTTTCTGTCAGTAACAGGTTGGCTTTTTCTTCCATTCTGCTGATAAAAGCAAATTGAGTCTTCCAAATGTCTTACCTTTTCCAAACGTGTATTGCTAATTGCTACTATGGCTTCTGCTTTTAAATATGGTGCAATTTCCTTCTTTTTGTCCCAGCCTACCAGGTATATCTTAACTGATGGATGTGTTGTGAAGTGCTTACCTCCTTGTGCTCTACAGTCTGTAATTCTGTTAGACTATCACAGGTTATTTGGTGGTGGTGGGAGGGAAGGGGGGCTAGAATAGGTGACCTCCGCAGCATGCGGCTGTGTTCGCCTTGCCTTGAATAGTCTTGCAGGGGACAATATCTCCTTTTACCGGTTTTGTTGTGTGTTAGGCAGAAGAAGGAGATTATTTTGTTAAACTGACATTTTCCCATGTCTTGAATTAGTATGGAAAACTGTATATGTTCCATATCCCATTTTGTTCTGGAAGGTGATGTGGTCCAGATCTGGATGACTCTGTTGATCTAGGTGATAGCGTGTGTGGAAGAAACTTTTAATTCTGCTTCCACACGTGGTATCAACTTGTCAGGTATTCAGCCAGCATTAGCGGTGGCTGTTGAAATGGGATTTGTCTGCCAAATTTGCAGATTAAAGCTTCTAATTTGGCTCAGTTTCTCTTTTTTTTGTATGCAGAACACCATAGAGTAAATGGAATCCGCTTAGCCTGCAGTGTGTGGTATCACTAATCTGTGCACATACCAATGTTGAGGAAGAAGACATGCAACACTCAGAAACGGGATGTACACTGTGAAATGAGATCTGAGACTGGCGTGCCCTGCAGATAATCTATAGTTGACAAATGTCTGTAAACAGCTAACAGCAACAGTCTTCTTGTGGCACCATTTATCTCAATGGCTTGTATTAGTCTTCATTAAGAAGCCCATTTGCTGCGCTTTTCAGCTATGCCTACACAAGAAGGCGGGTCTTCTAGTAGTAGCCAACTTTCCAAAAGTGGCAGTGATTTCATGCATAACTAGGCTAACAAGAGCTTCATTTTCACGCAAGTCTTCCCCCAAACTGGTTTATAATTTAAAAGAAGAGGAAAAAAAAACAGAAGAAAGCAGGCTCCTCTGTAAAGAAAAGGTAAAATAACTTGAAGGTAGTAGCTTGTAATAATTTAGAGTGCAGCCTTATAACACTTATGCACATGAGTAATCCTTATTCCTGCAAGTCCTCCTATTTGTAGTCTGTTGGACTACTTCCCTGAGTAAGAATTGAGCCCTTAAACCTTCTTTACACGGGTGGTTATTTGTACAACCCTTGTTCAAACCCTTGAATAACCTGGTAATTTGAGTTCTGATTAGATTAGCCTGGAGGGTGGGGTGGAGGTAATTCAGTTGTGTTATAGTTGGTACTGTGTATGCACACAGCAAACAGTCAGGTCGCAAAAGGGCACAAGAGAAATAAAAAGCTCTCCAGCATGGTCCAGGACCATAGAGGATCTAAATGTACTTTAGCCTGGCACTCTAGATTACAAATCTATTCCCTTCAAGTCACAACGTCTTATTAACCCTCTAAACATAAAAATGCTTCAGAGAAAGTTTGGTGTTTGGCATCTCACTCTTTTTTGT
The DNA here is from genome assembly GCF_028017835.1 of Emys orbicularis. Taxonomy (NCBI): domain Eukaryota; kingdom Metazoa; phylum Chordata; order Testudines; family Emydidae; genus Emys; species Emys orbicularis. The sequence continues at coordinate 17,586,028 of NC_088691.1, read as the reverse complement.
CCTGGGATTTTGGGCTGGTGCATGGGGTATACCAATTTATATGTCTGCTCAGTGCCATTGGTTACAGAGAGAGAACAGGGCTAATTGGAGGAAAGTTAATCGATTGCTGATTTTTTGGACTAGATCCTCAACTGGCATAAATGAACACAGCTCCATTGAACTCGAGTTCAACAATGATGTTGAAATTGGGACCTCTCCCTTTCACCAGTTGTTATAGTGCACTGAATAATAACATGCCAATTTAATATAATTTCTCAACAGCACAGTTCCCTGTGTATATTCAGAGTCAAACTGCTGACTTTCTTGACAAAAATAAGTTATTAGCACTTTAGAGGCAGTATAGATATGGGAGAGTGAGCTGGGCTGTGTTCTGGCCCAATCATCAACAGTTGGTTAGCCAAGTTCCAACAGCAGGGCCAAAGTTTGCAACTCCAGTAAGGTCTTCCACATATAACTGAGGGCACAATTTGGCCTGCAGAAATATGATTATTGGTGATTAATCAAAAGCTAGAAGGGAACCAGGTTGACTGTGAGATCCCAGGCTGGGTCTGCAGTTCTTGCCATTGGGGCTGGGAGGGGAAGAGGGGAATCTTGTTCACTTGTAAACTGAGAGGCCAGAAATACAGACTCCCATATGCCATTTTTTACAGAGCTCCTTTTAAGAATAGACTCCACATCTCCATTGCATGCAGCGGTTTGGATAGGTCACAAGTAGCTTCATGGCAGCAACACATTCCCCATGGAATTTGTTTGGATTTGAGTGAGCTGCTGCTGTGACCAGAGCAGCAGTTTCTTTTTGGGTCTACGTTAAAGAGGCCCAAAGGGAGACAGAGGCTACTGCAGTGAAGGGTGCATCCAGTGAAGGATGGCACTGAGGAAGGAGCGTGGCAGTAGATCTATCAGATAGATAGCCCACCTCCACGTTGGTCATGCTGCATTTTGTGGGGTTTCTGTGGATTTGGAAACAGACTATTCCAATTTGACCTTTCTGGATTTCTCTGCTCAACAAACCTTCCTCGTATTGATCTTTCTAGGAGGTTCTCCTTCAGAGAGATTCCTATCAAGATAATTAGATCTAAAAGACCCTTTTAGACATCTAGTACAGTCGATGCAGGGATGGGTCTTGTTGTTACTGAATAGGGAAACGTTACAATATAGTGTCACCCCTCTCCCATAGCAGATTTGGGAGGAGAGAGGACTACTTCCAGTATAGCAAAGCATTTTAATGTGAGAGAGAGAGAGAACAAATGAGACTTATGACATTTATGGTAAGAAATGTTATGGAAGCAGTATGTGTTACAGAATGCCGTGTTCCTGCATGATAACATAGAGTTGATGTCAGTTGATTTTATTCCTATTTATTGTGCCTCTAGATACTAGTAAACAAATTACACGCTATTGCCCTTAACTTAAAATACTGTGGTGAATAACTGCAGGCTTTCCTGTTTCAAGCCTGAGTCCACAGCAACAGAGGTGTGGTAATGTGCAGAGCAAACATCAAGAAATGCTTTGGCTAAAATCATAAAGGTGACGGTTTTGCTTAGCTCCTATACAAATAATCTCTGTTTACTTCTGCGTGGCTGGTCCCAATGGCTTAGCAGCATTGAAATCAGCTACCCAAACAGCAGGTGGAGATTTCTCACAATTTAAAAACAAAACAACTTTTCCACAGTAAATGCTTCAGGTAGTTTGGGTAGGTTTTTTTTGTTTGTTTGTTTAGAAAACAGGTTTAAAAAAAAAAAGAGGGTGTTGACAGTTTGATTGTGGTGGGCTTTAATTTCCTTTTCCCCCCTCCTATACCATAATGAAATAATTTACTAAAATACAATTTCCAGAGAGTAAAACAGGACACTTTAACTAGTAGATGCTTTATATGTAGGTAATCTTTTGTTTGTAGTTTATTAGGTTGCTAAGTAAATGTGAGTCATTGCTGGAGAGATTCTCAAATAGTTTTGGCCCAAATTTCAGGTTTTGTTAAAAATAAGTTTTGTCAAAATGAAGAGTAACAAATATTTCATGGTACATTTTATTTGAACTTAAACATGTCCTGGAAATGGTGGTTAAACTCATCATTGTGATAGTGCATGAGAACCAGTAGGGAAAAGTGACTGGAAACAAACGTGAAATTGCTCTGTGCAGTTTCATACCAAGCTGCATGAAATGTACATTTAATCAGCAGAAGTAGTGAGATTTTTTTTTTTAAGTATTTCTGTTTTAATCCACTAAAGTGGTACTGGTAACACAGGTAAGAAAATACGACGTTGATCAGACAAAAACAGCATTAGCAACCCCAAATATACATAAATCTTGAGTCATCTCCCCCTCCCCCCGCTTTTAAAATTCAAAAGGGAATTTTAAAAACAATACCTTTTGAGTTCATTTTATGGCTTTTGAAACTTTAGGTGTGTTTTCCTTTTTCTTTTAAATGACAGCTGAGTTGCTCCCATTATCACCTGATTCCAGAAGCTGAGGCTTTAAGAAATGCCAAATATACAACTCATGATCAGATCGCAAGAATTGGCAACACTGGGAAAAGTGCTCTTGTTCCATGTAGTTCTGTGAGCTGCCTATTTAAATAGAAAGCACTTTAAAGGACCACAGTAGAATTGCTGTATTCCATGGATATACAGGTTTTTTTCATGTGTGCAAAGCAGGTGATTCTGTGTTGTAGGTAACACCCACCGAGCATCTTTCATCATTACCTGGAGACCACCTTTAATTTCCCTTACTGCTTCTTCATAGTGACAGAACCTGGAGGTAACTCATCTACAGGTGATCAGGGACCTCTTTATGCTCAAATTGGCTAGAGCCGTGGGGCACACTGTAACAGAGCAATATGTGATCTGCTCCCCCTCTCCACTTCTGTGCTCAGTGCCAGCAGGACCACATAATGATTTAAAAGTCATACACTGCATTTGTATTTGCTATTCAAACAGTAAGGGGACATGCACACACATTACTAAATGAGCAGCATGAAGGTTCTTTTCGTAGATTAACCAACAATAACAGTTATCACTTACATACCATTTTTTTTTTTTTGGATCTCTTAAGTGGGTAAGTGTCTGACATTCACCTCCTTTTACAGGTGGGGAAATGGAGGTGAAGTGAATTAATACCTTGCCTGTGTTTCTTACCTGTTTGTTTTAGAAGCAGTGTGCTAGGGAAGCTATTTACCAGTTCCTTTGAAGCTGACTAAAATAAGCTTGTATCATGGTTAGACTGATACCGTATCGAGAGCTGTCAGAGATAGGGAGAAAGACAGGACGGCTTGCTATGGGACTTGTGCTTAAGAACAAATAAACACCCCAAATGTACACATTCAGTCCCCATATGTCATGTTTATCTATAAAGGCATCTCTGTGCTATTTCTTTGCAGGAACAACTGAACTGCACTTCAGATGACTTCTATACTGAGAAGGACATATGGCAGAAGTTCTGGTGATGGATGTCTAATGTCGGAGTCGGTCCTTCATCTCTTCTGAGGCAGCTAAAGCCAGTGGGAAGCTCTCTTCTCTATATTTGGATATTTGATTGACTGTGTGAGGCAAAGGAAGGAACATAACTGTGGAGAGATTTCCCCCCCCCCCCCAGCACAAGCAGGCATTCTGTATAGAAAACCATGCCAGAGAACTGCTTAGTGCCTTGAAGTATGAGTCAAAATCTTAATGCAATTTCCCTCCAAGCCATGCTGTTGTGAAGTATTTCTTTCAAGCTCTAATACTGTTTGGCACGCTGAGCCCCTCTGCTCAGGGGGCTGCTGATGGCACTCTCACAATTGGCTCTCAAATAGTTTCTGGTCTGTCGGTGCTCCAGCTGGCTGGAGATCATTACAGAGAAGATGCTGGACCTAAGCTTTCTGACAGAAGAGGAGTATGAGAAGCTTATGAAGGTTCTGCAGAGAGATGCAGAGTTGAAGAAAAAAGACAGTGATCGTATCAGGTAAGAGAGCTCAAGTGCACACACATGCTGATCTGTGAGGCTCATCAGCCTATGATCTCCCCACTCCCACCTTTCCCAGCAGTGTGCATGTGTGAGGGCTGTAGGCTGCAGTGGTTCTTTCCCCCCCTTCACTGTAAGAGCCTGAAGAATCCTTCTATTTCCCCTCTTGCCTTTTCTACCACCCTGTTGTGGCCACCACGAGAGCTGGGCACAATTGTCTCTGATTTCAACAATAACTCTCACATGCTTGGAATCCTGTTTGAGTGATGGGAGTGAAAATACAGGAGCAGCAATTGATGTGAGTCTCCCCCCTTGGAGTGTAGATGTTTCCTAGGATTTATTTAAATGGGACTTTAAATCTCTACCTTGTACCCTTACAAGGCTTTTCCATGATGATTTTCACTGTGGTACCTGAGTGCCGATGCACATTAATGACCACATCTTCCCAACAGCCCTGTGAGGGAGGGCAATATACTATCTCTATTTTACAGATGGGGAGCTGAGGCAGAGAGGCTAAGTGATTTGCCCAAGGCCACACACAGTGCTGTGGCAGAGCCAGGAAGAGACACCAGATCTGCAATGCCCTAACCAGAACACCATCCTTCCACTGTTTGATTTTTGTTTGTTTGTTTGACTTCTGGCTGGTTTGTGTTTAGTTGCTGCTGCCACTTCTAAAATGCCAGCCATTAAGCTATTCTGGTTGGTAGTAAGCACAAGGCTTAAAAATTTGGGGCAGCCAGCATAGCTCTATGAAAGTCAATGGAATTATGCCAGTTTACACTAGTGATATGATATTTTGCTGAGCCAGAAAAGCCTGTGCCCATCATGAGGGCAAGACGTGCTGTCTAGGATGATGGGTAGGTAGCACTTCTACAGCAGCCTCTGAGGCGCCTTCATATGTCCTGCCCTCTGGCTAGAGGAAATGTGCTCCAGAGACCAGATAGTGGTGGGGTGGGAATGTCAGAAAGCATGACTGGAGTCAAGGCTAATCTTTTTGTAGCAGAGCAATCTTGGGTAGGGCTGTGATTTTTGTTTTCACTATGGTTCTATACTGGCAGAAGCTCTAGTGTAGAGGCTGTTATACCAGTCTAGCATCATTTGTGCAGGGAACCAGTATAAGCGATACCAAATGCAATTTTTTTCTGGTATAAGCTGCATCTGCATGAGGAGAGTTGGAGGGCATATACTAACAAACCTTTTCTAGTGTACACTAGTCTTTAGACAGAAAGAACATGTGATTGCAAAAACTATTATTGGCACTAATCCAAATTATGCTTTTAACATCATGATTGCCCGTCTAAAATGCAAAATAAAGTGGCCATACTCTGTGGTATGTTTTGTTGTTTTTTGTTTTTTTGTTTTGTTTTTGTGTGTGTGTTGTAGTTTTTTTTTTTTTTTTTTTTTTTTTTTTTCTTTGCTAAATTTTGGCAAAGTTTCCATTTGCTGTTGGTTTGGTTTGTTTGTTTTATGCACATTTAAACTCCTGTGAACCAGGTCTTAGTTTGGAAAGAGTAACAGATTTTTAACTGTGGTGATGCTTGTGGGCCCTACTCTAATACAATTTACCTGGTTCAGCCCTTTTCTGTAGGGGATGTCCATGGTTGGTTTCACTGCCTGACCTGCTTTTGAGCAAAACTCTGGTGGTAGTTGGGAGAAGCTGAGTAAAGTCAGAGGAGGTATGGTGGATTTCCACTAGTGTCAGTGAATTCAGAAAAAATAACAGGAGTACTTGTGGCACCTTAGAGACTAACAAATTTATTAGAGCATAAGCTTTCGTGGGCTACAACCCACTTCTTCGGATGCATATAGAGTGAATCATATATTGAGGAGATATATATACACACACATACAGAGAGCATGAACAGGTGGGAGTTGTCTTACCAACTCTGAGAGGCCAATTAAGTAAGAGAAAAAAAACTTTTGAAGTGATAATCAAGATGGCTCAGTACAGACAGTTTGATAAGAAGCAAGTGTGAAAATACTTACAAGGGGAGATAGATTCAATGTTTGTAATGGCTCAGCCATTCCCAATCCCTATTTAGCCCTGAGTTGATTGTGTCTAGTTTGCATATCAATTCCAGCTCAGCAGTCTCTCGTTGGAGTCTGTTTTTGAAGTTTTTCTGTTTTAAGATAGCCACCCGCAGGTCTGTCAAAGAATGGCCAGACAGGTTAAAGTGTTCTCCCACTGGTTTTTGAGTATTATGATTCCTGATGTCAGATTTGTGTCCATTAATTCTTTTGCGTAGAGACTGTCCGGTTTGGCCAATGTACATGGCAGAGGGGCATTGCTGGCACATGATGGCATATATCACATTGGTAGATGTGCAGGTGAACGAGCCCCTGATGGTATAGCTGATGTGATTAGGCCCTATGATGGTGTCACTTGAATAGATATGTGGACAGAGTTGGCATCGGGCTTTGTTACAAGGATAGGTTCCTGGGTCAGTGTTTTTGTTCAGTGATGTGTGGTTGCTGGTGAGTATTTGCTTTAGGTTGGGGGGTTGTCTGTAAGCGAGGACAGGTCTGTCTCCCAAGATCTGTGAGAGTAAAGGATCATCTTTCAGGATAGGTTGTAGATCTCTGATGATGCGCTGGAGAGGTTTTAGTTGGGGGCTGAAGGTGACAGCTAGTGGTGTTCTGTTATTTTCTTTGTTGGCCCTGTCTTGTAGGAGGTGACTTCTGGGTACTCGTCTGGCTCTGTCAATCTGTTTTTTCACTTCAGCAGGTGGGTATTGTAGTTTTAAGAATGCTTGATAGAGATCTTGTAGGTGCTTGTCTCTATCTGAGGGATTGGAGCAAATGCGGTTATATCTTAGAGCTTGGCTGTAGACAATGGATCGTGTGGTGTGTCCTGGATGGAAGCTGGAGGCATGTAGGTAAGTGTAGCGGTCAGTAGGTTTCCGGTACAGGGTGGTATTTATGTGACCATCGCTTATTAGCACAGTAGTGTCCAGGAAATGGACCGCTTGTGTGGATTGATCTAGGCTGAGGTTGATGGTGGGATGGAAATTATTGAAATCATGGTGGAATTCCTCAAGGGCTTCTTTTCCATGGGTCCAGATGATGAAGATGTCATCAATGTAGCGCAAGTAGAGTAGGGGCGTTAGGGGACGAGAGCTAAGGAAGCGTTGTTCTAAGTCAGCCATAAAAATGTTGGCATACTGCGGGGCCATGCGGGTACCCATAGCAGTGCCGCTGACTTGAAGGTATATATTGTCCCCAAATGTGAAATAGTTGTGGGTGAGGACAAAGTCACAGAGTTCAGCCACCAGGTTAGCTGTGACATTATCGGGGATACTGTTCCTGATAGCTTGTAGTCCATCTGTGTGTGGAATATTGGTGTAGAGGGCTTCTACGTCCATAGTGGCCAGGATGGTGTTTTCTGGAAGATCACCGATGGATTCTAGTTTCCTCAGGAAGTCAGTAGTATCTCGAAGATAGCTAGGAGTGCTGGTAGCGTAGGGTCTGAGGAGAGAGTCCACATAACCAGACAAGCCTGATGTTAGGGTGCCAATGCCTGAGATGATGGGGCGTCCAGGATTTCCAGGTTTATGGATCTTGGGTAGCAAATAGAATGTCCCTGGTCGGGGTTCTAGGCATGTGTCTGTACAGATTTGTTCCTGTGCTTTGTCAGGGAGTTTTTTTAGCAGATGGTGTAGTTTCTTTAGGTAATCCTCAGTGGGATCAGAGGATAATGGCCTGTAGAATGTGGTGTTAGAGAGCTGTCTAGCAGCCTCTTGGTCATATTCCAATTTATTCATGATGACGACAGCACCTCCTTTGTCAGCCTTTTTGATAATGATGTCAGGGTTGTTTCTGAGGCTGTAGATGGCGTTGTGTTCAGCATGGCTGAGGTTATGGGGCAAGTGATGTTGCTTATCCACAATTTCAGCCTTTGCACGTTGACGGAAGCAATCTATGTAGAAATCCAGTCTGTTGTTTCGACCGTCCGGAGGAGTCCACGCAGAATCCTTTTGTTTGTAGTGCTGGTAGGGGGGATTCTGTGGGTTAGTATGCTGTTCAGAGGTATGTTGGAAATAAAAAGGACACTAAACTATCTAAACTGCTACATGCCACAAGGAGCCACAACAGTAGTTCCCTTAACCCACCCAGCAATATTGTTAACCTTTCCAGCTATACTCTTAGCCCAGCAGAAGAGTCTGTCCTCTCTCGGGGCCTCTCCTTTTGTCCCTCCAGACCCACGAACATGATACAGTTCTGCGGTGACCTAGAATCCTACTTTCGACGTCTCCGACTCAAAGAATATTTCCAACATACCTCTGAACAGCATACTAACCCACAGAATCCCCCCTACCAGCACTACAAACAAAAGGATTCTGCGTGGACTCCTCCGGACGGTCGAAACAACAGACTGGATTTCTACATAGATTGCTTCCGTCAACGTGCAAAGGCTGAAATTGTGGATAAGCAACATCACTTGCCCCATAACCTCAGCCATGCTGAACACAACGCCATCTACAGCCTCAGAAACAACCCTGACATCATTATCAAAAAGGCTGACAAAGGAGGTGCTGTCGTCATCATGAATAAATTGGAATATGACCAAGAGGCTGCTAGACAGCTCTCTAACACCACATTCTACAGGCCATTATCCTCTGATCCCACTGAGGATTACCTAAAGAAACTACACCATCTGCTAAAAAAACTCCCTGACAAAGCACAGGAACAAATCTGTACAGACACATGCCTAGAACCCCGACCAGGGACATTCTATTTGCTACCCAAGATCCATAAACCTGGAAATCCTGGACGCCCCATCATCTCAGGCATTGGCACCCTAACATCAGGCTTGTCTGGTTATGTGGACTCTCTCCTCAGACCCTACGCTACCAGCACTCCTAGCTATCTTCGAGATACTACTGACTTCCTGAGGAAACTAGAATCCATCGGTGATCTTCCAGAAAACACCATCCTGGCCACTATGGACGTAGAAGCCCTCTACACCAATATTCCACACACAGATGGACTACAAGCTATCAGGAACAGTATCCCCGATAATGTCACAGCTAACCTGGTGGCTGAACTCTGTGACTTTGTCCTCACCCACAACTATTTCACATTTGGGGACAATATATACCTTCAAGTCAGCGGCACTGCTATGGGTACCCGCATGGCCCCGCAGTATGCCAACATTTTTATGGCTGACTTAGAACAACGCTTCCTTAGCTCTCGTCCCCTAACGCCCCTACTCTACTTGCGCTACATTGATGACATCTTCATCATCTGGACCCATGGAAAAGAAGCCCTTGAGGAATTCCACCATGATTTCAATAATTTCCATCCCACCATCAACCTCAGCCTAGATCAATCCACACAAGCGGTCCATTTCCTGGACACTACTGTGCTAATAAGCGATGGTCACATAAATACCACCCTGTACCGGAAACCTACTGACCGCTACACTTACCTACATGCCTCCAGCTTCCATCCAGGACACACCACACGATCCATTGTCTACAGCCAAGCTCTAAGATATAACCGCATTTGCTCCAATCCCTCAGATAGAGACAAGCACCTACAAGATCTCTATCAAGCATTCTTAAAACTACAATACCCACCTGCTGAAGTGAAAAAACAGATTGACAGAGCCAGACGAGTACCCAGAAGTCACCTCCTACAAGACAGGGCCAACAAAGAAAATAACAGAACACCACTAGCTGTCACCTTCAGCCCCCAACTAAAACCTCTCCAGCGCATCATCAGAGATCTACAACCTATCCTGAAAGATGATCCTTTACTCTCACAGATCTTGGGAGACAGACCTGTCCTCGCTTACAGACAACCCCCCAACCTAAAGCAAATACTCACCAGCAACCACACATCACTGAACAAAAACACTGACCCAGGAACCTATCCTTGTAACAAAGCCCGATGCCAACTCTGTCCACATATCTATTCAAGTGACACCATCATAGGGCCTAATCACATCAGCTATACCATCAGGGGCTCGTTCACCTGCACATCTACCAATGTGATATATGCCATCATGTGCCAGCAATGCCCCTCTGCCATGTACATTGGCCAAACCGGACAGTCTCTACGCAAAAGAATTAATGGACACAAATCTGACATCAGGAATCATAATACTCAAAAACCAGTGGGAGAACACTTTAACCTGTCTGGCCATTCTTTGACAGACCTGCGGGTGGCTATCTTAAAACAGAAAAACTTCAAAAACAGACTCCAACGAGAGACTGCTGAGCTGGAATTGATATGCAAACTAGACACAATCAACTCAGGGCTAAATAGGGATTGGGAATGGCTGAGCCATTACAAACATTGAATCTATCTCCCCTTGTAAGTATTTTCACACTTGCTTCTTATCAAACTGTCTGTACTGAGCCATCTTGATTATCACTTCAAAAGTTTTTTTTCTCTTACTTAATTGGCCTCTCAGAGTTGGTAAGACAACTCCCACCTGTTCATGCTCTCTGTATGTGTGTGTATATATATCTCCTCAATATATGATTCACTCTATATGCATCCGAAGAAGTGGGTTGTAGCCCACGAAAGCTTATGCTCTAATAAATTTGTTAGTCTCTAAGGTGCCACAAGTACTCCTGTTATTTTTGCGGATACAGACTAACACGGCTGCTACTCTGAAACCAGTGAATTCAGAATACATCCCCTAGTTTTTATGTACTATTACTTCTCTACTAGTCCTTGGTCCAAAACTTTCTCCATTGTATGCACCAAAGTGGGGGAGAAAAGGACTAGAAATTAGGCCACAAAATGCCCTAGATCCATGGTGGGGAGAGAGATGGCTTTAATAGTGTGTGTTCTCCCTTTGTTCTGCCAAGCATGCTGCTCCATGTGTTCTGGGACATCTTAGCATTGAGTCCAGAGGAGTCCACTCTGCTTTATAATACAGTGTGGAGTGAGGGGCCAGCTAACTGCATGCAGGGCAAGGCCCTTCAGAGGGGTGATCTGGGGATGTTCTCTGAATTTATGGCCCTTGTCCCTCTCCTCCCACCTGATGGGAGTTTTGGATGTGAGCTCCCAACTCTTAGAGTTTGGATAAAGCATTACCCTTCCCTGGATTTGTTGCAGGAAGAGTAGCATTGTAGGTGAACCCAGGTATACCCCTAGTGCTGGGGAATTCTGCTAGCTGTGCTGATGGTTAGAGGATAATAGGGAGTCTGTAATATTGACAGAAGCACTAAATTCTAATGCTGCTTCCTAACAAAATGTCATACTGCAGCAAGCAGGGTCTGTGCCCTTTCCCCACCACACCTGCTCTGAAACAGGTCAAATTTGACCCTTCATATCTTTGTATCCTCTGGGTTAATACCCCTGCTTGTTGGTAATTGGATCTTGGTGGCTCTTCTTCCTCTGGCACCCTCAGCCATCTCCAGAGGGTTGGAAAACCTTTTCCTTGAATTGTATTGAGTACCGGGAGGTAGAGCCAGCTAACTCAGCAAAGTTTTTGTGTTGTAAATGTACAGGTTAGCAAACAAAAAACTTACTAGCTGGGGTGCCAAACAAGTCAGCGGAGTGTGCCAGGGCCAGTTACAGTACAGAGGAGCGCTCGGGAAGGACAGCTAAGTACTTGTATGCCAAAAATCTGCTTGGTGTGGTGGCCAGGAGAAAAAGGGCTGTCCAGAGAGGGCGTTGAGGGGCCAAATTGATCCCTCGTATGTAACTTCAACAGGGATGCATTTGGCTCCGTGCATGCTGGGGCATGAATTTGGCTCAAGATGTTCTGGAGCTCATGAAAGATACTTGAGGGATTGACAGACAAAGGTAAAAGAAAAGTGCAGAGCCTATAAAACCTACCCCAAACAGGCTCCCCCAAAACAAACTACCAGTGCCTCCAGCTTGGATTTGCATGTGTGGGGACAGCTGAAGATCCATGTTCCCCAAGTACCATTCGCTGTGATTCTCTGTCCAGTTAATGCATGAAGCCATCTTAATTTTCTTGCTGTTCTGACCTAAGCTTTGTAGCACCAGGCAGGCAAATTGCCCATTCTGTGGGCAGGCAGTTATAAAAAAAAAATAACATGAAGAAAGACACAGCTGCTGTGATCTTTGTTTGGCATTCGTTGATATTGTCCAAGTAGGAGTGCTTTTTACTAACTTTCCTCTTTCAGATGGCAGGGGAATGGTTTCAAACTCCTGCCGCATGATTCAGCTACTTGCTGCATTAATAATGAGGGAGTGCAGCTGTTAATGATACTGTCATGAACTGGCTAGTGCATATCCCTCAAAACCGGCTAATGGATGGGATCACAACTGCTCAACTGTGTGTCATGGGCACTATACTATTAAGAGCTAAGGAGATTCTCCTTTATCTCAAGTGCTGGAGCAGGAGGATAAGGGTTTTTTCCTCATTGTCATCATGAAGTTCCCAGTGGCCATGGTGTGCAACACTGTGATAACCATACGGCTCTTGTGTGACCACAGGTTTGTTACAATGCTTAGGATTTTTATAGGGCCCTCAGTCTGAGTCAGAAACATTCATGGATTTAGCCGCACAGTGGCCCCATGAGGAAAATATTACTATGCCATTTTGCAGATAGGAACTGAGGCTCAGAGAGTTGAAAGTTTGCTCAAGTTCCTGAAGGATTTATTTGGGCAGAGCTTAAAGTAGATCCCAGTTCTTTGATCTCACTACAAGAGTTCACTCCCTTCTTCTTGTCTATGACCATCTATCTTTGTATTTGAATGGGGAAGGAACTGAAGTAGTCAATGGGGGAAGTACAATGCTGGGATTTTCTAACCTGAGCAGGGGAAATAGCCATTGGGTTTCCCTTAACTTTATTGGTAGCTCTGAAAATCTGAGTCCCATTGTCTGCTTTCTTCAGTCTTGTGTTCTGAGCTCTTTCCACTTACTAGACAAATAGCTACTGGGAGGATGTGACTGGCTGTACTGCATAGGAGTGTTCAGTCATGGAACATTTGCAATGCCTGGAAAGCAAAGCAGCCCCATGGAGTGTGCTCGCTCAGTCCATCTCTAATCCAGTTCATACAATAGATAATATTTGATGGTGAGAGAGCTTGGGTGAGCCAATCAATTCCTCGAAGAGCCCTTTCGAGAGGTAAATTGCAGCATAGCTCTTCATACCAGCTCTTATCTCTATGCAGTTCAGAGTGTCAAAACTCATTGAGGGAAAGTCCTCACACATAATGTTCATCTACCAGGGGAGCTCACACATTCATGGTGACTGCATCTCCCCTGCGACAAATACTGCTATTTGTGTCTGACTTACCAAACGCGTAAGGTTAGTTACCAGGCCAACCGACCAAGGTGATCCCCCTCTTACTGCCTAGCTGACTGGCACAAATCAAGTGAGCTGTCCAATTTCTAAGTTTCACTGTGGATTGTGTTTAAAAAATTGTGTGCAGAAGCGTCACCCAACATGGGGCCAGCTTCTGCCACCCTTACTCTGCAGGTAATCCTATTGAAATGAATGGGACAACTCAAGAAGTAAAGGTTTACTCACTGTGAGTACAGATGGCAACAGCTGGCGGGCGGGGGCAATTTGCCCTGGGCTCCCACGAGAGTTTTCAGGGGCCCCCACGAGAATTTTCGGCAGGTCTTCGGCGGCAGGTCCTTCATTGCCGTCGAACAAGTGAAGGACCCGCTGCCAAAGACCCGAAGCTTCTTTTGCTCCGGGTCTTTGGCAGCAATTCGGCAGCGGGTCCTTCACTCGCTCTAGGACCTGCCGCTGAAGTGCCCCGAAGACCCGGAGCGGAAGGACCCCGGCTGCTGAAGACCCCAGGCTCCCTGTATCCTCTGGGTGGCCCTGACAGCTGGTCCATAATTGTTCACCTGCTGCCTATGTAGTACAGTAACTCCTCGCTTAACGTTGTAGTTATGTTCCTGAAAAATGCAACTTTAAGCGAAACGATGTTAAGCAAATCCAATTTCCCCAGAAGAATTAATGTAAATGGGGGGGTTAGGTTCCAGGGAAATTTTTTTGCCAGACAAAAGACTACACACACACACACACTATAAGTTTTAAATAATTTAATACTGTACACAGCAATGATGATGGGGAAGCTTGGTTGAGGTGGTGAAGTCAGAGGGTGGAAGAGGGTGGGATATTTCCCAGGGAATGCCTTACTGCTAAATGATGAACTAGCACTCGGCTGAGCCCTCAAGAGTTAACACAGGGGTAGGCAACCTATGGCACGCGTGCCGAAGGCGGCATGCAAGCTGATTTTCAGTGGCACTCACACTGCCCAGGTCCTGGCCACCGGTCCAGGGGGCTCTGCATTTTAATTTAATTTTAAATGAAACTTCTTAAACATTTTAAAAACCTTATTTACTTTACATACAACAATAGTTTAGTTATATATTATAGACTTATAGAAAGAGACCTTCTAAAAATGTTTAAATGTATTACTGGCACGCGGAACCTTAAATCAGAGTGAATAAATGAAGACTCGGCACACCACTTCTGAAAGGTTGCCGACCCCTGGGTTAACACGTTGTTAATGTAGCCTCTCACTCTACAAGGCAGCACAAATAGAGGGAGGGGAGAGGGCATGGCAGACAGACACACACCCCTGTGTGTGTGTGTGAGAGAGAGAGAGAGAGAGATGCGCATTGCCCCTTTAAGTACGCTGAACCACTCTAAGTAGATTGTCTTTTTACGTAGATCAGATCAGCGCATTGAGACAGCAGCTGCTGCCAGCAAGCTCCCTCTGTCCTGAGCCCTGTTGTCTCTTCCCCCCCCCACTCTGACATTAGCACCCCTGTTCTCCCCCTCCCCCCCGCACAGCAAGCAGGAGGCTCCCGGGAGCAGCACATGGCAGTGGGGGGAGGGACAGCTGAACTGCTGGCAATTGATAGCCCGCTGGGTGGCTGTCACACGGGGGGCTGCCAGTCCACCCTGGTTCCAAGTCCCCACCAGCTAGCTGCAACGGGCTGCTCTTCCTGCAAGCAGTGGATAAAGCAGGCGGCTGCCAAACAACGTTATAAGGGAGCATTACACAACTTTAAACGAGCATGTTCTCTAAGTGATCAGCGACGTAACAACATTAACCAGGATGACTTTAAGTGAGGAGTTACTGTATGTTACCCTGCTGCCTACAGTGATTTTATTAAAATATGCATTTCCTGACAGGAGGGATGGTAGTGTTGGTCTTGACTGGTTATGGACAGGCTCTACTAAATAGTCACCAGTTGGCTGGGCAAGACAGCTATAAAATTGGAGAGAGAGTGGATTCAGTATTTTACTTACTGGAACATACTGTATTGGATGAGTTTTCAACAGGAAACACAGAAGCCTACATTATTAAAAAGTTTAAATGTGATGGACCTGCAGCTGTATTCCCTTGGGCTGTGATCTCAATTAATCCACAATTTAAGCAGGAATAGGGTGGGTCTGTAACTGAATGGGCAGCTATCCAGGATTATGCACTTGCTGCAGAAAATGGTTTTGGTGATTCAGTGGATGTCCCTCTTCCCTCTTGATCAGAACTGAACCAGTGCCCTGGCTAGGCAGGTGGAAGCAGCTGAGTTGTAAAACCAGGTTCCTGTCCCCTTGCAGTTACGCATGATCCTGTGGCACATTTAGTAAAAGAAGAGGTGTGTTTTGTTTGTTTTTTTTAAGCCCAGTGTCTTTCCCGAATTCCTGCGTAAGTAATTATATTCAGCCCACCTAAATTCCCCTGCATGTTCAATTGGGTGTGGTATTCTTCACCTCCTGTCCTTAATTTTTAAATCAGCTGCTGTGATCCATCCTAGCCACATTTCAATGGGGTTGAAGTAATTTCTACCTCCTAGGAAGGTTTGGGGGGCAATGTTTGTAAAGGAGCCCTGGAGATCCTCCATATGGAAGATGAAAAGTATTAGTATATCAGCAGGTTTACATTTTGGAAATGCATTAAAAAAATCCCATGTTCGGCTGGGTTTTAAATAAATTAAAAATAACTCTAAGAATGTCTGACTTTCACGTGCAGAGTGTTTTGGATGGAGAATACTGTGTGAGGCTTTCCAAAGTCTCAGTGAGCTCAGTCGGCTGGAGTCAGGGTTCCTACGTGACTTCTGGCCAGCATCAGTAAAATATTTGTGAATATAGTGTATTTTTAGTGCATCACTTGTTCAGGGGTGTGGTGTTTTTTTGTTTTTTTTTAAAATATATAGACGGTTACAAGGCTCTCTCAAGGATGAAAAGAAGAAAAAGTTTGTGACTGGTGAATGGTTTAATGAAGTGAAGGCAAAACGTTTTCAAGAGGAGCTAGAGGGGCCAGACCTGCTTCGAGCATCCATTAGAAAGAAAAAGGAGAAACCGGAAAGTAAGTACATTAGTGTGCAGTCTGCTGGTAACCAGAAAAAGGTGAGACCCAGACACTTTGTGGTCTGATTCCTAGATGCCATGCCTTTGGGGTACTAGCCTTTGTATACCCTGACATTTACATTCCAACAGGGGTTTTGTGAACTGTTTTCAGTACTAGGAAATATAACTGGATCTGCATTCGGGCTTACAGGTGAAATTTACCCTGCTGCAGAGATCAAGTGCACTTGATCCCTGTTTTGGGGACTAGCTAGGACTAAATGGTGCATAGTACCTGGCTTGGGTCCTCAGCGCTGGGCTGCTTTCTCCATTAAAAACGTAGCCTCAATAAACTGGGTCCAAAGGCCCCACAAGTGTTAGCAACAGGCAATCCAGCTAGAAATGGCTTCGCTAGTGTGCCTTCTCCAGACACAGCTAGTGGGGACCAGAGGCAGGTGACTTGTGCTGAAGACCTTCTGTTTTACCACAACCTGAAAATGTCTTTTACTGTTTCTGGTGTGATTTCACTTTGACTGAGTTGTGAGAATGAGAATTCTGTTTGTTAGATCAAGGAAACCCAAGATCAGTGGCCTGGTTTCTCCACATCTCACCATCCCTTCTTATTAAATTATGGGTTTTTGTAAGGTATTTATTCCTCTAGTGGCACTTATGGGTCCCAACTGAGATCAGGGCGCCATAACACTATGCATATCAAGAGACAGTCCCTGCCCTGAAGAGTTTATAGTCTAAATCTACTGTCATATATGCAGTAAATGTGAGTTATGACCAACTCCTCCTCTCCACTTCCCCAAGTAGACGGGACAGAGTCCTGGTGCTTCTCAGCTCAGAGGTGAGTGCTTCCTCCTTGGCATCATTCCTCTTTCCCTCAACCCTGAAGACACTCTGGCACCCGGCAGGGCTCGGATGTATGAGGGGTGGGCTGGAAGTGATGGCTGCTCTCCATGGCATTGTTCCCTCCCACTTCAGTCCCACGGGACTCGACAGAGCGCAGTAAGTCAGCACTGTGGCCATCACTATTACATTACTAGGGTTCCTCCTCCAGGATGTGAACCATCCCTCAGAGGGGTTTGTGGAGTTCAGATGGCAGGGAGGGAGCTAGAAGGGAGTTGCCTCAGGGCTTCCATGTGGATGGCTGCCTCCTTCCTTGTGCTTTCTGCCACTTCTGCTGGAGGGGGAATCCTTGCCCCTCTAACAAGAGAATGACAAGGCAACTCGGCAGGTCTATTCACCTACAAGGGAACAACAAAGTGTGCGGAGACAGTGCTGAAAATGTCTGATTGGCACCAAGGCCAGGGTGTGTCTGGGACCATGCCCTAATTCCAAGATGCACTGTACTTCATTTGACACGCACGTGTAAATTCATCATCGTATAAGGAACAGAACAAATCTCCTATGACTGCTAAGGGCACTGAAGAGAATAGTGTGGCTCTTTGTGATATGGGTAGGGCTGTGCATTGAGTCCAAATATAACCAGCCTGCATTTGGCACTTTTTACTGAACACTTGTGGAAAATAATACTGGGGATGATTCACATCCAGTTCTGCTGAATATGAGCCAAGTAAGACTCTGCAGAAATGCTGTGGAACTGTATGCCAGTCTTGTGCAGTCTGCAGATTTAATTATTTTGGTAGGGTGGGAAATCGCAGATATACAGACATGCCTGATTAATTATTGGCTCCAGCAGATTCCAGGAAGCCATGGTCCTGATGGCAATCTTTGCTTAAAGCTGCCCAAGGTCTTCAGTGATATAATTGTGCTTTGCTCTTCTGCAGAACCCCGGTTGAGTTGCCTTCCAATTTTTCAAAATTCTCTATAGTGTGGCTCCATCTGATGTCATATCCACCTGCTCTCCATACTGGACTCCTTCTGCATTTCCTTCTTGATGCGCTCCAGGAGAGGGGGTTGCTCTTTCCTTTGAACTATCCCAACATCCCTAGCACCAGCAGAGTTTGGCCCCAAAGGAAAAGTGCCATAGACTACATGTGTCTTATACCTTTCCAAGTCGAGGTTCTCTCATCTCACTTCATAACAATGCTCAGTTTTAAATCAGGATTCAGAGCCCTAGACTCACGGAAGCATTGCACTAATCTTGTTAAATGAACACCTACCTCTTCCAGTCAGATTTAAGAACTGACGGCAGGGTGAACAGTTCTGATCTCTGGAGGCAAAGGATAAAGGTTGGCAAGACAGCAATTGAACGCCCTCATCTCATTGATTTCAGACTCCACATAGGCTGTGTCTTTGCATGTGTGTCTTGAGCTGTGTGATCAATATTTTTTAAACAGGACATTACGAATGCTGCTAAACTTTCATACTGTTTATTATTATGGTTAGACTTTGCCCTCTCTTCCTTCTTCCCCTTCCTCCTTGTTTCTCTTTCTAATCTGAGACTGATTTCAAATCACTGGAGCAGCATATGACTTTATTTCCACATAGAATTCCTCCTATTAACCTTCCCACTGCCATTCTATAGCTTAGGTTATGGGACAAAGGTCAGGCACTGGAGCCATTACTTCTACCAAAGGCCAGATGCTAAAATCCCCTCTCTGATTACTGTGTATTAATGTATTAGCCAATTGCTCTCAGCTGTAAGAGGCAAATGGTGATCTCACCAACACTGGTGTGATTCCATTGACAATGAAGTTACACCAGAATGACTGGTGTCACTGAGAGCAGAACCTGGCCCATGCAAGTAAGCGGGACATACCCTATGGCTTATGTGGAGTCTGAAGTCAGTGAGATAAGGGCGTTCAATTGCTGTCTTGCCAACCTTTATCCTTCCCTCTGGAGATCAGAACTGTTCACCCTGCCGTCAGTTCTTAAATCTGATTGGAAGAGGTAGGTCTTCATTTAACAAGATTAGTGCAATGCTTCCACGAGTCTAGGGCTCTGAATCCTGATTTAAAGCTCTGAGCATTGTTATGAAGTGAGATGAGAGAACCTTGACTTGGAAAGGTCCTACCCAACTGGACACTGACAGTCCCTTCTACCCTTAGCTGCTACCAAAGGGAAATAGAGGAAATTTTTGAAGTCTAAAAAATCCTAACAGCCCTACTAAAAGCAGAGTTTGGACTCCAAAGGAAAAGTGCCAAAGACTCCATGACAATGAAGTTACATCCTCTGGGGACTTTCACTATTGCTGTTCGATATGGAAGATGCTCTGATACCGTCAGGGCTGGCTCTGGCTTTTTTGCCGCCCCAGGCAAAAAAGCCTCCCGCCGCCCCCGCCCCCCCGGAGCGCGGCAGGGGAGGGCGCCGAGCCCGGCCGCGGGCCGCTCTCCCCAACTGGCCGGAGCGCCGGGGGGAGGGCGGCGAGCCCGCCGCGGCTCCGCTGGCGGCCGGAGCCCCGGGAGGAGGGCGGAGTGCCCGGCCGGGGCTCCGCTCTCCCCGACGGGCCCACTGCGGCTCCGCTCTCCCCGGCGGCCGGAGCCGGAGCGCCGCACCGCGCTGCGCCCCTCCAGGTGCCGCCCCAAGCACAAGCTTGGTGGGCTGGTGCCTGGAGCCGGCCCTGGATACCGTGGTGATCGGCAGCAGCATAAAGCCCTAAAGGAGACAGGCTATATAGAATGATTATGGCTTGGCATTGAGTGAATTTCCCAGGTCCTGGAGATACAGTAACTCCTCACTTAAAGTATCAGAGGGGTAGCTGTGTTAGTCTGAATCTGTAAAAAGCAACAGAGGGTCCTGTGGCACCTTCTGTTAGTCTTAAAGGTGCCACAGGACCCTCTGTTGCTCCTCACCTAAAGTCATCCCTGGTAGGGGCTTGGAACCAGGGTGGACCGGCAGCCCCCCTATCAGCTCCCCGCTCCCCTAAGTTCCCTGTGCAGCAGCCGCCCAGCAGGCTATCAATTGCCAGCAGTTCAGCTGTCCCTGTCCCCACTGCCATGTACTGCTCCTGCCCTCTGTCTTGGAGCTGCTCCCAGGAGCCTCCTGCTTGCTGTGTGGGGGCGGGGGGGAAAGTGGGGGGCTAATATCAGGGTGTCCTCCTCCCCCCTGCTCCTGCCCCCTGCTTATCCCATTTCCATAGAGCGGGGGGTGGGGGGAGACACAACAGGGCTCAGGACGGAGGGAGCTTTCTGGCAGCAGCTGCTGTCTCAACTTCCTGATCTACTTAGAGTGGGGTCAGCGTACGTAAAGGGGCAATGCGCATCTCTCTCTCACACACAGGGTGTGTCTCTGTCTGCCGTGCTGTCTCCTCTCCCTCCGTTTGTGCTGCCTTGTAGAGCTTAGTCGCATTTTTCAGGAACATAACTATAATGTTAAGCGAGGAGTTACTGTAACTAGTTTTTTAAATCCTGGGAGGAATGTGATGGTAAGTGTTTGCCTAGTCAGCTGTTTTAGCTTATTGTCAGACTAGGTAATTTCATTAATTTATTTATAATTTCTTTGTTCTTTATCCTTTGACAATCAATATCTGAGGGGTGTCAAACCTAGTTGAGCAGCCAGTTCTTTTCCCCTGCCAATGCAGGATGGTTCCCTTTAGTACAATTTCTAGTGTTTCATCTTGTGTCAAATGCAGGTCTGAATTTTAATGCAATAAGGAAAGGAGAGCTGATGTAGGAGTTGAAGTATTAGAGCCATATGATTAAGCTATACCTATGTATTTTTCTTTTAAAGAAATAGCTAGGCAAGCTAAACTGGTTGAACAACTGTTAATTCAGGGTGGAACTTGCCTCTCACTGTATCTGTCTTAAAGTTACCAAGGCCACTTTACTGGCTTTTGTGGGTTATAATACCCTGATAACCCATTTGTAATTAAAAACTCAGTTATGATTGTTGATTTGACGGAGAAATCTAGGTGGCCAGTATGAGAATACATGAAGACCTCACGCTGCTCAGCTAGCAACAGTGCGAATATGATGTGATGGGTTTCATAGTGAGTTGCAAAGTGAATGCAACTGTTTGTTGTTGAGGCCTCTCATGGCTTGAATAGGCCAAGTATAAATGTGAGAGGTTTTTGTGTTTGCCCCCTCTCCTTCTGGTTCCAGAACAGTAACCTGTCTGCGTCTTGCTGTCTCGGGTGCAAGAATGTTAGGGTGGAGGAGGAAGCTCTTGCTTGTACCCATCAGCTTGGTTTTACGTACACAGCTTGTCAGTTGCCAGTTCTCCGCATGTGCCCAGCCAACAGGAGACTTCTTACCACGTTACGCTCTGTGGCTTTTCTTGGTACACTTAAATACTACTACTTGTGCCGTTCTCTGAAAAAAGATTATGTAAAAATGGAGACACACGGTGAGTGAGGCTGTACAACACTGCATGAGTAAAAAGTGGCACGTTCTTACATACAGGGAGCAGGCCACTGAGTGTGGGTTATATCTGCTCACATTACTCCTGTAAGACTGGCAGAACCACAGCCGCTCTAGGAAAGTTCTGGCTTGTGCATCACCAACAGAACTGTTATTTAAATTCCAATTGCGGGGGCCGTATTCTGCCCTCATTTACACCTCTGCAACCCAGATGAAGACAGAGTTACATAGATGCAGGCGAGGATAGAATTTGGCCTGCAGAACCTTTGACACATGATAATGCACAGACTAAAAATCCAGCTTGATTTTTCAGATCTTAGGAACGTAGGTGTTGCCATGTTGGCTCGGATAGTCATCCACCTGGTTCAGTGATTGGTCTGACAGTGACCAGCACCAGATGCTTCCATGGAAGGTTCAATAATCCTGGTGGATGCAGTAAGCCGCTGTATCATAACCTGTCCATAGAGAGTTTCTCTGCTGTTTGACCCACGTTTTTGCAAACCAATAGCTGAACAGCCAGGGATCCCACGTTATATAATGTGGTATATTGGGCCTTTGAACAGGAGCCCTTGTATGGTCTGTTTCATACAATATAATCTAAAGAGTGCTGGCAGGTTTAGTAAGAGGTACATTGTCTCTGTGCAATAGACCTTGCTGGGTGGTGAATAAATATATTAAGATACCATGTAATTTCTATTGCTCAGAACAAGTTGACTTTTTTTCATCCCTGTTTGAGAGTTTAACCCTTTTTTTGTTGTACAGTAGATATATTTGACAGTTGAGTTTCTAAGGCAGCTTTTGTACCCTGGCATGTTGCTTTAAACGTTACTGTCATCTCTTGTTTTTTTTCCCCCTGTCAGTTGGTTCAGTAAAATTCAGAAGACACAGCTTAGTCCTGTGCCAGTACAAACAATAGGGATCTTCTCTTATTAACTTGACTGGCCTCCTCCTCTGTTTGCCAAGATCAGATGACTTTGAGTCAAAACAGGAAATAGCTGAATTCAAATCCTGGAATGGATTAACTTTATTGACCACCACTGCAGTGTCCTGTTAAGGTTTATAGCTGGTTTGACAGCTTCTATCATTAGTAGTCATTAGCCAGATCTGTTTATGCTGACAAATCACAGGGGACTGGGACATGCTTTTGCCAATGCTGCTTTTGAAAGTGGTGTGTGTGCATGTCTCTTTTGCACTCTCCACCCCCATTGAAACCGGCAGATCTTTTGAGCGAGAATGTGGGAGTGGAGAGCCGGCCAGCCTGCCTCTCTATCAATTACCCTGCGTTAATTTCACGGTTTAGCTCTGGTATGAATCATTAACAAGTGTTTGCTTGCACCAAAATAAAACATAGCGGCTGTCACAGTTTTAATTAAAATGTCATTTCCCAATCCTCTCTGTTATATAATAGATGAGCCTAACGAACACATCCGGCAGAGCCTGGAAGACACAGCAGCTTCACTGCCATCAGATGCAACCAGTCCTCTCTTCCCTGAACTCACTCCAGACTTGGGAGCCGAGAGGTAACTGACGAAGGACAACTGTTTCAGTGCTGCATATTGGCTGCACAGGCTTTCCATTATTGTTCATGAAAATTAAACATAACAAGCAAGATCCTGGTTCATTAACTGAGCCTTTGGTTACTAAGGGATATCTTAAAATACTTTTCAAGGAATTGTTAGATATTAACCTCCCTTAATAAAGGTCTGGTAATGTGTTTATTCCATCAAGGCTTTTCCTGCATGATTTGATAAGGGGCCAGCAAAAAGGCGGCAATGGCCTATCTCAGAATATTATTGATAACTCTTCAGATAAATGGTGGTTTTATATTTGTTTAACTTTTTGCAGCTGAGTGTCATTAACAAAAGAAGCTGTTTTGGAACATTGTTCATTTCTTGGCAGTTCCTTGCCACCCCTTTTAACAATTCTGTACGCCGCATCATAGCTTGATTGGGCAAAAATACCCCATCAAAGTACAAGCAAAGCGGTGACTGCCTTCAGTATTAATAAGCTCTGGATAAACCATTAAAATATTTGCATTTCTGTTTGTTGCAAAATAAGAAATCCTTCTGAGAAACAGGAAGGCAATGAATTGTTAAACATGTGGCACAACGATGCAGCCATGCTCAATGTGGTTTATTAGGGGGAGTATTTAATAAAGGACACAGTATAAAAGAGTTTCCTTGCAGAAGGATGTTCTGTGTACTTTCTTTGCCAGTACAGAAGTTCTTTAAATTTCATTTGGGCCAAATCCTGAAATCCTCAAGATTTTACACTGTTTTTCTTGGTCCTCACTTGGGCAAAAGTCCCCTGGGGGTCAAACCTGAACACTGGAATTGCTGTATTGGATCTGACTAGCAGTCTTTGATGTTGGCCAGAACTGTCGAAGAAAGGGGCAAGCAATCACATAGCCTGGTCATGGGGAAGTTTCTTCCCAACCTGCAGGCAGTTAGCAATTGACTTCTGCTCTGAAGCATTTGTATTCCATAGGATTTATTTTTATCCTGTCCAATGCCATTGTGGCTGTTCCCATTGTCCGTATAAATGTCTAAACCCCGCTAAACTTTTTGGAGTGAAATGAAGAAGAGCTGGGGGCCCAGTCATGCCCAGCGCCTCCCAGAACCAGGTCTAGAAGGGCCTCCCTCTCCTGTGCAGAAAAGGTCATCTGCCTCCATGGCAGCATGATATCTGGGGAGCCATGTCTGATTGCACTGGCTGGGCTGGGCTGGAGTGGGCATTGGTGGGTGGGAGGAAATACACATCGATGCCTCCATTTAAGGCAGAGGTTTCAGGAAAGCTTCCAGCTAGGGAAGGCATAGCAGAGTGACTCCATTGGAGTCTCAGTGCCGGATGGTAGGGAGAGGCCAGGGGCTAGCTGACAAAGGCCAGTGCAGTGGCATGGAGCCTTCTCACAGATGGATCTGGTCTCCTGTGTCTCCTCAGGGCACAGCTAAGAAATATGAGTCTCTTAGGAGCTGGACCCACCATCTGTTCTGCACCAGTGCCAATCCTACTCCTCTGATGGAACATATTGGGAAGGAGATTCCAGTGGAGGAATCTCCACAGAGTTTTATTCCCTCAGGTTTTCCTGCAGAAGGGGAAAATCTGACCCCAAGGAAACCTAGGGATTTGTCCCTCTATTTTTATTGAGCAATGTCTCTAAAGACCCTATTGACTGCAGTGGGAGAGTTGTCAGTATTACCCAGAGTCAAGGATCAGGCCCTTTATCTGCACCAAGCCATTCCAAATGCGAATGAAGGAAATAAGTGAAGTCACTGGCTCTGGATGATCTGAGCAGAGAGATGTCCGCATAAAGAGCAGACACACAATGAAAGTAACAAAAAAACTAGCTCAACAGAACTGAGCAGGCATGAAAGAAGGTTAGGTCACCCTGAAAAATCTCCCCACAAAATGTGCCTTCGCATTTGGTGTTGGAATCTACATCTTTGCTAAGGCGTCTCTCATCTTCTGCAGATCCAGTACAACTGCTTTGGATTCTTCAGAGAAGCAGAATACCTGGCCAAAGCCAAAACCAAGACACGTCATACTGCCACCCTCATTAAATGAGGTAGTGTACACACAGCCTCTATATTTTGCTTGATTATCCTTGGGATCTGTACGTAGCCTATGTCTACCTGAAGGGCTCCAAAGACTGGCTGCTTGGTGTTTATGCTGAGATACAAGACAATGTCTTTCCAGTTTTTATAGCATTTAAGGCCAGAAGGGACCACCCAATCATCTAGTCTGGCCTTGTATCACAAATTACTTAGCCCCACCCAGCTTTCCCTGTATGGAGCCCAATAATCTAAACTAGACTAAAGTATTAAAGCCCTCTGGAGACTAAACTATTGTGTGCCATAAGCAGAGAACAGGAGGTACTGAGGTGCCCCAATGCCTGACGCCTCTACAATGGCAGAGAATTGATCTGGTGAGAGAGACCCAGATGTTTATACCCTGATGGGGTTTATTTTCCCTGCAGAGATCCAGTGTAAATGATGTCTCGCCAGGAGAGAGCAACACTGGAGTAAGTACAACAGACAACTGGCAACTGTCTGAAAAAGGTAAGGGTTTTGTTGCTGTTTCAGCTATATGACTTTTATTATGCAGCATGGAAGGCATCTAGGTACAAAGCATTGCTTGGTGTGTATGATGAAGGGAAGTTCTTACCTCAGCACGTTGGAATGGGTTCCCTGAAACACACAAACATTAACCCTCTAGCACATTATGTCAAAGACAGGAAGCAGGGAGAGAAACCCTCTGACTAAAGCTTTTTTGGATCCCTCAGTGTGTCCTATATTGTCTGTTTGGCTTGTAAACTCCTCAGAGTAAAGACCTGTCTTCTGTCTCTTGTACAGCACACTGTTAGTGCATCACAAATAGTGCATATGAATAATATCTAAACCGAGTCAAAGCTGTGCCAGCAGTGCTGCTTACCTTGCCTCACAGGGACAAACTAGAGCTGGGTGGGTTTTTTTGAATTTTTTGTTTTTGAAACTTCTAAATTTGAGGGTGGGGAAAAGGGGAGGGAGGGAATGCTGGCCACGTCTCCAAAATTTTCTCCTTTTCTTTTTGATCAGCTGTAGCACAAACCTTCTGGTGAGATGATGTGAGCTCTTGCAATAGGCTGTGAATGTTTGTTTTTGCAGGTCATGAAGTACCTCCGTCGCCTGCCAAGCTCTCAGAAGAGGATATGGTTCAGACCAGTTATTCTTCTGGGGTGGAGGTTCCTGATGTGCTCAGTGGCACCCCAGCAATGCAGAACGCTCCCCCCAAAGACACTAATATTGCCAGCAAGATACCAGTCAAGAGGAAAGCAAGCAAAGGCCTGTTCAGGTCAGAGACTCTTGTGAATCACACAGAGCAGACTGAGGGCAGTCATGCAAAGAGAGAGTCACTTAAAAGCTCAAAATTATTGTCTGGAGAGGAAGACAACAATCTGGTTCTGAAGCAAGGAGCCAACTATACCATCTCTTCCATGAGCAATAAAGATGAGGAAATCGGCCTAGATCGTGAACAGTTCAAGAACCTGAGGAACTTTTGGGAGAAAGGTGCAGATACTGTAGTAGCAGGTAATGTTTCAGAGGAGTCCTTTGAAAAGCCCAGTGTGGTAGGGTCAAATGGGAGACCGTTCACATTGAGTCGCTCTCTCTCTAATCAGTCTAATCAAAGCCAAAATGGTGAAGAAAAGTCCAATGTCTCCATGAAAACCAGAATTCCCTATAAAAGAACAGTGACCTTGTCTTCTAGTGAAGATGAACCGTGCTACGTAGCCCATTCAAGGAAGGGCTCAGCCTCCTCTATGGCCAGGTCTACATATGGCAAGAGCAAAGGGGCCGTGGTTACTAGAAATAATTCATTGACTGAAAGTAATGGGAGGCAGGAGGAGGAGAGAATGGCACAACGCTGCTTGAGGAGATCCAAACTGCCTGTGCGAGTGCCTTCAATCAAAATAGAATCGCCCACAAAAGAGGGGCCCAGCAGCACATTTGAACCAGAAACGCCTGCAGATGAGTATGTCATGCCTGAAGAAAGCAGGCGCAAGGTGGACTCATTGGCGAGTAGGATTCAGATATTGATAGAACCTGTACATTCAGACAGTGATAGTGATAGGGATAAAAGGTCTGATTTGGGCATTCAAGAAAACATGGAAACTAATGGAGAGCTCCCTGAGGCTAAGACACGTGAGCCTGCAGACAACCTAAGGTCCAAGGATCCAGCCATGGAGAGAGAAGTGATTCAAGGAACTGACTCAGCTATATTCTCAGGTATTGAGAACTCCACCTGCATCCCCTATGAAGTCCTAACAAGTAGTTTTGGGTTTTTTTCTACTTCCCTGCATATTCTCTTCCCTAAGGCCCTTTTCCCCCCTTTACTTCCTGCATAAAGTTTTTAGTGCTTGTGGAATGTGCCAGGATAACAGCTTTGGAGACCGACAAGTCCTCTGTTTGGCCACAGGTTTGTTGTAGAATGGGCAATAGTACTGAACAATTTCCTCACATCACCCCACCAATGGACCTAATCTCTGATTTGGGAGTCACCTAATCTGTGGAGGAGGACAGTTCAGTCTGTCTGCTCACTCCACTCTCTCTGGAGGCTGCCATCAGAGAGCTTTTACCTAGAGATTTCATGTTAATTCGCTACATGCATGTCCTTGTAAAAGGCCTTCGGGTTTATTACAGGAAACTTTTTGTTTTTGTTTTTTTGTTCTTCCCATTGAAGTGTTGCTAGAAATATCAGACACCAGGATGCCTAATTTAGTGCGGTGGTTATTTGGATTTTTGGTGATATGGAGACCTCTCCATCAGGAATTGAATTGAGGCCACCAAACAGTGTTCAGATAGTAATGACTTTTGGGCATTTCTCAGGCCTCCAAGATTTTATCCATAATTAAACTTGTGCACAAAATTGCAACCACAACTAATTGCACTGCCATTCTTCATCTCTCTCTGGATTTTTATACCCTGCTCCTCCTCGTGGTAATGTTGCTTTGATATGCCTAACTGCCTGAGGGGTGAGTTTGCCCCCCAGTAGCACCCATTGAGGCATGTAAGCAAAGTGAACTGTGCCAGCATGTAATGGAAGGTGGAAAAACAGTACTTGCAATACTGGAGCTGTTTTTCTTAAAATGTGGGCTGTCTTCCTGTGGCCAGTGACAGAAGTGGAAGGCTCCCAGTTTCATATGCAGTCTCCCTAGCCACATTCTACTTTTATCATGGCCTAGAACAATACCAAGTTAGGATCTAGTTAAAAACACTTTCTTTAAACTTCACCTACCCTTATTTTCAAGTCTTGCTGCCATGTCATAGCTTATTCCCTATTTCTCCTAACGTAGAAATACTGAATTGCAATTTCAGTGAATAGAAGTGTTCGATGTAGGTACCAGGCAATTTTTCAAAGATCTATTTAAATTTCTTTGTCTACATGTTATCACAGGAATGATCCTGCCAGGTGTTGTGTGGGAAGCTTTGTGCCTGTGATGGTCTATTTTGGTGACTAGATTAATCCTTTTCCATGATGGAAATACATTTTTGTTTTGTTTTGGGGGAGATTTTTCAAAGGCCCAAATGACTGTTAGATGCCTGCCTGTCACTGAAAGTCACTGAGAGTTAGGTGCCTAAACTGCCACGTGTGCTTTTTGAATCTCCTCCTTTATTTAATTCAGTTGGCATGTTAATTAAATAATTAGGACACTAACAGTGAGACCCACTCGCCCTGGATCTATTGTTTCTTTTTATTCATTTGCTTATTTTGGTGCTTTGGTTTTTAATTTTATTCCAGAAGATGACGGGGATCAATCCCCTGTTGCCATGGCTCTGGCACGAGCGAATAGCGTTAATCTAGCCAAGAGCATGGTGAACATTTACACAACCAGTGAGAGTGAGTAATGTCTGTCTTTTCTCTTTGTTTTACGTTTTTCATAAGCTCATACTTTATGGCCTGGATCTTGCAGCCATTGGGTTCTTGTACGGGGACTAAGCAAAGAATGTTTCGTCATCAAATTAGAAAGCTGATTCACACCCAGCAAACCTCTAACCAAGTTGATGTTCGTCTTTGGCTTGTCATACATTTTTCTAGGTGAAACCTTGGGAGCTTCAGTGAGTTGGTGAAAAGGCTGTGCATTGGCAGTCCAATCAGTGGTATCATGGGGCGGGGGGACTATGGCAGAATACAGATCTGCTGGCTGCAATCCCTGTGTTGGGAGAGGTTGGAAGAGGTGATGCTGCAGTAGGTCCCTACACACTGCACAGCTCCGTTATTTGGCCTTTGCACAGGGGACCAGGATTTCTGCCTCTATTTTAAGATTGCTATGAAGTTTTGTTCAGAGCCATAAGCCCTGAAGGTAGCAAAACCAACTCTGTAGTGTTGTTTTGATGTAATTTGTTTGCAAAATAATAAACCTGGAGGGAGGGTTGGAATCAGCAGCTTATTGTGTTCCAGTTTAGAGGTGAAAATGACTTGTAGGTTTCTATAGTGCTGAGAGTATGTTTCGGCACTTTGATCATTGTAGCTTGGTAGGATGTATTGGCCTTCATGACTGATATGTTTTGTGTGTGTATAATCTTAAAATCAAGCCCATTGTTTTAGAAAGGGGTTAGTCATTGGAAAGAAGTTAAACAAGGATCAAATAGGTTTTATTTAACTTGGCTGTTTAAATACCTAACCCTCTTTTTAACATGGCACATTTTAAAAACTCTATTTTTTGTTAATACAACAGGCTCTTTTTTCCCTCCCCCTCCCCACTCTTGTTAGTTTAATTTTGGAGTTATGGCAACATCTCAGGGGGAAGAGCCAATGTTCTGGAAAACCAGCTAGTCCGTGCCAATGCAGTAACTGATTTTTTTTAATATATATATATATATATATATATATATATATATATAATACACTGTGCAAACCATGTGTTTGAAGACTGACCAAAATCTCAGGACCAAGTTCTGCTCCTAGTTACACCGGTGTAAAGCAGGAGGAACTGAATAAATTCAGTGGAGTTTCCCTGATTTACACTGGTGTGACTGGGAGCAGAACTTGTCGTTGGATGTTAGTGACCAACATCAATCTTCTTAACAATAATTAAGGAGTGAGATGCCTTTTCCCCCATATCTCATGCAGCCTCAAGATCAAATTAGATGATATTAATAATGAATTTGATAACTTATGATCTGATTCAAGGCCCACTGGAATCTATGGGATTCTTCCCATGAACTTCAGTGGGCTTTGGATCAGGTACCTACATAACTACAAAGAGAAAGTTGGATTCAAAATAAGCATCTGCCTGTCTTTATCAGAAGTATTGGAAGGAGAGCATATACAACTCCTAAATTGTAGGCACAAACACTTAGTGAATTTTTTTTTTGCAAACACTGAATACTGCATGCAATACACTGAGATGAAAATATCAGTAATTTTGTTTGTGTTTACATTCTATCCTAAATTAACAAGGAGATAAACTGTTGTTCAGACTGAAGACAGTGAGTGACACAATTCTTTAGGTTAATATTTAAATTAAATTAGCCACTAGAGGGAGTTTACATACTCCGACAAATATAATGAAAACTCATTGAAAATAGTTCAGAAAAGTTAGCTAAAAAGTATTTCAGGGATACAATTCAACTTATAGGGCTAAATTCAGATGTGAAGTAAGTGGGTAGAACTCCAGTGACTTTCAACATTTCCCTAGGTCATCCCAAGCCCTATGTACAGTACATGCCACAGTTAATGGAAACTTGGGTCTGTCTTCATTATGTTTTCCTGCCTCAGCCTGTAGGACAACTTGTTGCCTTTTTTCCCCTTTGTGCCTACAGCGTACAATAAGCCGCAAATGATAACTCATCAACTTCTTGAGCCCGAACGAACCAAAGAGCTGAGCAGATCCACCCCTGTCCTTCTATCTGAGGTAGGGATGTGCGTGTAGCCCAAACTCCACCAACTTGAACATGAATCACGTCCACTGAGAACCTTCATCTCAGTAAAATACATGGTTGCAAATGCTCTTTTTAAGTGTTGATTAAACCATAAACTCTGGAGATGAACCTGTGTATGGCCACTTGGAGCACTCGCAGGGCCAGCCTTACGGGTGGGCGACCGTCCAGGGCACTGTGGTCAGTGGGGCACTGTGGTTAAGGAGCAGGGCAGGCCTGGGGTGCAAGGCCGCAGAAGGGAGCTTGGGGCAATGGGGTGGGGAAAGCAGCGAGTGCCGGGTGGGGAGCCTGTGGAGGCAGTGAGGACCGAGGGGCAAGGGGGGTAGGGTGGGGAGGCAGTGAGGACTGGGGGGGAGGCAGTGGGGCCCTGGGGTGCCAAAATACAAGTTTGTTCAGGGTGCCAATTTCCGTAAAGCCGACCCTGAATAATCCTAAACTATGCCTTAGGTTTGGGAAGTTGAATCAAAAATCCTTTTTAACAGAAATAGTCCTGAAGGATACCCAGGACTTCTCTCCTTGGTCGTTCTCCCCCAAGCCGTAACATTGTGGTGATCTCTTCAGCCAGGGAGATTGCATGCGGCTCCATTGGTCATCAATTAATGATGATCTTTCAGTCGGTCCGAGGGAATATCCCTGAGGAGACTCCCTGCATTACATTCCTTTTAAACATTCTTCTAACCTGCGTCTGTCTCTAATGGGAGTCTGCTGAGAGATTGGTTTTTTGTGCGTCGTGCTTCAGAGTGCTCGTACCACAGTGTTTAAAGATGCTTGTTACTTTCTGCACAGACGGAATCGGACACTGCTTCAGAAATCAGCTTCCAGTTTAACAGACACAAAAAGACTCCTAGCCTTGGCAGCCACTCCTCTGACATGGCATCAGTCTCTTCGGTAGGTACTTAATGGGCTCATCGTGCTAAAAAGAGGTTTGCGGTAGGATGCAGTGACGCTGCATTTAGTTCTGGTGCTATGGCACCTGGAGTCTCCCATTATTTCTGGGCATTCTGTTGCTGTGAGGAGGAGGATTACTGTAATGATTGTATTTTCTTTTTATTATTTGTTTTAGCTTGTGTGTAGAGATCCCATCCAAGATCAAGGTCCCATTGTGCTAGGTGTTATGCAACCAAGAATAAGAAAAAATCTCTGCTCCAAGCTATTTACAGTCTAAATAGAGAAAACTAACCATGTGGTGAGAAAGAAAGGCTTATTACCCTGGTTTTATGGCTGGAGAACTGAGGCACAGATTAAGTGACTTGCTCACGGACACACAGGACATATGTGACTGAGCTGGGAACCAAACGCAGATTTCCTGAGTCCCAGTCCAGTGCCCCAACAGCAAGACCATCTTTCCGTTGCCAACAAATTGGAGGGAGTTCAGAGAAGCACAACAAAAATGGGACAAAGGGTACGTCTACACTTACCGGAGGGTCCGGCGGCAGGCAATCGATGTTCTGGGATCGATTTATCGCGTCTGGTTTAGACGCGATAAATCGATCCCGGATCGATCCCGGAAGTGCTCGCCGTCGACGCCGGTACTCCAGCTCGGCGAGAGGAGTACGCGGCGTCGACGGGGGAGCCTGCCTGCCGCGTCTGGACCCGCGGTAAGTTTGGACTAAGGTACTTCGAATTCAGCTACGTTATTAACGTAGCTGAATTTGCGTACCTTAGTCCGAAGTGGGGGCTTAGTGGGGACCAGGCCTAAGGGAATTGATCTGAGGGAAGATTAAATGATCTAAATATGTTTAGCTAGGTGAAAAGAGGAGTATGGGGAAGGTATGTTGGGTGGGATTTTTAAAAACTGCCCTAGTGAGTTCAGGAGCTTTCAACAGGTCTTGTGTGTCTAACTCACTAAGGTGCTTTAGAAAATCCAACTCTAAACTCTCTGCTGCGGTAAGTCAGTGCAGCACCTTATTAGGGCAGTGAATTTGGCTCCCAAAACTGAGAGGAAATATTTAGGGGATTCCTGAGGGGTAATGGAATGAAGTCAAGAAGGGAGAAAGGGGAGGCTGAATAGCAGGGAAAACTCCCTATAAATGGGAGTGAAATATTGCCCAGGAGATGTTGTGAAGGTTAATGACTTGCTTTGTATCCTGCAATGCCATCAACATATGCCTTCAATGAATCGAAGTAATTGGCGTACTGGAACTTACCCTTTGCTTGTGTGTTATTTCTGCCTAATCACCTGCTCCTATTGAAGGCAATGGGATGGGCCTTTTTTTTTTTTTTTTTTTTTTTGAAAATGGAGGCCCAAAGCCAGTGAGCAATTGCACAGCTGTGTTTGAGTTCAGAAGACTGTAGGTGTCTAGCGATCCATTTCTCTGTGCAGATGCACAATTTGTATGTCCTGGCAACCAGGCACACAAAGGAATGTATCTCACAGAACATCAGCTCCTCAGGGCAGGGGTTTGCTTCTCTTTGAGAGTGCTCCAACAATATAGTAACAATGGGGCTAATCCTGAGGTTCTAGCTCAGTTTTTCATCGGTCCTTACTCAGGTAGGGCATTCCCTGGCATCAGTGGGAATCAACCTGTATAAAAACTGCATAACAATTGAGTAAGGCACTCTGGGATTTGGCCCAATAATTGTAGATTTATGTGTAACGAGTTCTGGTAGTCTCAACTTATTTCTGTTCTGAAAAATCCAGTGGTGATATTGGGTTAGAATAACAGACAGCTGTCCTGATGTGTGCTGGGGTAAAATGGCTCATTCAGTCTACTGTGGCCAGGCAACCCAGCTACCCTATTCTCAGAGCGCTTTGAGATCTCGGGATGAGAAAAATTCTGTGTGTCATTTGGTGAATTCAGACATCCAGTATTTCTATAGCAGAGCCCTGAAAGAGTATTCCCACCTGTGCCTGGCCTGCACTCCAGAGGGATTGATCCCACAGCCCTTCCTCACATGAATTGGGCCAGTGTTACGTTGGTACCCATGAGCCAGCTAAGATCAAGTGCAGAGTTTTTTGCAGAGTGTTTTGCTGTGAATGTACTTTAATTGTTGCCTTTTCCCAGCATAATGAGGTTGCCTGCCTTATTAGCACTAACCTCACTCTTCTGCCCGGACAGGTAAGCGGTAGCGTTCTCAGCGTTTACAGTGGTGATTTTGGGAGCGTGGATGCACAAGGGACTGTTCAGTTTGCTCTGGATTATGATGAGAAAAACCGAGAATTCCAGATTTATGTTTCCCAGTGCAAGGACCTGGCTGTGGTGGATGAGAAGAAAGGCAGATCTGACCCGTGAGTGAGGCTTATTTGTTTTGGTTTTATTTAGAAATTGCCTGATCGCTTGCCCTAGGGGATTCTTGCTTTACCTGTTCAATACATTTCTAAACAGAAAACATTAGTTTCCTCCCTCCCTCCTCCAGATTTCTCTCGTTGGCTTGGCAGTACTGCTTTACTAGCATCCAGCCCTGCACTCACTGGAATCAATAAGGGATTTGCCACTGACTTAAATTTGAATGGGATTTTGAAACTTCAAGCCCTGGTCATGACCGGGGCTAAGCATCTGGAAATCCTATTGAAGACAATAGGGGATATGGGTGCCAGTGTTCCCTCTAATTTTTTTACATCCATGTTCGGAATGAATTTTATTATGTGCACCAATATGGCGGTGGTGGGGGGTGGGGCTGAGGGGTTCGGCGTCTGGGAGGGGGCTCAGGGCTGGGGAAGAGGATGGAGGTGCGGTGTAGGGTGAAGGCTCTGGCTGGGAGTGCGGGCTCTGAGGTGGGGACAGGGATGAGGGGTTTGGGGTGCAAACTGCCCCAGGACTGCGGCGGGGAGAGAGGACTCCCCTCCCCAGCCCTCTCTTGCCGCAGCAGCTCTGAGGCTGGGACTGGGGGCGAGGCGCCTCTCCCCATCTGCTTGATAGCCTGCTGTGCAGCTACGGAACTTAGATGGGTGCATGATACTGCTTATGTACAGACACTAGTTTGTTTTGATTCCTAGAGACCTCTGGCATGTAGTGGCAAAACCACCATCACAACATTGTAAACACATTTGTGGATGTCCGTGATTCTCCATCATGTGAAGCTGAAAAGGATAACCTCCCTTTTAGCTTTGTAGGAGCTTCAGTGGAATGTCTTCTAGATTCTACAGCCTAGGACAAAACCCACAATACAATTGGGGGCGAG
This sequence comes from Emys orbicularis, assembly GCF_028017835.1. Classification (NCBI taxonomy): domain Eukaryota; kingdom Metazoa; phylum Chordata; order Testudines; family Emydidae; genus Emys; species Emys orbicularis. Next base: position 17,551,039 of record NC_088691.1, on the reverse strand, counting down.
GGGGAAATTTTAAGAAAACACTTTTGGTGTGATGCACAAGTAATACTCTGCTGTAGCAAATGTTGAACCTAGAAATGTGTACGTTCCTTCCGGTGTACAGGTGCCCCATACACTGAAAGGAAATCTATCTGTCTATCTGCATATGTGGCCCCATCGCCGTAGTATCTGAATGACTTGCAAACATTAATAAATTCTCCTGTGAGGCAGGGTAGAATTATAATCTCCATTTCACTGATGGGGAGCTGGAGCACAGAGATGGAATGACTTCACCAGGAGTTTGAAGCAGAGCTGGGAATTGAACCTAGGTCTGTTAATCCAGTACCCTATCCATGTGATACCCTACCCAAGCAATAACACACAAATTTCCCCCACATCTATGTGCCATAATCCTGACCTGGTGGTGATCACTTCTGGGAGTGAAAGGGTAGTTCCTTTCTCAGGCAAATTCAACACTGTATTGGCATGGCAAGCTAGACAGGCATTTCCAAAGCACAAAGCGTTCAAAAGACCTCCCATCCCTCACCTTGGGCCTGCTGCAGATCAATACAGATAATAGAGCATTTGTGCAGGATGGAATTTCACAATATGCTTGGGGTATGTTCTCCTGTGTCCATTTTGTGCCTTATTAATCCTTGGCCTCTCTGTGGAGAATACCTAAAAAAGAGCACTTCGGTCCTAATTGTAATGGTGGTGGTTCTGATGTGGATGCTTCTCCACTAGCAATTGGATGGTTTCAGACGGTGGTAGCTTCTGATTACCACCAACACAGTTCGGACTCAAACATGACAGGCTCAGTCCCCTAGAACATCCCATCTCTCCTCCTCTCTTATTTCACCCTTGCACAATGTCACTGCGATCTTGCACGTACAGCTATCTTATGGTATGACAGCTGATCCACTACCCCATTTACTGTTACAGAAAATGGTCTCTAGTGCTTTCTAAATCATTACCAGTTTTACATACTGGCTGGGGAGCCACTTGCTTCTGGTTTCATTAGAGTTCATCCATCTCCACTGAACGGTTTAGAACTTCACGCAGAAGCCAAGTGAATATTCTAACAGGTTTCTTAGTTTTGTTTCCAGATTGTCAACTCCAGGTCTCTTGTTAGCATAAATTCCATGTAACAGTTCAGAAATCTCCCATGTTTGTTGGTGGAATGTTACTCTACTGGAGTTCTTTTTTTTTTTTCCCCCCCCCCCTCAGGTATGTCAAAACTTACCTGCTCCCAGACAAAGCTCGAATGGGCAAGAGAAAAACCTCAGTGAAGAAGAGAACAGTGAATCCCATTTACAACGAAGTGTTAAGAGTAAGAACGTTTTTTTGACGAGCTTTATTGTAGCACACCTGGAACTCGCTAGCAACACCCGGGTCTGATCCTTAGCATTGCTGAGCACTTGCAAGCCCCTGTTGACTTCACTCAGAATTGTGGGTACTCCTAACTGCTTCGGATCTGGCCCTCAAGCGTGGTGTCCCCTGCGATGTCACCCAGCCCTGCTCTAAGCAGGCTAGCTCCATGACTGAGAAGATAGCCCAGCCACCATGCTCACTCATGCTTTGACCTCTAGGGTGAGGCTGCCAGCAAGGATACTGTATTGGGTTTTGTGATGTGGATAGATAACTAGAAGGAACTGGGCCTATACAGCTCACAAAAGCAACATGGGATAAAACTAACTCTGTGTGTGCATTCTGGTGAACGTTAGTCCTTTATAAACGCTAACTACTGAAGTGTCACATCCCCTTTTATAAGGTGGGTAATCATTGACTGATGAAATTAAGACTGGTTAAGTACCTTGACCAAGACCACAGAGTGAGACCTGTCAAAACTGTGGTGAGCACTCAAGGCATTAGCTGTCAGGCGTGTGTGACCACTAGCCCAGGCTATCAAACAGCCTCTCCTCATCTCACCCAATCACTTCCCTGCTATTGCAGGAGCCTCAGGCACTGGTGCATCTCGGTCCTTCCTATTCTCTCCCTGTGGCACATAATAGACTAGTCTCCTGTGGACTATCACATTTTGGTCTCATTTCAGTTGTTGGGTTTTGTGCTGGGTGGTGCTGTTGGCCTCTGATATGCAGGAAAGCAGACTAGATAATCTGTTGGTTCCCTTCTGCTCTTAACACTGGCAGCTTAGCAAAGGACCCTGCTCATGTGTAGGTCCTGGCTTGGAGGGAGCTTGTGCTAGTGACCCTAGTGTCATCAGTAATGTCCGGGGGTGCCACTGTTCCCACTGCATAAATAGGTCTGGGGTCCTCCAAAATATGCATGAGGGTTTAACAGACCCCAAAGCCTGGGGAGGAGCGGGGTGGGGAAGGAGAAGGGGGGGCTTGCGGATAACCGCAGATCTTTTGGAAAAATCGGTGGCCGGTATCCAGCCCTGTTGCTTGGGTTAAACTTTCAAGGCGCTTTGCAAGAACGAGAGGCTACAAACTTACTTTAAACAAACGCAAAAAAAGTGGAGATTTTTTTAAAACCTTTCTTAATCCCCGAAATCAGAGATTTGAGATGTTGCCAACCCTCATGACTTTATCATGAGTCTTATGGTAGTTTGGTGGGTTTCTTAAAGCCACAGCTGCTGGAGGCCTGTGATAACATGAGAATCTCCGCTTTCTTTTAAAGGCAAAAAACTCTAGCGTTCCTGGTTGCAAAGGAAAATTTGAAAATGTAAATCCTAAAGGTTGTAAAAGCAGCGGGCCAATAAAAAGACCCCCACATGTATTCTCTCTCTCTCTCTCGAAATCTCATGGCTTTTAAAGCTAATCTTATGTTTATTGGGAGGGTTGACTCATGACTTTTGAGTGTTTAGGGTTGGCAATACTGGGGATTGGAAGAGGGAGTTTTAATGAGTACTGAGAGCCCCTATGACCAGCTGTGCCTGAGCTATTTATTTCCTCTACCCTGCACTGGCTCCCATTCATAACCTAGGACTATGCAGCATTCACCACTATGATCTTACTGATGAGAGCTCGAAGGATTAATTAAAATTAAAAAATCCTTTTTAATAATTCTTATAAATGTATTGGGGTATCCTTATAAAAACAGAAGTCATTGTTTCCCTGCTCCCAGAAAAAGGCATTAGCAATATCTGAATAGAGTATGAAGCAGCACAAAGCTAGGCTGACACGAGATTTATAATTTTCCAGAGAAGGGGGGCCCAATCCTTCGAAATAAGCACCGAGCTGGTGTCTTTTGGTTTGTTTTCTATAGGCTCTTTCTTTTTGGGGCTGAACTGAGACAGGTTACTACTTTGTGTTTGCAATGATGAAAAATTAGGTCCATCTTAAAATTCTATTTAACATTCAGACAAAAGCAAAATATTTTGAACAGTCAAACCCTCTTTTTCTCCTCTCTAGTATAAAATAGAGAAAATGGTGTTGCTGATCCAAAAATTAAATCTTTCCGTGTGGCACAATGACCCACTGGGACGTAACAGCTTCTTGGGAGAGATAGAAATAGACCTAGCCAGCTGGGATTGGAGCAACAAGAAACTCAACTGGTACATGCTGAAGCCACGGGTAAGTATGTCTTAGCTGGTATCCTACTAAATTTGTTAATTATGCTTGAGAGTTTCTGATCTTTAACATTTTGATAAAATATTCTGAACTCGATATCTTAAGTAACAGCTTGACAGAATGGCACCGCGCCAATGAAAGGACACCGCTCTCCACCTGGAAATGGGGCCTTTGGGGCTGCAGGGGGGCATCAGTTGCAAAGTTACTGTAACTGCCCAATGCAAACCTGGGATCTGTTAGTGCCTCATCTGATCTCTAACTGCCGCAGTAGAATGAGAGCAGAGAGGCAAGACCCAAACCACATGGCAATTTCTACGTCAAAGGCAACAGTTTACATTGCACCTGGAAATTAATCGGAAGGTGGTCCAGGCAAAGCAAAAAGTGTCATTCTAATTCTGTTTTCTTCACATGCTGCACGGAGGAGAAGGTTATTAGAACATCTCGATGCTACAACCTCTTTCCTTCTATAACTAGGCATTGCAACACACCCTGACAGTCCGATAACTTGGGTGTCAAGTGACGATTGACTTGTTGGTGCCTCCATGTTGAGATGCCCGGTTTGAGATCCCTTTCAAGAGGCCTGATTTTCAGAAAGTAATGAGCACTTGCCCTCTGAAAAAACAAGCCTCTTTAATGTGTCTCAAGCTGGACTCATAAAATCACAAACCAGTGTGGGGCCTTTGGGTTCTGACAGACAAAGTGAGGAAGCAAAGCCTCAGAGTGAAGAGCCCTCCCCCGAGAACAGACTGCCCCAGCCCCTAGGACTATCTGTGTGAACATCCCTACTGATCTTAAATGCTGCCGTGTATTTTACGCTACTACAAGCGCATGGTTCGCCTATCCTGGATCTTTCTTTTTCAGAGCCTTTCTGCTATTAATGGTGTGGATCATCGAGGAGTGATGAATCTGTCTATTAAGTATGTCCCACCAGGAAGCTTAGGTAAAATATATTTTATACACTAAGAAAAAATATTTCCTGTGCCTAGAGGGCATGCAGCTTGCAACCCAGTCTATTTAAGGCCTCATTAAAGGATAATCTCATTAGAGCAAGAGATGCTCTTTGTGATTTGCATGAATGAAGACCCGCAGGTGCTTTGTACTTCAGTCTGCAGGTTGTGTATGGTTTGTGCTTTAATCAACTCTTTGCTGTTCATTGCTCAGCTCTGGGTTAGACAGGAGCTTGGTCTCCCTCATCAGTGCACTCTGCCCACCGTTTTAAGACAGCAGTGCTGGCAAGTTCTGAATGGAGCCCTGTTGAGACTTCCTCCACCATGGGGGCTGGTAGCTGCAATGTGGGGTGTTATGGAGGGAAAGGGGATGGAAATCCTTCTGTGTTAGTCTTGGGTGGAGATGAACTCCCAGGACAGGGGCACTTGCAGACTGAAATGTTGGGCAGTGGCTCTGTAACAAAAAGAAACATTCATTAACCAGGGGACTACTGTCTGCTTGGACCTCTGATAGGGTCCAAAGGAAATCTTTCTCTGAAGGGGGAAGAGAGGGTGTGGTAGGCACTAGGACAACAGCAGATTTAGGTTGATATGAGCAGAAAAGAGGCTAGCAAAAGAGTACATGGGTATGTTCTATCTCCCCTCAATAATGCAGATCAGGCATCTCCTCTCTTCCATGGTGCAGAGAGGTTTTCAGTCCTGCCAGTGCCTCTGAGCACGTACTGTCTCCACCTCCCAAGCTGCTACACAGCCAGACTGTCCTGATAAAATGATTCTTCTGGGGGTATAGCACCTTCTGTTGGCCCGTGAGAGGAAGTGTTGTGTCTAGTGTCTCTTAGTAGGAGAATTTCACTGGGACAAACAAGCTGATAAGCAGCTGCACACCAGCTGGTATCTAGCTGCTCTGTGTTGTGGGAAGTAGGGGGCAGAATTGGGCCCTGGATCCACCCCTTCACACTTTAGTGAAGGAAGCTGCTCCTCTGCTTGCTGACTACTATTAGGACTTGATTGAAAACCGTTCTATTTTCTGAAATGGCAGGTCCAAAGAATCCTTCATCTGGGGAAGTTCATATCTGGGTCAAAGACAGCAAGGACCTTCCACAGTTGCGCCCTTCCGGAGTTGACTCCTTTGTGAAATGGTAATTGTATGAGCTTTTTCCCATGTACATAAGTGGGGAAGATCTTAGTTTAGATGCAGGGCTCAAATACACACCTGCCTGGAGACCTATTTTTGGAGGCGTGTTTCCTCTAATGGTCATATCTAGCAGTGCATCAGTTCTTTGCACTATAAATAGCCGCACGCTATCTCCGGTGCAGTGCTCTGTTCTCTATGATCATCTGGAGTGAATTGCCTTTTGTTGTTCACCATAGGGCAAATCCAGAAGCCCTTACTCTGGGAAAATTCCCACTGAAATCAATGGGAGTTTGGCCTACGTGAGGATTGAGTAAAAATGGAGGGAGGGCCTCAGGGTCTGACAAGATCTAGTCTATGGTTACAGTTGGGGCCAGTTGTAGCCCCGGGATACGAGAGTGTTGGGACATGTAGTGGGCCCCAGGTAAGGTTGGAGTTAGGGCTGATAGCGGTTCTCAGGCCAGGGTTACAATTGGAACAAGTTGGAGTAGCCAGGGTAGTAGTTAAATGTGTTGTGACCAGTGCTGGCCTTGAGCTATAGGGTGAGAATTGCGGCCTGTAGAGTTCTCTGGACGAGGGTTAGGCCTGGAGCTGTTAGTACCCAGGATTAGTGTTAGGGATGAATGGTTACTATGGGAACTGGTGGTGGTTGCTGGGTTAGGGTTTGACTTGGGGCCTAATTCAAGACCCTGGGTTAGGGCAAAGCTTGGGGGCCCAAGCTATGATTTGACTGTGGGGAGGTGTGAGGGCACAAACTAAGTTTAATGTTGTTGTACAGGATTTCTGTCTCTGAAATATGTTTAAGGTTGGAGCCTGTAAGTGGCCTTCATGTAAGGTTAGGAGTACTGTAGACTGCAGAGTAGACTGAGTAGAGTTAGGGATAGGCCAGGTTGAGGACCCCAGACTAGATTTAAGGTTTGAAATTGTAAGTGTCATTTAACCAGGGGTTGGTCCCCTAGGTTCATGGTGGGTAGGGCACCTTGGATGTGGATGTGAGTTGCCATTAAGGGACTCTGGGGCAAGTATTTGAGTTGACGTGGATTGGAGTGCTGCCAAAACACAATTTTAAATGTTTTCTAGAGAGCCCTAGCTCCCAAATAAAAATGATTACACATAATTTTACCTTGCTTTTTTCTTACTGAAAGATTTTTAGCCTACTTGTTGGGGATACAAGTGTGAACACATGAACATTAAAATCCCAAACAAGATGAGAAATAGAAGAAAATCAAATATATTTTTAAAATTTCATGAATTTAAGTCCAATGTCACAATTTTTTTAGCTTAAATAATGACTTTTGAATGGTTGAAGGTAGCACTGCTGGAATGGTAAGGATATCATCCCCAAATGGGGGTTACAGTTGAGGAAAGGGATTGAGTTCGGGGTCAGCAATGGGGCCAGCAGAGGGCCTCAGGCTAGGGTTAAGGTTAGGACTTGCAGGGCTTGCCCAGCTACAGTTAGGCCAGAAAAGGGCCCTGAACTACGATAAGGATTAGGAATGGGGTAGGCAATGGCTCCAGGGCTAGGGTTAATGGAGCCAGCAGAGGGCCCCTGGCTAATGTTAGGATAGGTGGCAGAGGGCTCGGGCTTGGTTTAAGGTTGAGATCCGTGGGGCTTGCCCGTCTACAGTTAGGTTTGGGGCTGGCAGCGGGCCCCAGGGCTAAGGTTAGGGCTGGCAGAGGGCTGTTGTGACAATTGGGCCTACAGATTTATGCTAATTTGTGAGCTCAACTGTGAACAATGAGTAAAAGTTCATGAAGTGTCACAGTAACCTGCAACAACAAATGTTGTTGATGGGGAAAGTTGCAAAAGGAAGACAGACTGACTGAACTGCTCCAAACAAAAAGGCGTACTGATATAACTCAAGGACTGTTATGCTTGGTAAACAAGACCATGTGAGATCAAAATTGATGTGTCAGAAATTAGGCCTAATTGGTGGACAAAATAGTGAAAGGATGGGCTATTCCTTTGGGGGGTGGGGATCCTTAAAGATTTTTTTTGGAAGGAAAAATTGGCTACTGGAGTGAACTTCATCATCATGCCTGCCACCCGCACCATTTCCTGGGACCCCAGACCCTCTTTATTCCAATACTAAGAGTTGTCCTGACCAGACTGGGTCAGAGAGAGGGAGAAAAATGACATCCCCACCTCTGCTGGCTTCAGCTAAATCCTGAATACCAACTGCAACATGAGACTTTGTCCCCCTTCTTTCTGTTCTTTTCCTTCCCCACCTTGTTCTCATTCCTATCTCTCTCTTCTTCTGTCTGATAAGAGTCTGGCTTAGTCAGCTAAGACTGTATATTTTGCAACACTGCTGTAAGCCTGTGAACAGAAAGAAGCAGCTAAAAGCAGTGCCCTAAACAGCTTGATGCTGGTACAAGTTTGCCAATCTCAAAATTGCTGGTAAGACTGTTGTGGCAGGTTCAGTCACAGAGACCCCCTCGAGACTGTCACCTGATGTGCTGAAATTACCTCTGAGCCCGTTTTCCCTGCCAGCTTGGGACTCCAGAACCCTGCCTTGTTGAGCCAGACACGCTAGCCTGTTGCAACACAGACCCAGGTCTGGTCCACCAAAGCTGCAGACTTTAACCAAAAACTGCTCAGCAGGTCACCTATCTCCAGCACCCAGACACCCAGTTCCCAATGGGGTCCAAATCCATTTTACTCTGTATAAAGCTTATACAGGGTAAACTCATAAATTGTCCACCCTCTATAACACTGATAGAGAGAGATGCACAGCTGTTTGCTCTCCCCCAGGTATTAATCACTTACTCTGGGTTAATTAATAAACAAAAGTGATTTTATTAAGTATAAAAAATAGGATTTAAGTGGTTTCAAGTAATAACAGACAGAACAAAGTAAGTCACCAAGCAAAATAAAACAAAATGTGCCAGTCTAAGCCTAATACATTTAAGAAACTGTTTACAGGTAAATCTCACCCCCAGAGATGTTCCAATAAGCTTCTTTCACAGACTAGACTCCTTCCTAGTCTGGGCCCAGTCCTTTCCCCTGGTACAGTCCTTGTTACTTCCAGCAGGCATCTTTGCTGAAAAGCAGGGGCTTTCTCATGAGTGGGACCCCCCCTTGTTCTGCTTCAACCCCTTTTATAGCTTTGGCCCAAGGTGGGAACCCTTTGTCTCTCTGGATCCCCACCCCTCCTTCTAAATGGAAAAGCACCAGGTTTAAGATGGATTACAGTATCCTGTGACATGGTCACATGTCCTGCGAGACCTCATTCTTCCAGGGCTGGCCCGCAGGTACCCAGGGAGGTTTGCAAGTAAACAGAGCCATTTACAACCAATTGTCTTAGTCAATGGGAGCCATCAAGCTTCCAACCCCACCATTAATGGCCCACGCTTTGCATAATTACAATAGGACTTCAGAGTTATACTTCATATTTCTAGCTTCAGATACAAGAATGATACATACATACAAATAGGATGAACACCCTCAGTAGTTTATAAGCTTTGTAATGATACCTTACAAGAGACCTTTTGCATAAAGCATATTCCAGTCACATCATATTTACATTCATAAGCATATTTCCATAAAACCTTACGGAGTGCAACGTCACAACTGTGTGCTGTGCCTGTTTTTTCCCAGCTGTGAGGTTGCAAGAATCAGTGCCAGAAACAGAAGCTACGTTTTCTATCTTTGCTGTTCTTTTTGTTTCTCCTCTTTTTCTTTCATCTTGTTTTTTCTTCTAGGAAACAGGATCAGACTTTAATAACAGCAATGACTGCTCCAGCCCATCTTTACTAACTTCTTCTCTTTTCCCCAAAAAGGACAGTTACCATCTAAGAGACTAAGGAGGATACTCCTTCTAAAATCTCTCTAGCTAAAGGGAAAGGGAACAAGAGATGGTGTTAAAGTGAAAGCCTTATTTAATACTTTACATTTCAGATGCGTTAACTGTGTTTTCTTTTCTGTATCTTTAATAAATGGTTTTAAAGGATTTTTAAAGGTGGGCTTGCCATGATACTAAGCAGGCTGAGGTTTCTCTATCCCAAACCTTGTTTAATGTTGGACAGTGACAAGGTCTTTAACACCTTTGACCCTTTGGGCCCATATGTTCCACCTAAATTAATACAATAAGGCCCTGGGCTAGGATTAGGGGTGGGGCCAGCAGAGGGCCCCGGGCTCAGGTTACGGTTGGGGCTGGTAAGCCTTGCTAGTCTAGGACCGGGGTGGGGACTGTATGACTCACTGGGCCAGAGTTGGAGCTAGTAGGGCTTGCTGACCTATTCGGTTTTGAGCTGGTAGGGCTTGTCAGACTAGGATTAGAGTTTGGGGCTGGTTGGGCTTTCTGGGATACGGTTAGGGTTTGGATCAGTAGAGCTTTCCAGGCTAGGGTTTGGATTAGAGCCGTTAGGACTGGGACTGGAAGAGATCTGTGGTCTAGGGTTGTGGTTGTGGCTGGAAGAGGGCCCAGCCTAGGGTAGGGCTGTGGCCAATGGGGTCCTCTAACCAGGGCCAAGATTGGCGCTGGTAGGTTTCACCATGCTAGGTGTAGGATTGGGGTCAGTAAGTGTTTGTTTTTGGATTGAGGCCAGTAATTGTACCAGTGCTACTATTGGGTGTATTTCTTGTAGGAATCCCTGGACTTGTGTTAGGGTTGGATCCTGTAGGACTTTCAGTCTTGTTTAGAATTTGTGCTGAGATGTGGCCAGAACTATTATTAGGATTGGTGCTGGATTATTAAGTATCACAGTAGTTGGGTTCTTGTGCTAATGTCCATTCAAGACATTGTTTATTTTTAAAAAAATCAAATTTATTTTTTATAAATATAAAATGAAAATGAATAATTTTTATAAATGCTCACCAAACCTTTGCCAAAACCATCAAATTTTAAAATAGAGAAAATTCTTCATGAAAACTTTCACTTTTAAGATGAAATCTTATGACCAAGTCTTTCATTTAAAACTTTTGACTATTCTAATGTCTCTAGAGACTAGTTGTTAAATTGAGACCAAATTTCCCCTAAGCTCACAATTGAGGAGTCTGTGGACCCAGAAATTTGGTTCAGATCCATCCTTACCAAAAATAAAACCAGAAAATAGTTTAAAAATTTGTTTCTCTGCATTACATGATGTATTTTTTTCTCCTTGCTAAGCTACGTGCTTCCAGACACCAGTAAGAAGAGTTACCAGAAGACCAGAGTTATTAAAAGAGACCCAAACCCTGTTTTTAATCACACTATCGTGTACGATGGATTCCACACAGAAGATCTGAAAGATGCCTGTGTTGAACTGACTCTGTGGGATCATGAAAAACTAACCAATCACTTCCTCGGAGGGATCCGGCTGGGCCTTGGGACAGGTAATTGGATGCTTATTTGAGTCAGTAGATTTTTTTTTTCCTTTAAATTCAATTTTGTTGATTATTGTCACCGCTCTACTAAGCCATAGAACATGATGGGGCCTTCCAGGTCAGCTTCATGTTGGAGGAAACATCAGTGACGAGTGTGGGTGTATTCCAAGTGTAACTTGGATTTACATGCACACACCAGTCCTGGGTCAGAGGTGGTCACAAATGGCATGCTGGCAAACCCCTCTTTCAGGAATCTCAGCCCAGACACCAATATCCCTCCCAATTTTCTCATGGGCTAAAGTGGGATGGGCCTGCCCCCAGAGGGTGGGAGGGTGGGGGAGTTGCAGAGAGAGTTTGTCCTGCACTCACCCTGATGCAGCAACTCCTGTTGGAAGGGGCTGGCTGGGCTCTGCTCCAACATTCTGAGCATGTACCAGGCTCGGAGAGGGGCCAGGAAAGGCCCGTGGGGAGGCAGACATGGTCTCAGAGCAAGGAGCAAATTAGAGAGCACAGGAGGAGGGGAAGCAGGTTGCAATGCCTGGAGCAGGGAGTCAAGCCCAGCCAGCTCTGCAAGACCGGAGCCATTTCAACCAGGACAGAGGGTTTTTATAGGTGAAAGCAGGACAGTCCTGCAAAACCTGGGACTAATACCTGGATCCTAGGAAGCAACTCCATCCCAAGAACTGGCTCTACTTCTGTTTGCAACAGCTCCCCCAAATAAAGTGCAGCACTTCTCCATTGACTGAATAGTGCTTGCACATTAAGAAAAAGAACTTGTGTATCCGCACCACCGGGTAATTCCCTCCTATAACAATATATTGACATTTACAAGTGAGACCAATAATGAATACCTTACAATGGCGTTGGATGCACACTGGGTACTCATGGTGCACAGTCAGTGCGGAGATTATGGTAGCTGGAAATAAAGCACAAAATGGAAAAGTGTAGACTGCTGGACATAAATATTGTTAGATTTATTTGGATCACAGTAGTGCCGACAACCCCCCATGAGATTGGCACCCCATTGTGCTAGATGCTGTATAAACATGTTAAGAGACAATCTCTGTTTACAGTCTAAGGTCCAATTCAGGCAGGCACTTAGACATGTGCCCAACTTCAAGTGTGTTATTTCACCAGGATTACGATGCTTAAAGTCAGGGACATGCTGATGTATTCTGCCACTGTGGCTCCTAAATAGACCAGATAGACAAAGGGTGGGATATAGCTGATGTCCATGTTTCTATACCAAGATTTCTATATGGACCTCCATTAGAAATTGTGTCTTCTGACACAGTGCTTCGCTGGCCTTCACTTGGATAGTCGGCCTTTGTTGCCTCTTCGCTTCAGTTTCCATCTTACTCCCCCCACCCCTTTTCAGGGGGAGATCTTCATAGAATCTTAGAAATGAATGGCTGGAAGGGACCTTAAGAGCCATCAGTCCAGCCCCCTGCTCTGAGGCAGGACCAAGTAGACCTAGACCATCCCTGACAGGTGGTTGTCCAACAGATTCTAAAAAACTTCCAGTGTTGGGGATTCTACGGCCTCCCTTGGAAGTGTGTACCAGAGCTTAACTACCCATACTGTTAGGTTGTTTTTTTCCCCCTCGTATCTAACATAAATCTCCCTTGCTGCAGATTAAGCCCATTACTTCTTGTCCTACCTTCAGTGGACATGGAGAACAACTGATCGCTGTCCTCTTTATAACAGCCCTTCACATGTTTTGAAAACTGAGGGGGGACCTGATCACAATCTTCTTTTCTCAGGACTAAATATGCCCAGATGTATTTAACCTTTCCTCATAGGTCAGGTTTTTTAACCTTTTATCATTTTTGTTGCTTTCTTTTGGATTCTCTCCAACCCCACATCTTTCCTGAAGTGTGGTGCCCAGAACTGAACACAGTACTCCAGCTGAGGCCTTGCCAGTGCCGAGTAGAGTGGGACAATTACCTCTTGTATCTTACATATGACACTCCTGTTCATATGCCCCAGACTGACATTAGCCTTTTTTTTTTTTTTCAACTTCATCACACTGACTCGTATTCAATTTGTGATCCACTATAATCCCCAGATCCTTTTTCAGCAGCACAGCCAGCTAGCGGCTAGTCCCCATTTTGTAATTGTGCATTTGTTTGGGGGGGTTTCCTTCCTAAGTGAAGTATTTTACACTTATCTTTATTGAACTTATCCTGTTGATTTCAGAAAGATTTTCCTAATTTGTCAAGGTCACTTTGAATTCTAATCCTGTTCTCCAAAGTGCTTATGGCTCCTCACAGCTTGGTGTCATCTGCATATTTTATAAGCATACTCTCCACTCTATTGTCCAAGTCATCTTGCCTTTACACACATAGTTGACGTAAAAAATGTTGCCTCCTAATGCAGAGATTATAATCAACATTATTGATGCTAAAGAAATGAATTCCATTCTGTTGAAATCTGTTCTGTGCCTTTTTCTGATGGTGCTCATTGTGGGCTAGCTTGCAGCGTGTCCCACATTTAGGCCTCGGCAGATTTTATTTTTCTACATGAAACTGTTAAAGTGCAACAAGTATAACTCACAAAAATGAATGCAGTTTAGAGTTCTATTATTAGACCAGGAAATTGTTACAGGAGGCCTTGCTGAGAGGGAAGAGGCAGAGGAAATTTCAATGGGTTATAATACAGGATGAACAGTTCCCCAGGGGTTGTTTGGAAAACGTTTGTAGCAGTTGGAAGATCTTCCTCTCAGACCTACTTAACAGTGTGGGACTTGCCAGCACACCTTCTGTGTTCTGTCTCCTAACATGTCACCAAGAGTGTTATGAAGTTCCCAACTGTGAAATAGCAGCTACAACAAGCTAATAAACAAGATATAAAAATATCACATTCGGGATTCACTGTTGCCAATATGATATGGTCCAAATTCCAACATTTCTCTGGTTGGCAGTGGTATAGAATCATAGAAGTATAGGACTGGAAGGGATCTCAAGAGGTCATCTAGTCCATTTCAACCCCACCCCCATGCTGAGGCAGGACCAAGTATATTTAGACCATCCCTGACAGTCATATGTCTAACCTGTTTTTAAAAACCTCTAGTGACAAGGACTCCACAATCTCCCTCGATAACCTGTTCCAGTACTTAACTATCCTTATAGTTAGAACATTTTTCTTACTCTCTAACCTAAATCTCCCTTGCTGCAGATTAAGCCCATTCCATCATGTTGTACCTTCAGTGGACATGGAGAATAATTGATCACCATCCTCTTTATAACAGCCTTTGACATATTTGAAGACTGTTATCGGGTCCCCTCTCAGTCTTGTCTCAAGACTAAACATGCCCAGCTTTTTTAACCTTTCCTCGGATGTCAGGTTTTCTTAACATTTTATCACTTTTGTTGCTCTCTCCAGTTTGTCCACATCTCTCTCAATGTATGGTGCCGAGAACTGGACATGGTATTCCAGCTAAGGCCTCTGTTATCTCAGTTAGACTTTTTTTTTGCACCTGCATCACATTGTTGACTCGTATTCAATTTGTGATTCACTATAAGACCTGAATCCTCTTCTGCCGTACTACTGCCTAGCTAGGTACTACCTATTTTGTAACTTTGCACATGATCTTTTTCTTACTAAATGGAGTACTTTGCACTAGTCTTTATTAAATTTCATCCTGTTGATTGCAGACTAATTCTTCAATTTAAGATGATTTTTAATTCTAATACTGTCCTCAAAAGTGCTTGAAACCCCTCCCAGCTTAGTGTCACCATCCACAAATTTTATAAGCAGTCTCCTCTCCCTTATCCAAATAATTAATGAAAGTATTGAACAATGCCAGACCCAAGACTGACCCCTGAGCGATCCCACCATATACACCTTCCCAGTTTCACAGTGAACCATTAACTACTCTGAGGATGATCTTTCCACCAATTGTGCATCCACCTTTTAGTAATTTCATCTCAACCACATTTCCCTAGTTTGTTTATGAGAATGTCATGTGAGACTGTGTCAAAAGCCTTAGTAATATCTACTGCTTCCCCCTGTGCACTAAGCCAGTAGCCCAGTCAAAGAGGGCAATTAGGTTGGTTTGGCATGATTTGTTCCTGACAAATCCATGTTGGCTATTACTTATCACCCTATTATCCTCTGATGCTTACAAATTGATTATTGTTTGAACTTAAAGCCAAGTGCTAGGTAAATGAGAATTGCCAGAGTAATTGAATTGGAATTAAATGTACACATTCTTACAGTATCAAAAACTTGATTTCTATATGAAAGAAATGTAGGCCAGAGTAGCTCTGGATCGCTACCAGATAGAATGCCCCAGGATTCAGTAATATTCTGAATGAGTCCTAAAATATCTTGGTTCATTCACATTCATATTTTGATGCATCTTTAAAGTATAGTTTTAAGGGAGGCTTTTGGAGAAATTGGGTTTGTGCCTTATTTTGCTGCTTCATTGTTATCTGTTTATCATTTTATCTCACACTAGCACCCAGAGGCCCCAGTTTGGATTGGGTTCCAGTTGTCTTGGGCACTGTGCAAACATACAGAGGCAGTCCTTGCCCAAAATGTTCATGTTATATGGCCCAATCCCGCAGACACTAAGCACGTTTTAACTTTAAGCAAATGGGTAATTCTGTTGACTTCAATGGGGCTACTACTTGTCTGCTTAAAATTACATGTGTGTAAAGTGTTTGCAGGGTATGAGCTTAAACAGAGGAATCAAATGGCGGGTAGTGGAAAGGGATATAATATAAAGGTAAACATGATGAATGGTGATGACAGAAATATAATATGCAAAAAAAAAAAAGGCATAAAAGAGTTTTTTAAACTTTTTTTTTTTTCTGCTTGGATTTTTACCTTTTAAAATATCAGGAATGTCAAGTCTGGTGTTCACTCGTTTTGCTCCAAGACCTGGGGCCTCCGCATGTATGCATTCTGAGGTCTTAGGAGTCAATTAAACTAGGGCTGTTAAAGATTTAACAACAGCATCCTTTCTCCAAAATGTTCATTAAGCATTGGTGTTAATACACATTTAACAACACCAAAAGGTTTTCAACAGTCTGATTTTTAAAAATCCCTTGTCTTATTAGCAGAGCTTTCAATCTCTTGAAACCTTGTGATACCATCATTTCACTAGTGCTTCCAAGGTAGACAAGCGATGAATTGCTGGTCTAAAACAGGCAAAAAACACAAACCTCCTTCCCCCCCCCCCCCCCCCCACACACTCACAACAAATTCCTTTTAAAAACAGAATTTTTAAGGCCTTCTTTATGATCAAAAAAAGGCAAGAAAGGTATGAGCCCAATATAATTTTTCTTTGCAAGTTGCATTTAAGGGACTTCTGACTTTGGGCACTTAAATTGACTTTGGCCTGACATTCACAGTCTCAGCAGTGGAACAGTAAGTGTTCAGGGTGCACAGCACTCCTCCGGATTGGACCCCCAATGAAGGACTAGATTACATTTAAATATTCTTGCATGTAATAGAAACCTCTTCTGCAGCTCTTGCCATGATCCCCTCCTTCTTGTTCTTTCTAAGGCACTAGCTACGGTATCTCCGTGGACTGGATGGACTCCACACAGGAGGAAGTGGCCTTTTGGCAGGAAATGATGTCAGCCTCCAATGAATGGATTGAAGGA
Source organism: Emys orbicularis (assembly GCF_028017835.1). NCBI lineage: Eukaryota > Metazoa > Chordata > Testudines > Emydidae > Emys > Emys orbicularis. The sequence continues at coordinate 17,534,528 of NC_088691.1, read as the reverse complement.
TCGCTGCCGCTGCGCTCACTGGCAGGGAGGAGGAAACTGAAATGAAACTTCTGTTGTACAATTAAAACTATGAGCATATTCATTAGAATTGGGAAGCTCCCTGTGACCAGGGAATGGAGCCCCTCCCCTACCTGCACAGGTGTCAGGTTAATTAGATAATGATTGCATTGTGCTTTAAAGATGGTAGGTGCTAAGTGGTGTTAATCCCCCAGTAGAGGATTTAGAAGATGCTAAACTGATGCTATGCTTGATCTTAGCAAGAGGCCAATGGTTACTTTTGTTAATCATTTATATACTCTATCTTATATTTCATTAGACTCTCAGTATATTGGCAGGGAAGAAGTGTAAATATTTTTTTTTTATACAGGGTTTATTTTGTTACTGGATTTTTGTGCTGATTTTCTGTGCAGTGAGACAGCTGTAATAAAGCTGCAGCTTGGCATTATCCATATTCCCTTTCACGTGGTACGCTTCATACTGGCTGCAGGATTGCAAGCATCATCTCAAAATGGGACCTTTCCATCTGTCACTGATAATGTGGCAATGGCCCAGAGGAAAAATCCACTTTAGATTGCTTTGAGATCCAAGGTGAACCTGCAGAAAGAGGACTGTTTGGAGCAGACAATGTAGCAACATGACTAAGATATCAGAGAAGAATTCAATAAATTTAATTCCATACTGTTTTTATTTGGAAACGAGGAATGATGGTCTTTCAGCTAATGTACCAGCCCAGTAGATACAGGTTCTATTCCCAACCCTGCCACAAACTTCCTCTGTGACCTTGGGCAAGTCACTTAAAGGAAAACGGCAGTGGAATATAAATTAGTTTGCACTCAGCCAAATACAAAATATGATTAAATCACTGCTGGGCCAAATCCGTTCTTTCAAATGCCTTGTGTATATAAAACATTAAGTATGAAATTAAGATGTGTAGCAAGCAGCCTTTCTGTCAGACTCATGAGGTATATCAAGAAAGGTCAAAACTGCAGCCAAGGAGAGGAGGGAGATTTTTGGAACTGATGGGAAAGGTAAGTATTCCATGACTGTACATACTGCACCAAAGTAACAAGTTACATAGTAAAAAGAGCTGGCGAAATCTCCCACTGCTCCCTGTACCTCTGGCTACTTCTTTGATCTTCCTTTCTCTCGACTGATGTCAACAAGTTGCGGTCTGTGTTGGCGTTATCATTAAATAGCAGCTTTTGGGGATTTTGCATCTATCCAGTGCATATCAGTAGAGATTTTGCAACAATTTTAAATGCAGGTTTGTAATTTTCCTCTTTAAATGTACATACTCTGATTAAATAGAATGATTTCCCTCAGGTACCAAATGATCTCCTTACACCTATCGTTAGTATGGTCTGAGTAATCCTATATATACAAAATAAAACAGAGGCAATGCCACTAAACAGAATCATACTTGCCTAGTCCAGAGTGGTTACTCTTGGAGAAATTTCTTCTCTAGGTATCTGACCTTTAAAAGCAATTTGCAAGGCTGAGTAGAGCTGGTTGAGAAATGTGGGGGGAAATCACGAAAACCGTTGAAGTTTGTTTTCCTTTTGAAGGGTTCAAAACTGATGCCTTTTTGGGGTTTTGTGGATTTCTTAATTTCCATTTTTTTTTAAATTATTTGTTTACCAAAGCACCTGTCTTAGATTACCACAGACTTTCAGCTTACCAAAAAACAGGTCATAAGTAAGTGATAGAGAACATTTTTGATTAAGAATATCAAGACACTTTTTTTTTTTCCACAAACCCTGAAAAGTTAAGTTGATGTAGGTAGCTTTTTCATTAAATTCATTTTAGTAAAACAATCCTTTAACTTTTGACCAATGTTAGAAAAATGTTGGCCAACTGTAGTGTTGAAGCACTAAGCAATAGCCCATAGGACAGTGGTCCCCAACCTTTTTCATCTGGCAGGTGCCAGGCGACGAGCCACGGAGGACCGTGGCAGCGGACGAGCATCCGCCGAAATGCCGCTGACAAGCAGCAGCATCCAGAGGCGTCGCCGCTGAAATGCTGCCGAAAATCGGCGGCATTTCGGCGGCGACGCCTCTGGATGCTGCTGCTTCTCGGCAGTGTTTCAGCGGATGCTCATCTGCCGGCCAGTACGCCGGCGCACTTAGACCCGCGTTGGGGACCCCTGCCATAGGAAAACAAGATCAAATGAAGAGAACAAGATACTAAAGATTGTCTGAGTCGCAATCTGGTTCACTTCGCTCACACAAATTATCCCATTGACTATCTCTGAAGTGTGAACAAAAGGAGCTAGATTGGCCCCATGGTTGGGATTGGCTCAATTTAAAATCTTAACTTTACTACCCTGAGTAGCCTTGTTGGTTTCAATGAAGTTACTCAGAGTGGATTCAGGTACTTTTACATTGAGTAATGCTTTACTCCATGGATAGTGCTATCAGAGTTGAGAGGATTACTCCTTGGCTAAGGTGCTACTAAACCCGAGTAAAGGTATGAACATCTGGCCTATAACACACTGATTTTCTGCTTACATAGGAGCAGATTCTGATACTCTTACTGTTTGAATAGTACCTTACTCTGAGTGGTCCCACTGACTTCTGTGGGACTATCTGTGGAGTGAAGTGCTATTTATTGTCAATAATGGGTATCAACATTTTGGGCCATAATGTAAATACATACTTGTTTTTCCTTTCAGTGATTTACAGTGTTTGTACATTTGTGATGAATGTGCCAAAACCGCTGTTTACACACACATGAACTTTTCAAATTACTTTTTAAGTATTTATTTGATATTTGCATTAGCTCTACACCCAAGATTCAGTTCTTTCCTAATATGGTTCCAACAAAGTGAAATAATCATTGTTACAGGGCCAAGTTCATCCCTGGTGTCAAAATTTGGATGAGTTTGGCCCAAGCTATTGTGATCTATATATTTTTTGTTTTTGTTTTTTAAGGTTGCATTGGGTTTTGGGTGGTGGTTGTTTCTTGTTTTTGTTTTGTTTTTTTGTAAATTAAGCCCTGATTAATTTCAGAAGCTTTTTGTATTTATTAGCACATCAGAGTAAAAGATTACACCGCCAGGCATAATACAGTGGTAGCATAGTCATGTGTAATGTAGGAGGTCATATCTGCTTCACTTAATAAACAGAAAGCACTTTATCAGCAAAAATGCAAGGCACTTTGTCACATGTCAGTGTCATACATAGGAGTGGAGGAACCTGTAGCAAATAAAAGATTAATGGCCATTGGTATGTGTTTTACATTGACATTTGTAATCTGTGAATTCAACCTGTAAGAGGTAAAATATCTATATGTTATAGGCTGCTATAGCACAGGTCCATGTTAACATGCGCTACAGAGTAATTTGGAAATAATAGATCAAAAGGCTTCTGATGGTATTTATTATTTTTTTTGTATGATGGACTAAACAAACTCCCTTCAAAAGAGAGGGCTTTTCTTATACATAGTAAATATATTTAGGTCCATAATTCCCCTGGATATAAACATTCAACTTCGTTGAAGTCACGTGTGTCTTTGCATGCAGCTGAAACCGAAGTTATGGTCCTTAGGGCTAGATCCTGCAACCACCAATTACTGGTGGGACACAAGTAATCCTATAGTCCGGAGTAGGCCTACGTGTGTGGGTTACAGGATCTGGCCCTTTTTTAAAATGAAAAGGTTAATATCGTGACTAGAGCTGGGCAAATTCTGCAGGAAAAACTCCCCGTGACCCTTCTTCTGCACTCAAGAATGAACGTGCTTATGCCTCTTTCGTATCTGCTTTTTGCAGATATCTTGCGAGTGAATTTACAAGCAGGAGCGTTTTGCTCAAGTAGCAAATTTTTAATTCACCAATAGCAAGATGTGCAGAGGAAGCCAGATTATAAGAAGTTTTGCTCCTCCAGTCAGGAAACAGAAGCATACCATGTGACCTGCGTCTAATCAGACCTGCTCAGATTGTTAACCAACTACTTGGAACAAACAGCTCATGAACAATCTTTGGGCAAATTACCAGCAATAATTCGGTGAATAATCTTGAAGAGGATCCAGGGAATCACTTTCTGTACTTGGATAGGAAAAGTCAACATTTGTTAAGTAAAGTATTTGCCCAGCTCTAATCTTGACCAAGACTGAGAAAAGCAAAACTGATCTTATTGTGAAACTTATAAGCTGAAGAGAGAAATATTAGTAGACCCCCAACAACATAAATCTATGTAATAAGATGTGTTTAAAGAAGAAATACGGTATTTTGTGGGCTGGTTAAATAAACCAAAAGGAATTTGTAAAACTGACCTGTGTGTGTGTGAGAAACAAAATCAATAAACCACACTTCAGTTCCTGATAAGTGTATATTCAGTGTAGTTGTTCTTAGTTACTAACATCTCCCCTATTTATTTACATTTTTCCCATCTCTAAGGTATATTAGTCATGTTTGGTTTTTGCAGGAGGATTGTTCCGTGTGTGTGGTGTTCACAGTGGCAGCTGATGTCAAGAAGCTTGTCAGAAAGACACTGGGTCACTCGTTAAAATGTCACACTAAAATATATTTGCAAAGCCCTTGTAAGGTCTGGGAACTGGGTGTTACGCCCAATGGTTGATGTTGAGTGTGAAGATCACCACTGCAGAGCAGCACCTTTTCCCCCTGCAGCTAGTTCTATTTCATGAATGCCAGAAAAAAAGCACTAGAAGACCATTAGATCAGTGTAACGGAGATCTGGATTTTGACCCGTTCCTGCCAGTTTTCAGATACAGGGTTTTGACAGTGAGCCTGATTCTGGATCTTAGGGCAAGTCGCTCCATTGAAGTTTACACCAGCATAAAAGTGGTGTGAAATCAGGCCCAACACAGTAAAGATTTCTCCTTCAAAAGTACCAAGCAGGCACAATTATACTGAATGATGGAACCATTTCTGAAACGGAGATTCCATCTGTATGGGGTCTGGGCTCCTCCATGATTGCTCTTATATGTCTAGAAAGCACCAGGCCTCAGGGGCCTTGCCTGATGAAATTCATCCTAGGGTACTTAAGGAATTAATGGAAGCAATTATCTTTGAGAACTTTTGGAGGTGCTAGAGGATTGAAGAAGGGCAAACGTAGTACTTATCTTTAAAAAGGGGAACAAAGAGGACCCGGGAAATCATAGACCAGTAAGCCTAACTTCAATACTGGGAAAAGATACGAGAGCAAATTATTGAACAATCAATTGCTAAGCACCTAAAGGATAAGAGGGTTATAAGGAATAGCCAGCATGCCTTTGTCAAAAACATAGCTTGCTAAACCAACCTAATTTCCTTTTTTTGACAATGCTACTGGCTTAGTAAATGGGGGGGGAAGAAGTAGATGTGATCATATTGGTTTTAGTAAGGTTTTGATACAGTCCCACATCCCATTCCCATAAGCAGACAAGGGAAATGTGGTCTTGATTAAATTACTATAACGTGGGTGCACAATTTATTGTAAGATCAAACTCAAAGACCAGTTCTCAATAGTTCACTCTCAAACTGGGAGGGTGTATATAGTGGGATCCCTCAGGGGTCAGTTCTGGGTCTGCTATTTGTTCAATATGTCCGTTAATGACTTGAATAAGAGAGAGGAGAATAGGCTTATAAAACTTGCAAATGACACCAAGGTAGGAGGGGGTTGCAAGCACTTTGGGGAACAGGATTAGCACTCAAAACAACCTTGACAAATTGGAGAACTGGTCTGAAATCAACAAGCTGAAATTCAACACAGACAAATGCCAAGAACTATGCTTAGGAAAGAAAAATCATATGCACAATTAGAAAATGGGGAATAACTGACTAGGCAAAGAAGAATCTGGGGGTTAGAGTGGATCACAGATTGAATAGGAGTTAATGTGATACAGCTGCAAAAAAGGCTAATCTCATTGTGGGGTGTATTAACAGGAGTGTTGCATGTAAGACATGGGATGTAATTGTCCTGCTCTCCTCAGCACGGGGTGAGGCATCAGCTGGAGTATTGTAGCTAATTCTGCATGCAACACTTTAGGAAAGATGTGGACAAAGAATGCAAAAAAGGTTAGAAAACCTGATATATGAGGAAAGGTTAAAAAAATCTGTGCATGTTTAGTCTTGAGAAAAGAAGACTGAGGGGGAACCTGATAAGTCGTCAAATGTGCCAAAGGATGTTATAAAGGGGTGGGGGCTCATGCTACAGGGATAGCTCAGTGGTTTGAGCATTGGCCTGCTAAACCCAGGGTGGTGAGTTCAATCCTTGAGGGGGCCACTTAGGGATCTGTGGCAAAATCAGTACTTGGTCCTGCTAGTGAAGGCAGGGGGCTGGACTTGATGACCTTTCAAGGTGCCTTCCAGTTCTAGGAGATAGGATATCTCCATTAATTTTAATTTTTTTTTTTAAATTTACAATGCCATTTGTAAAATGGAAACACATTAATAACACACAGCCACAAAACCCCCAATACTGTGTCGAACCAAGTAGTTGCGCTTCTGATAAAAGCGTAGCTGATGGAATAATCATGTGTTGTGTTTAGTCTCAGCCCAGGATTTCAAAACACATGCCAGCTGCATTGGCCCTTAGCCCATTGTAGGGCCCGTTCACAGCTCATCGCAACACTGCCGTTGACTTCAGTCGAACAAATGTGTAGCATCCCTAAGCTGACCTTGCAGACTGCCAGCAAGCCAAAGTAGCGTTCCAGCTCTAAAAAAGTGATTGATGGCACGTCTCGAAGGGGAAACCATAGAACCATTTTCTAACAACGTAAATAGCTAAAGGCAGGCTGCACGGAGAAAACTTGCTACACCCTCCCCTCCCTTCATTATTAATTCTTCCTGATGTGTGGGGCTTCTTTTATGTATGAAGAGATCCTGTGCTCTCACTGGAAAGACCTGCAGGGCTACAAGGGCATAATATTCCTGATGGAGGCTCTGCTCTTGGATTTAATCTGAGTTTTAGCTGGCCAGCTGGAATCCTTGAATGGGAAAACTGCCACGTAGACCAATCAGCCTGTGCCGTTTTGAACATTGTCTGAAATAAGGGACCCGACCGCAAACCTGCAATACACTGAGCAATGGTTGGTAATTCATTTTCAGGGACATCAGTATTTTGCTAGGGAGCCTGGGGCTCTTTTTGAGAAAACATACTGTGAGTCCTTCCTTTATTTGACTAATGGGGCTAGACTAAAACGTACGCTGCACACCGTATGGCAGGGCACCATACAATAAGTTCTAGTACTTTAACAAGAGACAGGGCCAAACTGACACCCTGTGTAATGCTACTGCGGTCAATCGCATGATATCTGTCCTGGGACGGTGTGAGCCCTTCAGGCTCCAGGGCTGTCACCTTTAACCATCATAAAATGCGCTTTAAAAAATAAACAGTAAGTTTAGTGGAGTATGTGGGCTCAATTCTCAGTTGCTTTAGGGCGCCCTTGTACCTTTGTCTTCATACTTGTCAGTAAAGGCCCTGCAAACTGTTGGTGTCATCGAACTAATAATCCTCTTACCATCTTCTTGCTGCTTCTGGCTATTACAATGGCAAGCAACAGTTGGCGCTTCTCGTGTACGAACATTTGCAGTTCTGTCTGTACTATAATCGGTCTTGGCTTCACAGCTGCCAGGATGTGTCTAATTTAGCAGGGGATTTACTTGTGTAACGAGCTAATAAATTGTCTGTTGCAGATAGTTAATTTTAATCAAATCCATCACATTGATCTATTTGTCTATAATGCACCAGCAGCTGGTCGGTCAGCATCTACACAGGGCCTGATTCTGCTGTGATTTGCACCAGTGTACACCAGGACGAAATCCCATGGAGTTTAGTGTACGTGAAAGGAGAATCAGGGTCCAAATTCAGAGCCAGTGTAAGGTGCAGCTTGAGCAGCCTGACTGCTTAGTGGGTGTCATCCGAGTGGGTGTAACTGACTATCCAAGGCAGTGGCGAATCAGCCCTCAAAGCGTATAGACTCACCACGGTTTTTCCCTGTAGACCCGACTCTACTCTCTCAGCAGCGTGAATCAGGTGGTAACTCCAGGAAGACAATGGAGTTACATTGGTGAAAAAGAGATCAAAAGCAGGTCCTATGTTTCCCAGTTGTGGAATCTGGTTATTCTAGTCCTTAGACTGGTGAAAGCTACATTTAATTATAAAGTTGCACTTTTCCAGACAGCGTTGTGAGCAGAGGGGCAGGGTGCCGTGTTGTGAGGCTCATGCACAAACAGCGCTGCAGTAACGTATGCTTGATTGATTTTATTTTTTAGTATCCTTGGAAACCAAAAGGGCATTAAAATTGCATGGAGTATACGGTGCCGAGCAGGGTTTTATGTATTCCTGTGGTAGTTCTGCCATCAGACTGGAGATGGCTTAAATCTCCAGCTGCCAATTAGTGGGTGTAAAAAGCACTGGCTGTTTATGAGGGCCATAAATCATGGCTAAATGGTACAATATTTGGAGCAAAGGGCCCTAGTAAATATCAGTGTTGAGGTCCTGGCTGGGGCTTTGGCCTTTAGCCATCGCTGCCCATGGGTCAATAGCGCCTCTGCGTGCGGTGACAGGGTTTTACCGCACTGCCACAATGTGCCGTGTTGTAACGGAGACAAAGACAGTGGTTTCCTTCTAAAAGGAACCTCCCATTTCAAACAATCACAGCACTACCAACAGTGCTGATGGTGGCACTGCCCTTTCGGTGAGAGACATGTTCTCATTGCTCCAGAGGCACATAGTGATGGTGGCCAATCAAGTCACAACACCGTAGTACCACGAGGATAACGTCCCCACTGAAGCAAAACTCTCCTTTCAAGGGAGCCAGGATTTCACTGCCAGCTTTTTGACCAGGATGATTAAATTTGTGCGCTTCCCTCAGAATGGATCCCATCTCTGCTGTCAAAGGCCCCAACCCACGAACCTTTACTCACTTGAGTGATCCCACCGGAGTAAGCACTAACCGCAGGAGCGGACACCATGAATGCTCCTTTAGGGCTAGCCCTGGGGAGAGGCCCTCCCTCCGCCCCAGCATTCAATGGAGTCCAGACACCACCCGCAAATGTTTCTAGCGTAATTAACAAACTTAAAAGCAAACCGATGTAAAAACCCTGGCAGCTCTTTGCTGTTCCCCTCCTTTTCATAGCTATACTAGCACAGGTCTGCCTAGAGTGTCTGATGTCAGTGTGGAGTCTCCCCGCATCCTTGTGTTTATGCTCAAATTTCTGCGAAAAAAATATAAACCCTGTTTTTCCAGTGCGCTTTTAAAAAAGTGTCTCATCAATCAAGTTTTAGCAATTTAGCAGCGGCACTTAATTATAATTCTGTCTTTTTATTAATCAACCATTTCAATTAATTTTCAAACCACTTCCAAATACTGTAGCAAACGTTATTAAACAAAAGCATTAAACTCAGAAGTTAGTGTCTCAGCAGCAGCATCAAGTGATAGCAGATCATGGGTTCTCAGGCTGGAGACTGACTCCCAGGGCATCACAAACAGGTTTTGGGGGCAGGGAGAGGGGGTCATGCCACCCTCCTATTCTCGCTGGCTAGATGTTGTATTATGGGGAGGGGGTCACAGAATGGAAAAGCTTAAGAAACACTGTAGCTGCTCATGCCGTGAATCATAAGGTTCTGAGCCTGCAAAGCTATACGCACCTGTTTGTTTCTGCTCCCTGGAGTAGGCCCTTTGAAGACCATGGACCTACCCATGTGACAGAGGTATGCATGTGTGAAAGTGTTCCCAGGATCAGCTATCCCTTGCTCTGCCTCACCTAGAAAAACCAGCTTCATTTCAGAAAATGGGTGTTTCCCATTAGCTCGCGCCACAGGAAGAGTAACACAGGCACCAATTCTGGCCATTGCGTGAGCTAACTTGCAGCTCAACAGTCTCTGGGGAAGAGACAGCAAGTTATCTATAGAACGGTGGGGACACGCTTGTTGCACTCATTGAAGGACGTATAGTGTTCCTAAATCGGAGAGACTTCTCCTTTGCCATAGGGCTGCGATGGCTGAGGAGAACTGCTACAGCACAGCTGCTTGCTAACCTCACAGCGAGCCATGTGAGCGACAAGGTGGGTGAGGTAATATCTATTGGACCATCTTCTGTTGGTGAGAGAGACAGGCTTTCGAGCTTACACAGAGCTCTTCCTCGTCGTCTTCTTCTTGAGACCTGAAGAAGCGCTCTGTGTGGCTTGAAAGCTTGTCTCTCTCATCAGCGGAAGTTGGTCCAATAAATGCTATTACCTCACCCACTTTGTCTCTCTAATATCCTGGGCCCAACATGGCTACAACACCGCACAGTAGCAGCAAGAGATGTTCAGAATGGGCCTGCTTACATTTTCAGCACAAATACCTTCCTTGTAAACATGTTCCCATAGCACTTACCATGTATCACCTCCGCAGGAAAATCTGGACTCTCCAGAGCACTTTTGCCAGCTGTTTGGTTCTCTGGAACTCTGGTAGTTGAGCGGTGGCACCCAGTGCTGGCACATGGTTGGACACTCGCAGGATGAGTGTGCTTAATGATGAGACAAGAGTCAAAGCAGAGGCTTCCACTGCTGGGAGGTTGGGGGATTTATTTGGTTGCAATGAGAAATGTTCATTTGGGGCAGGGGAGGGGGGCATTTTCATTTACAGGAGAGTAGTGGGCCCCCTTGTTATGCCCCGTGTTGGTTCTCTCTTGTGAGCAGGAAAGTTCGCTTCTTATTTATTTGTAAGATGTCTTCTGCATCTGTGGTGCCCCAGATCTGTTCTTGCTCTCATGAAGGCCAAGGAGAGCAGGATTGGGGCCTGAGTGGACAGGCAGTTCTGGGGTGGTCCCTGTGCCAAAAGGAACCCTTAGCCCCTGTCCCCTGAGTTTGAGTGTGAGACAGGGCCGGCTCTGGCTTTTTGGCCGCCCCAAGCAAAAAAAACAAAAACAAAAAACAAAAACCTGCGGCGCGGCCGGAGCGCGGGTGCAGGGGGACCGGCTGGGGAGGGGGGAAGGGGCAGGGAGCGGGCGGGAGAGAGAAAGAAGGGGGCGGCCAGGGCTACAGCAGGGGCGCTGCCACGCGGCCCCTCCCGCTGCGCCGCCTCCTGCCGCCTGCCGCGAGGGCTCTGCTCCGGTCGGCGGGGAGGGAAGGAAGAGGACTGCCCTGCAGGGCGCTCTGGTTCTCCGCGCCGCCGCCCCCTACAGGGATGCCGGAGCGGAACAACAACAACAACAAAAGCGGCCGTGCCGCCCTAGGATTGGGCGGAATGCTGCCTCGAACAATCTGCCGCCCCAAGCAACAGCTTGCTCAGCTGGTGCCTGGAGCAGGCCCCGGTTTGAGACAAGCAATGCACCCCAGCAGCTCAAAGCTGCTGCTGAAATGGCAGAGCGGTGTGACTCTTGTGAAGGCCCCTCCTTGTTCGCAGCAAGAATGCTGCAAGACAGCAAGTGTGCATTTTTCCCCGCTGCCTTTACCATTTGGCTCAGCCCCTGCCCCTCTGCTGCACTGAGTCACGCCCAGGGCTGGGTTTTCAGACAGGCTCGTTGTTTGTAGACTGGGTAACTTTACAACAAGCGTAGCCTGAAGATGTCTGCGGGCACCAGATGCAGTGTGGGACGTAGAGACGCCTGCCGCTTCATTACAGCCTCTCTCAGGGCTATACCAATGCATATCACTGCCCCATCGCGGCCAGGTCTCCGCCACAGTGCAATAGCAGGGCCAGCAACAAAGGAGCCATCGGCCAAGGCGCTCTGTGCAGCTACGTACCAGCTGATCAAACGCTTCCACCCACTATACTGCAATGAGCGGCAGAGTTGGCTGAATTTTGAAATGGGAGGGAGACTGGCCCCGGGGGGCAGGCTGTTCAATCAGCAGCGTCGGAGGCTATCAGGCTGTTAGGGTGCATGGTCCAGGAGCTCCAGTTCATGGCCAGCAAAGCTGCCCAGTGGGCAGAGGGAAGAGCAATTGCAACCCCCAGTGGTTGGCGTTTACCCCGTTGCATGGCCAAGGAGCGAAAGGATTTACACACACGCCCTTCAATGACTGGCTAGTTAGTCACAAATCGCTTGTGCTATTTTCAGTCGTCAGTTGATTCATCTCATTAGTGTTGGGCGAGGCAGAGGAAAACTCACTCAGCTCTCAGTGCAGGAGTGATTCCCAGTATCCTTCCTGCCTGCCACAGAGCGCAGGGGCTGTGTGTGTGTGTGGGGGGGGGGAGGGGGCACAGAAAACTCTGTCAGCTTCATGTCACAGCGTTTCCTCTGCATAGGCCCCTCAGGGAGGGAGTTTGGGGCCCAGCGAGGCGCCTGAGCGGGCAGCCTACAAACCCAATGCATGCCAGGCTTCAGCAGGAAAAGGAATGATTCAGTCCTGCCGTGCACCAGCCCCTCTGTAGAGATGGCAGCTCGTGCACAACTCCCTCAGCCCGGCTCCCATGAAAAGACCCCTCCCCAAAGGCGGTACAGGCCCGGGGCTTGTGTTAGGCCTGCCTGGCACAGTGTTAACTCCTGTGGGGATATCCATTGGGATCAGAGTAGCGCAGGCCCTGCCCCTGGAGCAGAGGGGCATGTGCAGGATCTGGGGGAAGGAGATTATGCCATGGAACTACTGCTCCCCTCCCCTCTGTACCCCCCCCCCCCCCGACACACTCAGTTCCAAGGCACTAGGAGTGCAGGGCAGCTGCAGCAAGAGGGCAGCTGGTAGAACCCTGTGCAGGAAGGCAGAACTCCTCTACCATACGTACAGGTGTTAGCACTTTACAGACAGATGCAGAGTAATTCCTGCAAACTCCTGCTGGCAGGGGCATCTTGCCCAGAAGATAGCTAGCTAGGCCCTGCCACAGTGGGGAAGAACAGACGATAGCACGTCCTGCTGTAGGAGATACGGCAAGTCCTGCTAGCGCACTCTGGTTTTGTTTCCTTATCTGCAAAATGGGGATAATAAAGCAATCTATGTGTGAAAAATGCAGTGTAAGAGTTAAGGATTAGGGCGGAAAATTTCAGCGGTGCCTATGGGCTTCGGAGGCTCGCTTCCCATTGTAATTGACGTTACGTGTTTAAACTGGCTTTGAAACTATCTAGCTATCAGTGCTTCCTTTCACTAAAGTACGGCTGCCTCTGGAGTGGCACAGCAATTCAGTGCACAGCAACACGAGCCCAGCACAGATTTGAAATGGGGCTAGAATTGCATTTTAAAAGCCCTCTGCCTGCAAAATACACTTAAAGCCTCAGCCATCAGTATGACAATAACAGCAGTCATGCTGCAGAGTAGACAGAAAAAGGGCCTCTCCTCAGGCCCTTGGCTTTTCCTGTCTGAAAACAAGTTTCTGAGTAAGGCAGGTCCTCTGTAGTTTAAAGACACTCTCAGCAAACAAATGTATGTTTTAGCTACATCCAGGCCTACAATGACTACATGGTAAGCCCCGTCCACCTGGCAGCGGGGCCTTGATCCTGGGCTGCACTACATAACTGTTCAGCTCTGCCAGCACTGGAGTGGTCCTGCGAGGGGTTAACTGTCAGCCCAATTCTGAGGCTAACATCAGTTAGTTTGAGCCAAATGCTGGCCTTGTTTCTACCCTTTGATTTCAGGGGGCTGCCAGGGCAAAAGTGAGGGAAGGAGCTAGACCCTTGTTTGCCAATATGCTAAGCTGGTTTCACGAATGTGGCTTGAGGCCATTTTCAAAGCTGGCATGAGGCTTTCCAGGCTTGCGTTAAAGAGACTGCGTGTGGGACATGAAGGGCGCTAGCAAGGAACCCTGAATCACACTGGCTGCTAGCTTATTGCCAAAGGTTTCTCCAGGTGTGCTGATGTGAATGGTGCCTCAGGGCAGCCTTGAAACTTTCTGCCATAGGCTGAACTATGCAGTTCACAAATCTTCCGCTGACCTTTAGAACAGCATTTTTTTAAAAGAACTCCTTCAGTACTCTATCATTACAGCAATGGGAAAGTCCACAGATCATTGATACGCTATGTGGCATTGTTAAGATCTCTCCTGTCCATTTATGCTCTCTGCAGATTACTGACCCGACTGAAAACGTTCACATCCTCTAGCTAGCTAGTCCGAGTAGGTATTTTGCACACTTTTGTTTCTTTTAGGCACCAGCTTTATCACTTTCCAAAATTGCCCCAGAACAAAATTTCTCGGAGGCTCTCATTCTCTTCTGCTTTCTCAGTTGCTACTAATTAACGTCTGGGCTGCCTAGCCATGCCGTTTATGGTCATCTGTATTCATGTGTCTGAAGGAAATAAAAATAAGGATATTTCCTATGACCCTACTGGCTTGTCTGGTGGGAAATACAGGCCCTGATGCTCAGGGAATTCCTCGGGATTCAGTCCCACCACGTTGAAGAAAACCACACTGGAGCTCAGTGATCAGACTGTGAACTCAGCCCTGGCTCACGTACCTGGCTCTTTTGCAGTTACCTGCCACACCCACGATACCAGGCCTGGGGACTCTTTGTTAGCTTCACCCACCTTCACATTTATGCCTCTTTCTAGTGGAGCATCCTCCCCGTCCCAGTTCATGATGCCACCTCCTCCTTCTTCATAGCTCTCCTAGGTACATTTCTTCTTGTTTCACCTACAGAAAATAAGTTAATACAGGCACACGCTAGCAACCTTGGAGCTGTCCATTTGCCTGCAGCTGAGTAACCAAGTGGTTTTATTATTGTAACCCTTGCCGTACTCATCCCTTCTCTTTTGTCTGCCATGTCCTTCAGCTGTTGTGCACTAGAAATCCTGTAAGGACAGAGGCAAGGTCTTTGTCTTTTAGAAATGCTGTAAAGTGGCTAATACACGCTGAAGTGCTCTAAAATAATGACTAATAATAACTGTAACATTAGATTCACTAGCCTTCTGTAATGTCCAAATGTAAGACACACATGGGGGTGAGGGGGAGGAGTGTGAAAAAATAGTGATAAACAGCGAGATCTGTTGTGAGGCTTAATTCACATTTGCAAAATGCTTTGAAATTGTTGGGTAAAATACAATTGATAGGTGCCAAGTATTACTGTTAACAATGCTCTGGTTAATTTAAAGCTAACCTTGATTAAAGTTTTTAATATCACGCTGTTGCCCTATTTCTGTAGCTACTTGAAGCATCCTTTCCCTCCATTCCCAAGATATTACTGAAATGAGAACTTCCTGGGTAAATATTTTAAATTAATAAATTATATATTTAAAGTCCATTAAAAATCGCTTGACATTTTTTACAGGCATAAAAACACTAACGTAAGTATTCCAAGTTAGGAAATTCACATCTGCCTAAATAAATGCCCTTGCAGTGTCACCTGGATACAGTTGTTCTTCATTTATTATTTATTACCAGGTGAGTGTTAGAGTTAGTAGAAATTTTTTAAACAAAACCAAATCTTTTTGTTCCAAAAATGTCCCTTTTTCTTAATCAAAACTATTCACCAATTGTCCACACTTTCAGCATTTGAATTTTTCATGATTCGCTACATTAAAAATTTCAATCAACATTTTTGGTGTCATTTTCAGCATACTGTTTTTCCATTTTAAAGAGTTCAGTCAAGATCAACGAGCCATTGTACTAGGTACCAACACCGGAGTTAAAGATAGTCTCCGCCCTGAGTTTATAATCTAATTAGCTTGTCCTACACGGCTCTGATGTAGGATGCAGCTATGTGGTGTTAAAGAGCTGCCATGTTCCACTCCAGAGATGGCTGCATTGCAAGTGATGGGTAAATGTGTAAAATGTTGTGTGCTCCTTCAGGATGAAAGCTACTAGCTACAGCTACTTGTTTCTGTGGTTTTGTTTGGACAGCACTAAGCATGCTGATGTTGCTCAAAAGACTATCGTTTGTTGCTTCTAGAGCCCAGGCACTATGCTCGGCACTGTGTAGCAGACAGGAATGCTCATTCAAAACATTGCTAAAATAAAAGTGGTCAAATTTAATCAATGAGTTTTGTGATATTTAAATAATTCGTCATTCGAATATTTTTCATTAGCCACTTGTTTTAAGGGTGAATATTTACAAAGATATACCAGTATAGCTATTTTATTTCAAGTACAAAGTGTTCCATTAGTTAAAAGCATCATTAAGCAGATTGTGAGCTCTTTGGATCAGCGACAGTGTCTTCTACACATGAGGACAGCACCTAGCACATTATATAAATATTAATAAATACATTAATAATAAATTATGGGGATTCCCAAAATAGAAATAATAAATCATGATAATATTAGATGTTCACTGCCAGCATGTCTAGGTGGCTGAGCCTTGCACAATGTGCCTCTTCGTTTTACCAGGCTGATCCATTTGCTAATTTCCTTTGTCTTCAGCTAAAATATGAATCTCTGTTGTGTTCGGTTTTTTGGTGAGTAGCTTCTTTTCTAGTCAATGTGGTAGAGTAAGACAAAAGGTGGCTGCTCCTCTACCCTGGGGATTACAGTAGCTGCTGATGCCAATGATGAGTCAGAGTGTTTGGTGCTGATGTTGCTGCCATTTCATCAGCTCTGTGATCCCCAGCATCCCCTATTCACCAGCTCTCCATCTTTACAACCCTGGGCATCTCTGCGACTGAAGTCCACGCTGGAGGAAGGGCTGCGATTCTTCTGTCGGCAGGGAAATGAAACCTCTTCTCTGGAGCTAGCCGGGTGCCCTTGAGGACTATCCCCTTTGGAGGCACAGAATAATAGCGCCTACGAAGCCTTCTAGCATCGGATTGTTTTTTTGTTTTAATCAAGATCGGACTTCCTGAGCCTGGAGGCTTTGATCTTCCTGTATGCAGGGTGGATTCTGTTTGGGTGAGGGGTACCGAAGAGGGGGATTCAGAACCTTTTCTTGGAGTCCTTCCTTGCTGACCTGGATTTAGGCTGCTGAGTTATAGCTCTAGATATTTGTGTTAACACAGCGAGAGGGAAAAAAAGGTTGGAGCCCTTGAATGAGAGCTGGAAATTCAACCCAACCCCCTTTTCTGCTTTTGTAACTAGGCCAGCCATTGCCAAGTTCTTTTCAATGAATTACAAAAGCATTTCTCTGCAATTGCAAAGGGAAATACGGATCAGTAGCAAAATGCATGTCGGATCCTGATTAAAAAAGCAAAACAACAAGGTGGCGAAGAGGGAAATCTAGGCGGGTTTGGGGCAAAATGGAGACCATCTGACCTTTGCATTTCCAGCAGAGACATCTTGCGTGTGTGTTGCAGAACTGGAGGCAGAGGCGGGGGTGCAATCCTGCCACCCGCATCTCCCTCGGGAAGATTTCCCAGCAGCCAGAAACCATGACTGGCCAGGGGAAGAGCGATCCCACGCATTCTGAAGGTTTCCCTGATACCCACCTTCCACGCAGACCTGCCCTTGTAGTGCTTGTATTTCTCTCCTAAATAAGAGATCCAGAACCTAGCAGCAGCGGTGAGACTGAGCCGCCCTCTGGTGGGCAGTGCGGGCGAGGCAGCGCGCCCTCTGGTGGGCAGTGTCCCTACAGCGCCCTCTGCTGGGTGCCTCCCTTGGACCCGGCTGCAGGACTGTGAGCAGAACCGCTGGGCACCTGCTGGCCGCAGAGCCTCCCTCGCATCCGCGCAGGGCTCGGCATGGGCTGCGTGGAGCGTGCCTGGTACTAGGCGCTTTGCAAAGGCTGCATTGCACCAGGCGAGCCCTGGGCGCAGCGCTCAGCGAGGCCAGACCTGGGCGCAGGGGCGAGCCGCTGGGGATAAGCATGGAAGCGATTTGGCTCTACCAGTTCCGCCTGATCGTGATCGGAGACTCCACCGTGGGCAAATCCTGCCTGATCCGCCGCTTCACCGAGGGGCGCTTCGCCCAGGTCTCGGACCCCACGGTGGGCGTGGATTTCTTCTCCCGGCTGGTGGAGATTGAGCCGGGGAAACGGATCAAGCTGCAGATCTGGGACACGGCCGGGCAGGAGCGATTCAGGTGAGAGGAGGGGCGGTGGGGTCTGTGCCCGCCCGAGCGCCGCTGGCTCGGGGAAGCGAGCTCGCCTGGGGCTGGTTTGCAGCCCGCCGGGGTGGCTCAGTTAATGCCCTGGCTGGCCGTGGTGCTGGGGTAGCGATCGAGCCTCCTGGCCGCGCAGTGCGGGCTGCAGGGGCGGCCCGGGGGAGAGGAGCCAGCCCGCTCCAGGCGACAGAGCAAAGCTGGAGCCAACCCGCGGGCCTGGCTCAGGGCCCTTCGCCCGCACCCAGCGCGGTGTAGCTCCCCGAGACCGGCCTGGCTTCAGCCGGTGCCTCCCGGAGGCTGAGCTGGAGGAGGGCGAGGTGATAGAAGCACCTAGTGTGGGACCCAACAGCGCCTGTGTTCAAGGCAGCGCCCACAGGCTGCAGGGGCCGCATCCCAGGTCTCCCTCTTTCCTTGTGACCGGACGCGGGCCTGGGCAACCATCTGACACTGGAGCAGGGAAGGCAGCAAGACCCGCCCGGGCTAGAGCAAATCTAATTGGCCTGTCTGTAGCACCCATCAGATCTGCCCCAGGGCTCGCCCCTCACTACACTGCAACCCTCAGACACCTGGACAAGGAGAAAATGCTGGTCCTTGGTTGTTGGGCCGGAGAGCAGAGCTGGCTTTTCAAGTGTGTTAGGTGGAGGGAATCTGGATTTTCCCCTTTGGCTGGGGGTGTTTTCCAGCCCAGAGTGAATGAAATTAGCTAGCAGCTGTTCACCTTTTTCTGTGAGGCCTTTGCCTTTTGCACAAAGAACTAGGTGGGTTTCCATTCAATGAGCCTGCTCTGGTTTTTGATGCAACAGAACAATACCTTCAAACCTCAGAGGTGGAATGAATGAAATTGAAAGAGTTAGTACAATTCTGATTAGAAAAAACATCATTGTTAATATGTGAAGGTTGAGAAATCAGGCCCTTGGAAGCCAGAAAAATGCAGTTAATGCTTATGCCTTGAAATATGGTCACTCGATGTCATTATGAATTATTTGTCCATTGATACTATTTTATGCAAACTGGAATTCTAAACAGTCTTTCAAGCAGCAAGATGTAGCACCATACATATCCTCTTCAGACTTGATTTGTATGTATCTGTGCAATATACTGAGCAAGCCAAAATTATAAATTGTAACACAGAGACCGAGATGTAGTTCCATTTAGAGCCAAATCCTAGTTGCTTTGTTCACGTCTGACTCCTGCTGAAGTCAATGGCACAGAGAAGATTTCGTCTTTAATTTTCTGCTGAGCCCAAAAAGATGTAGTAGGCAAAATACACATTCTGAGCGTGTATTAACGTCTGCCCAAGTTATACAGAAGCACACAGCTTCTCTCTGTACCACGGAGGATGAATGGAAGATTTTGAAACATAACAAGGCTTGTTTGCCTCCCACTGGCCCAAGTGAAAATAAATCAAAACAGATCTCTGCGTGTTAGCTATGGGAACAGGCATAAATATTCACCAAGCAGAGAAAGTCAAGGCAAATTCATTGCAAATTGTTACCTTCTTCACATCAAAAATGCAGTTTATGCAGGAAGGTGAAGGAAGAACATGGAAAAGGCTGGGGTAAAGAAACAGCAGACAAGCGTTTCAAACATGGTTGCCTAAAGTTAGGTTCCTAAGGCCTTAGCTGAGGCATCTAAATATGCAACCGGATTGTCAAAAGTGCAGCAGCTCCATTGAAGGCTCTAGGCTATGGGATGGAGATCAACCAGGCCAGTTCAAGGATTTTAGGCTGACTGTGAATAACAGTTACATATAGGGAGAGTACTGTGGTAGCGTGCCTCACAGCCTCTAGCACTGAATACTGAATGGGGACTAGTAATTTAAGAGACTAATTGGTAGCAAACTTGACTTCATTAGCAAAGAAAAGGACAATATGGGGGGATAGCCACGGGATTCACTGCAGAACCATGTGGTAAATTGCAGCCATGTGATAATTGTATTTATCATATCTCTTTCACCTGTGCTCTGCTGACTCATCCAACTCCCTAGTGGGCCACTTTCATCCTTCCAAACCTCCGAGCAGCTTCAAAAAGCTGCCATTTTTTGTTAACCTGATTCAGAAACATTTCAGTAGCTGAATCCCTCCCTCCATTTGCTCAGATGATACTGGCTCTGGCCCGGGATGGACAATGTTCAGTCCTTAGCTAGTGACATGTTTAAGGTCTAATATCTTGCATTCATTCAGGGCTAGAAACACCAGATTTATACCACTGGGAGAGGGCAGTTCCCAGCTTTCAGTTGATACAGACTCTATCCTTAGAGCTTGGAATGTAAAGGTGACCTGTTCAGAAATTTTTTAAAAATGAGCTTATGCCACTGTGTGCCCACCCCCATGCTTTATGCTGCATAAAGAAGGCTTGAAAGATTTTCCCCTACAAAATTTTTTCCGTGCTTTAAAGCCTTAGAAATAGTGGGAATACTGAGGCTACTTACCCCTTGTTTTACGCACACCTTGAATGCTAGATGGGGGCAAATTACACCACTCAGTTACTTGTCCCCTGATTCTAGCCCATTTACAGCTACTGCTGTTCCACCCATTTGGACCAGGTCTTAATTTGGCCCAGCGATTCTAAATCTTGATTAGCTTCTCTTAGGGTGACCAGACAGCAAATGTGAAAAATCGGGACGGGGGTGGGGGGTAATAGGAGCCTATATAAGAAAAAAACCCCAAAATCGGGACTGCCCCTATAAAATCAGGACATCTGGTCATCCTAGCTTCTCTGCCTGTTCTGCTCTACACCTGAGCAGGAGACTCACAGCTGGAGTCCATCGCTGATTGAATCTTTCCCTTCTCCTGTAAGTGGCTGGAAGGCTGCCTGATAGAATTAGACAGCTGGGCTGCAGGTGACCACACAAATCTTCACATAACACAGGTTGCAAAGTCTTTTGTTCTTGTTAACGTTACCCAATCGCTTGGCCTTCAGCAGTACATTCAAGGCAAGAAGACATGAAATCACAGAATTACAGACATTTGGGACAGCAAACCAGCTAGGTCCACGCTGGGTAAGACTGGTCTCCACAGCATATTGTGTGTCCCACAGACCATGTTGTTTTGGGCCCTGGTTCAGCAAAGCACTTGAGCACGTGCTTAACTTTGACTGAGCCACAGACTTCAGTGGAGTTGCACCTGATTTACATCAGAATAACTGAGATCAGAATCAGATCCAGGAAGATCATTCCAGGATGCTGGAAGTATCCCTAACTCTAACCCAGGGGTCTCAAACATGCGGCCCGCGGGGTTATTTTCTGCAGCCCGCGAGCTCCTTGCGGCCCCCCAGCCCTCCCCCAGTGTTTACCCAGGCTCCCTGCCTGCCTGTCTGCCCTGCCCCCGCGCCGCTCCGGGAAGCCGACGGAACCTGGGGAAAGAGGGGCGCAGGGGTGTGTGTGGCTGTTGCTTCAGGCACCGCCCCCAGCAGCTCCCATTGGCCGCGAATGGGGAACCGCGGCCAATGGGAGCTGCTGGGGGCGGTGTCTGAAGCAACAGCCACACACATGCCTGCGCCCCTCCTTCCCCAGGTTCCGTCGGCTTCCCTGAGCGACGTGGGGGCAGGGCAGACAGGCAGGCAGGGAGCCTGCCCTGCCCCCGGTGCGCGTCGGGCCGGAGCCCACCCCCCGAATCCCTCCTGCAGCCGAACCCCCTGCCCTGAGCCCCCTGCCGCACCCTGCACCCTGACCCCCTGCTGCACCCCTTACCCCTCCTGCACCCCACACCCCAACTCCCTGCCCTGAGCCCCCGCCACACCCCTGGGGGCAGGGAAGGGGCAGAGTTGGGGTGGGGATTTCAGGGAAAGGGTTGGAATGGGGGCAGGGAAGGGGTGGGAAGAGGCGGGGCAGGGGTGGGGCCTCATGGAAGGGGTGGAGTGGGGGCGGGGCTGAGGGCGGCAGGGGGGAGGTGTCAGTAAATGCGGCCCTCAGGCCAATGTACTAGTCCTCATGTGGCCCTCGTGGTCATTTGAGTGTGAGACCCCTGCTCTAACCCTAATCCAGGTCCAGGAACAGCACAGCTACAAAACAGGAGGAAATAACCCAGTAGCCACAGCTGTGAGATCAAAGCAAGCTTATTTTCACCTGTGTCTTTAACACTACTTTAGAATTACTTTTTCCATGTAAGCAAACAATGAAATTGCTGTAGCGACGACATAGAAGCTGGGGTTGGCAGGGGGTGTGTCCATGAAAGGGCATCTCAAGAAGTAGTTCAACCTATGAAAAAATGTTTGGGAGCTAGTGCAGTATTGCCCTACACTACCATGAGTGTGCTAGCGTATTTCACTGGTACTAGCTTTCATAGGCAAGCCTGAAAAGTCTCAGAGTAGCAGCCGTGTTAGTCTGTATCTGCAAAAAGAACAGGAGTACTTGTGGCACCTTAGAGACTAACAAATTTATTTGAGCATAAGCTTTCGTGGGCATCCGAAGAAGTGGGCTGTAGCCCACGAAAGCTTATGCTCAAATAAATTTGTTAGTCTCTAAGGTGCCACAAGTACTCCTGAAAAGTCTGTGTCCCAGGGAGAAGAAATTCGAGCAAACAGATTTTAGAAACCTCCATAATGTTGTAAAAATAGTATATAGTACTCGTATATAGTGACATCACAGTTTTAAAAGAGACCTTTAAAGGAGCAAAAAGAAAAATGGACTCATGCCTGAGTTTTTCATTCTTGATACCATACAAAGAAGATCTGGAAAAGGGAGTTCAGTGGTTTTTTTAATATTGATTTTTTTCCTGATGCTATTTACATTAGAAATTCGGGTCTTTGTCCATCCTGGCTAGACTATGGAGGCAGGAGAACTCTTTCTTCATCCTAACAATAACTCTGCCTGACTCTTAACCAGTGAAATGATGACAGCTCCAGAGGCTGAAAGATGAGCAATGGGGAGGGGAAATGATTTTTGTCTGACCGTACGAAATGCTTCATTTTGGTTTTGGTTTTATTATTGCTTCTCTCATGCCAAACCTTTTGGAAAAAGGGCATCTTGCTTAAAGATTGAATCCTCCCCTCCCCAGACGTGTCCTGCTCTTTCAACAAAGGTGGGAGGCCTCACCATCCGTATGATCTGAGACCCCACCCCTCCCGGTGTTTAACGTACGTCCTAGTAAATATTTCTAAGGCACCTCTTGCATCACTGGTGAGTTTGCCCCAGAGAGAAGAGGGGCCATGGCTAAAGCACTGAATACACTAGGAAGCAGTATGCGCTGTGCAGTGTAGGGGGAGAACTTAAAGGCTCCAGAACCTGGCTAGATAGCAATCACCCAGATATTCAGAGCTGCTTGTGTCTTGGAGCCAGAGGCTTGGGAGGGCATTGATTATCTATAGCACAGGCAAGAAATCCTTCTTCTTCCGTATTCTCTTCTCTCTCTGCCCTGTGGCTCTTCTACCATCACGCTACAGGGATAGCTCAGTAGTTTGAGCATTGGTTTGCTAAACCCAGGGTTGTGAGTTCAATCCTTGAGAGAGCCACTTAGGGATCGGGGGCAAAATCAGTACTTGGTCCTGCTAGTGAAGGCAGGGGGCTGGACTCAATAACCTTTTGGGGTCCCTTCCAGTTCTATGAGATAGGTATATCTCCATATATTTATTTACAGCAGTGCTGCTTGCTGTTGATAAAGCAAAACTTGGGCGCCCCAAATAGTCATTTGTGGGGCAATTTCTCTGGATACACAAAGATTTTGCAGGACCCACCGACCCCTCACTATGATTCTGGTTGCTCTAGATTGAGAAATCGGTTCCTGTGCCATGATAAAAGAGCAGCAATACGTTCCATCATGAAATAGGAGGATCCCACAAAGGAAAGAGAGTTCAGGAGCATGACCTCCTCCAGGGAGAAATGTATACTTCCTTCTGGATTGACAATGAATCCCTTAACCTGCACAGAAAACACCAGTCAGCAATCATTCTACAGCTTCTTTGGTATTTACTCAAGTTTAGTTGTCATCAAAATGTAAATCTGCTCAGGCTAAATTTCACGGGCTTGTTTTGTAGTACTTCAGTTTACAGCATGAATAATACACAGATTGGCGTGCTCTCACGTCATAGTTCTCGCTGCACATGCAGCTGCCCTGGCTCACAAAGCTCTTGTAAGGTGCCTCGCGGTTCCCGGCATGTTGTTTTTTGCAGCAGTGAGAACAGAGAACCTGTGAATGGTCAGACCTCAGGCATGTAAGGACACAAATCCATTGGCATTTGCTATTTTCCACTAGAAGCCTAATAGCAAAAGCACCGAAGCAAAAGCAGGTGCACAGGTGCTTGACTAAATCAGTAGAAGGATCAAGTACCTATGGCCGTAATTCAGTGGAGCTGGAAACAAAAGGAAGAGGCCTAATGCCAATCAAAATGCCCTTCTTACACTTCGTTGTATGCTTGGGATTGTTCCATCAGGCAAATCAGCCCACATGAGTGTTAATGTAGGAGCCGTTCTTTGTGGGCCTGAGCCATGTTCTCTTGGAGGCAATGGAGAGACTCCTATTTGACAGCAAAGGGAGTTGGGTCAGACTCTTGTATGCCACATATTGTACAGAAAAGAAAAACAACGCTCATGCTAGTAATGCCTGGGGACTGTAAAACACGTATAGGGGCCTTCATTTTTCATCCTCCACCTGAAAATCCAGATGCTTCAGTTACCATGGGCCAGATCCACAAAGGGGACTTAGGCTCAGCGTTGCAATGCCTAACTTTAGGTGCCCTGCTGCCCACTGGAGTCCTCAGTCCCCAGGCTCCCTAGACAATGGAGAGTCAGGAGCCTAACGATGGGAGCCAGAAGCCAACACGCTGATCAGGGAGCCACCTAAGCTAGCCAATGGGGGGAGGCCTAAGCCCTGCCCGTCAAAGGTGGCTAGGTGCCTCCCTCCACTCAGGATTCAGAGCCAGGAACCCTCTCCTGCAGTAGGTGCTTAAAGCAGGTCAGTCCTTTCTCATGAACATGTGAGGGGAAGGAGCGGGCCCCCTTTTACCCTACAGTCCACTGTTTAGAACACTCAGCCAGGGTGTGGGAAACCCTGCTTCAGTCCCCACTCTGTCTGATCCAGAGCAGGGACCTGACCCCAGGTGAGTGCCCTAACCACCAGGCTATAGGTATTCTGGGATGGTGGTTGTCCCACTTCAGGGCAACACCACCTCTATTTCCCCGTCATAGTCCACCAAGGGCACCCACTGTAGGCTTCCAGCTCCTTAGTCATCACCTCTCTTGGGCAGAGACCACATCTCTGACTATGGCCCTCCTGACTGGGATTTTTCCAGGCTGCACAGTTCCCTATCTAGCCTGTGATATCCCCAGCAAGCCAGACTGCATCACCAGGCCAACATCTACACTCTCCATTCTCTTCAAAGCCCATGAGCAGCTGTAATGGCCAGCAGTTACAAGTTACCTCACAGCTCTTTCTAAGCAAGCACATTTATTCTTAAGGTAAAAGCATTACAGAGAAAACATTAAAAACAATTCAGTTTATTAGCATGCATGTAGGTTCTTTATTAACGATCACTACCCCAATGCCAACAAGGGCTCTGGTAGGTGCCAGTCCAGCCAAACCCACCAAGGGGTTTTTTTTGTGGTTACACATTCATAACCACCTTAGCTCAGAACCAGAACAGCCATGAATAGGTCCAGCATTCCTGTGTCCAGCTTGGCCCTTTGATCTGGGAACATGTAATCAGCAGACAACGGTCCTCTCCTCAGGGCCGAGCTTCAAACGGCTGGGTTTTTGGATAACTGGACCAGGGGACTTTGCATTCTCCTCCTCCTAGTGATTCCCCAGGAAATCCATGTCATACCTATTGTCCCAAAAGCCCATTCTTGTCTGCCACATTGTTAGGGTGACCAGATGTCCCGATTTTATAGGGACAGTCCCGCTTTTTGGGGCTTTTTCTTATATAGGCTCCTATTACCCCTCACCCTGGTCCCAATTTTTCACACTTGCTGTCTGGCCACCCTACACATTGTTCAATATCGTCCTTTGATCATCCAGGCCCCGAATAATACTTAACCTTTGCATTTAATACAATGGTCTCCAAAGACACTTAAACTTAATTCAATAAGGTTTGCTGAGGATATTGCAGGAAGGGGCCATACACGTCACACCTCTCTCCTGTTGAAACTGTTCCGTGTTGTGTAAAATACTTAGCTAGCCCTTGGAGCAGGGAACTGGAACCTGGGGCTGCGGGGAGAATGCACCAACCTCATGGCTATAGAGTCATTCGTTCTTTGGCCCAATGACTGTTGAAGTATTTTATACAAAGTGAAACAGCTGCAACACAAAAGATGGAGTGAGCCCACCCCAGAATGCCCGACAGCCCCGTGGTTCGGGCACTCGCTTCCCTCTTAGGCAGACTGGGGATTTGCATTTGGGTCTTCCACCTCCCAGGTGAGTGCTCTAATCACTCCATCTCCGTCAGCAGTGGCAGAACTTCGATGGATTTACATATGCCTACGGGCAGAGACTTTAGCAGGGGAAACTTAGGTGCCCGGGAACTTTGGGTGCCTCTAGGATTAGGCAGCAACCGAGCAGTGGGTTGAGGGGCTACATTTTGAACGTAGGTGCCAAAAGCGGCAGTTAGGAGCGTAAAGGCTTCTGTTGCTCTAGCCCCATGAGTTCAAGTCTTGCAGGGCAACAAAAATTATAATGAACAAATAGTGCTGGTGCCAGCATTTGGAAAAGATTGATATTTTTGACCCCTTCCCCCCCCCCCCAAAAAGGGACAACAGTGTCAGTGGAATTTGTTCCCCATATTTTCAACCAGCATTATTATTAAACTGTATCATTGCTAACAATCAATAATATCCCTGTCCCCAACACCTTGCTTCAAGCAGGTGTTGCACCAGAGAGCGGCTGAATGTTCCTTAGCAATGTGTTGGCTGTGATGCCTCTACCACAAGCCATTACAGCAGCCGTAAGAGAATGAAAGTGCATATGTGTGTGCACATGACGCCTCTGATTTTTCACACTGTTTCTAGGGTCTAGCTTCCAACTCCACTGCAGACCTTTGAAAACATCCTCTTTGCCTTACAAAAAGCTAGAACCTGCTGAGTGCTTGGTTCCAAAAAGACCCCTTTTAGTACAGTGGCTCTAAACATGAAGTGACTTGATCATGGTGTAGCTGGGGAAGAGATTTCTGAGATGGCAGACAAAGGCACAGCATGATCCAATTACTGAAAGCTGAAGCTACACAAATTCAGAGTAGAAATAAGGCAGTAATTTTTAACAGTGAGGGAGACTAACCATTGGAACAACCTATCAAAGGAAGTAGTGCATTCTCTGTCATTTGAAGTCTGTAAGTCAATACTGGCTGTCTTTCTAAAAGAGATGTTATAGTTCAAAGAGAAGTTGTGGGTTTGAAGCAGAAATTATCAGGTGAAATTCTTTTGGCCTGTTATGCAGGAGGTCAGCCTACACGATCATAATGACCCCTTCTTGCCTATAAATCTTTGAACCCAGCTACCTGCTAGCAAATAGAGCTGGTCAAAAATGTTTGGGAAAATGAAAATTTCAACCACCACCAACAAAAGGACAAAACTTGCCCCCAAAATGTTCAACTTCTAAAATGATCTTTACTTTCTTGTTGGGCGGGGGGGGTTCTTTTTCAGATCCATCACCAGAGCCTACTACAGAAACTCAGTAGGCGGGCTCCTCTTATTTGACATTACAAACCGCAGGTCCTTCCAGAACGTCCACGAGTGGCTAGAAGAGACAAAGGTGCACGTCCAGCCCTACCAGATTGTCTTCGTTCTGGTAGGTCACAAATGCGACCTTGACACACAGCGGCAAGTTACTAGACACGAGGCTGAGAAACTGGCCGCTGCCTATGGCATGAAGTACATTGAGACATCTGCTCGGGATGCCATTAACGTGGAGAAGGCCTTCACTGATCTGACTCGAGATATATACGAGCTTGTTAAAAGGGGGGAAATTTCGATCCAGGAGGGCTGGGAAGGGGTAAAGAGTGGGTTTGTCCCGAACGTCGTGCACTCTTCCGAAGAGGTGGTGAAATCAGATAGGAGATGCTTGTGCTAATCACGTCTAGTGAAAAAAGCTATGATGAACTCTACTAATCAAACATACTCTATTAAGTGAACTCAGTGTGATGGAAAGGGATTGTAACACTAGCATGGTGAATGGCCTCACACATTGTTTTGGACACCAGAGGAACAGAACCAGGAAAGAAATGGTCAGTTCCAAATAATCTCTTTCAGAACTGGGGGCGGGGGCTACAAACCTATGTGAGAATGAACAAAGGTGCATGTTTATGTTATAGGAGACGGGAGGCATAAGAACAAGAGAGGATCTGAATGAGATGGTACAGAACAGGGAATTTTACATGTACTGTTTTTCTATGCCATGTGTTGAAGCCACAGTCTGAACAGTCTATTAATACAACACACACGAGAGGAGAGAGAAAATCTTGGTTTGCATCAACAATTTATTTCCAGGAAGATTAGAATATAGTGCGGTTTCCATTCATGAATGTTACTTCCAGGGTTAACTCAAAAGAAACATATTTTACAGATGTGGCACACACACTTTTGGGGCTTAATGTTCTTGTACCTCGTTAAAACATAGACTAAGACTATAATATGGTACTTTAAAAGGAAAATAAGGGTTATTTTATTGATAATTAAAACTTAAGCATCACCATCCCCCTGAAGAGGGGTGTTTTCCTTGCCCTGCCTAGCTGAGACTAAGGGCCAAGTCCAGCATAACAGCTCCAATTATCATTATCGGATGAATTTATAAATACTTATTATCTCTCTACATGATTGTAGTAGAAGTACCTCGACTATATGGATTTCCAATATAATTAACAGATCAGGAGTATAAAGCTTCCTAAGTGTATCCTCAGATCCAGTATCTCACAGATGGGTCATGGCAACCAGTGATTAGCAGTCAGGTGGGAAATGCAGATATTTCTGTCTTACTGTCAGAAGTAGAGTGACGTTGGCAGCATTTCACTGTAAACTTACATTGCTCCTTAGGAAAAAAGGAAAGAACAAAAGAAAACTAAAGAAGATTTAAATCAAGAGCATCATACATCCCGGAAGGTGGGGTTTTCTTTTAAAGAACAAGGGGAAGAGCTGGTTCCAGTACTGAAAGCAGTGGCTAGTGGCAGCATTTTCTGCTCTTATTGTGTTGCTTTCTTTACTGGCATCTGGGGAAGGAGAGAAATAGGAAGTGGAAGGAGGGGTATAGAGATGAAGTGTCTGAGAGGGTGAAAAGGGAAGAAGAGAGAAGCATAGGAGAAAATGTCTTCTCTTTGTTTTATTTATATTCTACCCAAGATGGGGCCTACACCGGGCAGGTAGCTGACTTACAAAGGCTATAACTAAGTGTCCATTTTCTGGGAACACCATCTACCATTTCAGCTTTGCTTCGTGTAAGTACTGTATTGACTAAAGCTTTTGGAATGCAGAAGGGTAACAATGCGCCTGTATTGTGCTGAGGAGGATCAACATGTTAGCAAAACATACAGTGACATTTATTCAAATTTGCGAGCTTTACAAGCCAAACTGTTAATTTGGTTATGAGGGATTAGGCAAACCACATAAGAGATCCAGCATTTGAATACAGGCCTCCAGGTAGACAAGAATAAAGTACTTCTAATTGCTCCTCTAAGGTACCATGTTCCATAAGAGTATGATTTCTGACAAGTTGAATCTGTCTCTCTTCAGATCCATTCTTGTATTTTGTACCATTTGAGCCTGACTGTATCATAAAAATAACAAGACCATTGCTTAGGTATGAAAGCTGTAAAAAATTAAAATGAATAATATTTTACCTTTAAATTTTCTAGTAACATTTGCAATCCTTGAGCTCAGCGGGTGAGAGCAAACATGGTATGCCACTGTGAATTCATAGGCAGCAAACGTAGATCCAGAGGATATTGAAATGGGGGTTGGCTGCGGGAAATGATACAGACTTTTACTTCTGAGTACCAATGGTCAATCTTGATTAGGTCACAATTGTATTCAGTTTGCTGGCCTAACTCTAAGACCCCCATTCAACTCCCACTGAAGTCCATGGAAGCCTTTCCAATGATTTCAAGAGAAGGTAGATATGGCCCTCAGTCTGCCGTGTGCATTACAAAACCTCTTTCTTGAATGGCTCAATTTGGCATGATTGGGAATCTTGGCTCAGGAGAGACCTACAACAACATGGGTATTGCAGGCGATCCCCCCTCAGCTTGCACTGACGTCAGCGAGAACTGAGGGGCATTGGTGGAGTGTGGTGAGGCACATGCAGCATTTACCCGGAGTTGTCAGTCTCTCACCTTCACGAACAAGAGCAGCCATATTTAAAAGGGTCCAATGTTTATGTACCTTTATTCACTGAATGGAAAATATGCCAAGCTACCATTTTAGCCTTTCAAGGCTGAGTCAGCTCTAAAGTGGTCTCAGATTTTCTAGTTTAAACAACAATCTGTCTTAAATGTAGAGACTTTGGTTTAATCAAGTAATACTCTGTGAACATAGATGGAAGTAAAACTTTTGGGGCCTATCATGTTTCCTGTATCACCAAAGTCTCATGAGCCAGCATAGCAGGACCTCACTGATGGGGGAAATGATTGAGCTTTTCCCTGCATTTCCTTTTTTTTTTTTTTTTAAATGATACAGAAAATCTACATTTCAGTTAGTGGGGTTGGGTTTTTAGTATTTAAATATAAAATTTAGAAAAATCATAAAGCTTGTTCAGGCTTTGAGTAAACCTTGAATTTGTATTGTAAGTATAGTTCAAAAAAAGTACAGTATGAGAAAAAATCTGTGCTGTCTGAAACTAACTACTTAAAAATAATGAAACAAAAGGAAGTGGTTAATATTGAATAAAAGATCATTGTGTACACCTGTTTTCTAATTCCTTGCATTTTCTAGGCCGCTTATAAAAACAAATAGACAATGTAATACAGTCATGTGTATAAGTCTGGGCTGTTTTTTCTTTTTCTAAAATGAAAAACCTTATAGGCTTTGATAAACATTCTTTTCTAACAACTGGTTTTAGTGCTTTGACTACTGCAAGAGGCATTAGAGAAATCAGATGGTGGTACCATTCAAAAGAAACATCCAGGAGTTTTTACTCTAGGACAAAGGAAAACAAAACTTTTTGTGGTACAGGTCACAGATTAAAAACAATCTGCATGTTGGACTGGAATTTCTCAGAACCTCCAGAATAAAGTATACTGTACACTTTTCCTTGCTTTCTGTTATGCACTGTAATGAAATGTGAAAACCCCCCGCTGTATTTAGCTGTATGTGAATGAAACATGCTTGTATTTAGCAAAATTGTTAATGTGATTATGTGAAATTCAAATCTTGTAAAGAAAAACTTGTGTTTTTTCCTTCCCCCGCACTCCCATTCTTCATCAGTAAGCCATCTAGTAACTCTGTACTTCTACACAGCAACCATGACTGAAAATCCAATACCAACTAATAAACAACATGCACTCTGTTTACAACAAATCTACCATGCATTTTCTCTAATCATGCCTGTTTTGGTGGCCACTATTTAAGATGCGCTCATTGTTCTTGTGAAAGAATCCTAGGAAAATCAATAGGGGTCTATCAAAAGTCAATAGAGCTCTACAAGAATTATTCTAAAAACCCAATGGATTTTTTTTTAAAGTAATTCAGTGCTTCACAGCCAGTGACAGTTACAGTCATTATTCAAAATATTAAAGCAACCTAGGCCAGATCCTCAGCTGGTGTAACTTGTCCTAGCTCCACTGAGTTCAGTGAAGCTAGAATACATGCTACCAGCTGCTGATCTGGCCCCATATAAAGCAAAGCGAACTTAAAGAGCCTATAATATGAGAATAAGACTAAATAGCCAGAATCTGCAGTTAGACCATCTGTAGGTTTTTTCCTTCAAAACACCATTATTTAGTATTTAGGATTTGCAATCAAATCCTAAAGAATGGTTTAAAAACAAAAACCAGAGCAAGGCTATCCTTATCTGTAGGTTGTATGCATGAGGATATATTCCATCGTTCAGAGACCAGTTGAATGGGGAGCGGTTCAGAAACCCATTAGCAGGTCCATGTTTAGCGGCGAGACATATATGTAAAGGTTTCAATCTCTTTTCAGGTTGGCCCTGCACCATGAACAGAATGGCTCTGCTTGCTCATTATGCTCAAAACAGCAATTCTCAGGATTGCGTGTTAGGTGCAACTAGTGGGGATACTGTTTGGGTTTTATTGCTGATCCCTCTCTACTCCAAAGCACTAGCTGCTAATAGTTTTGCTGGCTTGTAAACGTTTCGTTTGACTTTTTACTGGGCACGGTGAAGAAATGCAATCACTACCTGGAAGCCATCCAAAAGAGAACAGCTTTGCAACAGGCTTTAGGCAGAAATTCCCGATGTGAGACTCATACTAATTCACCTTGGGGGAGAGGGTGCCGGGGAAAAACAGTGGAAAACTGCATGGGCCTGCAGTTGCCCCTCACTAGAAACATTCTTATGTGATTCCTTCACACTTTTTGGGCAGCCCCCAACCACGAGCAACAATCCACTAGCCCCTTTCTTGTCTACTGCTGCATTCAGCATAGAGAAGGAGCAAACGGAGTCTGGCACAGAGACATGAGCCAAGCCTGAGCATGCGCAGCTGGGAGTGACTGGGGCAATGGGGCTAGGAAAGCAGAAAGAAAACAGCAGAACCCTTCTAATCCCATTAGCGGTAATTACCCTGTTCCAATGGCCAACACACTCCCATTCTATGTACTCACTTCTTCTCTCGCATCAACTAGCCTCTTAAAGCTAGAGGTAGGCAACTAATTCCTAAGAGTTTATCCAACCAATTTTACCCCATCTCTGCTAATTCATTCACCATGTCTCAACAGATATCATCTGCAAATGCTGTGCACCAAATTCCAGCAGGTAATTCTTGAGAGATGGCTTTTAGGGGACCAGCCTGGCACAAGCATTCACAAGTCACACTATGAGGGTAGTTCTGAATGGACCTGGGGAGAGAGTCAAGGAGGGTGGGGAAACAACAAGATTCCTTTCCCCCTCTCCCAGCCCCTGAAGAGGCAGTCACTTGCTAGGAGGCTGGACAGGAAGCAGTGAGGGCAGTGGCTCCTGAGCTGCCTGCACCATTTAGCGTCACATGCTCTTCTCAAGGATCACATAGGTACCACAGGCCACCACAAAATCCTTGCTGCCCTGTCCCAGCGCCACCGCTGATATGGATCTCTCTGGCAAGTACAAGGGAGAGGGAGAAGAGCTAAGCAGAATAGCCGTCAGTAGTCCTGGTTTGACTGCCAACTTTCAAACCCAGGTCAAGGAACTGCTGCCCCTGGCCTAGACAGCAAGCTGATGAGCAATTTCCTGCCCCCGTGGCATGGGCTGCTTCTCTCTATCGGAGGCAGTTTGCTCCCAGCTCTGGTCCTCTGCTGATTGCTCTAGAGCAGGGGTCGGCAACCTTTCAGAAGCGATGTGCCGAGTCTTCATTTGTTCACTCTAATTTAAGGTTTCACGTGCCAGTAATACATTTTAACGTTTTTAGAAGGTCTCTTTCTATAAGGCTATAATATATAACTAAACTATTGTTGTATGTAAAGTAAATAAGGGTTTTAAATGTTTAAGAAGCTTCATTTAAAATTAAATTAAAATGCAGAGCCCCCTGGACTGATGGCCAGGACCCAGGCAGTGTGAGTGCCACTGAAAATCAGCTCGCGTGCCGCCTTCGGCATGCGTGCCAGAGGTTGCCTACCCCTGCTCTAGAGCCACTCTCAGGCTACCAGATTATCAGCAGTGTGAAGCTGGGAGCTACTCAGCTGGGAGCATTCAGCAGAGAAGCCTGCATTCTGGGGACAAAAAGTCAGTCACCAGGATGTGCCAAGCATGACATGAGGAAGCCAGGGGGGAAGGAAAGGGAAGCACCAAGGAGAGCAACAATGTCTGAAACCTACTAGCTGAGCCTGCCGAGAGGGGTAGTGTGTGTCCTGGTGAATTTTAAGATCACAACTTAGAGGTCATTGTAATCTTCTATATAACACAGGCTGTAGAATTTCACCTAGTAATTCCTGTCAGTTATTTTCTCTGCTTTCTCCTTTCACTTTCACATAGAACTATTACCCCAAACTCCACAGCCTACTCACCCACAGGACTGTGCTACCAGGCCCAAGATCTCCCGATTTATTGAAATAATTGTCCCTGGCAGAACTTTCACGTGGAAGAAAACTCTTCAGTTAGTCTTTGGCAAAACCGAAAGGGAAGGAGTGGAGGGAATGAGGGATCTGGAAGAGAAATGAGAAACTGCTGCCTTCAAGGTGCAAAAGAAGAAAATCAGTTGAGAAGGTGAAGCAAAACACGCCAGGTACAGAGAAAAGAAAAAGGACAAGAAACAGGTAAGATGCAGTAACTGGTGCAATACCTATGGCATGCCCAGGTACAGATCACAAATATGGGTCTCGATCTTAGAAAGGTTAGGAACTAGATAATTTAGATCAGGCTCTCACTGGATACTCAGGTATATATATTTAACTTTTGTGCTCTTTTAGTAAGAAAGTGGGGTCTCTAGTGTCTATTTTCACTAGTCTCGTCAGTGACCTTCTAGAGCAGAGGTGGGCAAACTACGGCGCGGGCCACATCCAGCCCATGGGACCCTCCTGCCCGGCCCCTGAGCTCCTGGCCCAGGAGGCTCGCCCCTGGCCCCTCCCCTGCAATTCCCCCTCGCCGCCGCTGACGCAATGCTCTGGGCAGTGGGGCTGTGAGCTCCTGGTCTCTGTGCTGCGCGGCGGTGGTGTGGCCCGGCTCCAGCGCTGCCAGCCACCCGTGCTCCAGGCAGCGCGGTAAGGGAGCAGGGAGAGGGTTGGATAGAGGGCAGGGGAGCTTGGGGTGGTGGTCAGGGGGCGGGGGTGTGGATAGGGGTCAGGGCAGGAGAACAGGGGTGTTGAATGGGGGCAGGGGTCCCGGGGGGGCAGTCAGGAAGGAGGGGGGGGGTCAGATGGGACAGCAGGGAGCAGTCAGGGGACAGAGAGAAGAGGTGGTTGGATGGGGAAGGAGTCCCGGGGGGGGCATCAGGAATGAGAGATAGGGTTGGATGGGGTGGTGGGAGTTCTGGGGGGCAGTCGGGACAGGGAGCCGGGGTGTGTGGATGGGGCAGGGGTCCCGGGGGGGTGGGGATAGGAGGGGCCCCCTCCCCTAACCAGCCCTCCATACAATTTCCAAAACCCAATGCAGCCCTCAGGCCAAAAAGTTTGCCCACCTCTGTTCTAGAGTGTCACTTTTGTCAAGATTGCAGTCTACTTGCCTACCCTCATCTCCTTGCGGATGGACCACTGGTTTGTTGAAATGCGATAAACCCGGAACTTTTCACTTCCCCCTCCTAATCTCTCTCCCTACTTCTGACAATTGCACTCTTCTCCCCAGCTCTCAAACTTGAAATCATGGAATTAGCTTGGACTACACCCACTCAGGAGATTACCAAATTGTAGCTGGGGCCTCTAACATTAATATCTATTCCTTCTACATATTCAGTCCTCAAATCCTGCTTCCTACCATGGAAGTGTCTCCTTGGTGCTACAGTAACCTCCTCCTGTCTGGGCACATCTCTCCCCTCTTCAGTCTAGCCAATTTCTTTACCTGTTGATTCACCCAAGTTTCTCTTCCCCCCTCCAAGGGACTGAAGAGTTATACAAGCTTAGGTGCAAGACTTGTAATCTTACATTGAAAAAGAAAGATTCACAAAAGAGATGTTTGCCACAAGTGTTGAGTTTCACTATTTTAATATCATGAAATAAAAGTACAAAAACTTTACAGGTATATTGTTTATTACATGAAGATAGAACAGTTAACATTTGCATTTATTTTCTAGCAAAACCTGTATTACCAGTCACTCAGCAGTGTAAATACTAACCACTAATTTCACCACCATGTGTGCATTTTGTTTTAGGAGGAAACTGCAGAGGTAAAGGCAACAATCTTGTGAGGCTTCATTATAACTGAAAAAAATATTCAGCCTGTTTACAACAGAAGCTGCGCTCAAATAGACCATCCGTATTTAATACAGGTTTCACCTAGGAGGCTTTGCAAAAGTGTTAAGACATTTGAACTAGTCATCTTCTTGTCTAAGGGCTGTAAGTGGGGTTTTTCTTGTATTATAGGATATTAGCATTTTGAGGTCCTAGTTCTATATATTTGCAAAGATAAACAGTGTGTGCGTGTATGTGAAAGGGGCCTGGGGTGAGACGATATGCAGTCTTGACATAGCTTGTGCTGTTTATTGAATGAAATCCATTAATTGTTCTTTTCTGAAGACAAATTATGAACTGTTGTATGTAAAGTGCAGAAAATTCAGTAGCTATAAGTTGGCTAACCCAAACTTGATTAAAATCAAGTTTATCCAAAGTGGATCTCTGGGAATGCTTATGGGTTGATGTTGCCAAAGCAGTAATTGACTAACAAATGAAACCCAGGATTTCACTGTATTTTCTCTGTTTGCTAAATTATCAGCGGCATGTCTTCCCCACCCCAAAGTTATTTTTAACCTCATCAAGTGTATACAACACATCAGCAAACATGAAACAAGTAAACCCTTACATTACAATAACCTTATAAAATGTCCTAAACTCAATTTCATACATGCACCTCACATTTTTAGACAAACCTTCAGGTAAAGAATTTACTTATGACAAACAGATTGAACTGGTCAAAAATGCTATGCCCTTTGTTGGACCGTGTGGTATCCTTTCAAATAATTCAGAATTTCATGAAGCATGCATGAAACCAAATTGTGAGTTTACAAATAAATAAAATGGCGCTCACCATTATTATTGATTTTTTATATTTTATCATTTATCGAAATGATTAACTTAACTCAGTCCCTTAAGGATGAATTTCGGGGGTGTTTAAAATAAAAGTATTTGGAAATCGTAAGCACATTTAAAATTAGTAGAACTATGCTTTGTTTTTGGAAGGGTCATCCTTGTTTCTTCTCTTTACATCCCAATTATAAACTCTAGCCATATCTGAGGGTATAGTTAAGGAAGCTGCTATAATGCAAAAAGATAACTAATTGCAGAACCAGCCAAGTACGTTCAATCCAAGTTAATCTTGCTTGTTTCACTGATGCATGACAGACAACATAGAAACTGATTAACAAAACAGCTGACTGCAGTGCAGAACCTTGATGCTGTGGAAATTCTGACAACTGATGGGGCAGCTATACATGGTCACTACTCATCCTCGGTTCAGAGGATCTACATGCTAACAATTAAATATTTTTGCACAGACATTTCTCCCTTCATATTTACTTCCACTCCTATGTGCCAAAGCTAAAACTGCTTCCAGTTACAACTTATCCCTTTTTGGTTGCAACGTTTACCTATTTCAGCCATACATGACTTTATTCGGCACTGAATGTCCTTTAACATTGGCAACATTTGAAACCCTAATAGCTCCCCTCCAGTACTAATAAATAGCTAAAGTATCAGTCTTCAACTAGGTAAATAATCTGTGCTCCTTGTTAAAGGCAGGTTTAAAGCAGACAATCCAAAAACATAATGCAAAATGAATGTGATACTATCAAGACTCCCCAGAGAGGTTCATTTACATGGTTCTAGCACTGGCTTTCTTGCTCAGAAGAGCATCAAGGTGGCAGTTGAATTAGGCATTCTGCTGGTGGAGAACCCAAAGAACAGCACTTGTGTACTATCCAGAGTCGTGACAAGGAACCATTTTGCTTTGAAGCGTCAATAAATCCAATTGGCTACCAACTCTAAGCACTAGTCTATGTCCTCAAGTTACCCACTTAGAACAGCAGTACCCATCACAATAGGTTGCCTTGGCAGCCCATTTTCCTGCTCTGTCTATTAAGAGATGGAATTCCAACAGGGACTAGCTGTGCTGCATTCAACTGTCCCTTCCCTTGCTCAGAATTTGAGACACGAGGTCCACCATTACCATTCAAGACAGCTACTTGCTAATCCTCCATCCACTAGTCTGGTTAGGGAAACCAAATAAGCAGAGCTGAATAATGCATTTCTCTTTCTAAAAAGAAATTTATCTGTGGAAAGGTGAGAAAAATTTGTACCAGTGTTTAAATTAAAGTTGTTTTTCTCCAAAAGGATACTAACTTCTGTGGTGGTGAACTGATCTCTAAGAAAATCCAGGTCTTCCTCTAGGGACTCAAGATTTCTTGTGGCTGTTGACAGATTCTTTTCTAACAGAGCCTGGGCTTCATCGATATCATATTCAAGCATCACATTGGCCTAAGAGAAAAGATATTTAATTTTAATAAAGCTTTTACTCTAGGTTGAACACCTTAAGGAAAACATTAACTCTATCCAAGGGGATGTTACAAACATTTCAGACTGATTTTAACCTACTATGTAGACAGGCACTCACAGATATACACCAAAGCTGTGACAACAAAAAGGAAGTGCAATGCAGGGATCCATTTTCGGCCTCTATCACCTCAGTATTTGAGAAGTAAAACCCACAAAAGGCTTGCAAATATTGCTCCCCATGTCATTTAAAGCAACAAATGGATGCTTGCTGCATTTGTGGCCAGCAGTCCATAAAAACAAAAGCAAGACTTTAGTGTCTTCAGAATTACATACATTTTAATTAACACAATTCTAACATTTCTTTTCAAAATGGAAGACGGCTCCCTCAGCAAGAGTTTCTCAAAGTATCTTTGAAATGTTAAACAATATACTACTTTTAATAAAGTCTTCTGGAAATATCCAGATTCAACAGCAGAATGCTCTTACCCTGGTATCCCCAACAACCGAAATCAACAAAACCATCTGACGCAATTTAGGACAAAATTCTTTTTTGACATATACATGGCAGATCTTATTGCTAATATGTTGTTCTCTCGGTGTGCGAGTTCCCATGTAGAAAGACCAACAATGTCAAGTGAAAGTGCTGGAGACCCCAGAGCAGTTTTGTCCTTTGTGAGTACTGAGTAAGAGTTATACTCAGTTTTTCAATATTAATTCTTTATTTGGAGACCGGTGCTTACAATTTCACATCTATGTAGCAACTAGCATCATTCCAGTGTATCATCATTCAGTGGAATTTCACAGAATAGAAGAGCTCTGTTATATCTCCAGACTATTAAGCTCATTTTGGGAGCGATTTTTAAAGGCATAAATGGCAGTTTGGCACTTAATAGAGGAAGACAACATTAACATACATTCTTGAAGGATTGTGGGGCAAAGAACGGAACAAACAACACTGAGCAAACATTCCACAGAAAGACCTTGTCAACACTGGTTTGGATCAGTGTATGCTGCATCTTATGGCTCTGGAACAATAACTCATTATGGCAAGTAAACAACTCCTCCAGGTAGCCTCCATGAGACTGAGGATGCACTATATTAGTAATTCATTTTTTCCTTGACATAGAAAGCCTTAACTTTTCAAGAAAGCAATTAGAAACAGAGCATACGCAGCCCAATACAAACCAATATACGCTGTAAGCCATTGTGAGGCAGTAAGGTCAAAGCATTCCCAAAAACTGCATAAAATGCCTTGTTAGCATGACTAATTTTTGGTAGCAGATTTATTTGTGTATGAACACTAGTTAATGGCAACAAATAATCAATGCAAAAAAGCCACTGGCCCCATATTTTGACAGTTGTAAATGAATTTGAATACACCACACCTACAAGCCCACAACAGCTTTCATGGAGCCAAAGCTATATGAATTCTGCTCTCAGGCTTTTACGCTGATGGGGACCAGGGAGAAATCCTTCAGAAAAATTAACATTTAATAAAAGGATGCTCAGGTTGGAATGAAGTTCTAAACGTTTCCAAAACTTCCGCACTTCAAGCCCTCACTAAATGCTTGTCTTCATAAGGAGAAAGCCCAAAATAGCTAGTGTGCACTAACTGCCCCCGTGGACACTCTTATTCCACACTAAGATTGCCTTTGTGCAGAATAACTGTGTGCAGACAATGTTTTTGTCCTAACCAGATGACTCAGTTCTGGCATGGGGAGTTCAGGGACTTAGTGGTCTCAAAATAAACATTAGTAAGTTAGTTATCTTTGCAGATAAGGAAATGTATGAACACAGAATATCCCTGCTTGATACTGCTTAAGTACTTAGAGATCTCTCTTGTTTAAAACCTTTGACCCAGCCAATCCGTTATCTGTGCTTAGATACAAAGTTGATAACTGCCCTATAAATATGTAAGATACGAGACAAATCTTTTCCTCATCTGAAATACAATGTAGATACTTGGTGAATAGGATAGTAAGAGGCTATATATGGCTAAACATACAGAAGACAAATAGAAAAATATTAGCAGACCTAATTGTCAAAACAAACTGCTTTACTGGGCATGTGCCTTCAAGGCAGTGGTGGATTGGTATTCTGAACCACAGTGCAATAATGAAATACCTATAATTAATCATTCTGATTAATTTAATCTTAAAGAAAAGCCAAATTGGAATTTATGGATCATCAGAATGTTAAAAAGTGTGAGCACTGAATAAAATAGATTAAATGAAGTCCCTAACATGTTGAAATTGCCCCTGTAAGGTTTACTTCACAGACAAAACAGTTTTTATTGTTGCAGGCAGTAGAGCCAATGTAAACTGCAGATTAGCTACATCATGTTCTGCTGCAAGCATAATCAACAAGATTGCGAGTTAAATATTCACGGCTCAGAATTTATTGACAGTTGTGGGTCATTATACATAAAGAAAAAGCAAACTGAAAATGTACAATTACGGTTAGAAAAAGGCACCATATAAAAATGTCAGCTTCTTCCTCAACAGTTCTAGCCCACGTGATTTTGTGTGTCATATTTGACTTTACCAAAAAAAAAAAAAAAAGTGTGTCACTACTTGGTACTCCTGTTACCCCTGCAGAGCCAACAGCTATGCGGGAGAGATAGTTGGAGTCTGTT
This sequence comes from Emys orbicularis, assembly GCF_028017835.1. Classification (NCBI taxonomy): domain Eukaryota; kingdom Metazoa; phylum Chordata; order Testudines; family Emydidae; genus Emys; species Emys orbicularis. The sequence goes on along the minus strand of NC_088691.1, from coordinate 17,493,877 downwards.
CTGGTTTGTGCTTCAATGTACCAGTTGGCCCCGCACCTGGAACTTGGCTAAGATGTGCCAAGTCAAAGACAAGGGTGCTGCACAGGGGTAGCTGAAGAATCTTAATTACTCATGCAAAAGCCAAAAAAAAGAATACAGCTTGATTTTCAGACCTAAAGTTGAATTTGAAGGGTTCTCACAGATATTTTTAAGATGTCTATTATTGTAGTATTAGTTTGTATTACCATAGTGCCGACGAGCCCCAGTCATGAACCAAGACCCCATTGAGCTAGATGCTTTATAAACACAGAACAAAAAAACAGTCCATACCCCGAAGAGCTTGCAAGTGCTAAGGTAAAGTCAGAAATGGAAGAGATGGGAAAAGAAACAACAAAGACACAGCTTTTCAAACAAACACCAGCGTGCCTCCCTTCAGCATATAATTGCACAAATTATTGCACTGAATTTACAGCATTTTCTTAGCCTTGTTTTGTCTTGTAAATTAAGACTATAGTTATGCAAGTTACTTGTCCATGTAATAGTAGGTACTAGATTCTGAAGACCTTTTTGCACTGAACTCCCACTGGAGGCTGGTACAGGGACCAGTTACTTGATCACCTAAATGTGTTGTTTTTCTAGTTTTGACCATAATTACACCAGGTACTTAACCTTCCTCATACTTCATACAACTCCATTAAACTCAATGATTGCACAGAATTTTGTCCCGCTGTGAGTGGTAGAAATAAACAAATAAGATTATGAACCTGCCGATTTAATAATTTAAAAAATATTTTAGAGGAATACTGTAGTTACTTACCCCCAACCACAAACAGACTTTATCCGTAGGAGGAACTGATGCTTTACAGTAGAGGTTATCTGCCAATAAAAACCTCGTCTCCATTGGGTTTGTGGATTCCTTAAGAAAGATCACAGAACTTGAAGTTGCTACCTGCATTGCAAATGGTTAAGACAGCAATACAGAAACTAGAGCAGGGGTCGGCAACCTATGGCACGCGTGCCGAAGACGGCACACGAGCCGATTTTTAATGGCATGCTGCTGCCGGAGTCCCGGTAGGCAGCAGCGTGCCATTAAAAATCCTGCCCAGCCCAGCCCGCTCTTCTCCGCCCTCCGCTTCCCCCCCCCGCAGGGGCAGGGGGCAGAAGCATAGGCGTGCGCACGGGGTGTGCCCAGGCACACCCCGATGTAGGGGTGGGCAAATGGCCCCATTCTCCTGGCATGGCAAGCCGCGGGGTCCGCGCTCCCGGGCTGGAGCACCAGGCCGAGCGCAGCAAGCCGCTGGCCCTTCCCCCGCCTTCCCCCCTCCCCTGGAGCCATGCCGTGTCTGGCTCTGCACGGAGCAGAACATGCTGTTAGGAGCCTCATGGTAAGGGGACAGGGTGGGTTGGATAGGGGTGGGATCCCGAGCGGAGTAGTTAGGAGCGGGGGGTCTCTGGAGGGGACAGTCAGGGAGCAGGGGGGTTGGATGGGGCATGGGAGTCCCAGGGTCTGTCAGGGGGAGGGGGGTGGATAGGGGTCAGGGCAGTCAGGGGACAGGGAGCAAGGAGGGTCCTGGGGGCAGTTAGGGTGGGGGGTCTTTGGAGGGGGGGGTCAGGGGACAAGGAGCTGGGGGGGGTTGGATGAGTCAGGAGTTACGGGGGGGCTCTCAGGAGGCGGGGTGTGGAGAGGGGTTGGGGCAGGCAGGGAGCAGGGGGGGTTGTATGGGTCGGGAGTTAAGGGGGTCCTGTCAGGGGGCGGGGAGCGGGTGGATAGGCATGGGAGTCCCAGGGGTCTGTCCGGTGGCGGGAGTGTGGATAAGGGTTGGGGCAGGCAGGGGACAAGGGGTGGGGAGGCTTAGATAGGGGTGGGGTCCCAGGAGGGGGTAGTCAGGGGACAAGGAGCAGGGGGGTTGGTGGTTCTGAGGGGGGCAGTCGGGGGCAGGAAGTAGGAGGGAGTGGATGGGGGCAGGGCGGGGGCAGGGCTAGGGCAAGGGGGGGTGGAATAGGGGCATATGCTGCTGGTCTGGGGTTATGGCTGCTGGACCCTTGCCAGCCGGGGTCCCGGCTGCAAGCCCCGCTCAGCCCACTGCTGGCCTGGGTGAACAGAATCCCAGACCAGCAGCGTAAGATCAACATTTTAATTTAATTTTAAATGAAGCTTCTTAAACATTTTGAAAACCTTGTTTATTTTACAATACAACACTAGTTTAGTTATATAATATATAGACATAGAGAGAGACCTTCTAAAAAACATTAAAATGTATTACCGGCATGCGAAACCTTAAATGAAAGTGAATAATTGAAGACTCGGCACACCACTTCTGAAAGGTTGCCGACCCCTGAACTAGAATAAAGAACATACTTTTCTGACCTTTTTTTTTTTAAAGTAATATGTGAATATTAAACTTTTGGGGGACTACTGTAAACTTTTACTTCAAAATAGAAGTTAAAATTCCAAGTTTGATGACAGCATGTTATAAGGTGGTGATTTTATACACAAATTAGAAATGGCTACAAAGACTAACAACAGTCCATGGAGCCCAAGCTTAGTGCATCTTTTGCAGCTATTAAAAGTGAAGTTTACAGTGGGAACGTTAACTTTCTGAAAGCTAGTAAATAAAGTTATGTGCCTTAAGAATAATTCCACTATACTTTATACAAGCGAATTATGTGTGCTCTCCAAAACATTTATTGGAATGTTTTCTGCTAGTATGGAAAAGCTGTTAACTTTATTTATTCATACCCCATTAAATAATCAAAATAGTTTACCTTTTTCTTCTGCATATATTTTAAAATGTCTAATGTCTGTTTAATTTCAGGAATCTGACTTTTTAGCCTGTGAATTAACAACAGTCATAATTTAGTATTTTGCACATACAGATAGATTCCCCAAACAGTAAGCTATTATATAATCCAACCTTTTTTTTTCCATTTTAGAAACTCAAGTTCTACAGACATTTTCTATTCATTTTAATCAGGTGTTAAAAAGTCATAATTAGGCCTAGAAGTTAACACAAACACTTCACTTCTGAATATACAAGAGACCTAGCAAGTACACTTAACTAGGGAGGCTGGGTGTACCTGGCATGTTCCAACATTCTAATCAATACAGTGAATACAAGGAAAATTCTGATGGAACAAGCATGTTACTCTGAGCAAAGAATTAAAATGAGAGCGGGTCAGAAATTTTCTGATGGAACATTCATCAGAAAATGCTGATTAATCAAAATTGAAAAGTTTTGTGGGAATGTGGCAATTTGAGCAAATCTTTTGATGGAAACTTGCCTGGTTTACTGCCAGCTCCCCTGCTCGTGCATCCACCTCTTTGGCAACCCAGACTCCCCAGCAGCTTGCCAGGTTGGCTGCAAAGGCAGGCACTGGAGTTATTCATAGATAAGGATCCCCCTCAATAAAAGCAAGCCCCAGTATCTGCCTCTGTTATTGCTCACAGCTTTCTCCAAAAGTAGCAGCTGAGTAAAATTAATAAAGCCTGGTCAGTTTCATACTGCTATTCAGTGACAGGCAGCAGTGGATCTGACAAATCATTTCAATTTCAGTCAACTCCTTAGGTTCACAAGCAACTGGGCAGCCAAGCTGCCACAACATAGTTCCCAGACCCCAGGGCATCTTATTTCATTTCAGCAACACCAAAAAGTTTTGAAAGTATTTAAATCAAGACGATGTCTTTCTAAAAGATATTATCTTGCTAGAGCAGAAGTTACGGGCTTTCACACATCCTCTTCATCTGTCAAAAAATGCATGTGTTCTGAAACATCATAGTCAGTGCTCTCTCAAAAACTAAGTGATGCTATCTTTCCTTCTCCAAGCTTATGAATTTTAAGGGGGCTGGATGAGTTGGTACTACCAGTGAACATTAAGAAATGGATTGCAATAACTATTTTAGTGGCCACAAGACTTATTTTGAAAAAATAGGAAATCTGCAATTCCTCCCTTATACACAGGCTGGCATAGTGAGCTCTCTACTATTGCATTAATGGAAAAAAATGACTGGAATAGAAACACTTGGAAAAATTGAGGATGTCTGGTCATACATGAGACTATTGCATACTTTTGAAGTTTAATATATACTAGTCCCCGACACTTGTAGGTTATGTTCTCACTTATCTATTGAGTCACTTTAATAACTGATGCCTTGCATGACCTCTGCAGGTTTGGGGTTTTTTCTTTGCTTTTTCCAGGTTTTGCAAACAATTAATGTTGAATTTTGTTATGTTTATGATATTTCTATCTTGTGCCTTTATTTATATACATTTTCTTTTATTATGTGTTTATATTTCATATAAAAACAAAAAGTAAAAAAAAAAAAAAAAGTTACCAGCTTGATGTAAAAGTGCCTTGGTGAAATTTTATGACCTGTGTTATGCAGGTGGTCAGACTAGACAGTCACAGTAGTCATTTTTGGCCTTAAAGTCTATCAAGCTATAAACTCAGGCCTACTGACATTGCTGATCAGTCTGTGGGAAAAAAAGTGGAGTTGCACCTTTCTAAATTTACTGCATTATTGGCACTGCTAACACTTCCTATCACTTCTTACGGCAGTCGGAAATATTTAACAAAATATAACCTTTTTCTGAAGTCTTATTTTCAATTTCCAAACTTTCAAAAATTGTAACTCACCTCCTTTTCTTCTGAGCAAGGTTAAGTTCCATAAATTTATATTTCTGATATTGTTCATCCAGCTTCTTAAGTACTACATCTGCAGTTTCATTTCCAGGCTGTTTCATAAAAGAATCGACATCCTCCTTTAAGAAAAAGATAAAATTAAGAATTTTATAGAAACCCAAGGTCTAATTATGTGATCAGAAAGATTAGGTAGACAAAAGTTATTTTGCACTAAACGTGATTTTATACCTTCAATCATTATTTTCCCTTGACACATCAATCAGATCATTGCTTACTTAGAACCTAGATCATGTACTGTGGACATAGAAGGTATTTCACAATGCTAGAGTTGTCGGTGCTGTATGCCTTACAGTTTCAGCCACATGCAACATGAAACTGTATCTTCTTTTCCATTCAAATTGTAGTATCACCTAATCTCTTTGTATTTCAGTTTCCCCATCTGTAAAATATGGATCATACTTCCTTTTCACACTCTTTGGCTATTCAAATTGTAAGCTCTTTGGGACAGGGACCATCTTACTATATATAAATACAGTGCCAAGAGCAAAGGGGCCATGATCTTTGTTGGGACTTCTAGGCACTTTTGCAATACGAAGAATTAAACTTTCTAGGGCCACTACTTTTAGATTTCTCGTTGAGTATTTTGTCAGGAAAGTAGTGACATTAATGTTAAAAAAATATGGTTACAGTTAATTCACAAGCTATTGGCTTGACAGCTTTTTTTAATACATATATCTTGCTAGATGACAAAAAAAAATATGGCCCTTTCTCGATTTACTCTTTTATAGCTAGAGGCTTCCATTCTTTACTAATGCAAAAAAAAAAAAAAAAAAAAAACAAAAACAAAAAAAAAACCCAGTTCCATTAATACAGACTGTGTATGTTATTGGTGCTTTATTGCAGTGATAGTTATTTAAATAGGCAGGCGAGTGGTTGGTTTTATTATAGTTTACTATGCCATTGACAGCATGAATCCCCTTGGGCTAGCGAGACTCACTGTGCACTTGCCCAAATAGGCAAGTGCAGTCAACCTGCTGTCTCAGCATAGAGCCAACAACCAAATGTGAATTCCAAGCTTCATCTGAAGTAGGAGGAGTTCCCACTGCTGCCTCCTGATAAATAATCTACAAAGTCTAGTGGACAGGACACTAGACTGGGAGTCAAGAGACCGCATTTCATAGATGCTATTTATGTAACACCTTTTCGATGTGAGACACCATATAAGCATGATCTATAATTACAAATAATCATCTTCTCAGATTAATTCCTTAACTAGGAAAACACATTCCTGTCTCTTGAGGACAGCCTGCAAAAGTGTATTAGGACCAACTTGCAAAACTGTTCACAAAATCCCTCAGACTTCAAGCAGCTTTCCCAGGAAAATAGCTTACAAAGAGATTCCAGCTGTGGCACCCAACTCATGGGGCAGCATTAACTGTGCTAATTCTTACGCTTACTTTCACTCGGGAATTTCAGCAGCTCACTAAAGGCATTACCTTCTCCATCTGGAGATGACAAAATATGATTATCACTTTTGCAGTTTTCAAACAATCCACTACTGTGTCACAATTTGGCTCTCTGATGGTCTTTTAATTGGCAAGGGGGTGTTATACATTCAGTCAAGTCAAAAAGCGTGCGCATTTATCATCCATTTCCAACATACCTATTGAACAGGAGTGACATACTCCATATTGAATTAATCTCTGTTTAGACACTGATTCATACACAACATTCTCAACAGAGTACAAAGTCACCAACACCTTCATTAACACTTTTCAGTCAACCCACACATCAGAGAATTGGTTGCCTACATGAGATGGGCTGCCAGACACTGCAGATGCATCAATAATTTCAAGGCAATTCAAGAATATATCATTAGCAGAAGAATTCACAATAAGAATAGCCATAAAACATGAAAGATTCAAGACGGCACCCACAATGGAACACCATTAAAAACTACTTGTAATACAATGAGACTTGACACCTCATTCACTTGGAAAAATACCTCCGGATCCCTTCTGTACCAAGTTAATATCAATTTCCAAATACTGTAGCATGACACTGAAAGTAAGAGATGTTCTGTAGGTGTACGTGAAAAGGTCAGTTTCCCACACTGAGAAACATAACTTTCTAATCTTAGTAAAACCTAATCACTACTTTTGATCTGGTATACAAAGCTAAAAGTCAAAAGAGAAGCAAAGAATTAAGTGACTACATGGCAATATCTACCTTAACCTATTCTTCAAGTAATAAAAAGGAGACTCTTTCAGAGACTGGAGTGTCAAAAGAAAGTGAGTTGAACAAATTATACAGCAATTAGTCAATAGGATCAATAGCATTCATTCAGGAGTTCTGAAGGAACTTGAGAAGGGGGTGGAAAAGTTACTAACAAAATATGCAATTTCTCATTAAAATCAGCTACTATGCCAGAGGACTAGACAGTAGCAAGCTGCAAGAATGATCCTGGATATTGCAAACCTTACTTTACTGCCAAGTTAGCACCTTTTTTTTTACTGCCAAGTAAACTGATGGCAATAATTCAAGAATTATAAAACACCTAAATTCACATGATATAATAGTCAGACCAGCATGGCTTCTGTAAATGAAAGTCATGATTCTTCAGTCTCCAAGAGTTCTCTGGTGAAGCAACAAGATATCGGGGGAAAGAGCCCATGAACTTAATGGATTTGGACTTTCAAGTCTTTCACAAAATCCCTCACCAAGAAGTAGTAAGGATTAAGGGAACCTAAACTAAATAATCATGGCATAGAGGTCATTCTGTCATACATTAGAAAGTGACTAATAAAATCATTGGGAGTTTGGTGCATAGGTACAGTAACTCCCCACTTAACCTCCTCTCACTTAACATTGTTTTGATATTACGTCCCTGCTCCACTACAGAACATGCTCGTTTAAAGTTGTGCAATGCTCCCCTATAACATCGTTTGGTTGCCTGCTTTGTCCGTGGCTAGCAGTCCCCTATCAGCTCCCCTAAGCCCCCCCCCCATGCCTCCCACCTGTGGATCAGCGCCTTGCCCCGCCTCCTGCCCATAGCAATCAGCTGTCTTGCAGCGTTCAGGAGGCTGGGGGGAGGAGCGAGGACGCGGCACGCAGCCTCCCCCCTTCCTCCAGCAATCAGCTGTATTAAATTGCTTGTTTAAAATTGTTTAAAATGTATATAATGCCTTTAGTCTGGCAAAAAAAAATTTCCCTGGAACCTAACCCCCCCCCCCCCCTTTACATTAATTCTAATGGGGAAATTGGATTCGCTTAACATCGTTTCGCTTACAGTCTCATTTTTCAGGAACATAACTACAACATTAAGTGAGGAGTTACTGTACTTTTGAAAAATCCCATTAGGTGCTTATCTACATCTCTAGGAGCCTAAATACCCTTGAAAATGTGTGGAAGAGACAAAAAGCAAAGAGTGGAAAATAAATGATAACTTTTTATTGTAGCAAAAGATGTATAGTGAAATATACATAAGGGTTCATACCGAGGTGTTTAATATTTAATATTTTCATTAATAACCTGGAATGGAAGACAAGAGAAAGAGCAAAATGGTTTAAGATTTTCCAATGACATTGTTTAGGACATGAGAAATACAAGATAGGCGAGGTAATATCTTTTTATTGGACCAATCTCTGTTGGTGGAAGAGACAAGCTTTCGAGCTTCATGGAGCTCTTCCTTAGGTCTGAAAAAAAAAGCTCTGTGAATCTCAAAAGCTTGTCTCTTCCTAAATGCTAGGCAGTTGGACAGATAATGGCAGATGAAATTCATTGCTAGAAAATGCAAGGCAGTAACGTGGGGAAAAATAAGTTAAGATATATACACCTCTACCCCGATATAACGCTGTCATCGGGAGCCAAAAAATCTTACCGCATTATAGGTGAAACCACGTTATATCGAACTTGCTTTGATCCGCCGGATTGCGCAGCCCCGCCCCGCCGGAGCGCTGCTTTACCACGTTATATCTGAATTCGTGTTATATCGGGGTGGAGGTGTGTATATATATATATATTTATTTATACACACACACATATATATATATATATTCTGGGTTCCAAATTAACTACAGCACTCAAGAAGAGATCTAGATATCATCACCGACAGCTCAATAAAAAGTTCTGTTCAGTAGCAGTCAAAACACCAAAGTGATAAGCTATAGAAAGAACTAGATTGTGAAATAATTCTGAAATTTTATTGCCTTTATACAAATTGATGGACTACCTTCCTTTAAATAACAGTCAACAATTTTTAAACTGTTGAGTGATTCTGTGCCCAACTTGTCAGCACTTTCTGAAAATCAGGTCACACTTAAGAAGTGTCAAACTGAGCACCAAAAGTCACCTCTGAAAATCCTGACCAGTGTTCAGTTCTGCCCGCACTGCAAAATGATATGTATCAGAAATCGAAGGGGTAAGGAAAATGATTAGAAGCATGGGAAGAGCTCTATATGAGGAGAGGTGGAAAAGAGCTCACTGGTTATTTTAAAAGGGATGTGAATAAGAAGGAACATGACTTAGTTTAATGAATGGTAGAGAATGTCATTCAGGCATTCCTATTAATACACAAAGTTTCTCAAAATACAAGAATGAGGGGACAGCCAATTAATTTGAAAGGTAAATTTAAAACTTAAAAATAAAATGCATGTGGATCTTTTTGCCCCAATATCAAATTGAATCTTAGGCTTCAAAAAGGATTAGCCATTTGTATGGATACAAAGGACATTCATAGTAAAATTATACAGAACTAGAAAAGTTGTGATAAATATAAACCCTCATGCTTTGAGTCGCAAGTATTAACTGACTAGAAGCTTCCCAAATAAGTAGCTTATTCTATAAATATCCATTACAGGGATTCTAGCAATTTTCTGTGAAGCATTTAATATTGGCCACTCTTGAAGACTAGACACCAGACTAGACAGTATGATTCTCTGACCCATTAGGGCAACTTCCTTCTTCCTAAAATGATTTTGAATTTATGAAAATTTTTCCTATTGCATCACATTACACAATATTCAGTCTTTCCATTAAGGTTTTTCAAACTCACTTTTCCTTTTTTAAATACCGAGTTGCCTTTACAAGTTTGTTAGTATATTGACCAAACTAAATAACTTATGGTCATTGATCATGTCAGTTTTCAGTCTAAACTCTGGCAAGTTGATCATAATGCAAATTTATTTATTTTTATTTTCCCCTCAGACTTTTGAAGGAAATTCAATATAGCAAAAAAAAGCATACTTCGTTTCAAAGATGCGTGATGCTGTTTAATTTTCTGAAAGGAAAAAAAGATGGTTCACCACCTTTAGAGTCAAAAGAATTTCTCTGTACAGGACAAAACCAAAAAGAACAGGAGTACTTGTGGCACCTTAGAGACTAACACATTTATTAGAGCATAAGCTTTCGTGGGCTACAGCCCACTTCTTCGGATGCATATAAGCTTATGCTCTAATAAATTTGTTAGTCTCTAAGGTGCCACAAGTACTCCTGTTCTTTTTGCGGATACAGACTAACACGGCTGCTACTCTGAAACAGGACAACACCAGTTTCCCCAAGAGCTCTGGAGATATCAAAACACCTTAAGGGAAAACAAGGTTTTAGGTAAAGACAGAGCATTTCACACCGAGTATTGTTGCTTTGGATGCAGAGGACAATGGGCTAACCAGGGATCACTGAGTGGTACGGTACAAGACTCTACTCGGTTTGACCTGTAGGAGGTCATAGAACATTACACAAAAGAAAACCTCAGATTTCGGATACAGACCCACTCCCTAAACCCACACCCATATCCACCACCATAAACTGCATTAGTATCCGAGTCTGGGGCAGACAGATGCCAGAGGACACGACCTAGGTAGCGACAATGCTGAATCCAGAACTGCATCCACAAGGGTTATCTCCCATAAAGCGCCCCCAACGACTGCGGTTGTGAGCCACAGCAGCCCAGCCTGCTCTCCGCGCAGACGGGAGAGCAGGACCCGCGCCCTGAGCGGCCGGTTACAGCAGGAGCGACCCCCCCGACCCCGCACAGCGCAGCCTCCCTGCTCATCACCAACCCCAGTCCCGGCCGCACGGAAACGGGGCCCGCCAGCGCAAAAGAACCCGGGGGAGCTACGGGTCAAGGGGCAGCCCCAGCCCGGGCAGAACCCCCTGTCAAGAGCCGCAGACGGGGGAGAGCCAACCACGGACCCCGGGGCGTGGCCGAGGGACTGGGCGAGGTGCCTCCCCGGGACCCCAGCGCCGGGAACGGGCCCATCTCCCTCACGGCGCCGCCGGCTCGGCTCGGCTCTGCCCGCTACCCCCTAGGGGGCCGGGCGCCGGGAGCGGCTCTCACCACGAACACGGCCTCGGGGATGCCCAGGTGGCCCCGTTTTCCGCCCGCGGGCGCCTCGCTGCAACAAATCTCGCCGCTGGTGGCCGCCGCCATCTTGGGGAACCGACGGCGGTGCGTGCCGTGCGTCCGCGCGGCCTCCCTCCGCCGAGACACAAGAGCCCTACCTCACTGCGTCAGCGTGGAACCCACCTCCCCTCCGCGCCCATTGGCTGCAGCGCTTTGATTGACAGGGTAGGGTGGGCCCGGAGATGGGCGGGGTCCGGCGGGTGGGATAGGTTAGTGGGCGTGGCGTAGCAGTGGGCTGGGAGGGTGGAGCGGGGCGCGGGTATAGCGGGGCGGGGGGAGGCGCTGCCGCTATAGGGGACTTCAGAGGGAAGGGGGGGGGGGAGTGGTTTCGTCCCAGCCGCCTGCTGTCCCGTTGCTCTGCCGCTGCTGGGTTTCTGTCCGGGCGGGCTGGGGCTTCTCACTGCCTGTGCTGCTGCCTCCATGGGAAACATGATGCAGGGCAGAGCCCAGGGCTGGTGCAAGGAAGTTTTGCGCCCTACGTGAAACTTCCACCTTGCACCACCCTCCCACCCAGCTAACCCCCCCCCCCCCGTGGCAGCTAACCACCCCCACACCAGAGGAGCCACTCCCCCCCCCACGGCAGCCAGGGCCAGCTCTAGCATTTTTGCCACCCTAAGCAAAAAAAAAAAAAAAAAAAGCTGCCATCGGCGCAAGTCCTTCGCTCTGAGGGAGTGACAGCCCCTCCGCTGAATTGCCACCAAACGGCCAGACGTGCTGCCCCCCTCTTCATTGGCCACCCCAGGCACCTGCTTGCTACGCTGGTGGCAGCTAACCCAGCCCCCCCCCCCCCCCCAGCAGCTACCCCCCTCTGCGGCTAACCCCGCTGCCCGGGGAGCCCCCCCGCGGTAGCTAACCCCGCTGCCCGGGGAGCCCACCCCAGCTCACCTCCACTCCGCCTCCTCCACTGAGCACGTCAGCGCCGCTCTAATTCTCCTCCCCTCCCAGGCTTGCGGCACCGATTGGAGGAGAATTAGAGCGGGGGCTGTGTGCTCAGCGGCGGAGGCAGAGTGGAGGTGGTCTGGGGCACGGAGTGGTTCCCCTGTGCGCCCCCCCCCCCGTTACTGCAGGTGGTCCTCCCCGCACCCCCCCGCCCCAGCTCACCTCCACTCCACCTCCTCGCCTGAGCGGGCTTTTAGGCACCCTCAACCACTAGGCGCCCGCCTAGTTCGTCTAGTGGTTGCACCGGCTCTGGCAGAGCCCTGCCCAGGACACACTCTCCTTCCTCGCCAACTCTGAAATTGAGATATTAAAACGACTTGCTTTACATTGCTGAAACCATATTTATGACAAACTGGCGAGAGATTTAGTGTTTTCCCACAAATTAGTGCAGTCCGGGGCATAGGCACCAACTCCAGGGGTGCTCCAGGGCTGGAGCACCTACAGGGGAAAAGTGGTGGGTACTAAGCACTCATCGGCAACCACCCATCATTTCCCCTCTTTCCCCCAGCACTTCCCGCCCGTGGGCCCTGCCAATCAGTGCTTCCCCTCTCTCCCCACGCCTCCTGCCTGCTGCGATCAGCTGTTTCGTGGCATGCATGGGGGCGGGGGAGAAAAGAGAGGACACAGCGCACGCGGGTTAGGTGGCGGAACAGGGTGGGAAGAGGTGGGGCCCTAGGGGAAGGAGTGGGGTGGGGGCAGGGCCTGATGCAGAGCCACAGGTTGACCACCCCCGGTACATTGGAAAGTCGGCGCCTGTGGTCTGGGGTTTTTTTTTTGCCCATCCAGTCCCACCTGCAACAAATTACATTTTACCTCCCCCATCCCCCACTATTACGGCAGCGGGGTCCTGCAGGATCACAGGCCCGCTGCAGGGCTCTAGGACTGTTAGGAGCAGTAAGGGCTCTGCTGATGATCCCATTGAACTCTCTCCCTCCTTCAACCTCCCATCTCTCCTTGGTGCTCATCTCTCTGTTGTTCTCCTCTGTTACCATCTTTTGGATTATTATTGGTGGGTTCAGGCGGGAAAGGGGAAATGTGTCAAGTAAAGTGCTTCCCACATCACCAACCTTCAGATCAGTCTTCAGCGTTGTAGATCCTTGATGACCTATTTGAGGTTTGATGACCGTCACCATATACTGTTGTATTAATTCTTGGGATAGTCCTGGTTTAACATAGCTGTGCCTCCAGAGAATAGGCATTACTATAGTTTGTTGACAGGCCCAGCACAGTTAATCTTTAAATGTATGGCCAAAGATGCTTTATTTTTTTTATTTTTGTGTGTGCTGTGAACCTTGTTTTGAATAAGGAGCATGAGGAACTGAGGAGCTTGAGGAAGAAGCTTTGTATTATGTGTTGGTTCTCTAAAATAAATAACTGGGCCTCTTTCCACAAAGAGCTTCTTCTTCCGTGTTGGAAGAAGGATCTCCAGTTTTTTGTGAAAAGGATTGTGGAACTGGATGCTGCTACAACCTTTATAGACCCAGAGCATTGACATGACTTTACAAAACAAATGATAGTATATTTATGGCTCTGTTAACGTAATGATGTTTACAGGAATGTCACTTCCTGCAAAACAAGGCTTCAGGGCTTAAATTAGCATTGTTAATCATATCCAGCATGTGTATCTTATGTCTTTCTAGGATAGGGTTTTATACTGCTGTCCATCACCATAGGTTAGGGATCCTGAGTACCTTCCATTAGGGATGTAAAATATTAAATGGTTAACCGGTAAGCATTAGTCTTACCGGTTAACCGACCCTAACAGTTAACCCCCAGATCCAGCCGGAGCAGCCCTAGCCCCAGTCCAGCCACTCAGAGCAGCCCCATTCGTGCCAACCCCAGCCGGCTGGAGCAGCCCCAGCCCCTCTCCCTTTAATTGGTTAACCCATTAAATGATACAATTGTAATAGTTTAAACAGTTAACTTTTTAAACAGATATTTACATTCCTACCTTCCATGTGAAATCAATAGCAGTAGTCAGTGGAATTCGTGGGGTTTCTGGCATTTTTCCTTCTCTGGGATCAAAACTCTACTTGGAGTAGGTTGTGCGGAGTGGTAGGCGTTTAGGAATAAAGGGGGCATTCGTATTGTGAGTGTCACTTATGGTAGCGAAGTTTTCTCAAAGAGAAAGAGTTTGCAGTGTTTCGCACAGGTGGTCAGACTCTGGCTTCCCCTGATCTCCTCTGGGAGATTATTCCATAACCAGATCCCTTCCACTGAGAACGCTTTGTCTCCAGATCCCAGAAGCTTCATCTGGGTTCCGTGACCTGCATTGTCCAAGGGGCACAACTGTCACAGTTGTTCATAGTTCAAAATTTGGTCTTTGATGTAGCTGAGGCTTTGATCCATTCTTGTATGTATTTTCAACCAGTCAAGAAATAGCAGAAATTTGAGGTAGTAACTGATGCATACTACTTGCTGAGTACTAGAACACTTTCTCTACATTAACTCTAACATACTGCACCAATTCATAACTTATTTTTGTACTTCAAAATTATAAAAATGTGTTCCACTTGTAATTGTTAGGGGGACTTCAAGCTCCAGTTGATCAAGCTAAAAATTGTCATTTAAAAAAAAAGTTAGAGCTCACTTTATTTTATTGTACGCTTCTGTAATAAATAATTGAAAGCCACATTATTTGACCTTTATATTTCAATTCTAGGAACCCCCTCGTGGGAAGATTGCAAGTCAGAAAGAAATTGAGACCGTAGCAATTAATGAGAATGACAGGATACAATTTAAAAAAGCCTCCTTCCCTCCCCCTCCCCCAACGTATTTTTATAATCAATAGCTAGTCAGGTCCCTATGCATAATATGATTATGCTTCTATCCAAATTTACCTCTTTGTCAAGATGTTCTTAAGACGTCAGTCTTGTAATTCCATAAAAATGGTCATTTCTTTGCCAGTTTCCAGCTCCTCTGTGTGCCTACAACTTGCCCATAGAGGTGTTTTTCTGCATCAGCCTGCCCCCCATGAAGTTGCTCAGTGAGTTCTCCACATGGCTGCCCTCAAAGGAGACATTGGAAGGAACCTCCTTTGGAATTCAAGACTGCAGGAAACATGATTCAGTTGCCATACTGGCAGTTGGCAGTGGTATGGTGCAGAAAGCACCATTTCTGTACGGCTTCTGGGTGCCACATGGTGGCAGCTCTCTATTCCAGTGCTGCTTTTAAGTGGTTCAGGAGACCTGAGCTTTGGAAGCTATACAAGTGGAGAATATACCCATCAAGAAGAGTTCCTAAATCTCATAGAAGTGATATTCCTCTGTCTACTACAATATGACAGGGCTCCGGTCGTCACACTAGCAGCACCTGCTGGTCATCTTAGGGATCAGGTTGGTACACCCACTCCCGGTGGTGTCTTGTTGCCACCACTTCTGCTCTTGGACCCACATCATTCTAAGGATTGCAGCATCCTCTTCGTGACACTGCCCTGCAGCCGTGCGACGATCTGTGCTCCCCACTTCTGGAGGCCAACACTGCAGTCTAACTGTTCAGCCACTTCCTACTCCAGATCCAAGCCCAGGGACCCAGAAGATGACAGCCACATGCTGCATCCCCTCCAACTTCTCAATACATTTCCCCAGGCCACTTACCTGCAATCCCAGCACCTTCTTCACCCTTACCTCAGCATGCTAGTCTTAGCAGCCAGCAGGAGCTCTCTCTCACTCCCCTGTTCCTGCCCAACACTGCTCTGTCCAGATTGCTAGTTTTCTTCAGCCTGCAAGGCAGCCAGTCCTCCCTCCTTGAGGTCCAGGGAACCACTGAATCTGCTCTGCCCAGCAGCTCTTCTTATATGAGCCTGATAGGCCCTGATTGGCTGCTCCTCACAGCTCCTCTCCTATTGGCTGCTTTTCACACAGCCTCCCTAGGGCTCCATTAACCCCTTAAAAGCCAGTGTGGGGCGGATGCCCATTACATACAAGTAACGTCCACTAATTCAGTTGTAAACACTGGGGGCAAATCTGCTGTCCCCAGCCAGAGAGCATAGAACAACCCATATGGTCTTACATGGGAGGTCTGAACATGGAGGCAAAAAAGCATGCTGCCCTACTATGTTATTGCAGTTGCACTTTGCAAGAACTCTGGCACAGGTTGCATGCACAGGAAATTTGAAGGTGAAGCTGATTGGCTGATTCTTCCCATAGAAGTGGGGAGACACACTAGTTAGGGTGACACTGGGTCAGGTGGACCCTCACTGCAGTTGCTTGCAGAGCAACTGTTCTTAACATAGCACATGATGGGCTGCGGGGAAAGAATTCCCTCACTCGTCCCATGACCCCTGCATAACTCCCCTGCATTCAGCCAGTTCTCTCTGCATGCAAAGTTTTATTGATAATCTTGGTTTTGCTTTTAGATGTTAGGTAGGGGGCTGAAACCTCACAAATATGTTTACTACTCATTGCAAAAGAAATTAAAAAGATTGAATAAAAAGTCAACCATATTGTTGCTATTAAGAGCCATAATAGCATTACAGAGGTACAGTTCTGCTACTATTATATGGCTGGGTTCATTATTTATATTGCTTAAGAGTCTGTCTTGAACCAGGACCCCATTGTGCTAGGTGCTGTACAAACAAAGAACAAAAAGACAGTCCCTGTTCCAACATGCATCAAATGAGTTTACAGCTGACTAACCAGTTTTGCCTGCTAAGGTAAACTCATGCATCAGTTGGAAGCCTGTTAGGAGATGCAGCTTTGATATCAAAGTGATGACCAACTAACAGCTAATGCAGATTTAACAGGGCCTTGTCAAACCTGCCAAAAATAGGGCCACTAATGTTGGAAACAGTGGAAGCTGAATATAGGTAGAACTCAGGCCTTTTAATACTATTTCTATATGACTTAAATGTCAAATTTGAACGTGAAATCAAGAAGCTGCCATATGCTTATTCATTATTATGGCACACCACACCCAGTATTAAATGTACTTTAATATGCCAGTGAAAGGGAGATAGGTTAAGATAGAGGGCAAAATCTAAAGTCCCTGGGCTTGATAAACTTGACTCCAATTTGTTATTTCATCGGGAAATTTTGCATTTATCACATTTTGTTGGACATAATCAAAAATGATGCTCTTAACTCCAAACTGTACTTGCACAATGCCCCGAATCAGTCTCCTCACAGCTTTGAGTAGACTCATCACTTCCATTAGCTTTGTGCTTTCTCCACATTTTATTTCCTTTGCAATTACTTGTTTGAGTATTAACTAGCCTATTAACCTTATGAAAATGACACTGTATCTCTTCATACTACTTTGAGAGGGGGAAGGGAACAGTTAGAGATTTCTGTAGCTTGATTAGCATTCCCATAATAATTCTCTCCTTAGCCAGCACCTTCCCGCACCACACACGCACACCAAAAAACCCTCTCAGTCCCTAATAATGCACATTAGCAATTCTTAAGTCAGTATTTCTATTTCTTTGTCATCAGATCATGGATACTTGGGCACTTCCTTTTATTAATTACACTCAGAAGTGTAGGTCTGAAAGTTGGTTCAGAAATTCTATGCCCTTTATGCCATCCTGTTATCACTTATGCTTTCCGTTGCTTAATCCTGGCAGTCTGACCCTTTATTGCCCAGGCATTTGTTTTGCACACTGTTTGTTACTATTGTTGTACGTAAGTATCCGTCATAGCTGGTGCCCTTCCTTTTTAGTTTCCATAGCGACATGCATCTTTCCTTTGTGATGTACAAGGGGTGTAGCTGGGTGCCTTTGCATCAATGAACATCAGTTAGCCAGGAATTGTTCCCAACAGAATGGTAGTGAATTGCTTTGTCTCACTGGGTGGCATGCAGCTATGCAAGCCAGTTCAAGGGGGGTGTCTTTTTCTCTGAGTCCTCAGGTTAATGGATGGATTAATAAGGGTAACCTAGAACATCCTAAATAGCCACACAATGCAGAGGATGAGAGAATGAAAGAAGCCACAGTGAGCAGATAAGGCAAAACAGACAAGTGGGGCTGCAGGGCAAAAAGGCAGAGATAAAGACATGTTTGTAAAGGAGAAGCAACATGAACAGTATGAAGAAAAGTGGGAGAGATTAAAAAAGAGAGAAGAAAGGTAAAAAAGTGAGGCTCCTACATCTATATTTAGGTATGTAGATTTGCAAAGATACTGCACCCTTCTGGGAGCAGCTAAGTGCTCAGAATTCCTCAAAAGTCAGGCTACTTCTATAGATACTTAGCATTGGCCTGCTAAACCCGGGGTTGTGAGTTCAATCCTTGAAGGGATCATTTAGGGATCTGGGGCAAAAATCTGTTTGGGGATTGGTCCTGCTTTGAGCAGGAGGTTGGACTAGATGACCTCCTGAGGTCCCTTCCAATCCTGATTCTATGATTCTATGAGCAGAAGACAAGAAGATTTGCAGCCAAAAAGAACAGAAGGGGGAAGGCCAGAGAATCACACAAACACCGGGAAGAGGGAGGTCTATGTGTTGGAGACTCCCTATAAGAACAGACAGGCCTGTCACCAGAGCTGACCCAGGCTATGTCTACACGACACAGTTTTTAGCAACGTGGCTGTCTCGCTAGACGTGCTGCTAAAAGTCACGCCGTGTAGCCGCTGTTTGTCGGCTCTCCTGCCAACAAAAAACGTCCACTCCCAACCCCCTAACACTGGCGCTTGTCGCAGCAAAACTTTTGTCTTTCAGGGTTGTTGTTGTTTTTTAACACCTATGAAAGACAAAAGTTTTGTCGCTCAATTGCCCATGTAGACATAGCCCCAGAGAACAGAAGGGTCTGCTGGGAGCAAAGATACACAATGTAGACCTAAGGCTAAAGAGGATCCTCATGGGAGCAGGAAAGAATCCAGATTGCCCTTCACATGGGGACAAATGATAACTGCTAGATCAGGGGTCGGCAACCTATGGCACGCATGCCAAAGACGGCACGCAAGCCGATTTTGAATGGCACGCGGCTGCCTGCCACGGTTCTGACCCCCAGCCAAACTCAGGCCCCCCGCCCACCGCTCTCCCCTGCGGAGGCAGGAGGCAGAAGCTCCGTCCTGCAGCAGCCAAGCTCTCCCCCTCCCCCGCTTCTTCCCCCAGCCGTGGTGCAGCCTGCTTTCCTGCCCCTCCTCCTTTCCTTCCCTGCGCCGGCCCTTGCAAAGGGAGGGGGGAGGAGTGGCAGCGTGCTCGCTGCTCCGCAAAAGCCCCACGGCCCCGCTCTCCCGGCCGGAGCTCCAGCCAGCACACGGCAGCCCCGCGGCCCCTTGTTAAAGCCGGCCCTGGGTAAAGGAGGCAGAGAAGAGGTAGGGATGGGCCTTGGGGCATGGGGTGGAACAGGACATATCCCTTCCAGCTCCCTGCCATGAGCCGCTCAGGGCAGAGGGCAGAGGGCTAGGAGCACCCCCACGAGCCGAGCACCCCAGCCCTCTGCCCTGAACCCCCCCACACACCCCAGCCCTCTGCCCTCCCCCCAACACCCAGCCCTCTGCCCTGCACCCCCCACACCCCTCCAGCCCTCTGCTCTGACCTCTGAAACCCCCCACACCCCCAGCCTTCTGCCCTGCATCCCCCCACACCCCCAGCCCTCTGCCCTGACCTCTGAAGCCCCCACACCCCCAGCCCTCTGCCCTGACCTCTGAAGCCCCCCACACCGCCAGCCTTCTGCCCTGCACTTCCACACACCCCCAGCCCTCTGCCCTGACCTCTGAAGCCCCCCACACCACCAGCCTTCTGCCCTGCACTTCCACACACCCCCAGCCCTCTGCCCTGACCTCTGAAGCCCCCCACACCGCCAGCCTTCTGCCCTGCACTTCCACACACCCCCAGCCCTCTGCCCTGACCTCTGAAGCCCCCCACACCCACCCTTCTGGGGGTGTGGGGGGCTTCAGAGGTCAGGCCCCACTCAGCCCGCTGCCAGTCTAGGTGAACAGAACGCCAGGCTGGCAGCGAGCTGAGCAGGCTGGTGGCGTAAGATCAGCATTTTAATTTAATTTTAAATGAAGCTTCTTAAATATTTTGAAAACCTTGTTTACTTTACATACAACAATAGTTTAGTTATATAATATATAGACTTATAGAGAGAGACCTTCTAAAAAACGTTAAAATGTATTACCAGCACGCGAAACCTTAAATTAAAGTAAATAAATGAAGACTCGGCACACCGCTTCTGAAAGGTTGCCTACCCCTGTGCTAGATTCTTGTTGGGATGCACCAAGGAAGGCTACACCAGGCTAGGGAAGATGCTTAAAATAAATGGAGGCTTAGGTGATCTTCAGTGGGATTCTACCTGTCTCTAACGGAGGACAATGAAGGCCAGACAAGATTATGGTGCTCAACAGATGGCTTGGGCAAAGGGTGCTCTAAGGAGGGCTTTGGGATGTTCAACAACTGGGAGGCATTCATGGACAGAGGACTGTTCTCGTGAGATGGACTCCACATGAGTAGGGAGGGCAGTAGACATCTGGGATAGAAGTTGGCACAACTGATTAAAAGAGCTTTAAGCTAGGAATTTGGGGGAGACAGTTGGGAGATGCACATTCAATCTCCACACCTGATCCTAATATAGAGCAGGAAAAAAATCAAGTAAGAGAGGATACAGCAATGGAGAAAGGAACAACGGAGTGTAAGAGACTGGACAAGTAGAAGAAAGATAGTGCCAATCCCACGGACAGCAACAGGCGATATTGGCAGTTAAATGACTGTACCTAATCAGGCAAGGAATCTAGATGAAGCCAAACAGAAACAACTAAGATGTCTGTGCACCAATGCAAGGAGCCTAGGTAACAAAACGAAGGAACTAGAACTACTGGTGCAGGCAGGGATTGTAGGGATACGAGGAACATGGTGGAACAGTAGTCATGACTGCAATACAAGTATTGAAGGGTATGTGCTATCCAGGAGAGACAAGTAAAAGGTGGGGTAGTACATTGTATTGTAATGACAAGGTAGATTGTAAAGAATTTAGAAATGATTGAGTGGATAAACAGAATTTCTTGGGATTAAAATCACTTTGGGGAAGAAAGGTAACAGAGGTTATCTTTATAACCACTGGTACAGTGTTTGGGGTCTGCTATAGACCCCCAGGAACCTATCTGGATACAGATAGAGAATATTTTTGATGAAATAAACAGTAGTGGGAATGTGATGATGGGAGATTTTAATTTCCCAGATACAGATTGGAGAACAAGTGTTACTAATAATGGTAGGGCCAGATACTCCTGGATATGATAGCTGACAGATTTCTTCACCAGTCACCGAATCAATGAGAGGTGATGCCATTTTAGATTTCGTATTGGTAAGTAGTGAGGACTACATAGAAGAACTGGTTGTAAAGGACAACCACAGTTTATGTGATCATGAGTTAATTCAGTTTAAACTAAATGGAAGGATAAACAGAAATAGGTCTGCAACTAGGGTTCTTGATTTCAAAAATGCATGCTTGTTACAGAAGTGGACCGGACTGAAGAACTCAAGGATCTCAGTGTGGAGGAGGCTTGGAATTAGTTTCTGCCTCTTTGACTTAAAGTATCTGAAGGCTGCATCCCAAGCAAGGGAGAAAAATTCATACTGAAGGGATGCATACCAAGCTGGATGAACAAGCATATCAAAAGTTATTAAGAGAAAGCAGAAAGCCTGCAAGGAATGGAAGAAGGGATGGATCAGCAAGGAAACTTTCCTCTTGGAGGTTAAAGTGTAGGGGAAAAGTGAGAACTGCCAAAAGCCAAGCAGAGTTGGACCTTGCAAAGGAAATTAAAATCAATAGTAAAAGGTTCTTTAGTCATACAAATAAAAAGAAAACAAGGACAAATGAAGTGGGACCACTAAGCACTGAGGATGAATGGAGATTAAAGATAACCTTGGCGTGGCCCAACACCTAAACAAATACTTTGCCTAAGTTTTTAATGAGAAGGTTGGGGGCAGTGGCAGGGTGGAAGCAGAAATGACCACATCCAAGGTGGAAGCCAAACTCAAAAAACTTAATGGGACCAAATCGGGAGGCTCAGACAATCTCCATCCAAGGATATTAAAGGAACTAGCACATGAAATTGCAAGCCCAATAGCAAAGATTTTTAATGAATCCATAAAATCAGGGGTTGTTCCCTATGACTGGAAAATTGCTAATATGGTACCTATATTTAAGAAAGGACAACAATGTGATCTGGGAACCAACAGGCCCATTAGTTTGACCTCAGTTGTACACAAGGTCTTAGAACAAATTTTGAAAGAGAGAGTAGATACTGGCAGAGGTAAACGGTAACTGGGATAAAATACAACATGGATTTACCAGAAGTAGATAGTGCCTGACCAACCTGATCTCTTTCTTCGAGAAGATACTCGATTTTCTGGACAAAGGAAATGCAGTAGATCTAACCTATCTGGACTTCAGTAAAGCATTTGATACAGTTCCACATGGGAAATTAGTTAAATTGGAGATGATGAGATTAATATGAGAATTGAAAAGGTGGGTAAGGAACTGGTTGAAAGGGAGACTACAATGGGTCATGCTGAAAGGTGGAGTTCCTGGAGTTCCACAGGGATCCATCTTGGGACCAATCTTATTTGTAATAGAAATGGGATGAAATTTAATAGTGCAAAGTGCAAGGTCATGCACTTTGGGGCTAACAACAAGAATTTTTGCTATAAGTTGGTGACGTATCAGTTGGAAGCTACAGAGGAGGAGAAAGACCTGGGTGTACTGGTTGATCACAGGGTGATTATGAGCCATCGTGACACGGTTGTGAAAAAGGCCAATGCAATCCTAAGTGTGTCAGGCAAGGTATTTCCAGAAGAGAGAGGGAACAGTTATTACCATTATACAAGGCATCGGTGAGACCTCATCTGGAATACTTTGTGCAATTCTGGTCTCCGTTGTTTAAGAAATATGAATTCAAACTGGAACTGATGCAGAGAAGGGCTACTAGGATGATCAGAGGAATGGAGAACCTACCTTACGAGAGCAGGCTTAAGGAGCTTGGCTTATTTAGCCTAACAAAATGAAGGGAGATATAATTGCTCTCTATAAATACATCAGAGATAAACACCAGGGAGGGAGAGGAGTTATTTAAGTTAAGACCAATGCTGGCACAAGAACAAATGGATATAAACTGGTCATCAATAAGTTCAGGCATGAAATTAGACAAAGATTTTTTACCACCAGAGGAGTGAAGTTCTGGAACAGCCTTCCATGGGGAACAGTGGGAGCAAAAAACTTAAGACTGAACTTGATAAGTTTAGGGGGGGATGGTATGATGAGGTTGCCTACAATGGCAAGTAGCCCATCTGGGACTGCTATTAGCAAATATCTCCAATGGCCACGGGTCACTTGGTTTGAATTAGAGTAAATGGTGGATTCTCTGTAACTTTAAGTCTTTAAATCAAGAATTGGGGACTTCAGTACTTAGCCAGAGGTTATGAGCCTATTACAGCAGTGAGTGGGTGAGATTTGTAGCCTGCCATGTGCAGGAGGTCAGACTAGATGATCCCTTCTGGCCTTGAAGTCTATGAGTCTATCAATTCTGGGCCCTAACTTTGTGCTATGAATATCTTTGCCAAAGGCGGTTTAGCAGCTGCAATTTCAGAGAAGAGTGCAGTGATAGAGCCAAGCTATTAGGAACACACCAACTGAGTAGGAGGAAGAGAGAGGAAAGTATAAATTAGTTACAAAGCCCCTCTAGAGGTTTGTGGACTGCATTTCAAGCACATCTCTGCTAAACAGATGCTGCTCAAGTACAATATACAATTTTTGAAACCTATTTTGCTTTTTTAAGAAGAGTGACTTTGTACCTTCTGCCAGCACAACCACTGCTGTTAAGCCTAGATACAATTTAATTTACTCTTTCCAAAGATTAATCTCATGAGACAGATAAGTGTTCTGTACTTCCACAACTCTGTCTGGATTTGGATACCTGTGCAATTATGAACAAGAGAATAGGGCAGATGTGTTTTCCAATTCACTAATTATTCCATTTGAGGGCAGCAGAAACCCTGACTTAACTTCTGAGATGGCGTAGGCCACGTGGAAAAAAAAAGCAATGAAGTCAGATGAGGAAAAAATAATTTCTCACTTGGTCACTAAGCTTTTGAAATACTTACATTTTTCCTCCTTTCAAAAGAAAGTGCAAGAATCTACATAAGAAGATTCCAGAAGTGTCACTGTGTGTCACTCTGAAGCCTAGCATGGCTGTTGAGTCGGTGTGAAATGATGGAAACAGCTACAAGCATGGTTGAGAACTCTGTTTAAATGATCACCAGGTTCAATCATCACTGAGATTCATGGTCTGTTACCATCCGACATTTTAAATCCTGAGCCATTTTGATTTAACAAATTACACCTTTGTGACATCTATCGTGACATCACCACTCTTACTCTACAGCTAATATGATGCAACACTGTCATTGGTTTGTATGAAAGACTGCACAGACAGTTGATTGCTTGGCTCAACTGCCACACCCATCTGACAGAATGGGCTTTCAGCGACTAGTACAACAATACAGTATAACAAGATATGGACATTCATGGCCATGGCTACACTTGCAGATGTAGAGCGCTTTAAGTTAAACCAGCCTTCGGAGAGCGCACTAGGGAAAGCGCTCCAGTCTGTCCATACTGAAAGCTGAAAGCGCACTGGCTTGGCCACATTTGTAGCACTCAGGGCCGGCTCTAGGATTTTTGCCGCCCCAAGCGAAAACAATTTTGGCCGCCCCCCCCCCCCCCGTTTTTTTCTTATCCCACCCCCGGCCCCGCCTCAACTCCGCCCCTTCCCCAAATCCCCAGCCCTGCCTCCTCCCCCCAGGCTCTCAAACCTGGGAGGGAGAGGGAGCAGTGGCGCGCGAATCAGCTGTTTCGCGCACCGTGGCCGCTCGGGATCTCCCCCTCCCTCCCAGGTTTGAGAGCCTGGGAGGGAGGGCGAGCAGCGGCGCGCGAATCAGCTGTTTCGTGTGCCGTGGCGCGCGAGCGGCAGCAGCGGAGGTGAGCTAGGGCAGCCGGGGCACATTTTTAGGGGCGGCAGGGGCGGCATTCTGGCGCCGGCCATGCCGCCCCTAAAAATGTGCTGCCCCAAGCACCAGCTTGTTTTGCTGGTGCCTAGAGCCAGCCCTGGTAGCACTTGCAGCTGCATTGGGAGCGGTGGATTATGGGCAGCTATCACAGCATTCAAGAGGCTGCAACCTGCTTTTCAAATGGGGGGGGTGGAGTGTGTTGTGTGTATGTGGGGGGAGAGAGAGTGTCAGCATGCTGTCTTGTAAGTTCAGACCCCCTTCCCTCCCCCACCTCTCTCTCTCTCACTCACTCAAAGCAAACAGTAGCTGTTTGTTTTCTCGAGCAGCCCGCACTCCAAACGGAGGCCCCCTGCCTCTATTTCACTCACTCAAAAGCAAACAGTAGCTGTTTGTTTTTCTTGGACCAGATAAGCAGCCGGGAACCGGAGCTTTGAAAGGGCACTTCTGTGTCCCGAGTTCACAACAAAGACAAGAGAGACCACTTCAGTTAAGAGGATTATGGGGCGTTTCCGGAGGTCAATCAGTGCGTAATAATGTTACTCCTCGTTTACACTGGAGCTGCAGAGTCTCACCCAATACGCAACAGCTGTTAATCCTCTCGTGGAGGTGGAGTACCAGGAGCATTCTAGCCAGGGAGTCAGAGCGCTCTACGTGCCTTGCCAGTGTGGACGGGGAGTAAGGCAGAGCACTCTGGGAGGCTTTATTGCGCTATAACGTGCAAGTGTAGCCAAGTCCTTAGGGACCAAATCTAAGTTTCAGTCTGTGAATCCAGTTCACTTATCGGAAGCAAATGGTTTATTAATCCAAGACAGTAATAAAACACAACTTTGCTGTATTTGAAAAAAGACTAGGCCTAGATCCACACTCAGTGTTGTAATGCATAACTTTTGGGTGCCTAGCCACCCAGTGGAATCCACAAACCCTGGGTTAAGTGCTCTCTAAACAATACAGTGGGAAGAGAGAGAGGTCTGAGAATAGAATCCACAAAAAGCCAGCATGCTAGGCAAGGAGGCACCTAAGCTAACCAACTGCAGATGCTGAAGTGTGGGGTGTGTCCTAAGCCCCACCTCTCTCAGGGAATTAGGTGTCTGCAGAATGCAGAATTTTGCAGAATTCCATTTCCCCCACAGAACTGCTGGCTGCCACTAGGGACTGCTGGATTTTGCAGAGCCCAGCTTGCAGTGAGTGGACTGCCTAGCCTGGCTGGAGGCTGCACATTCTGCTTGATCCTCATCCTCCCAGGGACGGGCAAAGGCCCCAACTCTGGCAAAGAGTGAGGAAAGGCAGGACTGCACTGCACCACACCACATCCCCTGGCAGGACAGTAAAGAAGTTGGGGGGAGAAAAGGCTCTGAGGGTGCTGGTGTCTGGGCTGGGGCTTCCCCATGTCTGGGCTCTAGGGGAAAGGGGATGCTGGTGTCTGGGCCAGTGGTATCCCATCGCTGGGATCTGGGGGGAGAGGGTGGTGGTGTCTGAGCCAGAGTGGAGCCCCCTCCAGCACTCCCCAACTGGAGTTGAGTTGTAGTAGGGGTTTCTTTAACTCTGCTGGTCGGGGAATCTTTTTTTGCTGTTGTCTGTATTGTTGACATACTTGTTAATAGGTATTTTGAAATAAATTACCAAAATAATTGAAACTGGGGTGATTATATTGTGTTATTTTGACAAAATATGCAAAATTTTAAAATATTATGCATAGAATTTTTAATTTTTTGGCACAGAATTCCGAGAGGAGTACAACATTCCATGGAACAGCTCCACAGCACAGATGTACAACAGGGCTGGTCAACCAAATAGCTTGATTTCGTGAACTTTCTGAAACGCTTTATAATGAATAAAAAGCTTTTGCTGGAACTGTGCCTCTGTATTAGAATGTGACCAACTGGCCGTGACCAGTTGGAAGAATTAGCAGTCTACTATTTCAAGTTATTAATTGAAACAAATCTAACAAACTTGCACTAAAGTGCAGCTGGTTCAAAATACTGCTGCTTAAAGTGATGGTCTCATAGGAAACTTTGAAAAACCTTTGTAAGTTAGTGTTAGGAACATATGCATGGAGACAGGATTTGTGTTCTTCGTTACTGTGTGTGGTTCATGCTACCTATGGCTCAGCTTAAGACCTAGCCAGTTCTTTATAATAACCATTTCCAAGAGCAACTCACTGTGACATCAAATGATATGAACTTTAGGCATAGCATTTCCCTGGCAACGATAAACCAAAATAGTAAAATCCAAAGAATGCAATGTATAAATGGATTTGCCTTTCATTTGCTGTTTCCTGGAGGCTTTTAAGTACCTACCTGCAGTGAACACTGCCTGGTTAGGATTTATGCCCTTAGTTTTGACAATAGCTGATAGTTTTTCCATCACAAATTGCAGCATTATGCAACTGATTTGTTTAAAACAAGCAACAAAAAACTAGCAATTTTAATTTTTTGAGAATAAAAAAAACTCAGTAAAGGCAACTTACTGGCTACAAATGTCAGCCACAGGTTAAGAATAAGAATTGCACGTCCTTGTGTCAGGGATTCTAGTTAACAGTATATGTAACGAAACCACACAACCTAGGATGTTGCCCCTTTTTGCTTCTATTATACTGGATTCAGAAGCAGAGTATTTTGTGCAATCCATATGTGTAGATTTGTGCTGACTAAAGTCTACTGCATCCAAGATGCAAACGGACACTGATCCCAAATGGGGATAAGTATAGGGGAGAACAGTCTAATATACTTTATTTTCAATGATTCAATAAATCCCCCCGAAGTTTAGTGACTAACTGAAATAGTTCCCCATTAAAGATTAGCCTGCATAAGGAAAACAAAGCAACTGACCTTCCCATTTACTGGACTGACTTTCTGATGGATCAAACCCTCAAATTACAAAAGCGTAGGCACCACTTGAATGTCATGAGCAAGAAAGGCATAGTGCCATAACTATATTTAAATATAACAAACTAAGCAGCCTTTTGATTGTCACACTCTGTTTAGGAAGATGAAGCAAGAACAATTAACTCCACTCTCTTATAGCAATTTTGAAACAAGCATTAAATATCTGAACACATTAAAATAAACACATCTTATTTGTGCCAAAGTTTATTTTTCAAAACCTTTCAATAACAAATGAATGAATCTGAGCAACAATCTTAAAAAACCCAAAACAGTTTTGTATGTTGTTAAATTAAGTGCCACAATTAAATGTCAACATAGCCAGTCTTGTGCTTATGCAATGTTTTATTTTGCAGAATTTGTATCTCCCCTCTCCCAGTTTTATGGTCAATGGATTGTTTTCCACACATTCTGTATCCATTATTATAAAATGGAAAGGAACTCATTTAAAGAAACAGCCATACAAGAATAAGCCTGTAAAAACAACCTCCTACATTATAGTAAGCTCCTTTTAAATAAATACCCAATAAAAGGCACAAACCTGTTATACATGGGGAAAATGCAACATATAAAATGATGAAAGAGCCATTAAATAAATAATCCCAAATGAATAAATCTGTTCAGCACCTTTTTTTTTTTTTTTGCACCAGTGCTCTATATGATGAAATCCCCAGCCAAATATCTGGTAAAGGATTAGACTTGAAACACAAGGCTACAGGTTTGAGATACTGAAGGAGGATTCCTAATGATCATCTTTTTTTTTTTTTTTTTTTAAACTGCACCAGTTATTACAATCTCTTTAAATAAATGCACATGAGATACTTGTGGAAAAAAGCTATGCAGTAATGTATTTAGCAATACGTGACAATCAAATACATCTTCAGAGTAATAGCAACATAACTTTTCTATTTCTCTACTAATAAATGTATAAATGATAACATGTACAATTTCCATTACTCAAAAATATAATCTTTAAAATGGAAATAAATGACTGGTACACAGTGCCCTTAGATGTTATCCTTACGATACAAACTACCCAAAAGAAAAAAGTTTTCCCTTTTATTTACAAATAAAGCACCGATCCACAGTGCATGATACTCTAAAATTGTAACCCACCCTCTCTGCCACACATCAAAAAACCAGATCTGGACACACCCTGTATTCAATCTTGTAGTAAGAGGTTATTCAACGTTTTACAAAAAGTATGCTCACTATTTTTACCCTACATTTTTTTCCACCACTATGTGCACAGAACTAAAATTTCTCTATTACATAATTCTAGTTGGGAATCTAAATTTAAAGTAGAGAACTTCCTGGAGGCAAATTCATAACATACATTAAGGATATTAAAAAGGGACAGCTATTTAAAAGGGACACTTTCAAGTCCAACAAGCTCAATATTACAACGTTCCATCCCATCTTCTGCAATAGATTCTATGGTAAAGTGCCCCATCAGAAAGATTAACTTGCTTCCCAAAACAGGGATGCAATAGTGTTAACATCTCAGCTGTTAGGTGGAATGACAGTCACAAATGCCACAGGAATACATGATGGAAGTGCATGGCATTCCTCAGATTTCACTGATTTTGAGAGAAAGGAAGGAGCTGAAAAGCACTCAGAACAGGATGCTTAATCACAAAAGACAGGGTTAGTAGGGGAGCGAATGGACAATGCCATATACATACAAGTCCTTTGTTGTCTTGCTCTTGTACCAGCTACTATTTGCAACGGTTGCAAGGCTTTTTTTTTTTTTTTTAAAGTCATATGGTCCCCAATAATGGGAATAATTTTGCTGTACAACAAAAAGTGTCTTTCAGAAGATCCAGGGGCAAATACTGAGCCTTAAGAATCTTGACAGTGTCCTGTTTCCTTGCAGTTACATTATTCTTAATTTATGAAACCATACGTTGTGGGCTAAAAATGATAATCCAGCATTTTACATGTTCAAATATGTTCACAAGGAAGTTGCTAAAAGCAGTTCTGTACACTTTTGTGAAGTCAGAAATATGCTAAAACCACCTTTTCTTCAAAGATAAAACTATATCAAGATTTTTACGTAAACCCTTTAATGCATCAACAAATGCTGTACAAGACTAAAGGGAAGGTAGTTTATAAAATGTTTAAGATGTACACTGTGGCTGTTTTTTCCTTTTTAATACTAAATAAAACTTAGACAGTCTGATTACAGGAAAGCTGCCCAACAAAGTCACTAAAAATTTCACTAGCCAATCAGAAATTTAAAAAAGTATTTGAGCTTATTTCTGACTGCAGGAAGTACAGAACAAGTACATTCTAGCTAATCAGAATATAGCTCTTCAATAAAGTTACAGTGAATGTATGCTGTCTGCCCATTCATTCATTTGAGCAATTTAAAATGAATCATATGAGGGATATAATTTAAAATGGACTTGAACAGGACTTTAAAATAAGCTGCTACAGGAAAAAAGAGTCTTGATATTTACTTTATACAGTGCCAGACATTACCTGTTCACAACTTCTGAGCATTGACATTACTGCTTAACTATTTTAAAAAACACATACTAGTCTATCACAGGTACTGATCTAAACTGGATTTAAGACAGAAGAATTTGTTGGAAGCAAGATCTTTAAATGCTGAGTAAACTCAATGGAATTCATCCCTATATCAAATAAAGTTTGAAACATTATGACTCACTCCAAGTTATGGGTATGTTTCCCCAGCATGTGGAGGGCCACTCTGTGCACTGGAGAATTCACTGGCTTAAAACTAATTATACAGTATTTTTGGTCAACCCAGGAAGAGGGGATTAAAGCCAAAAGCCTTTAAATTCAAATTTCAATATTTAATCACTGTATGTTAGTCCAGTTTATATCTTTGCCAGTACATGTCCAGAATTTTGGCTTAATACATCTGTTCCATTTGCAACATTTAATTTCACAGAAAGTTAGTGGTTACAAATTTCAAATACATGTGTCAAAAGGACTTAAAAATTCTCATTTAGTTTGACAAAAAGTATATTTCTTTTATGAAATAAGTATATTTCCCTTACACTCTTGGCACAAAATTAACAAACAAAAAGATACCTAGAGAAAAGGGTA
Source organism: Emys orbicularis (assembly GCF_028017835.1). NCBI lineage: Eukaryota > Metazoa > Chordata > Testudines > Emydidae > Emys > Emys orbicularis. The sequence continues at coordinate 17,463,010 of NC_088691.1, read as the reverse complement.
TTATAGAATTTAAGTGCTGTATTTCAAAGGTTTGCTCTAGAACAATTTGGCAAGATTACTAAACATGTTGGCATTCGTAAGCTACCCTTAATGATATTATTGCTAACGTAACATTCCCAAGACAAGACAGTCACTACTATACTGATGTAAATAACAAGGACGCTTATTTTCTTTTTATGATGACCCAGTTTAAGATTATCCCACAGTGAGATTTAAATGATACAATAGCACTTTTCCCTTTTCTTCTATTCTCCCACTAAAGTTCTGGAAACATGTTCTGAATTGTATGTGTGTCAAATTACATACTTTTTTCATGCTATTTTTATTCTTCAGGTGTTCGAAGATATTTTTATCCAACATTCTACAGTATTCTTATGGAATATTTTATTTAATAAATATGAAAGTGAAAACCTTAATTTTTGAAATCATTTTTGCATATGCGTAGCTAGACTGCAGTTATATTTTTCATAGATTAATTAATGGATTGCAAGATTTTTATTATAAAAGAAATGTACATACATTTCTTAAGCAATACAGTATTTCTATTTTGAAAATTCAACAAAATAAAAAAGTTACTGCAGCATTAAGAAATGTACTTCAAAGTTTACACATATATTTACATATTTAAAAATAATTACTTTTTTTGTAATTTGTAAGGACTGGATTTGTTGTTGAACAAGTGGCAAAAGCTATAGTCAAAGGCTGGACAATACCATGAATGTAATTTCCAGTCCGAAAAGATTTTTTTTTTTTTTTTAAACTGCCGAACTACTCAAATGTGGACATTTCTCCTCTTTAGTGGCCAGCAACAAGATTTACTAATCCCTCCAATTTGCTGCTGCTGGATGTGTCTGCAGTTTTACTGTGACATAAAGGCAACTCCTGCTAGAGCTAAGAACGACGCTGCTATCTGCACAAAAGATACTGTAAGGAAGTGCAGCTATCACTATCTGTTTGGAAGCTGTACATGCTATTCTGTAACGTACTACTATCTTCTCCTGCTTGGAGACAGATCTCAAGCCTGAATCTCTCAGTTGGCAATAGAACGCACTGCCATAATGCCAATGGACCAGTTTTCCATTAATCGTTTTTATATATAGTTAGTTGATTCACAGCATTTAAAACTCACAGTATAAAATTTGTGAATTATAAGAAGCTATTCTAATATGAGAAAGCTGTCTGATTTCACACAATATTGGCTTTATATGATAATACAAGCATTACTCTATCAGAGTACTTTATTAGAGCATATGAAAGTTTTATTGCTCAACTTCATTTGAGTTGTGCCTTGATTACAACAGCCACACAGTTCAGGGAGAAAATAAAATAAATAGAAATATCATGTCCTCAGTCAACTTTCTACAGGCCATCTGTTGATGAATAAAGTTGCAAAGCAATTATGTAAATAAGCCCCTCTTCAGAAGGTACAGGTCCTTAAAAGTCAGATTCTTCTCATCTTCTAAACTGACCTTTAGCTTCAAAGATTTTGGTTTTCTACTGAAGCTAGTCTTACAGTCTAAAACCAATGAACAAACATGATTCCATACCATAGTGACTGTTATAAACAAGAATCTCTAAAGCATTGCAATTCAAAGTAATTTTATGTTACACAGGGAGTAGTAAGTGGATGCCCTGCTGAAGACTGCACTGTGAGAACACTGAATTTTCAATCTCTTCTTTTTACCAGTATTTGGTCATCAATGTATCTCGCTGCTTTGGCTGCTCTACATAAACTGTATCTGTAAGATAGAAATGAAAGTTTAAGTTTGTTTACTCAATGCACTATTTCTGCAGAATAATGAATCAATTCACATATCTACAAGCAGAACAGTTAACCTGATTACTTGACAACCGGGATTTATTTGGGGGTGAGGTAGAAAATAGTGCACTACTTATTCGGTTTCTTACAGAGAGTTATTTAAAACCACAAAACCCAAACATTTAGGGTTATGATACAAATAGATACGGAGTGAAATTCACAGTTGAGCATGAAATATATGTTCTCCCAATGGAGCACATAAATTAGTGTGAATCTTCTCCCCACATGCCACATAAAATGTGTGAAGACCACCATATTTTATCATTCCAACTGTGGGCCCAAACCAGCAGAAGACATGAATTCATTGCCTGCTGAATTGTGTAAGGCTCAACTCATCCAGGGGAATGACTGGCTGGCTAGTCCTAGAAGCCAAATACTGCCCTCTCAACCCCCCCTATGCCTAAAGTTTCTAGGCAAGGATTTTCACAGCTAGCTAGGCAAAGTTGACCAGTAACCTGTGCTCTGCTGTTCTCCATTCATTTACCTCCTCCCCCTCCAGGCTGTAGTGCCTACTAGTAGCCGCTACACAGATGAGAGTAACCCCTACAAGCATGGAAATAGAGGACTGTAGCCCTAGTGAGTTCAGAATGGTAACACTGGCTGGGAAAGAAGAAAGTCCAGTTTTACTTAACCTTGTATTCTTTAAGGTATCCTTTTAGATCGCAGTGTTAAATCTTTATGGCAATTTGTTTTAATAGCGTTAAACCGAGACCTATACAATATTAACAAAAGCTGGACTTGCCTTTTTTAAAGGCAGACTAGGAGGTCATCAGTATATGCTGGGATAGTTCACTCAAGCGCATTTGTAATTTAAGGGGCCTAGAAAAAGATATTTGTAAACTACTGGAATCCCAAGCTTTTTTTTTTTGGGGGGGGGGGGGGAATCATTCATTAAGGAACTTTTCCTTAATCTTTTAAAATTCACATTTAAAAAAAAAAAAAAAAAAAAAAAGTGTTCACCTGTGTTCCAGGGACTGGCGCAAAGGGATTCGTTGGCCTGAGACCTGGCTGTGTATAAATCATTGGCTGGGGTGCCATTAAAGGAGCAGCACCAATCTGAGGCGGTACCTGTAAGGTATAGAGAAAGACAGGGAAAGAGTTAATCAAAGTAGTATTTTAAACTCAAATTAGTCTTGGAAACTTCATATTGAATATTTTGTGCTGTATGTGATGTATTGATTTCCAGTATAACAGAAATAACAGATATGTAGTCTTTCAGGTATTTTAGTTTGTGTAAAGAAAGGAGTATAAACTGACAAATTAGCATATTGAAACATGGCAACAAAACAATATACAATTACATTTCCAAAGTGTGAAAATACAGTTATAACAATGAACTCCTTACCATTCCATACACAGGCACTTGAGGTGTGGTCACTGGGTAGGTCATTGGAGCAGGTACCTTTAAAGGCAGGAAGAAAAATTATGCTTGAAATTATCTAAAATACAGTTCTACTAGTAACATTTAATAAGGGACTTTACAAAATATAAAGGTATATTTTGTAAAGTACTTGAAATAGGTTACAAGTTTACAAGAAAGTAACTTACATATCCAGGATAATGTACTCCATTCTGGCATACCAAAAAGGAATAAGGACAGAAAATTATTGAAGTGGTACTGAAACTAGACAACTTAACCCAGGAATGGGTTATGATATAGTACTGAAATTAGCTTTCTCCATGCTTTTCATTGTGAATATAATATAGTCTTTAACTTGAATGGATAAATGTACAAACAATATAATGCAGTGTGCTAGAACAGTAACAGGCTGTACCACGTAACTTGGATAGAATTTTCCTTTTCTAACATGTAAAGAATAATTAGTTTCAGTCTAATAATGGAGGCATTAATTCATTATATTTTTGCTAAATCCAGCCACATTTGAAGCCTTTATTTGCTTTTCAAACGTTCAGGAAACAGGCACTGTATAAAGCAACAGAGGGTCCTGTGGCACCTTTAAGACTAACAGAAGTATTGGGAGCATAAGCTTTCGTGGGTAAGAACCTCACTTCTTCAGATGCAAGTACTAGGCACTGTATAGTTATTTAAGGAGAAGAAGAAGAGAATAGAAGAGAGCAAGAAAGCCTTGATTACTCATCATGAAAATCAGTGAGGAATGGAGAGGAAAGGATGCTCAAGTAGATTCTTAGCCTAAAGACAACTTCCATATTTTTCTACAATATAGAACCAGGTGTCTGAAGTGAGCCCAGAAATTGAAGAGCAGGAGCAAGTGGAAGAGGAAACCAGTGCCAAGAACAACCATCTAGGGATTCATTTCTACACAGGGACACATCCTTGGTCTTGCTGTCCCATTGTGACCTAATGGGAAGTGTGCACACTATTAACAGTTGGTAAGTTATAGTGCATATGAAAATGGATTCTAGAAGATTCCATCTGCATGACAGATATGAAAGAGTATGTGTTTTGTACGTGGGCTTGGGGAACACATAGTAGCTCTCCAAATCCCCTTGGCCATTTGATAGGTTTTGATTCTTTTAATAAGTAAAACAAAACATTCTAGTTCTACTTCTTTAACCAGGGCAGCCATTTCAGGGATACAATTAGCACATTTGTATGCAAGGGTAGGAAGATATTTTGTGTTCCTAATACGTTCAGGACAAGAATGAATAAATCCAGGAACATCCCCTATTACTGGTTCTACAACAATCAGACTATTGTAGATTTTAATAGATCCATAGCATCTTTCCATATTTTTTGTTGAACATCCAGAATATTGACAGGAAGTTACTACTGAGAATGACGAAGATGCTTAGAACTGTTCCTTGAATTTTTGGGGGTCGCTTTATGGAATGTTTAATTCAGGACTTTCCACTTACTGTTCAGTTCTGGCATAGCTATTTTTCCTCAGCCATTGGATGACTTACAGTCCCTGTCACAATGCTTGACCTGATTTAGGTGCGGCACAACAAACTGTGAACCGACAAAAATGGGCATTTGCTCATCTTTCCAAAAGTACACCTCTACCCCGATATAATGCGACCCGGTATAACATGAATTTGAATATAACACGGTAAAGCAGTGCGCTGGGGGGGGGGGGGGGGGGGGGGGGGGGGGGGGGGGGGGCCCGGCTGCACACTCCGGCAGATCAAAGCAAGTTCAATATAACGCTGTTTCACCTATAACGTGGTAAGATTTTTTTGTCTCCCGAGGGCAGCGTTATATCGAGGTAGAGGTGAATAGTCTATGTATCAAAGGCAAGAGGCATAGAATACTGACTATTTTCCTTAGTACCCAAACCCCCCAAAACAGCCTAAGGCACACAATTTTCAGAAGTATCTAAATAAATAAGGAACCTTGAAGATGGGAGTTAGGCCCTTTTGAAAATGTTATCCAAGACCTGGAATTGTATTTTTTCTATACAGGCTAAGTATTCAAATACTCAATAAAAAGAACTTTAACTGATACATTAAAAACATACAAATGTACTAAATGAAACAGTGAACTGTCAAACCCCAATCTACCCTTGCCTCAATGTCTCTTACATACTCTCATGGGATCTGTTGAAACTCAGAAGTTATGTTTCTAAACCATGGATGGAATAGAAGCAGATGACAAGTTTAATTAAAGATCAGTCCTAACTAATTCATTGTTCCCTTCATTTTATTAGTTTGTCTAAACTAGCATAGATATAGGCATAGATATAACCTATGGGTGCTTCCCACTCTTCTTCTATTGGTTTGACATAGTTGTAACTGAATATTTCAATTTATAATTGATTTGGGATTTATTTCTGGCACTCATATTTCCTCAGTGGTGAGTCAGCATGTTGCCATGTGAGAAACATTTATAGTATTCATCTGACATCCTGGACAGCAATATGTTTCATTACTGAAGTACTTTGAGATGGTTTAATAAGATAGAGTGCTGTGCCAAGAACTACACATAGAAGACTGTATAAAATGCAAAGTATTATCAGCAATGACGTAGTTAAACAGCCATGTTGAAGCCCGACACGGACAAAACAAGCTGGGAATGGCAGTTATTACATGTGAGATGGTCTCTCTCAGGATTCAGAAGCAAGATGGACTAGGTCCCCGCCTAACAAACCTAACTATCCCTTGAGATCCGTTTTATCTTAAGACAACTGTACCCTCCCCAAACATACATTGTTAATTTCTGTCCGTCTCAAAAATGAAATAAACTGGAATCTAGATTTTTTTTTAAATGCCCTTAATGTAAGTTTTTCAATGGTATGAAGGCAAGCATACTAAGATCAATAGCTAATATTCCTGCAAGTCATAGAATCATAGGACTGGAAGGGACCTCGAGAGATCTAGTGCAGTCCCCTGTATTCATGACAGGATTAAAAATATTATCTAGACCATCCCTGACAGGTGTGTATCTAACCTGCTCTTAAAGATCTCCAATGATGGAGATTCCACAACCTCCCTAGGCAATTTATTCCAGTGCTTAACCACCCTGACAGTTTGGAAGTTTTTCCTAATATGTCCAACCTTAACCGCCCTTGCTGCAATTTAAGCCCATTGCTTCTTTTCCTACTCTCAGAGGTTAAGGAGAACAATTTTTCTCCCTCTTCCTTGTCACAACCTTTTATGTACTTGAAAACTTGTGTTCCCTCTTAGTCTTCTCTTCTCCAGACTGAACCCAGTTTTTTCAATCTTCCCTTAGATGTAGGGCCTACCAATTTCATGGCCGTGAAAAGCATGTCACAGACCACGAAATCAACCCTCCCCCATGAAATCTGATTTCCCCTGCTACTCGGAGCCGAGCTGCTAATGCAGCCGTGCTGGGGAGAGACAGGAGTTGTCCTTCCCCTGCACAGCCACACTTAGTGGGGAGATCAGACCTACCTCCAGGGGAAGCGCAAAGATGAGGGTGGTACACCCTCACTTCTGCGCTGCAGCAGCTCAGGAGCTGGGCTCCGGGCTTCAGTTTCCCCCCCGCAGCTCCAGGTCCAGGCGTGACTTCCTCCCGCAGTGGCTTCTGCCGGGCTGGGGACATTCACTCCCAACGGCTGAAGCTGGGGCAGCCTGAGCTCTGGGGCGGGGGGCAGACTAGGCTCTGGGGCCTGGGCCGTCCTTAGCCATACGCTAGGTATGCAGCTGCTTAGGGCTCCAGCCCCTGCTCTGCCTCTTCCCAGGGCCCCTGCTCCTGCTCCACCCCCACCCCGCCTCTGCTCTGCCCCAGCCCCGACCCCACTCCCCTGAAGACTCCAGAAACGGTCGGGCCTGCACTCACCGGTAAGTAGAGCGACCGGGCCCCAGCCTGCTCCGCTCCCCTGGCTCCCAAGCTGCACCGCCAGCGAGTGCTGTGGGGCGGTTCCTCCCTGCCCCCCAAGCCTGGGAGCCAGGGGAGTGGAGCAGGCTGGGGCCGGGTCACTCCACTTCCTGCAGGAAGTGGCTAGCCCCCCCCCCCTCCAATGCCCCACAGAGGCCTGGGGCCAGTGTGCCCTCCCCCGCAGAGGCCTGGGCCCCACACAGCCCCCCCACAGGGGGAGGGGGAGCCTGCGTAGGGCACCAAAATAGCTAGGGACAGCCCTGTCTGGGGCTTTGCCACTACCCCCCCCCGGCACCCCTCCAGCTGGGGCTCGGGACTTCTCCCCCACCCCTCCAGCGGCTCAGGGTGGCCTCATATGGACTTCTGCCCTGGGGCTTCTTCTGGGGCTGGGGCACACATTTTTCCTGGGGGGCCCCCAAATGTGGCGCCCAGAACCGGACACAATACTCAAGTTGAGGCCTTATCAGAGCAGAGTAGAGCAGAAGAATTACTTCTCATGTCTTGCTTACAACACTCCTGCTAATACATCCCAGAATACTGACTCATATTTAGCTTGTGATCCACTATGACCCCCAAATTCCTTTCCACAGTACTCCATCCTAGGCAGTCATTTCCCATTTTGTATGGTGCAACTGATTGTTCCTTCATAAGTGGAGTATTTTGCATTTGTCCTTATTGAATTTCATCCCATTTCTCCAGATCATTTTGAATTTTCATCCTATCCTCCAAAGCACTTGCAACCCCTCCCAGCTTGGTATCATCCACAAACTTTATAAGTGTATTCTCTATGCCATTATCTAAATCATTGATGAAGATATTGAATAGAGCCAGATCCAGAACTGATCCCTGTGGGACCCCACTTGATATGCCCTTCCAGCTTGACTGTGAACCACTGATAACTCTCTGGGAATGGTTTTCCAACCAGTTATGCACACACCTTATAGTAGCTCCATCTAGGTTGTATTTCCTGAGTTTGTTTATGAGAAGGTCATGTGAGACAGTATCAAAAGCATTACTAAAGTCAAGATACACCACATATACCACTTCCCCCTAACCACAAGGCTTGCTACCCTGTCAAAGAAAGCTATTCGATTGGTATGACACGATTTGTTTTTGACAAACCCATGCTGACTTATCACCCTATTATCTTCTAAGTTTCTGCGAATAGATGGCTTATTTATTTGCTCCATTATCTTTCCGGGTACTGAAGTTAAGCTGACTGGTCTGTAATTCCCCGGGTTGTCCTTATTTCCCTTTTTATAGATTGGCACTATATTTGCCCTTTTCCAATCCTTTGGAATCTTGCCCATCTTCCATGACTTTTCAAAGACAATCGCTAATGGCTCAGACAGCTCCTTAGTCAGCAAGTTGAGTATCCTATGATGTATTTCATCAGGCCCTGACAGGGAGACATCTAACTTGTCTAAATAATTTTTAGTTTGTTCTTTCCCTATTTTAGCCTCTGATCCTACCTCATTTTCACTGGCATTCACTATATTAAATGTCCAATCGCTACTAAATTTTTAGGTGAAAATGGAAACAAAAAAATCATTTACAAGTTCTGTCATTTTCACATTTTCTGATATTGTTTTTCCCCTCGTCATTGAGTCTTGACAAATCCACTCACCACTGGCAAGTAGAAGATTTTTCCTGGTGATGGGGAACTTGCTCACCAGTTACTGCTGCTAAGCTTTTATTTAAAAGAAAAGCTTCTAGTCCTTTTAGACCTTCCATTTATTAACAAAGGAAACCAATACAGTGGGTCGTCTTGAATCTGTAGACAGCTTAAAAGAACAGAGTTTTAACTGCACAATCCTAGCCTCAGCCCAACCCAAAAAGCCAGGAGTTTCTGAGGCAGAGGGGAAAAGTCAACTCCCCTTCAAGTGACTGAGTGTGGAGCTGCTCCATAGGCAATTCTCCAGCCTCAAGTGGAATAGCCTCTGGTACTTTTTTTTTTTTTAAATTCATATCAGTGGAAAAGGCAGTGTATTTACTTTCCTGGTGCATAATTTGAAGTCAGAAATGGTACAACACTTACCATATGTGGAGCAGGAGGAATGGGGGCAGTATTCCATGTAGTTGATGTGCTTGTTTTTGCCTGCCAGTTTGTTCCGCCAGTAAGTTTCTTCTCTGTTGGCTGATTCCACTGCATGTCTGACCTAAAAAGAAATTACAGAACTAAGCTTCCCCATGGAGTTAACAGGCTCTTGCATAAAGTATAACAACTTTGACCTGAAACTGAAAAGAATTTCTGTTTATGAGCAGATAAACAATTAAAAATCAGAGGATCAGTAAAACGGAACACTACAGATGAAAACTCATGTAGGTAGCAGAAATTTACAAAGATTCTTATATAAGAAAATCTAATTTCCACCACTAACTTATTCCAATTATCACTGTTATCTGTGTTCTTGCTCTTACGACAGTTTCCACTGCTTTTGGAGCAAGATGAGAAGTAAACTTTCTAAACACCATCCAATGCAATGTAGCTTAATGGTTTCTCAGAGAGCATGTTACAGAAAATGATTTGCCAGAGCTATTTATTCAGTGGCTCATTTGAATTATGCCTTATCTGACCTTAACAAGCAAGATTGCTCAAATCTCCAAGTCTAATTTAGATGGTTAAAAGGATGCCACTGAGCAGGTAGGCTACTTCATCCTGAGCTCTCTTTTTTTTAATTCACACAGTATTTTTTTTTTATTAACAAGGACTGGATACATGACAGTTCTCCATCTTACAGTGATTGATTTAATCATACTATCAAATGCAATTTAGAATCTGTCCATACTATGGTTGAAAACCTATTAGTCACAATTATGTTTGAACACTGTTGTTGATAAGATTTCCTGATCAATGTAGATGGTTTTCAGAACAAAGATCTTAGTTAACCAAAGATCTTAATGGATCTGTGTTTCTTACGTTGATGGACTATGTTTCTTAGTCTATAGCAAGGAGTTCTTTCAAAAAGAATACATTACTTTTCACATGGCATAATTTTAAGAGCTTAGTCAAGAGTACAAAAAAGAAAATCTTACTTTTTGGAAGGGGTTCCTCCAAAGCCAAGATCTGTAACAAAAAAAAGATAACCCCCCCCAAAAACGTTTAATTAGCAAAATATATGTTCTCTTTCTTTAATAGACAAGGAAAAATAAGTTTTAAAAAAAAATCTCACACTTACTTCCTACTAAGTTCGCAAGTGATGAATCGAGGTCATTTGCTAAAATTTTTCCACTCTGCTGATTGATTAGAACGGTTCTCTGACATTGTGTTGGTACTGTTGGTTGTAATACATCCTCTAGAATAAAAACTGAAAACAGAACATAGAAATGTCATCATTAAAACAACCACATTTTGGCGGATACAGAAAACAGACAAACAAACTTCCATTCTCCAGAAAGCACTATTCTCATATGACACTGTCAGTAGCTTAGGCACAATTTCAAAATGCCAAAGAGGTATTCAAGGGTTAAGCAAAATTTAGGTTAATTTTTTTTCCCTTGGAATTCTGAATTCTGTGTATAATTCTAATAAAATACTAGAACATGTCTGAGTTTCATTTAAAGGGTTACAGACAGGAATTTTAGAAAGCTCCTACACTAAGATAATTTGACCTGAAAAGGTACGTAAGTTTCATACAAAGCTGAACCATTCCTGACTTTCAGTGAAAAAACTACCTGACAGAGTAGTGTTACAAAATAATCTAAAAGCGTTCTGTCACAAAAGCATGGCAACATGATACTTCCTTGGGCAAGTTACCATTAATAACTTTTGCATATAAATTGTAAAAAAAATCTTCACCTTTCAAGACGACATCAAGCTACTAATGACCAGCAGAAACTGTACTAAAATATTTGTGCACAGAATGTGTCATCCATTATATTACCTTTACCCAGATTTAAAACTGTTTGCAAGAACTAAATATCATGTCTTATCCCTCAAACACAATAATCATGTTTGAGATAAATATAACATGCTTCAAACAGAACTAACAAGAGCACAGCTTTTATGCAACACCACCACCATTCAATTTTAAGTGTTTAAAACAGTTTGATATGTAAACTTACCCATTAAGAGACATCCAGTGGGCCACAATGGAAAATTGCATGGGGGGGGGGGGGGAAAAGGGGGGTGAAGGGGAGAGAGAAGAGACATTACACAATGTTTTAGATGAATGAAAGCTAGTTAAGTATTCTATTTTTACAGTAGAATTCAAACAAGCTAGCTATTATGAAAGTGATTATTTGTTAAATTACCAAACCTATGTTCAATTTATAAGTTCAATTTTGCATTCTCAGCAGTCATCTTAAGTTTGTTAATGTAAGATAGTTTTTACCATTTATGGTCTTGTACTCATGTGCCGTTGACTTTCCTCCAAAGACAGCATCAAAATCCACATTAATTATGGAAGAGGTGGTGCTCTGAGGAGCTGAATGAAGAGGAAATCCTAAAATATAAATTTAAAAATGATTAGATATACAGTAAAGCCATCTTTACAGTCCAACTGTAATGAGCCCAGAAAGCTAAAAAAAGTTATCAATTGCCAAAGGAGAACACACAAGTGTATGTAGGTTTATGACCACTAAATTCATCTTCATGCAAAAAAGAAAGGAAATGTAGATTGGAGAGAAGAGAATAATAAAAACCTGAAAGTTAATTGTTACCACAGACTTGAAATTGTGTTTCAAGAATAAAAAGGAAGAATCCAGTATCTACCAAATATATAGCAAATCATCCGGAAACCTCAATTAATATGTTCATTCCTGAATTTTAAAGAATTATGTCCAAAGGAATTTTGAAAGAAAGGCAGTAAAAAACAATGAATGCAGAAATGTTTGGATACTTGATCACATCAAGTAGAGAAACAAAAATAAACGATACTTTCAAATCTAGAAATATAATCAACATTTAAAAAGTGAATATTTACTTGCATTACGAGATCTGAAATTATAATATAATTATTTGGTTGAAATTATGGCAATCCAAAACAGTTTTTATTAGGGCTGTCGATTAATCGCAGTTAACGCACGCGATTAACTAAAAAAAATGTAATCGCGATTAATCAAAGTTTTAATTGTACTGTTAAACAATAGAATACGAATTGAAATTTATTAAATATTTGGGATGTTTTTCTACATTTTCATATATTGTGTTCTGTGTAATAGAAATCAAAGTGTATATTTTTTTATTATAAATATTTGCACTGTAAAAATAACAAAATAGTATTTTTTATTTCACCTCATACAATTACTGTAGTGCAATCTCTGTCATGAAAGTGCAACTTACAAATGTAGATTTTGTTTGTTACATAACTGCACTCAAAAACAACCTAAAATTTCAGAGCCAACAAGTCCACTCAGTCCTATTTCTTGTTCAGCCAATCACTATGACAAACAAGTTTGTTTACATTTACAGGAGATAATGCTGCCCGCTTCTTATTTACAATGTCACCAGAAAATGAGAACACGTATATGCATGGCATTTTTGTAGCCGGCATTGCAAGGTATTTACATGCCAGATATGCTAAACATTCGTATGCTCCTTCATGCTTCGACCATCATTCCAGAGGACATGCTTCCATGCTGATGATGCTTGTTAAAAAAAAAAATGTGTTAATTAAATTTGTGACTGAACTCCTGGGGGAGAATTGTATGTCCCCTGCTCTATTTTACCTACATTCTTCCATATATTTCATGTTCTAGCAGTCTCGGATGATGACCCAGCACATGTTGTTCATTTTAAGAACATTTTCACTGCAGATTTCACAAAACACAAAGAAGATACCAACGTGAGATTTCTAAAGACAGCTACAGCCCTCGACCCAAGATTTAAGAATCTGAAGTGCCTTCCAAAATCTGAGAGGGATGAGGTGTGGAGCATGCTTTCAGAAGTCTTAAAAGAGCAATACTATGATGCGCAAACTACAGAACCCAAAGAACCAAAAAAGAAAATCAACCTTCTGCTGGTGGCATCTGACTCAGATCATGAAAATGAACATGCGTCGGTCCGCACTGCTTTGGATTGTTATTGAGCATGGACGCATGTCCCCCGGAATGGTGGTTGAAGCATGAAGGGACATATGAATCTTTAGCGCATCTGGCACATAAATATCTTGCAACACTGGCTATGATAGTGCCATAAGACTGACTGTTCTCACTTTCAGGTGACATTGTAAACAAGAAGCAGACAGCATTATCTCCTGCAAATGTAAACAAACTTGTCTGTCTGAGCAATTGGCTGAACAAGAAGTAGGACTGAGTGGACTTGAAGACTAACATTTTACACTGTTTTATTTTTGAATGCATTTTTTTGTACATAAAATTCTACATTTGTAGGTTCAACTTTCATGATAAAGATATTGCACTACAGTACTTTTATTAGGTGAACTGAAAATACTATTTCTTTTCTTACAGAGCAAATACTTGTAATCAAAAAATATAAAGTGAGTATTGTACACTTTGTATTCTGTGTTGTAACTGAAATCAATATATTTGAAAACTTAGAAAACATCCAAAAATATTTAAATAAATGGTATTCTATTATTATTTAACAGTGCGATTAATTGCACGATTGGGCTGTCAAGCGATTAAAAAAAATGAATCGCGCTTATTTTTAATATTAGAAGGGATTAGAAACATACAAAGAGTTATGCAACCCAGTTTGCTTTTACTATTGTCTCCATTTGGAAAGAAATTAGAGGATGTTTTACCACTAAACTGTTCCACTGTTTGTTTGGAGGTAAAGGTGGAAGAGACGAAAGGGATAGTAGATTTTACAGCTTCTTCAACTGGCTTCATGTCAAAGATGTCCAGATGGGATGGAGAACCAACACAACCATTTGAGGACGAGAAAGGACCTTTCAGATATAGCAGTAAGTAATAAAAAAAGGAAAGAAGAGAATCTAGAGTTCAAATAGCACACACAGAAGCACAGAGATTGTGAACATCACAATATGAAAGTTTCCCAGAACTAGGGTTAAGCAAACTTATTTGAAATTAATTTCTAGCTATACGTTTTCCCACATGGTGTTCTGCCCAACTCAGACAGTTTTACTGAAACTCATACCAGTTTCCTTGCCTCAAGGGACAATATTTAATTCTGATGTTTTTCACATCATCATTCTGTTAAGAAAAAGGGACATTTACTCACCTGTGAACTGAATTCCTGGAAGGCATTACCTATGGAGACACATTCCTGGGCCTCCAAGCTTAGCAAATGGCACTGGGATCATTCACAGCTCCACTTACTAACATACTACCAGTTTTAGCCGTGGCAACATTTCCTTATTTAAGTGTTTATAAAAACTGCACCTTGTTAGTTAACAAGTTCTTCCCTCAGGTAATTCAATGGCAGTTGTGCATGTGCAAGTTGAAGTAACTGAAGTTAATGAGAGATGCATGTCCATATGGAAGGACAGAATTTGGCACGGGTTTTCCCAGTTAAATTTGCTTGGTTTACGATGAAGTATCAATTTTTACTATAATCAAAAATTGCAAAGCCAATTGCTGTAGCTGCAGTGGAGCAAGCTGTAATCTACTCTACTTCACAGATTATCACTAAAACAGTCATCTAAATTTTAATTCCATAGCTTTACTATGGATCTACTAGAACTAGAAGAATGCTCCTCAAGTCCATTGTTTGCAGTAAAAGAATAAAACCAACTCTAGATTTCACAAATTTCTTGTCAGAGAAATAAACTTTTTTTTTTTAAGTTTGCAAATTTAAACAGGAGTTTGTTAACTGTGCTCCAAATTTGTTTTCTGCCATAACAGAATAACGTGTAATTTCTCTAAAATACAGAATGCAATGCTCTTTAATGCATTTAAATTTAATGTCAACTCTAAGATGACCAGTCTCATCTCTTATCAAGGTAAGTAGTAATATTTGGATTTCTGGCAGTTAACTGAACATACAACTTAATCCTTAAGTATGAGTTTTTGTTTTAGTCAGACAACGATAACTGATGAATTCCCAGATGCTAAGAATATTATCTATTCTGTTAAACCACAATAGTAACTTACCTCCCCCCCACGCATTGCTTGCTGATGTTGCTATAGCTGGAGTACTCTGTACAGTTGGAACAAATGCAGGTTGAAGATCAAAGAGATCACTGGAAAGGTTAGGCATGCTGAAAATAGAGAGAAAAAATATGAGCTACACAAGTTAATTATTAAGCAGCATTTGGTCTGTTATCCGATTTAAATTTCCTGAGCAGATTAAGCAAGAATGGAGTTTGTTTTTTGTTTTAAGTGTCTGCAAACACGTCCCAACTCCTAGAAATACCAACAGCTAAAAATATATCCAATATGCATTTAATGCAATTTTTGAAGTATGTGGTTTGCACAAAATATTTTTGTTTGCTACAGCCTCCAAGATTCAATTTCATTTTACTGGACTATTAGAATTACAGAGCTAATACATGTTTCCAAGTTTACTTTTCTGGAAGTCATAGTGAAGGCCAAGAATGGTGCTACAGGACATAACTGTCTGTCTCCCCCCCCCCCCCCCCCCCAAACTCTCAAGTGAAGCATTTAAGTTTGGTATCTAATCTAATATCAAGAAAATCTCAGTCAGCCATAAGATTATTCTGACTCTTGAGAAATATATTCTGTAAAGTTTATCTATGCCTTTCAATTTTTCAGGCACTTGGCCAAGGCAGTGTTTTATACTTGCTTAGGGAAGAAAGTGTCCCTCACCTACTGGTTGTAGGTGCTGGTGCTGCGAAGAGGTCAACAGCTGTAGTGGTATTCACACTTTTCCCTGATAAGGTGCTTGGAGATGCTGATGTAGAAGTGGAATTTGATACCACAGAAATCTCTTTTAACCGCTGCTCCTGAAAGATAAATTAAGAGAGACATACTAATTAATTTAAATTTAACTGTACTAGCTGTTCCATCTTCAAAAGTACTATTTTTCAAGAAGGATTTTTAGTAATAAAGGCTTGATTAACACCAATCATAAAGGCCTGATTAACACCAATCACATATTCTTTTGGGATGCCCAAGAAACTGAAATATAGCTAGCTGAAATATTGCTAGCTGAAATGTTAAGGGAAAAGTGGAAATGTTTCTATTAAAACAATCTCAAAATTATGTTGAAACATCAATAATCTGACAAAAAACAAATGCCAGGATGTTTAGTTTTGAAGCTAGCACACCATACTTGGCTCATGCTGTTGGTCCCATAGTACATGCTTATTGTCTACTGTGGCATACATTTATATAGCACCTATCACTGTAGGATAGGCATACGCTTTACAGTGTTTAGATTACAAACATTTGCTAAGTAAAAGGAACTAACTTCTCCTGCAAGGGGGTTCCTGACCTCTGGAACATTCCAAAGTTACATAAATATTATGGTCCAGGCCCAGCAGGTAGCTAACACTAGATAGAGGTGTATCTTTATAACCTATCCTGTATAGGGTGGAGACAAACTGATTATGAATACACATCTCCAAAAACTTGTTTGTACTAGACACATTTCTGATGACTATCTACTTTAGGTTTTTATACTTCTGTCCATCACTGTTAAATTTGACAGCGTTCGAAGTTCCTAGCAGACTTCATGGAGTCTACCCCTCCTTCCTTTTCCTGACAACAGCTCTGCTTGGATGCATGTTTGTTTCTGAAATACCATTTAAGTAAATGGAATCTCTTTTCTATGCATGTCAATGGGCATTTTGAAAAATAATTGTGAGTTATTTGAAGAAGAAAAACACAAAAACATGTTGATAGTACTAGGAGAGCTGTTCATTCTAAAAGGCAACTGCCAGCAAAATTTTATTTTTGCATTTAATTAAGATCTCTGCTCCATATCAATAATTTAACCTGCCCCCTTCTCTCATATAAAGGGAAATCTAGACCAGTCAGCCAGTAACCAAGCCTAGATTTCTAATATAGCAAACCAGCCCACAAGTCCTACCAAACTTGATGGCAAATTCCAAGCACAAAGAAGTGCTCCTTTTTTGCCCCCCCCCGGTTAATTAACAACAATAAGACAGAAATGCCCCAAAGATATTCATCAACTGCCTAGCTCACTTCATCTCACCAACCATATGTCTATACTATCTATGTCTCTCTATACTACACCACATTCCCCAGAGAGAGCTGCTACAAAAATAGGATTTTGAAGGACTAATGTCCAGTTCTCCAACAATAGTGGGATGCTGCCATGGGGGCCTCTGAGCAAGTAACAGAGAAGAAAGAACAAAAGAAAGAACTCATTTTCCTGAGACAGGCCACTATAGTTTGTCAAAACTGTAATTTAAAAAGGACATAGATGTGCCCTGGGATTGAAAAATAAACTGTGCTGCAAGATTAACTCTTTCTCCTTTCTATATTTTCATGGACGGGGAGTCAACTATTGTCCTGTCCACACTGGAGCATTATGAGTAGCAATATGGCTGTTGCTCCAGGATTCTAGCTTATGGGGACAGAAATCTGTTTCCTAGAGCTATACTTGCTAAATCATCCTAAATATAAAAACCTATGTGGACAACATGTATTCTGACAAAATGTGTACCCAATCTATTTTAGAAGTATAGGTGAATAAAGTGTTCAGATTTTAGCTATCAAGTTATGCAATCACGATAAGAGCCACCATTTACTGGAAGCCACCATGCTTGCATATTTAGGGGAAATCCTGGTCCCACTGAAGTCAGTGGAAGTTTTTCCATTGACTTCAATGGGGCCAGGATTCCACACACACAAAATATGTAAGCATCGGGTCCTGGAACACCAATCCTTAAAAGATAGATACCTTAAGTGCTTGCAGTCTAGCTTGTTCTTCCTCCAAAGCTTGCTGTTTCTCTTTCTCATCCATTTTGCTAAATGACATTCCTGTGTTGGCAAGTGTGGAAACAGCACTGGATAGGGTGCTCGCTCTAAAATAAAGTTTCATCAAGAGAATGATTTTTTAAATTGTGACCTTTAATTTGCATCCAAAAGGCACGAAGTGCTTCATAGATAGTATCCTATGTGTCTCTGGACTCAGCACTAAATACAATCACCGTTTGGTGAGGAAAAACAGCAAACGCATAATACTGTACATTTTGGGGCAAGGGTAGAGAAGGGGACAAGTGTAGAATTAATTATATTTTTCTATAGTTTCAGCTGAAGAGATATCAGATCAATAATCAAGTACAGAATTTCATATAGATGTTTGTGATTTTGCCACACAATTTACGTACCTGCTGTAAATATGATACTTTAAATAAGTGGAACAAAATTCCAAATGGCATACATAAACAGGTATGTGTTAGTATTTTATATTGACATGGGAAACAGCACTTTTAAATCTGTAAGGATCGATCTAGCTTGCATGCACCCACACACACTTGATGCTGTAGAGCCAAATCCTCCCAGCTACTTGTGAAAATCTGAGGTAAGAGGCTCAAGCGATGACTCTGCTGCAATGCAGAACTGTGGATTTCTGCGAAATATGCACATCTGTGTTGACTTCATCTCTCAAAAAAGGGGTTTGCCAAAAAAGAGTGTTTTGTCCAACTATCACAAACACTGATGGTACATATTGTTGTATCTTTTGGTGAAGGAACTAAAACTATACCCATCTCTTCCTCACCTCATCATTCAAGTGACAACGCATCTTTCAGTAGGAAGAATAAATGGACTTGCCATCATCCCATCCAAAAAGCACAGCTTGGTAAGGAGCCAAATGGGGACAGTGGTGTGAAACATCATAACATGCCCCATTTTAAGGTGGGGAGGTAGTTAGCCATTCAGAATTCTATTAGCATGATTGTTCTGCCATATATGTGGCAAGCATGGCTTACTTATCAGTGCAGCAAAAGCAACATGGTATTCCTGATTAGTGGCTGTCCTATGAAGGCTGGTTACCGGCGATTAGCACAATGGAATTTGGTTAGCATACCAAAAATATCAAGTGATCATATGCAAGCACTATCTGTTACAGAAAGCTGCAACTTCTTGTTAACTAAATAGGACCTGAAACTGTGTCCAGCAGAGGATTTGCATTTTTAACCCATGTGTAATAAGCAATAGTTTTGGAATAACATGTCATGAACAATCTTAAAAACTAATGACCGTGCTCTTCAATTTCCAGCATGACTATGATTCTAAGTTTGTATACCATGCTCTTGATCATCATCATGCTACCTGAGCAAGTGTAACCATGGTGTCTAGCTTTTGAGTTCAGATAATGTGAATCACAATTAGGAAGCTATGCTAGGTGCATTCGGGCAAGGTGGAAGAAAGAAGCAAATTTTGCATTTGACAATCAATCAGATCCCAGAACACAAATTTAGTCCCATAGCTGGGTCTGGATTTACCTACTGGTTGAAGTCTACCACATGCTGTGAGACTGCAGGACATGAAAACACGTTCACATAGCCCAGGGATTGGCAACCTTTGGCACGCGGACCGCCAGGGTAAGCCCCCTGGCGGGGCGGGCCGGTTTGTTTACTTGCCGCGTCCACAGGTTCAGCCAATCGCGGCTCCACTGGCCACGGTTCGCCGTCCCAGGCCAATGGGGGCTGCGGGAAGCGGCGCCGGCTGAGGGATAGCCTATCGACATAGGAGGCACAGGAGGATCTGAAGTAACATCAGTTACCCTGCCTGCGTGCAAGGATGAACAGGCAGTAGTGAGAATGGCCCACATACATCTGACAAGATAAATTTGCCTTTAAAGATTACTATTTTCCTGCACTCCCACAACAACAGTGGGAGAGGAGATAATTTCCATAAACACATTCCCAACTCTATGCATCCATCTCTTACACCTTCTGCAACTCATTAAATCTCTATTTAAAAATCAATACAACTTTTACAAAAGTAAAGTTGGTGACAGGCCAAAAGTGCCAATATCTTCAACAGATTGGGTCTAGCTTTAATTTACAAGTCTAATAGCTTGCTGCTTGGTCTGGGAAGTGCATCCCATGATGGGGTCCTTTTATTTCTTAATTATCACGAGGGATACTGTATAGGAGGAGTATTGCCAGGTCCTGAGGAAGTCTTATCCAATACTCAGGCAGAAGGACAATGATTGTGATGTCATGAATAAATATTACTTAACACTTAGCACTGTACAAATATTAGGTAGTCACAATTGCTGATTTTGCATGTTGCAAAGTAACTTGCTCAAGGCTATGGAGCAAGTCAGTGGCAGAATTTGGATTAGCGCTCAGGAAATATTGATTCCTGTTCTCTCCAAATTCAAGAGAAAGAAGGGAAGAAAAAATAGAATTAAGAGATGTTACAGATCAAATAAGAAAAGAGTCCTTACCTGTGTTTATAACCCCTTAGAGACTACTGAAATTAAAAATCTTTACAAATCTAATTTAGTAGTCATTATCTGTATTTTAATACATTTATTTCTGTTCTTCATTCATCATGAACAATTAAAACAATCTGCTTCAGTTTATGATTCTGAACATTAAGACAATTCTACAGGGTTTCTGCTGCAAACACTGAGGAGGAATATTCAAATAAAAAAAATGTTTTTTAACTGGAAAAAAAAAAAATCTAATCCCCCTAATATTAGGTTTCTAAAGAAAATCCTACATGGAACTCCTTAGGATACTAGGAAATATTTCACCACTCACCATAAGTTTCTCTGAAGAAATTTTCAGTATCAAGCATAAGGGAAGTGACAAGTTCTTAGAAGCTTCTAAACTATTTTAAGCAACAATAATGCCACAAGAGAGCAAAATAAATAAATAAAGGTGGTAGGGTAATCCATATTTTGGGGTTAAGGAATTTACACAATAAGGTTAATTAACACAACTGATATGTCTTTAGAAGAACTTGGATTCTGCGATACACACACCAGATAGTAAGCATTGAAGGCATGTGTGTATTTTAAAAGCCAGTTAAATTCTCATGACTTGCCAGACTACTTTAACAGATAAGGTAAAAATATTTTGAGGAAAGCTACTACATGTGGCCTCAGCTCAGCACTTTGCTACTACACTTGTATGTTAAAACTAGGGTTACCATACGTCCGGATTTTCCCGGACATGTCCGGCTTTTTGGTCCTCAAATCCCCATCCGGGAGGAATTTCCAAAAAGCCAAACATGTCCGGGAAAATAGGGAGGCATGGTAAGGGGACCGCCTCCTCCCCGGGCTCCAACTTTCCCGGCGCCCGCCGCTCTCCGCCGCGCGCCGGGGCCGAAGCAACTTCCCCAGCGCAGCAGCAGCCAGAGCCCGGGGAGGAGGCGGCTGCGCGCTCGGATGCCGCCCGCCACCTCTGTGCCCCCGCAGATCGGGGGAGTTGTTAGTTTTGCTGCAGCCACTCACACTCGGGCAAAATATGCTCGGGGGACCCCGAGTGGAGTGGCTACAGCAAAACTAACAACTCCAGCGATCTGCGGGGGCACAGAGGTGGCGGGCGGCATCCGAGTGCGCAGCCGCCTCCTCCCCGGGCTCCAACTTTCCCGGCTCCCGCCGCTCTCTACCGCAGTGGGGGCCGAAGCAACTTCCCCAGCCCAGTAGCAGCCGGAGCCCAGGGGGCGGAGGGGGAATGCGGGGTGCTCAGGGGAGGGGGTAGAGTTGGGGCGGGGACTTTGGGGGAAGGGGCGGAGTTGGGGCGGGGCCGGGAAGGGGCGGGGTCAGGGCCCCGTGGAGCGTTCTCTTTTTTTCAGTATTGAAATATGGTAACCCTAGTTAAAACGCACAGTTTAACAAGGAGTTTGGGGACACAAAGATAAGCATGTAGGTGAAGTTGTGTGTTTTTGTCACTAAATAAGAACATTTAATGTACATTCAAGTGATAGCCTCTACTAACAGAGCAACACTATTAATAAAGCTTTAGTCTATGCTTTCCACACTTACTAGAAAAGGAAAACAAATTGTTTCTTTCCACTTACTTTTAGGAGGATGCGAGTATCTCAAGGAAGACCTCAAACTTACCGATACTCAAAATACCTCAGTACAAAGAGAATTAAAATTTAAGACACCTTTGTGATCCACTTGATGCTTACCTGCTAGCAGCTGAGACTTCTTTTGTTTTTTTCCCCTCTAGAGAAGCCAAATGCTGTTCCAATGCTTCAAGCAAGCTGCTGGGTGCCTAAAGTTAAAGTTCTCATAAAACATTTGCTTGATAATGCATTATCATCTTGTGTACAGATTAATTCCCCCATCCACCAACTAAACAATTATGCATTTCTTTTTAGATCATACACTTGAATTCGATTCGCAAGATTCATTTTTTGGCAATATCCCCTTTTCAATCAAAATAGGCAAACATGATCACTAAATGCTGGGTTACGAAACAGAAGTTCCACCAAATTGGGCACATGTATAGAAGCAAAGATTGGAATTTTCTGGCAACAGCATTAGCTGTGCTAAGCACTTTAGTAACAAGGCAGGTCAGTTAATTATACTCAGCTCTAATTAGCACGCCCCAAAACTGTGAGAGTGCTTACAGAAAGTGTTAATTCTCTAGCTACAGTAGCAAAAAAAGGCAGGATATACTTTCATTTATCTGAAATCCATAAACAAATTTAAATCAGATGATAAATCCTTACAACCAAAAGCCCCCAGTGTATCTCAGTACAACGGGGAACTACCTTTTAGAAACTGAAGTATGATCCACATAACCACTTTATTGGAAGCAACGAAACAGTTTTACTGCACTCACACTAACATAGAATATTAATTGCTATTCCTTTACCACTCATATCTTTATGGCAAGTTAACATTCCCTCCCTCTTTTCTCAGATCCATCTGTGAACTAAATCAACACATGATACCAGCAGTTCTTATAATCTAGACATTAAAACTGACCATAAGGTGATAGTTTTCAGTCAGGACAAAAGTGTTATACATGAAATGATTTTTTTTTTTTTTTTTTTTTTTTTAAAGCAGACTTCTCCAGCATTCCACTATCTCTAGCAAAAAGCTAGGTTTTAAAATGCCATTCTACAAATTTTTTTAAAAAGTGAAATAGCTCAACAGTAGACATCAGTAAATGTGTTTAAAATAGCACAAATAAATTTACAAAGTCTTTCTATATCTGGAAACTTTAATCTCTCTCTGAAGTGCTTAAGATTGAGTGAATGAGGCATCTGAACTACTGACAAATGGATGAACAGAAGCAAGCAGCTAATAAAGTAGAAGAATAAACCACATCAAAACCCAGTGCTGATTTAGTTCGAAGTAAGATGTAAGAAAAAGTAGCCAGCCACTAATTAAAAGCCTTGTCTACATGGGCAAAAATTGGTGCCTTTTTTCATTCAAGTTAGTTTAACTCAATTGAAATTTCCCCTCAACACTGATTGACCCACAGTTTAACACCTTTAACAATGTTTCAGATGATCCTAGCCTTTTTCAACACCTCCTTGAAAATAAACCTGCCTTTAAGGGCAGGGCTGCTAGTCTGGCTTTGGAGGGAGAATTTTCTCTCCATTGTTTTACAGGTAGGACTCTCTGTTGTCAACACAGCCACGGCTCCATAAATTGACTGGATTATAATAGACATGGACTCTCACAAAGAGAGCAAGTCCAGAAATGGGAGTTTCTTGGCCAGTTACAAGTCCTCATCTTTGGTCTCTAGAGATCTGATGGCCACTTCTACAGCTGCCTATGAAGTACATACCAATAAATCGTTGAGAGGAACCAACAAGTGTCTAGACTGGTACAGAAGATAAAAACACGTTCTGTCTGTTGGTCCACATAGACCAGGCAAAGAGAAAAACTATTTCAAGAAATCCAGATTTCTAAAAGAGTGTTAATACAGGTTTTACTCATGTTGCCTGAACATGATTTTAAAGACAGGTTTACCTACAGGACAGGGTTTGAATAGAAATACTTTGTAAAGAAAGTCTTGTAACTGCTTTGTTTGGCTTCCCTTCTGCCTGTTTACTGGTAGGTGTTCTGCTGTTCTCTTTTGACCCAATACCATGTTAGTATCTGATGCAGGTTCTAAATAGAAATTAGTAGCTGTATAGTGTCCCTCCTCCCCCTCAAAAAATCCTCTCCCCGCCCCATTAGAAGAGGCCCTTCTAAGAAAAACAGATGAAACTCACACCCCCTACATATGTCCCTCTGGAAGTTTACCAGACATGCTAAACATACATAGTGGTAGTAGGGGATTCGAGCATCAGAAACATACGCAGGTGCAAATACCTACAAGGTGTTAGACTATTTGATATCACAAGTCATTATGATAGTCTTTTAAAAGGAATCACCTACAGTGATGGATCATTTTGATACAAGACAGCTAAGGTTAACTCAGCAAAAAAGTAATATTGAAAATCTGGTAGAATGTATAATACAATCATGGAAAAAAGCCTTGCTGGAATGGTAGCAAGGTTAAAAGTATTCTTTCTGCTATGGCTTTGTCCTAAATAAGGACACACTGACAACGAACATACAATTGGTTAAAATTAAGTTTTGGAAAAGCAGGCAAATGCTGAGGAACACACAGATTGAACTATTCTCTTTGGGACAACAGATGCACATATGAAACTGTCTCACGGTAGGGCTAAGACAATTCTGGGTACACTGGGACGGGGGGGGGGGGAAGAAGGAATAGCAATCCTTAAGTTTCAGCAAAGAGAGAGGAGTACATCCATTACAAAATAAAATCTACAATATACCTGTGGAAGCAGCCTAAAGCAAAATGTGAGAGTTGGAATATCTGGTACTGGGAGAAAACCAAGACATTTGGCATTTCCAAAATATACTGGAAAAGAATACTCTATTTTCTGCCAAAGTGGTGTCTTAGCAAAAGTGAAAGGTGTAGAGATGGGGGTGGGGGGAGTAACGGAGAGCCAATACCTAAAATATTCCATTTAGATTATCAAAAGAAAATTGTGAGTAGAGGTGACCACAACACAGAACATATGGGGGTAGGATTCCTGCCTCCTGAACAGATAAATTATGATAAAATTGGAATGTTATTGCAGATCAGGGAGGCAATAAGATTTACTAGTAATAATGGGTGAGTTCAGCTTCCAAAATATAAATGGTTAAAAGTTCCTTATGGACATTGCTTGGAAAAAATACCCATGTGTGCCTATCTCAGAATAAGAAAGAGTAAGAACAACATGGTCAAACAGCAAGTATAAGAGTTGGAGACAAAGACACAAAATATCAAAAAGTGGTAGAGCAGAACTTCAGTGGGTAATATGTAGATTAAGGGCCAAATTTTCATTTCAGCCTAACTAGATCATCATTTTTCTTGGTACAAGTAATTTAGATTACTTAAACATAACTAACAATACCCGCAAATGAAGGATTTAAGTGATCTAAAAAATGGAGGCTATGTTTTGAAAGTCTGGTCCTAACAAATCTTAAAAGAAAATTTAAACAAATAGCTAAAAATGACTCAATAAAATGTACCATGCAAATCTATTAGAGAGTCCATGAATTCACTAGGGAATGAAGGGTCAGAGACACAGGTATCAGATGAGGTGCTAAAGCACACAAGAAAACTGCAATATATCACTAGCACTATATGGTAGTCACCTGCGAGTTCTAAAGTAAGTGAACTACTAAGAAAAATACTCGAAAGACATGATTTAACAGTAGCTGACCTTTTTAAAGGTTAAGTTTGGCCAATACTTTACTCGTCATTTTTTGAAGGAGTTAATCTAGAGGAGGGGGAGAGTGGTAAGGGAACAAAATTAGATTATGACAATTTATTTGGGTTAGTCAAGACTAGGGAAGACTTTGAAGAACATTAGAATAACCTAACAAAACAAGTTAACTGAACAAATGATGGCAAAGAAAACTCAATGTTGACAATTACAAGATACAAGTATTGCATGGAACAAACAATTCAGTCAATAGATTTTTAGTCTTAAACTTTATTAAAGGGATTTGGGCGTATTGCTGAAAATATGTTTTGAACATGCAATGACAAGCCAAAGACATTCCTTAAGCTAGTAGGGTATTAAGAAGTGAATAGAGTGTAATACAGAAAATAATGCTATTATGCCTCTAGATTATATATCTTCATCTCGGTGACTGTATTCATATTTGGTCTCTTTATTACAAATAACAAAGAAATAGCAAAGTCCCCAAAAAGGGTAATGAATATTAACAACATTGATAGGGGTGGGAAATTTTCACAAAGATAGATCAGAGACTAGTGCTATTTAGTTTGTAAAAGAAATTAGTACAAGATCAGATGGAGGGATACTGTACAGAACAATGAATGGCACAAAGAAAGACAGTTGGGTGCTGTAATAACACTTTCCATAATAAAATAAAAAGGTCTGTTCTTATAAGGATGGTCAATGTTCCTCTAAATTGATTATACATATCGATTCCATCTGTACTGTCCCTACTACAGTTTATCAAGACACCTAGAATCAACCTAGTTTATTCTGCCTTGTAAATTATCCTCACCACCCGATTTCCCAGTGTCTCCCATCATTAAAGTTTTTTGGGGGCAGGGACTGTCATAGAATCATAGAATATCAGGGTTGGAAGGGACCTCAGGAGGTCATCTAGTCCAACCCCCTGCTTAAAGCAGGACCAGTTCCCAGATTTTTAAAAGGTCATCGAGTCCAGCCCCCTGCCTTCACTAGCAGGACCAAGTACTGATTTTGCCCCAGATCCCTAAGTGGCCCCCTCAAGGATTGAACTCACAACCCTGGGTTTAGCAGGCCAATGATCAAACCACTGAGCTATCCCTCCCCCCATTTGTGTGCATATCTTACAGTGCTGAACATATGGCTGGTGCCAATATAAATATCAGTAGATCTACACTGTTATCTTTGTGGACCTTGGAAAAGCTTCCATAGCTGAGTAACAAAGCTTAAGATACAGGTATGTACTGCTGTGTAACTTCTATGAAACCTGTTGCTTGAATGGGGTTGAGTTTTCCCCAAGACGTGGCACAATATGCCTGTGTACTTGAGAGGCAGATTCACAAAGGATTCAAAGGAAAAACTTCTGTTTTAGTAAAAATATCCCTATAAACCAGATAAACTTCACTGCTTTAAAACAGAACTCTTATTTAAAGAATTGCAGAACTGTTTAAGAACTGTGTACATATAACAATCTATGGAAAAAGTGAACATGTATATTTCCATATATAAATATATGGAAGAGAATATATTCTCAGGATGAATATGATACACATTAACCATTAAAACACAAAGGACAAAAGAACTGGGTTAAATTAATATGAAATGTACACTGACCTGAGTAAGATCTGGAATGTCACCCTGATCAATTCCAACTTGCTGGGTTCACAAAAAAGGGGGGAAAAAATGTACATTACTACATGCAGCGGCAATGAAAAGAAACTGTGGGGTCTGAATGTTACACAGAAGCTAAGGTATCAAAAAGGGACATGAATAACTTTCTGAACTGGTACATTGTTCATGCCAATTCTAACAGACAAGTTCTAAGCTAGAATTTCAGTGTACATGTCAAACAAGCTCAAACCATATTTCTATTTGCACTATTTCATGCAAAGATGCTGAGATTTACTGTGAGAGCTGGAAATAACACAGCTTGCTTGAATTTATGCTCTATTTTGAGCAGAAATATCACAGGAATGCTTTGTAAATATTTATAAATATCATCCAGCCCAGTCATTTCCATCTACTAATCAATGTGTAAAAGCAGATTCTTAGTAGCATTTTAGACAGAAAGGGTTTACTGTACTGTTAGTAATTGTTAGGCAAAGAAAGGTGCCTTAAAAATATCACTCAATATAAAAAAAACATTTAAGCGACATTCAGATTCAGCAACCTACAGAAGTTTTATTTTGCACAGCAAATCACACAAACATTAGACTGTTTGTGATGGGACTATTGTACCAGTACAGATAGCTAAATGACACCCTTTTAATGCATGTAAGTTTATTTACCTCTGCTACTTTGAGGAATTCTGACAATTTGGTCATTCTGGCTAGGAACTTTTTGTAAATATCCAAACCTTCTTTGCACTGGTTCTTCTTCATATCAAAATACTTTTCTGAAGAGTGAAAAAAAGGACATTTGTAAAAAAACCCTCTCCCCCAAAAAACTCCAGAACAAGAAAACTTTCACACTAATGCAAGAGATTTTAAAAGATACAACACTGCAAACAATAACTTTAGATAATTTTAGGGAGAGGAGATATTAACTAATATAGAAAGCCATGTTACTTTTAAGAGTAACGTGTTTGGGACTACTCATAATAATCTCCATATTTACAATGAGTTTGTTGATTTCAGCAAGTTATAACTTGGTGGACAGTTGTAGTCAGCCTGAATGTAAAGTGTTTAATCTGTTTTTAAATTCTTTGTCAGCTAAGCAGGACTTCATTTTGAAGAAAAATGTTTGCAAAAAAAGTCAGTCTATGAGGTGCACTCAAACAATAGTAATGCAGTAGCTGACTTTAGTAAATTAAAAATGCACCACTAGTATTATCTATTTTTAAAGCATTTTTAAACTACACATCAACATCTCAATACTATGCATTTGTGGTTTGTAAATGGAGATATAGAATCTGAAGGAAGCATTTCAAATGAAAACTCAACTTTCACATGTATCCAACTTCGACTTGTCAATATTAATGTACAGAATCCTTATGAGTAAACCTGTCAAACAGGAATAGCATTTGCACCCTTTTGAGTACTGAGTTTTATTTTTCGTACTCTGAAACTTGTAGATTTTAATGCATTAATAAAATTAATGACACTGGCAGATTTAATGGAGGAGAGTGAAAGCTGAATCCAAAAATTATTAAATACATTCTTTTACTGCTTTACTATCTTTTTTGTGTAAGATTCTCAAAATTTTTCCCCTTAGTTACTCTTGAAGGCACAATCCACTTAAAAACCATGTCTGACATATGTGAACCAAGAACTCAGCAAGGTAGAACTCTACAACCTACACAAGACCATGAACACCAGTTGTTAAAGTTGATAAAACAAAGACATAGGAAACCCAACAATGTGCACTGTATATTCAGCAAATAAATAGTAACCTTTTTAAAAAAAGTATGCCCAGTAAACCCAGCACAGGCCAACCTACTTTAGAGCCCCTCCCCCAATTAAAGTGTACTTATAGGATAAATTCTTTTATAACCTGGTTATAAGGAACATTCAAAACACATTTCTGGTATTTCTAAAATAGAAATTAAGGCAAGAATAACTCAGATATACATTTCAGCTTGAAAAATAATAAGGCCTGTATATCAATGCCTTTAAGGCGAATCCTGCTGTCACGGACAGTAATGATAAAAGTTACCACTGACTTCAACAGAAGCAGGATCTGGCCCTGAATTTGTTAGGCTATTAAACAGACACCATTTGCTTTTAAATTTCTACTTCTCCCTCACTGTCTCCCCCAAAGATTCAAGAACATATGCACACATATACACACCAGTTCCACATACCTAACAGGTTAATAATCCCTTCATTATAGGCTGCAAAAAGCCTAATGGAATCTTTAAAGAGAAGCATGAAGGCAGCATTTATTACACCATTGGTTAATTCATTTGGATTTGCCTGTGTAGAAAGTGAAGAGATAGATTAAAAGTATTGGTGGGGAGAAAAATACCAATAAATTTCTTCCCATATCAATTAAATAAATATTTTAACAATGAAATACAATTTAGAATGTGCTTACATCAAAATCAAGGAGCGCATCAAGCTGGTTCTGAATAATTGGAAGGGTTTTCAGAAGCTTTTCAGTATTCATAGTTCTCATCACTCCATCTATCCTACAATGTGTAAAATACCAAATGTATAAATGTACATGTGACCTAGAACATATGATGCCTTGATATGATTATTACCCTGTATTTAACTACAGTTTAAAAGGCAGCAAAGTTCTATGGCAAGCATATACATGGCTACTAGTAACCTCTTATATCTGAAATGAAAAGCAAAAGGAGAGTATTTCTTACCCTCTTTTCATTTTGGTGAAGTCAACTGCTAAAAGTCTGTAAGAAAGTGCTTTTTCATTCAAGTATTTGCTATATCGCCTAATGAAGGTAGACATATCATAACCTGAAAATTAAATGTTTACTAGTTAGACATTTCAAAGAGGAAGGGTATCTATTTATTTTGTAATCATATTTCAGTACTATTCTGTAATGTGTGTCATTGCACACTACTTGTATAAGGAGAGAACGCCATGTTCACTTGCAGAGCCCCTAAAGTCTCCCTCCATATTTCTCTCTTGATTATTTGCAGTAGCCTTGAGGCATAGTGCAGCCACCATCTTCCCAAGTGATGACAATTCCATGGAAGTTATCTGGACTATGTTAATGCCTCACCTAACAACAGTAGGAGAGGCTACTGTTGGCAACCACGAGGCACTCTTATTCTTATAGTATACAGCTCACTGGTAACAGAATCAGTCAAATGCTGAAGACTAAAGATGGGAACTACTGAACTTCAGCTACTGTAAAAAAGTATGCTCTCAAAAAAATACTAAATAATATATATATTTTTGCCATCATACAAACTACCTCTAACACCTTTCAGAGATCTGCATGAAAGGCTTTCACTAACCACTAGTAGCGTGTTCTAATGACCATATTATGAAGCCTGACAATTAATATTACCTCCCCGCCATTGTGGAATGCAGCCAAATGAAAAAGATTATTCCAGTGCTCATGTGTTAAGTTATAAATGCCTTTTTAAAAAGGCATGTAAGCACATTTCTAGCTCTCACCTGTGTAACTTTCAGCCATCCTATAATTTTCCCTGCTTCCTTTGCTTACTGTCATCCCTTTGCACTGCATAATATAAATTAAGCCCCCTTTCATGGAAATGTCATTTTCTGTTAAACACCAGTGACTTACAATCACTACTAATGCAGAGCTAGAAAAATGCATGTATTTAAGACATTAAAAAAAGATCAATTGTTTTGTTATGTAGGTTTTTTGGGGGGGGAGAGGGGTGCTTTATTTCGTTGCTTTGCCAACCTTCTCTTGAAAAAGTAATACTTTACTGTTTGCAACTTAGTTTTCACAAAGAAAAAGATTCTTACCCTGCATGGCACTTTTGTCCAGGTAGTTGTTTAGATTGAACAATGTATTTCGGGATGCAAGATACTGGATAAAGCGCTGATGAAGGGGAAAAAATGTCAACTGCTTGAAAATTACTTTTTCTTCATCAAATATAATACATTTAAGAATTAGATTACAAAACAACTGCATGTAACTTGGGTATTTCAGAGGCAACATTTACCTTTATCTACAATGTACAAATTAGTTGCAACAAAAACGATTCACCAAAACTTAGTAAACTAATGTGAATTAAATACATTAAATTTCAGAACTGAGAGTTCGGTAGACAAAATTTGTTCAGTCTGAAGAAAAGCACTCCACTGTCCACACATGAAGTTACATTAGCATTTGAGGGAGTTGCTTACATGACTTTTTAAGTAAAAGCTTTGTTAATTCTGTAGCTCACAGTAGGGAAATTGGAGAAAAACTATAGGTGCTCTAAAAGTTTCTTCTGTACGACGCTATAACTTCTATGTAAGAGACAATTACCAACTATTTGGGAATGCTTTATAAAAACACAGACACTAAAGCATTCAAGTATTTGTATAGTTATTAATGGAGTAATTAACTCACCTGGCATTATACTACTTCTAAGTAAGTCTATAGCGTTAGTCTCCTCCTCCTCAAATAGTTGGCTAAGCAGATGAGACAAGAAAGAGGAGTCTAAATCTATAGCTTAACTTATTAATGTTATTTAAAAGGAAACTGCTTCATGAACAATTTAAGTCTCTCTGCCACTTTCAATACATATTAATATGCACACAATCATGTCTTCCTACAACTCAAACTATAAATTAGAACTTATCTTTTCAGGACAAAAAATATTGTCATCACAGTTACAGGGCTAACTGCACCTCTGACCTCTACTGAGTCTGAGCATCTTCCCTCAGGTTAAAGCCACATGCCTTCACTTCTCTCAGGGTGGAATCCTGCAACCCCCGGGTCTTGGGCTATAGCACGTTGCCTACCAACAATGATTGCTTCGAAGGCCCAGCTGAGTTTGGTACCTGTAAGTCTGCCTTTCGTGAATTGTGACCAGTAGGCCTAGTTGGGAATTTTTCAATAAAACAGTTTTTTATCTGAATAGTCCAATTTGTCAAAACTGAAACTTTACCTGGGAACATACCAGATTCAACAAAACTTTCATAGGGAAAGGTTTCTCAGGTTCAGTACGGCATTTCAGGTCAAAACCAGAGACACAACCCACCCCAGAATATGCCAGTAGTGAGCGCACTCACCTAGTATGTATAAGACCCAGATTCAACTCCCTGCTTTGCCTGATTCAGACCAAGGACTTGAACCTGAGTCTCTCACATCCTAAGTGTCCTAACCACCAGGCTGCTATTCTGGGGTGAGGTGGTTGTCTCTCTCTCTCTGACCCAATGAATATTTTTTTACACACACTAACAGTTTCAAAAGACAGAAACACACTCTTATAGCCTGGTGGTAAAGGTACTCACTGGGGATGTCGGAGACCCAAGTTCAAGTCATTAGTCTGAATCAGGTGAATACCCTCAATGCCAAGCTATCCTGGTGTCTCTTGTTTTTCCACCCCAAAAAAAAAAAAACTTTGAAAGATCTTGGTTTCATCCCAATGCAGAACAGGGAAGTTTTAGAAATCTCAAACATGATCACAGGAGAAGAAAAGTAGTTCCCACCCAGCTTCAGTGACCAGTGGCTAACACAGTGACCAGGCAGCTTTTTTAATACAAACCAATTTTATCCTAACAGTAGGAATACAGCAAAGCAAAGAGGAAACAGATTTTAAAACAATGAAACAGTCTATATGCATGTCTATCTTAGTTAAAATAGGAAGGCCTACTGCTTCAGACCCTCCCACAGCGTCTGTGGCTGTGTCAGGCTGTTCTTTGTGAACAGCTTCCTTATGACAATCTCCCTCACTATGGACAGAGAGAAAGTTTTGAACTGTTTATAGCCCTTTTGATCTGTTCCTTCTCAATCTTGGCTGAGTAACTGCATAACTTTGGCAGGAACCTGGAAGTAGCATCTTCATAGCTAATAGACCTCAACAGTGCTCTTAACCTCCTGAATTGTTTACAGGTGGTGTTTTATCTGGAGCCACTGTCTGCCCTTACTCTATTTCCAAACAGGCTGGTATAACTAAACCAACATATGCATATAATAAATTAACTCAATACCGTCAATATTCCGTGACCTGAAGAAGAGCTCTGTGTAAGCGAGAAAGTGTGTCTCTTCCAACAACAGATTTTACTGCACCCACCATGTCTCTCTAAAGTCACAGTCATATACTGCCTATTTCAATAACCTAGTCAGACCCCTTACAGATCAGGTCCAAATCCTTCACAGTGGTTCTTTAATGTTTACATTTAAAGCAAAGGTAAAACTTTCTTATAGAGATACTTTGCCTCAGCCACAATTCTGCACTCAGATGTCTGTCATATGCGCAACAGACAACCTATAATATGCATGGGGATGCACACTTGTATATTTGAGATGACAATCTCTATTATCTGACATAAAAGGTTGACTGTTTAGGCTTCATCGGAAGGTTGAGAAATTGTGTACAATTAAAGATGAAATTTCTAATGTCATATTGTGGTCTGGGAAAGAAAATCTGTCCCATCACTTACTATACCACAAAGTTTTTAAAATAAGTTTTGCTGATCTTTTGTTTTTAAACTGATCTAAACATAGGTGGTAAATGAATGGCAATAGTAGTTTAGGAAGGCAAGTTACTGGAAAAGAGGCATGACATGGATTTAGACATCTACTGAGTTTAGTTTGAAATTAACTGACTAATTAGTGATGAATAGCACTTCACTAATTTTCAATCAGAAAGGTAATTTACAACCAATAATGATAGAAAAATTAAGTATATTACTTCCCTCCCCCCTTTCAAGTTCACAGGTCAAAAACTATTTCTTTATGGCATTCTGATTTTTTCAGAGATGCCCCCATAATATAACTATCACAAGATAATCAGTCTTACCTCATTTCCATACATCATGAGGTGGTGTGTTGTAATTAGAGCTTTGAACACTACAACCCAGCTACTGTTAACAGTCCTCTCAAAAAGTGTGTCTGCCAGCTGTGGAATATTCACATTCATCTCATTTGTGCACTGGATTAGATCTAAATTTAAAAAATGTAAAGCATTATGTTTAGACATTCAAAGATGTGACAGAAATAAGTTTCACAGGCTGAACATATAACATGAGTGTTAATTGCTTTATACAGGACTCCATACCATTTGAAAGCTTTAACCCGATGCATTAAAAATTATATTTCCTTTTGGAGTTGCAAACCACAAACAGCCTGCCATCTCTTGCTTTATTTCCTTAATAGCAGTTTTACAGAAAATAAATGAAAACTAAACTAAAATGTGGAACTGAATTCTTTATTCTAAGCTTCTCTACTAAAGCACATATCAATTTACTAGCTTAGAAGTGCTCTAAAAGTTTTGAATAGAAAAAGGAAAAAATCCTTACATACATTACAATTCAAAAACTATATTAAGATATATTTTACTCTATTATAGGGATGCTGCAATTATTCTCAAAAGCAAGCATTACAAATTCAGAGTTAAGGTTAATTCAACTTTTAAAAAATGGAAATACAAAGTTAGGGCCACTCTCACAATCTTAATTTCACCCTCTAGTGAACACCATGCAACAACCACATGATTAAAAGGTATTAGTGAGCCCAGATTAGATTAAAGTGATTTTTAAAAACCACACAAGATTCCCCCACTCCTCCTGGTGACATTATAAAATATTTATATTAAATTCAAACTTTAATCCTAGGGTTTTCCACCCCCATAAGATTTTAAGTCTCCGAAAATAGGAATCTACCAATATATGTAACAAAAGATGCTTGGACCACTAAAAAACCTGAACACTTGAGGTATCACCATCACTTGTATACCCATGTCCATTACGGATATGATAAAGAATTCATTTGTGCAACTTGCCATCACAATGGTATTTATTTCATTACTTCCCCAATAAAAGTCACTTGAATGTCTTAATCTGTGTTCTTTGAACTCAGATAACAGCTTTATTCTTTGGCACACAAAACAAAATCAGTCTTCTAGCAAGTAGCAATAATAATGAAATGAAAATCAATGGTACTTAGGAGCTTTTAAAATGTGTCCATTATCTTTTATTCCAGAAATGAAGCTCAATAACAATACTAAGATACTAAGAATAAAAATGTTTACAGTTCTCTCTACTAAGACTAGTAAGCACTGACAGGATGATAAGTAAAAGGCAACACGGATTTGTCAAGAACAAATGACAAACCAACCTAAATTTCTTCTTTGATAAGGTTACTGACCCAGTGGACGGGTGGAAAGCAGTAGACAGGATATATTCAGTTTAGTAAGGCATGGTCCCATATGATGCTCTCAAACGAACTAGTGAAATGTGGTTTAAATGAAATTACTGTCAGGGGGTGCACAACTGGTTGAAAAACTGTGCTCAAATGGTTATGAATGGTTTGCTGTCAAAATGAGAGGCTGTATCGAGGGGGTCGCGTAGGGGTCTGTCCTGATCCAATACTATTCAATATTTTCATTAATAACTTGGAGAATGAAGTGGAGAATATACTTATAAAATTTGTAGATGATACCAACTTGGAAGGGTTGCAAGTACTTTGGAGGACAGTGTTAGAATTCAAAATGACCTTGACAAATTGGAGAATTGGTCTGAAATCATCAAGAGGAAATTCAATAAAGGTAAGTGCAGAGTTCTACACTTAAGACAGAAAAAACAAATGCCCAACTACAAAATGGGGAATAACTAGCTAGAAAGCAGTACTCTAGAAGAGGGTCTTGAGGGTTCACAGTGGATCACCAACTGAATGAGCCAACAATGTGATGCAGTTGCAAAAAAAAAAAAAAAAAAAAAAAAGCTAATATTCTGGGGTGTTTTAACTGGAGTCTCATGTAAGATACAGGAGGCAGCCTTCCTGTTCTATTCAGCACTGGTGAGATCTCACCTGGAGTACTGTGTCCAGTTTTGGGCACCACATTCCAGGAAAGATGTGGACAAACTGGACACAGTCCAGAGGAGAGCAACAAAAGTGATAAAGTGTTTAGAAAAACCTGACCCGAGGAAACGTTAAAAAAACTGGACAAGCATAGTTCTGAGAACAGAAGACTGGGGGGGGGGGGCACCATATAAGTCTTGAAATATGTAAAGGACTGTTATAAAGAAGTGAGTGATCAGTTGTTCTCCACATCTAATAAAGATAGGAGAAGAGGTAATTGGCTTAATCTGCAGCAAGAGAGATTTAGGTTAGATATTAGGAAAAACTTTCTAACTATAAGGATAATTATGCTCTGGAGTAGGTTACTAAGGGCAGGTCTACACTACCCGCCCGAATCGGCAGGTAGAAATCGATCTCTCGGGGATCGAATTATCGCGTCTCGTCGGGACGCGACAATCGGTCCCCGAATTGACGCTTCTACTCCACCAGCGGAGGTAAGAGTAAGCGCCGTCGACGGGGGAGCCGCGGAGGTCGATTTGCCGCCGTCCTCACAGCGGGGTAAGTCGGCTCCGATACGTCGAATCTTAAATCGACACCCCTCCCCCCCCGTAGTGAGGACGTAGCCTCAGGGAGGTTGTGGAATCCCCAGCACTGTCTAACTGGTTATTAAAAACCTCCAAACACCTGTCAAGGGTGGTCTAGGTATATTTGGTCCTGCCTCGGCACAGGGGCTGGACTACATGAACTCTCAAAGTCCCTTCCAACCCTACATTTCTATGATGAGTAGCCAGCCACACTTTTGAACAAGTGAGGCATCCTGCAAACCTACCGCCTTGGGATGCATTTTCGTCACATGATGGGGGCTCGCCCACAGTGGTGACTAAGGATACAATAGTATTTTTCACGTGAGCAGGGATCTTAGAAGTGAAATCATAGACCCAATAAAGTTAACGGCAAAACTGAGTTATGGGTACTCAAGAATCTTACATGATCAAACCAAGGGTACAATCTTAGACCCAATGAAGGCAGTGGGAGTTGATTTAACTGAGATTAAGCCCTTAGCTTCCAAGTTCGGGCTCTAGAATTTGTACATCATTCTATCTACCAAAATTTGTCTTACATATTCATTTTCTAGACAATTTCACTTTCAGGTTCTCATACACTGCAATCCAGACACTGTGGTGTTGTATTAGATGACAACTGAGGAATTTTTTTTATAAATCTTTCTACTGGAATATTTAATAAAAAGGGAGCTCATGGAAATAGTGTGCTCTATAGGCTAAAAGCTTGCTTTCACTAAACTTAAATTTGACATAAGACGTCCCTTAATAAGATTTTAAGAACACTTTAATGTACAAATAATAATCTGAGTAATTTAAGGTTAGATTCATTCCACAGCTATGTTTATTCTTGTATGCAATATGTTGTAACCAAAAACAAACCTGTGACTACTGTAGCTCACTTTTTTTAGATCTCTAAATTCAAGGTATTAATTGTCTTAGTTACCCATTAGCCAGATTCTGCTGTCCTTTAGCTGAACTCCTGCTGCTCTAGCATAGTTATTATTGTGAAATATTAGTTATCTTCCATTAGGAATCTGGTAAATACTTTTATAAAGAACTGTTGCGGTTTTTATGATTTTAAAAAACTGACTGACTTCTTCCAGAATAGATAGGTCTATAAAAAGGTTGTTTTCAGAGAAATGTTAAATAATTGAACTTGTTACTGAAAGGGAAAAAAAACTAGAAGAGAAAAAAATATTACCAAAACCACACCTCAAGTTGTGCAGGCCTGTGATAGTCTACTATTGTTAACATACTCTATATGCCATCACCCACCTACCTATAACAGTTGCTGAGTATGCATGCGCAGTGAGACAGACCAACAGGTAGAAACAATTCTAATATAGGAGTAAATATTATAAAATGTTGTAGGTTACAAAAGGAATGAAACATCGGGTAAAAGATGTTAGTTCTCCAATATCACTTTTCATTTATATAGCACCTTTCATCACAGTGTGTTTTACAAACCACAAACACAGGCATCACTTCCACCAAGAGTGAAATGCTATTTCTGGAATGGAATTTAGAAACTGTTATAACAGCAACGCTAAACAGTTTTAGACTGGAAGAATACCACATCCCATCAAAATTGAAGGGGCATATAGTCAGGCTGAAAATTAACCACACTAGAATTTGGCCAAGACACCAAGATTAACACCATATAAAGAGGGCCATGGGATCTTTAATGGCCTACAAAATATTCAGGACATTCATTTTATAACATCTGAAATATCAGCACATCTCATTTGAAATCAGACAGCTACGCAATGAATAACAAACACTACTTTCTGACAAACATAGGGTTTTCATTAGAGATTTCTCAGCCAAATACTGACCAAGACCAGTGTTTCTTCAATTGTATTAATGATTACAGCCAGAGGTCCAGAGATGGCCCTTTATGAAAACTGTGATTATTAGATCAGAAAGTCATGCAGCAAGTTCAATTTGAGATTTCTTTACTTTGTTGATTAAGACTAAGCTACTCTTATAATCACTGTATCAACTCATTTTAGGTATTTCCAAACCTGTATGATCTACAAACTACAACACTCAAGCACAATGAGGACATTTAAAAAGAAGCTTAGCCCTAACTGTGATTTTGTTTTACTTTTCTGAGTTCAAGTCAGATTCTCCAATTATTCAACATGGGTTTAATTAAGAACTTAAAATTCAGGGAGAAAGAACCCCTGGGGCTGTGGAAACAAGTAAACTGGTTTTAGATTACCCGGAAAGTAAAGTAATTTTCCAGTTTTCCTTTTTAAAATATAGATCACTATCTTCTCCCAAAGCTGTAAGAATTGGATTGTATTTTAGAAATATACAAGGAAGTTGCTATTGCAGTGTGACTGAATCACTGTGTGTTCAACTCACATCATATTAATCTGAGGCTATTTACACAAGTTAACTCCTCTTAAACTAGCCTCACTCAGAGGAGTGGCCACACTGTGAAATAACATCCGAGTTCTACAGAATGACTGTGTTAGAAGCTGATGAGTTGTACTAACTTGGGGCATGGCTACACTTGCAGATGTAGAGCGCTGCGAGTTAAACCAGCCCTCAGAGAGCGCAGTAGGGAAAGCGCTGTAATGTGTCCACACTGTCAGCTGCAAGCGCACTGGCGTGGCCACATTTGCGACACTTGCAGCGGCATTGGTAGCGGTGCATTATGGGCAGCTATCCCACAGAGCACCTCTTCCCATTCTGGTGCTGTGGCTTGTGGGAAGGGGGTGGGTGGATGGGGCATTCTGGGTCCTGTCCCAACGCCCCGGGATGCATCCCTGTGCTTCCGTCCACATTTGGCGCCATCTTTCAACGTTTTTTGTACTGCGCGCTCTGTCTTCCCTTTCATTCTGCGGGAATAGGTCCCAAAGTGCTGAGGAATATGCTGATGGGTCTCGCCAGTACGTCACGTTTGGCAGTCGAGTTACTCCTTAAGCTACAAACTGACAGTGAGGAGTCTGACAATATCGACTCGCATAACGCATGTGACAAGAGATTGCTTGTGGCATTCATGGACATGCTCACCACCGTGGAACGCTGCTTTTGGGCTCGGGAAACAAGCACTGAGTGGTGGGATCAAATCATCATGCAAGTCTGGGATGACGAGCAGTGGCTGCAGAACTTTCGGATGAGAAAAGCCACTTTCATGGGACTGCGTGATGAGCTCGCCCCCACCTTGCAGCGCAAAGACACGAGATTGAGAGCTGCCCTGCCGGTGGAGAAGCGGGTGGCTATTGCAATCTGGAAGCTGGCAACTCCAGACAGCTACCGATCGGTCTCTAACCAGTTTGGAGTGGTAAAGTCAACCGTTGGAATCGTATTGATGCAAGTTTGCAGGGCCATTAATCGCATCCTGCTCAGAAGAACTGTGACTCTGGGTAACATGCATGACATTGTGGCTGGCTTCCCCTAGCTGCGGAGGGGTGATAGATGGGATGCATATTCCAATCTGGCACCAGCCCACCTAGCCTCCGAGTACGTTAATCGGAAGGGGTATTTCTCTATGGTTCTCCAGGCGCTTGTGGATTACCATGGGCGTTTCATTGACATTAACGCAGGATGGCCCAGAAAAGTGCATGACACACGCATCTTTAGGAACATTGGCCTGTTCAGGAAGCTGCAAGCAGGGACTTTTTTCCCCAGACCAGAAGATCACCATAGGGGAAGTCGAAATGCCCACTGTGATCCTTGGAGACCCTGCTTACCCTTTAATGCCATGGCTCATGAAACCCTACACAGGGAGCCTTGACAGCAGCAAGGAGCGGTTCAACAACAGGCTGAGTCGGTGCAGAATGATTGTGGAGTGTGCTTTTGGCCATTTAAAGGGCCGCTGGTGCTCTCTGTTGAGAAGCTGGACCTGGCTGATGACAACATCCCCGGGGTTATATCCGCGTGCTATACCCTCCATAACATTTGTCAAGGGAAGGGTGAAAGATTCACTCAGGCATGGAATTCAGAGGTTCAACACCTGGATGCTGAATTTGAACAGCCAGAGAGCAGGGCTATTAGAGGGGCCCAGCACAGGGCTGCAAGGATTAGGGATGCCTTGAGGGAGCAATCTGAGGCTGATAGCCACCAGCAATGTTTGGTGCCCTGCACGGGAGTGAAGTGCAGTGGTTCCAATGTTAGTAGGAATCTGTGCTTGCTACACTGACTTGCAGTGCCTGTTGCTTTCCTGGGCTAAGGTATCTTTTACTCAATGCAATAATAAAGAATGTTTTCAAAGCCAAAAAAGCCATTTATTTAAAAGAAAATTCATTTATTGAAAAGAAACAACTGCTTGGGAAACAGAAAGGGCAAGGGGGTGGGGTGGGGAACGATTCAATCACAGATTTGCGTACGTCCTGTTCTCATACTCAGCCTTCCTGTCTGGAGTGCTGTGCAATGAGTGCTGCAGTTCAGGCTGGATAAAATGCATGGTGATGGGGGTTGAGTGCAGTGGGTAAGGGTCGTAGTTTACAGGGGTGGGTGGTGAAGCTACAGGTGTTGGAGGCAGCTGGTGGCGATAAGAACCCGGATGTTGGGGAAAGTGGGTTGGAGGTGAGATGGGGGGCACAAAGGAAAGAGTTTTGGGACAAGGGCTGCAGGGGGGGGGGGCAGGCGCAGTAGTGCTCCGCCTGCATGGCTACGAGTGCCTGGATCGAGTCTGCTTGGCGCTCCATAATGCTTATCAGCCGCTCTGTGCTTTGGTGCCGGTGCTCTGCATTCTGCTGGCGGAACCTCCTTTCATTTTCCCTCCACTCCTGCGCTTTTTGATTTTCATGAAGGGACTGCTGCACTATTTCATGCAGCATGTTTTCTTTGCTTCTACATGGCCTCTTCCTAATTCTTTGGAGTCTTTTGGCCTGTGATAACATGGACGGCCGAGATCTCAAGGTTGCATCTGTAAAGGCAAAATGCAACACTTAACAGAGACAGCATTGTTCACACCAGACAGAGCAATGATTCGCCCATACTTAAAGACAAGCACAGTCTACACAATAGCAAAATTTGCCTGTCCCAAAGCTAGTGCACATAACCCACAGGAGCCTCAAAATGGTGAGGAAGCACAGGGTCGAGGGGGACTGATTGTTTTACTGCCGTACTGTCCTCTGGGTTTCTGCGCCTTGGGGAGAGCTAACAGATGCAGGGAGCCCCCTATACTGAACACTGTCCCCACATTTTCCACAGGAGTTTGTCCTGGAAGATATCTTGCTGCTGAGGGTGACCTGGGAAGCAAGGGAGGGTCTTCTACTACAATGCGGCTTCCACCCTGGTCCATACGCAGCTTGCTTGTATGCAGCAATGGGTCACCCACCCCTCACTGCAGAAGTGGCGCGAACATGTTAGCCTGACTGGGACAAGGAGTACAGTACCGCTCCCAAGGAAACTGCGCAAGCGCATCGCACAGCTTCTGGATTAGACCTTTGAAGAGATTACATCAACGCCCTATTCCGCAGCCCTAACCCTCCTCACCCCAAGAGCCCGCACCGAATAACTTCCTTCCCAAAATAAAAGCCGCTTACCAGGCACATCCTCTGGTGTTTGTCCTTCCCCAAGCACCGGCCGCTGCGACTGGCTACCTTCCTCCCAGCTTGAGAATAGCTCTTGGCTGCATGCATCTAGGGACGCCGGGGTATCTTCCTCCTCCTCCTGCCTTGTTGAACTGGGCTCTGAATTGTCCATGGTGGTACTCGGAGTGGAAGTGGGGTCGCCCCCCAGTATTGCATCCAGCTCTTTGTAGAAATGGCAGGTCGCAGGGGCAGCACCGGAGTAGCGGTTTGCCTCACGGGCTTTGCGGTAGGCATTCTGCAGCTCCTTCACTTTAACCCTGCACTGAAGTACGTCCCGGTCATGGCCCCTTTCCATCATGTCCTTTGATATCTGCCCAAAGGTATCGTAATTTCTACGGCTGGAGTGCAGCTGCGACTGAACAGCTTCCTTCCCCCAAACACAGATTAGGTCCAGCACCTTGCCATTGCTCCATACTGGGGATCGCCTGGCGCGTGGAGGCATGGTCACTTACAAAGTTGCGCTGAGGGCACGCCACGCCTTGCTGAGCAAACAGGAAGGGGATTTTCAAAATTCCCAGAGAATTTAAAGGATGGGTCTGACGGTTGGTCACCTGAGGCCAGGGCAGTAGAGTTCTAAGTGATGACCAGAGTGGCTAGAACAGGCACTGTGGGACACTTCTGGACGCCGATCAGAGCGCATTAACAGACTAGGGCGTCCACACTGGCACTGCGACGCTTGAGCCAGGGCACACCAAGCGTTATGCCTCTCACGGAGGTGGATTACCAGGAGTGCTCCAGCCACAGAGTCAGAGCACTCTACGTGCCTTGCCAGTGTGGACACGTCGTGAGTTAGAGCGCATGGGGCTGCTTTAATGCGCTCTAACTCGCAAGTGTAGCCATGCCCTTGAGCTGTACCCTATAGCCCTGACAGTCAACTAGAGTTAAAGGGCTTGTGTACAGAGTCCAGCAATGCACACTAGAGTGGTGTAAATTGTAGAGCACTCTAACTGCCCTGCATAGACCATGCTGAAATGGTCTGAAAGGTTCCTAGCGTGCATTGAAGTAGTACTGTTCCAAATGTTACTACATCACGGTGTTCTGGGTATCTTTCAGAGCATGTCAGCAGGGTCTACACAGGGCAGTTAGAGAGCTCTACAATTTACACCTTTCTGGTGCATATTGCTACACCACGTAGACAAGACCAAAAGCACTACCACACTCAAGTTAAGGGTTTGAGGGTACGTCTATATGTGAAGTTAATTCAGCCAATCGGGACCTGGGCCTAGCTGTAAGTGGCCACCGTGGTGCTGTTCTCACCTGTGAAGGCTCTAGGACTTCTGGGGGCACATTCCATTGTTCTTGGCACTGCAGTAAGCTGAGCCACTGATTTTTTTCCCAGTGAATTGTGTGAGAGTTTGTCCTTCTGGGCACATAGTGGAATTCTGGGAAGGCACGAGAGGACTATCTGCACTAGAGTGGTTTACCCTGCATCCTCTCAGTAAAGTGGCCAAGTTACCAGCCCAAGCGTAAGTAGCACCTGGGTGTTAGCCCACATGCCAGGACTGACCAGCTACCTTGGGTGTAACTCACCACTATTTTCAGACCAGATGGTTGCGTGCATGTGGACAGAAGCCAGGTTAGTTCGAGTTTGAATTAATTCTGTAGAGAAGACATCCCTGTGGGGGGGGGACACGGGACTCAACATATGGGCAACCCTCGAGTTGTACTTATAGTTATCTCTGTAACAAAGACCTGAAAAAAGTTTGTCTGGTTCACAGGCTTAACAGTGCTGCTATATAAAGAGACATTTTCTTCTTAATTCTCTCTTTGTAGGGGCTGGGAGTAGAGTGAAGGTTGGCAAACTTGTGACATTTTAGGGACGAAGCATGAACAGAGAGAGGGATCCTCATAACATCTAGGAATTGCAGGATCATAGACAACTACCTAAAGGCAACCTATTGAGTATTTCATCTGTGTTACTATCAAAAGAAGTTAGAGGGAAAGGCTGAAACAAATACAAACTGCTGCTTTTTACATTTTAAATATTAGGAACAGCACACCCTCAGTTCCCACTTCAACTTTGTTTGCTCTAAAAATGCAGGTGAATCAGGAGATCTAGTTACATATGGTTGTCCCCTAACCTGGCTATAATTATACACACAGAAAAATACATTAAAAAGAACATTATCAAAGTTGCAAAGCCAAGAACTCAAAAATTAGGAAGTGCCAGAATTAAAGTTGTCTGCATAACCTTAATTCAGTCCCCTTGTGCACGTGAATGATGATGCAGTCTTTAGTTACATGATCACATGCTATTTTTTCTACCTAATCCAGCTCATTCATTGCATGCCATGGCCCATTCTCCAGTGATCAATCAGTGTTGTGCAGCAAAGGGTTTATAGGACCTCTGCCTCATTTGTAGCAGAAATTGGAAGATTCATAGTGAATGAGGCTGGAGACTGCAGGAAGAGAGGACAATCTCACAGCTAAGGCAGTGTTGAACGCTGCTCTGGAGAATGGGATTCTATCCCTGCCTCTGCCACGGAGTTCCTTTTCAAAGGTCGCTGTAGTTGTGTTCTTCATTTTCTGGGTGCCCAACTTGATAATCTGATCTGCAGAAATGCCAAGCACTTACAGCAGCAACTGATGCCAATGTGAGCTGTGCTTTGAACATATAAATAGCTAGATAATGCTAAACATACTGAAAAATCAAGGCCTAAGCATTTCAAATTT
Organism: Emys orbicularis; assembly: GCF_028017835.1. Lineage (NCBI taxonomy): Eukaryota > Metazoa > Chordata > Testudines > Emydidae > Emys > Emys orbicularis. The sequence goes on along the minus strand of NC_088691.1, from coordinate 17,418,231 downwards.
GGCACCTAAAACAGTGGACATATTTATTATTTGATTTACTATAGCATCTAGGAACTCTAATCATGGCCCAGGACTCCATTGTGCTAGGTTCTGTATAAATTCAGGACAAGACGGTTCAAAGAGTTTATAATCCAAGATATTAATCTCATGTCCCCCAATTCCCAATCTGTAAAATAGGGATAATATTTCCTCATCTCACAAAGGCGTTGTGAAAATAAATTCATTAATATTTGTGAAGCACTTAGATACTATAGTGATGAATAGCATTAAAAACCATGAGGAAATTAATAATTCTATCTTCAGAGCACAATTTGAATAGTGTGTTGTAAATAAGGCATGGGGCCACACATTGAACCAAGATGATAAAACAAAATATTAAATGGATGCTAATTCAATGAGCACCATCCATCCTGTGCGCTGAATGAGGAAGGTGTCTTATGGAAAAAATAGTATGTGATCATGTAATTATTTTTTAAATGCATTTGATCAATGTTTTAAGAAACTAAAATGTTATCAGGTTGATTTAGTTCCTCTAAGTTTGAATACCTTGCAATGAAGGAGTTAGCCAAATAAGTACTCTATACCATTTTGTAATGCATATTGACACCAAAGTGACAGGAAAAGTTATTTTTGAATTAAGCACTGAATCTAGTTATTGAATAGATATATCAAGCTTACTTTAAGAATTACAAAGCTTTACAATCAGTTTGTAAAAAAGTTTTACAATCAGTTACAAGCAAAGATCTTCTATTTTAACCAACTTAAAGAAGATTTGTTGGTATGTAAGGTTTACACAAAAGAGCATTAGTGCTCTCTTAAACTTGGCCTGTGGTGACATTGCAATATTCTGAGTAATCAGGTCTATAAAAAACAAAATCATAATCAACTGTAAATTCACAACTTAAAATGACTGGTTTCAAAAAGCCCACAAGTTTATCACTAAAATGATCAGTTTTAAAAAAGTCAAATTAATATATTCTCTGCAATTAAAATCTTTTAGACAAATCAATTTTGCCAATAAAGAAAACTGTTTCAAAAAGCCTTAAAAAGTAGATTCCAACTGTTGCACAGACAATTCTTATCTCTTGTCCCTTCACCAACTGTTGACCAACTTGAAAGCACAACTGATTGGAAAGCATTCCAATCAATAGGAGATGCAAAACAGAAGTTAAACAAGCGCCTGTCAGTCTTCACTGAAGTTCTCTTTAATAAAATGTTCAGGGCACAAACTATATTTGCTCAATTTTTGTTCCATCTTATAAGAAATGGACACTCCAAACTCTTTAATAAAGTGAGTTGAAAGATGGTTATTTTTCACTACCGAGTCTTTAAATCCCTTTCAAATCCTTGGCTGAACTTTTGTAACATTTTTAGCGCATTCAAAACATCAAGATATTTCACTGCATATGTACCTGTTATTCCTGTCTCTACTAGTAATACACTGTCACAAAGTTCAATCTGTCCACTATTCTGTTTCGATACATTGATACAGAATAGGTTCTATTATTAAAAACTGAAACACAGAAAGTAGGTGAAGGAAACAATTTTCAGTTTCAAATCATTTCACATTACATATAACATTATCTCATCTCCCTCCTTAGAGTTCAGATAAAATCAGGATTAAACTGATAAACTGAACTATAAAAGCCATTAGGTATTTTTATTCCACTTCACAAATTAGTCTGGTCATAAATATGACAATCAAGTTAGATTATTGTGATATTTTGAATCAGTTATAAAAATTGAAACAGGGGATTTCCCCCTGCCTCACAAGTCTAAACAAGTATCAGAGGGGTAGCCGTGTTAGTCTCAATCTGTAAAAAGCAACAGAGGGTCCTGTGGCACCTTTAAAACTAACAGAAGTATTGGGAGCATAAGCTTTCGTGGGTAAGAACCTCACTTCTTCAGATGCAAGTAATGGAAAGATGCTACCTGCCTCTGGAGATTTCCATTACTTGCATCTGAAGAAGTGAGGTTCTTACCCACGAAAGCTTATGCTCCCAATACTTCTGTTAGTCTTAAAGGTGCCACAGGACCCTCTGTTGCTTTTTTAAGTCTAAACAAGTGAACTATGTAATGGATATCACCATCTATCCTACATTTAGGGTGGGATTGTCAAAAGCACTCAGTATTGATTTGTTAGGACAAAGTTTAGCGGTTTTTGAAGTCTCATCCCTAGTTTCTAATCTTTACCTCTTTAGACAAAGTCCACTGAAACACACACCAAATTTAGCAGGCTTGATGCCATAAAAACACTTTAACCCATTGCAGTTTTGATGCAATCACCTTCAATATTTATTATTACATACACTAACTATTTTAAAAGAACATTAAGGTTGCAGAGTCAAGCACTCAAAACTTAGAAAACGTCAATGAAAGATGTCCATCGAAGCTCTTCCATGGATTGGAAACTAGAATACAGACATAAAACCTTCCATTAAACTCTTTGAATTCCCTTCCCCCATCCTTCTTGAAAGATTATGTGAGGTTGGGGGTCTGAGAAGAATATCCCTTTGCCCTTGTATTAACTATCTCAGGGCCCCACCCTACCCCATGTACAAAAATGAAATTAAAGCACTAGCTGTGTGCATATATTCCTTCCTGTAAAAATGACGATACACACCCTTTATGAGTAAATGCAGAGGATCAATCAAGAAGGTATTACAGACTGGTGCAAAAATACCAGACTGTGACCCCATGGGCAGAACAAAAGAGCATTTAAAAATAGGTGCTGGCTCAACAGGAACCAAAATTGGATTACATATTTAATTGGCACTACTACATATTTTACTGCATAGTCATCTTCTACTCTTGTGACAAAAAATTACACCCTCTTCTCTTATGCCAAAATGCATTCAGACAAAACCAGAAATGTCCAAGAGTACTGATATGCAAAGAACGCACTAAAATATATTGTAAAAGTAAAAAAAAGCTTGGCATACAAGGTAAGAAATAATCCAAAATTTAACCCCCTAGAGACCCCCTAGAATACTTCTAATGATATGAGAACATATACAAAGGTATATTTTGATGTTATAAATTTCCCCCTGGTTACAGGATATTAGTATGGGGAAACTGTATACTTTATAGGCTGCTGAGCCTAATATGGATCACTCACGTAAAACAGCGGTATTACCAAGCATCTTGAAGTGTCAAGGTATTGAACATTTTAAGAAAAAGCCACTGTTTTACTCACTATTGTTTAAGAGTTCCTTTGAAATATGAATCAGAAAATATTGGACTTCTTCTCCCTACATACTCTAATTTGTTACCACAGGGTTGCTCATCAGTGTGACTGCAATCAGATCTAGGCAGACTTCGTGCAAGCAGAATGGTCCAATGAGTCAAAGAGGGTCTACACAGCACAAAAATCTGCCTGTGCAGATTGGACTGCAGGATCAGGGCCGAATTTTGCAATGTATAGTACAATTTTCATTAGCTGTGCTATTGCAGTGCTATTCCCCATTCCTATATGACATTTAAAACTTGTATACTCTACAGATTGTAAATTTTAACTGTTTGATTAATCAAGCGGCAAATATTTTGTAACTTTTTCCTTCCTTAATTTTTCCCATATTGACTTCCATATACTTAAAAAATGGAAAAAAAAATAAAATCTTGGCTTTGATCATGTTTCTTTAAACTTCTATTTGAGTCAAATAATTCAATGTCATTTGAATCCCAGGTAAATACTACCAATCAAAAATTTAAATCAGTTTTCTTGGGCTAAAACTTTGTCTACTATATAAGCTACTAGCCTCGATACAGGTTTTATTTATTTTTTAAAAACTAGTTTTAGATCAGTTTATTTTCTCCCCAGTGTGTTAGTGGCAGAGTTTATATTGCCAAGCAAGTGACCTGTTCTGAAAACAAAGAAGCAGGGATTGTGAAGTCAGCAGACACAGAACATTCGACCCACTGGATAAGATGCACACTAAAGACAGAGCCAACAAGGAAAGAGGTGTGCATTTAAGAGGGCGATTCTGATCTACTTTAAAAAGAAAAGATATCTAATCCTACCCAAGTACTGCAACATAAAATTGGGGGGTGGGAAGAGAAGCTGGAGAATAAAGTAAGCGGGGAAGTTAGGCGAATCTCAGTGATCCACTGGGAATGCAGAAATACCACCATAAAAGTTAATTTACTTTGGTCTAATATCTTAACGTTATGAAAAATAGAGCAGCTGATTTACTTTTGGGACATTGTGACCTACATTAAAAATGGAATATTTCCATTCACACAGCTCTGATCCCTTGACTTAACAAAAATTAACAAAGATTAATTACATGACCGTACTACTATTCAGCAGCCCAACAGAAACACAATCAAAGCTCCATAGCACTATGCAACTGCTTACATACACACACAGCTCATATGTGTAGGTCTTTGCCTATAACAACGTTTTCTTAACATTAAGTGCTTTTCTTACTATTTAAACGTGAGTGTATTTGGAGATATTTAGTATTAGTTTGAGGAAGAGCACTGAAGCTGGGCATAGTCCCAGACAACTGTAGAAACCCTCAACAGGCATATACCAGTCCTGGATTCATTTTTGAGCAGCAATGAGGGACCAAGAGGAGACCACAGTAATTTTCACTTTAACCAAAGCCCTACTTCTGCTTAGTTCTGTGCAGGAAATATATTTACCACACTTCTATGGATGTTTCAGCTATATGATCATATACTTTAATATCCTACCTGCTTATGTGATGACTGCTCTCTTGGCCAACATACCAGGGATTGAACCTGGGACCTCCAGACCTAAAAGTATGAGCTGCCAGCTTAAGCCAAAAAGCAAAGGATGTCTCCGTAGCTTATAGTTATAACAACTCATAACCTTTGTGGATCTGCACAGAGGGAAAGCTGTAACACACACACACACACACGCCAGAAACAAGAGAAAAAGTTCTGTACACCTGTGATCCAAATGACAAATGCTAGGAAAAAGTTTAAGCCTAGCCCCTGAAAAACAAATAGGGTGTATTACACCATGATGGCTTCTGTGAAAAATTCCAATGAATAAGACATTTTCACTAAAGTCTACATTACAACCACTCCCATGATGTCTCCTCATTTCTCATATGCAGTCCGAATTATGCTTTTTTATTTGTTCTTAATAGCAGAAAAATAAATCATGTCAAACCATAGAATTCCTTCTACACAAATCCCTGTAGAAAACAGATACCTCTAAATAGAGTTCTGGATCAAATGACATCCAAAGGAATCTCATGAACACAATACAATCTCAGTGAAAGTTACTGTGGTGGCAAGTTGAAGACAGAATGTCAGGCAACTTACATTTCCTCATTTTGTGAGTTACACCAGACTCCCTTTTATTTTAAGTGATGCACTCAATACACTAATCAAGTCAACAGCTGAAACCTTCAGACAACTAAGAACCTTACTCTCACCATTTTTTGTCTTCCTGTTACATTGCAATTTATGGATTTCAGGTTTACTTCTCAACTTCAATCTACCATAGGCAGCAGAAAATGAAAGAGAAAAAATCTGGCATACTAGAAATAAAATATCTGGGAAAGCGGCTATTAAAGGTTAGGTATTTCATCATTTTGAAGGGCCTCCATACAGTACCTCTGTTACCATATTAATCTGCTTTCTCTCTTAAGAGTCATACTATTTCCTACACAGCAAGAGCGGTGCCTACAAGTCTCATGCTGGACATTAACAGCGGAGTTAAACAGCATCACTAATTACAAACAATGGTCTCCACACAGTAACATCCAGGTGTTTTGTGGAAACGTTTCCAAGCTCACTTTCTTGCAGAGGGGAGAATCTCAACCTCCTGAGACTGTCACGGCTTCAGGTAGCCCTTGTAAGGCGCTGTGGCGGCACAGTCACCTCCTCCCGCCTCTCTTCTCCGCCCCATTATCTCAGGAGCGACAGAAAGCGAAGCGATGTGGGTTCTAAAGGGAGCTCCAGCGCTGCCTAACAGTCAGAGCAGGTGACTGACAGGAATCGTGAGTCCTATTCCTGGCGCGGCGCTGCCTCTGTGGGCCCCGAGGCCAAGCATTTCACCTCGGCTGACTCAGCGGCCACACGGGAGGGGAGTCGTGATGCTCCCCCGCCCCGGGCACGCCGAGGCGCCGCTCGGCCCGGCGTGCGATACTCACAGTCCAGGTGCTTCTTCTTCGGCCCCATGACTTCGTGGGTCGTCGCCTTGCAGACGGCTTTGGAGATGGCTGACCCGGTGACACTGTGCTGGGCGGCCGCGATGCGGTCGGTGATCGACTGGCCCGACATCTTCCGCTCCGCCGGCCCCCCTCACCAGCCTGGGGTCCCCTCGGCCTGCCCCCCACCCAAGGGGAGAGACGGGACTGACACTCGCCGGGAACCAGCCAACTAGCCCGCCCAGAGAGCGCCCGCAGCCTAGGAAGCAAGGTCCCCTGCGGCCCCTGCTGTGCGCCGGGGGCCAGCAAGCCGCTACGGCCCCAGGGTACCGCAGCCCGCTGCCTCCTTCCCTGGGCTGCTCGCAGGCCCGGGCCGAAGGGGCCGCGCTGCTCTCCGGGGGGGAGGGGAGGGGCTCTCTCCGCCGCGCGCCCCGCTTGGTCTCCTGGGCTCCGCTCCGGCTTTTCCTTTCACATTTCCACTCCCAGTCCCAGACAAAATGGCGGCGGCTCCGCCTCGGTGGCGGAATCACGTGACCTAGCGGTTGCCCCGCCTCCCCCCGTTTCCTTCACTCCCCCCCGCCTCTACCCGCGTTAAGGTGGAACCGGCCACCCGCCCCAGAGTGGTGCTGGGGTCCGGGGCAGAGCCTCCCCCCACCACTACCTCCAAAATACACCCGAGATCCAGCTGGTCTTGGTGCTACCAGAGCCCCTCAATAAACCCCTGCCCATCTCAGGGAGCCCCACCCCAAAAGTGTATCCATCTAGACCCCCAGGGTGCCCAGGCAGCCCCCCACCAAGAAATAGCCCAAAGCCGGGGCTCCCTCGGACAAGCACTGTATCATGTGGTTGTTTTAAATTAACCTTGGCCTCCCACTTGCCTTCCTCCCCATTTCCTGGCCAGAACAGCAGAAAGAGGGGGTGGGGGAATGGGAGGTGTTCCCTGCCTACTTCCTTGCCCCCAAAGCTTTTCCAGGAGAGAAAATGTGGTTGCATTTTGTTATGCACTGAGCCTGGGATTGGCCTTTTATGGCACAAAAAACACGCACACATTAAATAAAACAGTTAATTTGCTGGGAGACAGAGTCATAGGTGCAACATCCGCTTAAATAAGCGTCCAGGCAAGTGCTGTTGAACTAGACATGAGTCTTTGTAAAGGAATCCTGGGCGGGTGTGCTACTCGTCTTGTTTTTTGGAGGACCTATTCGATTTTCAAGAGTCACGCACAATTTAAAAAAAAAAACATCCCCCCAAGCCCCAGGAATTTGGGTCATGGAAATGGATCAAGATGTGGATCATACAGCTTGAATTGTAGTTTCAGACTGCCTCAGCACATCAGAAAGTTATGAAATTATGCCAGCCATGATGTGGCATGAAGATGTTGCAATGCAATGTTCGCGCTGTTGCAATTAGCAGTCCTCTAGGGAAACTTAGAAAAGAGGGAAAGTCTCCTCCAAGAAAAAAAAAATATTGTCATTTTTCTTGGCCGTCTTGTCCGCTATCCTCATCTGATTCCTGCTCCTCATGAGTTAAAAAAAGAAAGAAAAACTTGCTTGCTGCTATTCTGTTTTTCTGCTGTGGATAAGGGAAGTATTACAAAACTCTAGTAAAAGTACAATTGTGCATGGTCAAAGTGATGGAAGACATGACCTAATAGGTCTTATTTGCATCTCTAGTTTCTGTGGCCAAGATCTCTCAGCTACATCTGTGCAACACCGTTGGCTTCAGTGGAATTGCTCTGATACAAAAGGGGAAACTTTGGCCTGAACAGCTGGCTCCCTTGCTAGTCTCTTCCTGGTGATCCCATTAGGAGTCTCTGTATGATCAAATATACTAAGAGCTTCATGAGTGATTCCTTCATGGAGGGCATAAATTGATTCATGGAGACGGAAAACCTTTCTTTAACCACAATGGAAGCTATCTGACATTGGTTTGACTATGAGGATGTGTCCTGTTTCTTTAAAATTGTAACTGGGAGCCAAACAGGATGGGAACGGGGGATAGATCTAGTCAGAAGGGAGGAAAAGGGGTAGCTTACTACATATGTACATTCAGTTCTTTGCTGAGACAGCCAACAAGGAAAGTGGTGACTGTCAAGTGTGATGGTGGTCTTTTGTGATATGGACACCTGTCCATTAGGGGCTGGACTGTGTCCAGCGACTCATTTCAGATGTGCTGTCAAACAATCATCAATCAAATGGTGATGATATCTGGCCACAGGATTGAAAGAGTCTAGAAATGATAGACTGTGTAACTCATTAGCAATTCCCTTGATCCATCCATTCCTGCTGTCTTTATGCCAGCTGATCAGCTGGCTAAAATAGTGCAGAGGGTTGAGTGGAACTGTAAAAGTGAGTCAGGGCCTTCTCCTACTTGGAATAATTTTATAGCTGAAATTCACTCATCTGGTTTGTGGGGTTTGGATTGATTCCCATAGGTCAGTTGGTTGTGATTTTGAAAGACTGTCTTAGACACTCTCCCTGTCTATATTCATAAAAAATGGCAGCTCTTGGAATAAGACAAGAGAGAAGAAGCAGCTCTTTGAAGAAAATCTCTTATTGAGCGTCTGCTTCTCCCACTCCAATGGTAGTCAGTCACAAAACTCCCATTGACTTCAGTGGGAGTGGAAGTCGACCCCTGATGCAAAATGAGTAATTTACCTTGTTTGGCCATTTTACTGAGTGGAAAAAGATATTTTTTGCTTTCACAAAGAAATCAGACTGTAGCACATTACTGCAAATTGCTCATCACAGCAGAAGTGCAGCAGAAGACAAAAATCATTTTAAATTCTGACTTTAGGCTGAGTGGGACACCCTTCCTCCCTGAAAACAAATACACCTCTCCCTCGATATAACGCTGTCCTCAGGAGTCAAAAAATCTTACTGCGTTATAGGTGAAACTGCGTTATATCGAACTTGGTTTGATCTGCCGGAGTGCGCAGCCCCGCCCCCCCGGAGCGCTGCTTTGCCGCGTTATATCTGAATTCATGTTATATCGGGTCGCGTTATATCAGGGTAGAGGTGTACTTATTGTGTATTCTCTGCTGCTCCATGTGTTAATCCAAGCGTATGTTGTGACTGACAGATATGGCAATTTCCCTGCAATATAGCTGAAAGCCGTTATTGTATTAAGTTTATGTATCATTGTGAGCTGGGATTGTCCATAACTTCTCTAGGGGGATGTGACAGATGTGAGACTTGGGAGTTCAAAAGACTATACTGAAAATATGCCAGACAAGTATGGACTTTTGGGACAATAAGTATTAAGTTGATTTCCTGGGGTATCACTAGGGAGAGGTTAATCAAATCCCCCACTCTAGTTATGCAAAAACCCAGCCTTTTGAAGCTATGTCCTGAGGAGAGGGTGTTTGTCTGTTGATTACATGCTACACAGCCCAAGATCAGAGGCCCAAAAAATTGGCTGATCAATCCAGAACTGAGACTGGGCCAAAGACAGATATGAACTTGTAACCATTGGGTAAACCCAGTTGTGGGTTTGGAAGGACTGAAACCTACCAAAGCCCTAGGCTGGAGTTAGGTTAACCTTTGATAAGCATTTTAGCATGTGTATAGGTTCTTTTATTGCTTTCATGTGTTTTCTCTATCTTGCTTTAACCTTAAGAATAAATGTGCTTGCTTAGAAGGAGCTGTGTGGTAACTTATAACCGAGGGCAATACTGTGCTCATAGCCTTTGGAGAGAAACCACAATGCAGCCTTGTAGGCAGTCAGGCTTGCTGGGGATATCACAGGGTAAACCAGGGAGCTGTGCAGCCTTAATATGCCTGGTCAGAAGGGATAAAGATGTGGGTCTCTGCCCAGGAAAGGTGACGGCTGGGAGCCAGAAATAAAAGTGGGTGCTCTTGGCAGACCATAGTGTGGAGGGGAAATACAGCTACAGTTACCCTGAAACTGTGACAGTGACATTACAGTTATTTATCCTGTACTAACATTTCCAAACTGTGGCATTCCTCTGAGTCTCATGGTGACTAGGTGTCATTGTCACACCAGGAAGAGTTATTTGTTTTTCAATAGCGCCTTGAGGCTCCAGTCAATCTTGGGGCTCTATTATATTAGACGCTTCGAATACCTGGTAAGAGAGTTTACATTACCCTGTCCTGAAGTTTACATTAGAAATAAGGCTCACCAGAATGACTATTTTGAAAACACTTATGTATTTGTTTATAAAATAATCCATATATAGCACATTGTCAAAGAAGCATGACAGTGCAGCAGAGATATTAGCAGTCCTGTGATCCAACACAGGTGTGCGGAGAAAGTGTTCCAACTCTTCTCTAAGGAAAAAAATACAACTCCTGACACAGGTGAAAGATTCTTATAACCCAAGGGCATAAATGCACTAAAACATGATCACTGCTGTTAGTAATGACAAACACTTCCTGCAGTTAAAAAAAAAAAAATTAAGAATTCTTCGTTAGTCCCTCTGGCAACTGGCAATCTCAAGCTGCCTCAGTTTTGCCTTGAGACTGGTAGTGCTTAGAAAAAGCTTGAATCATCAAGGCCTGACATCAAAACTTCACCAGAAGAGAAGCTGAAGAAATTAAACAAACATTCTAAATATTTCTAACTCTTAGTAAGATAATACTTGCATCATCTTGTTCTGTGTGCTTGTGTAACTCTTGTTCCACTTCCACCACTGAATTATGCTGGTGCATTGAAAGGAAAGACTCCTTGGTATGTTACGCTACCCTAGGTGCATTTTCCTTTATCCCCTTGTATTTCTTAGCTTCTGCATTTATTTGTTCAGCATATTTTGTGTGTGTGTGTGTGTGTATGTGTGTGTGTGTTTTTGTTTGTTTTAAAGAACACAGGTTTTAAATTATGCTAATGAATTATTGCATGAGTATAAAGGAAAGGGTGGCAACTTTTTAAAAAAATCATGTAAGGGAAACAAACCAGATTCAGCTCTGAACATGTTTGGCATATTCCTCTGTGCACATAAGTTCTTTTCCACTTTACCACAGATCCTGGGATCAATGGAACCTTTGAGCATGAAAAGGAATGGAGGACCTGGCCTTGATGAGCAAGTGAGAGCATAAATAGAAAGGGTGCGATGACAAGAGCATGACTTGATCTGTAATCCATTGATCCCAAGATGCATTTCTACATCTGTGACATAATTCAGACATTTTTGCTAGTAAACTGGAGATATTTGAATGGGTGAAATTCTATATCTGTGGGATCACATAAGGAAAAAGGTGAACAAAGTTACAAGATACCACAAGGGCAGAGTGTGACATGGTGAACTCATCACAGTTAAGGACATTCGAACTAACTGTAATGAAGGGAAATGTTTGCCAGCCTTCAATGCAGTATGATAAAGAAGAATTCTTTTAAAAGTGTGTGTTGTGGGCAGACGGGCACATTATGCTACCATGGGAAAGAATTTTAGTTAAGTGCAGATTTCTGTGAAGTCTGAGGGAAATCATGCCAAAGCACGCACACACATAAAACCTACCTTCAGTCAAAAACTTGATGTCAGTCCCTCACAATCCTCATGGTTGAAAAGAATTCCTCAGAGGAAAAATAGTTGTTGCTGAGCTTGCAGCCCTTATGAAAGCACTGCAATACTCTAATAATGGCCCAAAATACTGAGAGTGAAATACAAGGTCTGTGTACCACTAAGCCTCACCAGACCCTACTGAGATGGGACAAAACCTTTTATCCAACTCCCCTGAACATTGGTAGTTCAAATCCCAATCACCCATGTTTCAGGGGTTATGTTTGCAACCAAACACAAAACATGGTGTCTTTGGCTCTATTTCGTTTTAAAGAACTTAAAATATCTAAAATGTCTGTGGTACTGCCAATGCATTACAGTATGTGGGTAGTACTTGGTAGGCCACATATTAACTCTCTCAGTATCTGTCCCGTGAGGACAAATCATACTTCACACGCTCCTTATTTAGGCAAAACTCTCATTGACAAACAATGGAAGCTTTGCCTTGGTGTGGATCTCAGGAGTTGTCCATAGTTTTGCAGTTGGGAATTTTCAGTATCACAGAATTCTATGGGTGCAGCCATTGCAAGTATTATTGCTGAAATCTGTAAAGCAATTTGCTGACATTTTGAAGAAACAAATTAAAAAAATGTAGTTAAGCCATGCTTGCAAATGTCATGGAAGAAAGAAGGGAGCCTGTTCTTGGATCTCCAGCTATGGGAGCTGTTTTATAGTTCTTTGCTTCAAATTGAACTTGTTTCTTGAGGATTTTTTAGTGCCATAACACACACTAGACAGAATTTCAGTATACTTTCTAAAATGCATCTAGGTAAGGTAAGGTATTTTAAAGACTTTACCAGGAAGGTCACCAAAAGATGTGATTGCATACAGTTTATAAGAACATGACACAGCAAAAGTAAATGGATTAATTTTCTATCAGGGCTGTGTTTTTGAGATGAACAAAGCCATAGCTAGTTTGGTATCTAACCCAAATTAAAAGACTTTTGAACTCTACTACTCCAGAAAGTATGTCTCAGATTTTAAAGATTCAGCAAGCATGCTAACAGAATTCTCAGACTCCATACACCACACTAGTTCCCTGTAATTTTAAAACTGTAGATTTTGCATTCCCAAACCTGGGGGTCTAAAGTCAGGGTCTTATATCCATATATAGTTATTTAAATAAAAGTAGCCTACGCCTTTTAAATAGGTGTTGAGTGGTTTAAGCTTTAACTCAGGAATAGCAGTTGTTGCTTGCCCCTCTAGTTTCCCATGTACATTTACACACAATTTGTAAAGTAATATTTTTGTTTGTAGATGCAGTTTCTACATTAACAGAGTCATTGGTATCATCATCAGCTCAGTAACAAAGGATAGCAACTATCTTAGGAATTACACTCAAGTCTCCATTGCAGCTCTTTTTCCATTTACAAAACAAAATAGAAACCAACCAATACATTTCTTAATTATTTCTCTATTTTCTTCACCCAGGTACAGTATGTTTCCCACTGCAGGGGGGCCATTCTGTGTGTACATCTACACAGTAAAGGAAGGGGGTGATTGTAGCATGGCAGCCTGTACTCTAACTAGCATGGGTAAAAAGAAGAGCCTGGAACTGCTACTGTGGGCGGGAGAAAACATCTATTCAAAGGGAGAGTGATTTAGCCCTCAATTGCTGATTAGCAGGTCAGCACTGCCTCTATGAAAACAGAGAGGAACAACTCACAAAACTGCTAACAACAACAACAACAAGGAATATCTTACTAAAATCAGCTTGGAGTGATCCTAGGAGTTACAAACCATCAAGCCTTACTTCGCTACCGAATAAATTGGGTAAAACAATAATTGGTTGGAAATATAAAGCTTGTACGAACATGATAGGATAGCAACAAACCAACATGGTCTCTGTAAAGGGAAATGTTGTCTCTCTAAATAGACAGAATTCTTCGAGCATGTTGGCAAATAGCAGCTAACAGAGCCGAAATGGTTGATATAACTCATTTGGATTTTCAAAAAGAGCTGATTAGGTCCTTCACAAGAGGCTTTTAGGGACATTTTTATATAGTCACTCATTTTTATATACACTCTTTACAGAGTCACTCAACTTAACTACCACTTTGAGATGGGGATGGTCTCACCACACAGAACACGTCCTTTATCAGGACCAGATAGCCTCCACCAGCATAGCCTTCTTGTGCTCTTTTATCCAGTCTCCTGGTTAATGAGCTCATTAGCTACCCACCCCAATCCGATCTGGTGATCAGGAAATCCTCTCCTTATTGAGGCTCTCCTATGGGGCCAAATTGGTTAAAAAGTGACCAGCGTGCTGGTTCAGTTGCTGATTCCCAGCACTCCATCACACACAGTCAGAGATAGTTGATATTTATTTCCATTTGTTATAAAAAATATGCAATATGTTACAGACAGATGCATTTAATGTGTCCCTCTGCCCCACCCTTCTTATGTTCCTTGTTTTATTTGATTATAAACTCTTCAGGGCAAGGTCTGTGTCTTCCTGTGCATTCAGCCAGTACCTAGCACATTGTGGACACCACAATAAAAATAACAAAAATGGTGATGGCAGTGAACCAGTTAGTAACAGTAAATACAATGTAACTCCAGATTTCCCAGTGTAAAGCAAGAGCAATTTGATTCATTCTCTGTGTGATAACACTCTATCTCTTTTTCTTAGGAAGGAAACCCAATGTGATTATTCTTACAGTAAAAATAATCCAAACTGACACTTGTTGTGCCTTGTTTTTTTACTTAGAGTGAGCATTGGCTTTTGATTCTGAGCATCCAATGTGTGTAATTCCATGGTACTGATTGATAAAGGAATAATTCCTCTTCTTTTATTAAATGAAAAGACTGCTGCCCCAGATGCAGCTTTTGTCAGATTAATGCAGGTGTGCATTGTCCGCATTGGAGTCAAGGGGACAGACAGACAGACAGACAGGCTCTTCCCCTTTGATGCTACTTTTAGACCGATTAGGGTTCTGTTCCACACACTCATCTTGGATCCATTTACGAATGAGAAAACATACTCTCCTATATACTGAATAGAAACTATGTTTTATGTAATGTAGAGTTTAGCCTATAATGTGTATTGACGGTATCGGCTCTCTTTGTATTATTCACAGAACACTGAACATGCAGCTGCATATGACGTGGATTGGTTAGTGAAAGATGCTTCAACTGGCATTCTGTTCCAACACCCCCCGCCTCATAGGGATAAGTTGTAATACTCCTGACCTCATTTCATCAAGAGTAGTACAGTCACCATTCACAGGTTCCCTCTTGAACTAAGCAACAGAGAGTCCTGTGGCACCTTTAAGACTAACAGATGTATTGGAGCATAAGCTTTCGTGGGTGAATGCCCACTTCGTCGGATGCATGCCTCTTGAACTAGTGCATCTTTCACACTGTACTGGATATTTATAGCAATGGGAAA
Organism: Emys orbicularis; assembly: GCF_028017835.1. Classification (NCBI taxonomy): domain Eukaryota; kingdom Metazoa; phylum Chordata; order Testudines; family Emydidae; genus Emys; species Emys orbicularis. The sequence goes on along the minus strand of NC_088691.1, from coordinate 17,403,197 downwards.
AGTAGCAGCATGTTAGCATGGGGAGGTAAACAATTGAATAGTACATTTAATAAAAAATCACAATCACTACTAACTGTAAAATATTAAGAATGAGTGAATCTTGAATGGAAGTCAGTGCCTCTTCCTGAGTCTGCAGCTGAACTCGGATTAAAATGGATGCCACTGTCATATCTTCTAGGTCAGCATTTCTCAAATGCGGCCACCATGGCAGCATGCGGCCCCCGGGGACTTTTCTTGCAGCCACGGCCTCCTGGGCTGGGGGGCGGGGGGCAAAGTAGAATCATAGAATCATAGGACTGGAAGGGACCTTGAGAGGTCATCTAGTCCAGTCCCCTGCACTCAAGGCAGGACTAAGTATTATCTAGACCATCCCTGACAGGTGTTTGTCCAACCTGCTCTTAAAAATCCCCAGTGATGGAGATTCCACAACCTCCCTAGGCAATTTATTCCAGTGCTTAACCACTTTGACAGTTAGGAAGTTTTTCCTAATGTCCAACCTAAACCGCCCGTGCTGCAATTTAAGCCCATTGCTTCTCGTCCTATCCTGAGAGGTTAAGAAGAACATTTTTTCTCCCTCCTCCTTGTAACAACCTTTTATATACTTTAAAACTGTTATCATGTCCTCTCTCAGTCTTCTCTTCTCCAGACTAAACAAACCCACTTTTTTCAATCTTCCCTCATAGGTCATGTTTTCTCGACCTTTAATCATTTTTGTTGCTCTTCTCTGGACTTTCTCCAATTTGTCCACATCTTTCCTGAAATGTGGCACCCAGAACTGGACACAATACTCCAGTTGAGGCCTAATCAGCGCAGAGTAGAGCAGAAGAATTACTTCTCGTGTCTTGCTTACAATACTCCTGCTAATACATCCCAGAATTATGTTTGCTTTTTTTGCAACAGTGTTACACTGTTGACTCATATTTAGCTTGTGATCCATTATGATCTCCATATCCCTTTCTGCAGTACTCCTTTCTAGGCAGTCATTTCCCATTTTGTATGTATGCAACTGATCGTTCCTTCTTAAGTGGAGTACTTTGCATTTGTCTTTATTGAATTTCATCCTATTTACTTCAGACGATTTCTCCAGTGGTCCAGATCATTTTGAATTTTCATCCTATCCTCCAAAGCACTTGCAACCCCTCCCAGCTTGGTATCGTCCGCAAACTTTATAAGTGTACTCTCTATGCCATTATCTAAATAACTGATGAAGATATTGAACAGAACCAGACCCAGAACTCATCCCTGCAGGACCCCACTCGTTATGCCCTTCCAGCATGACTGTGAACCACTGATAACTACTCTCTGGGAATGATTTTCCAACCAGTTATGCACCCATCTTATAGTAGCTCCATCTAGGTTGTATTTCCCTAGTTTGTTTATGAGAAGGTCATGCGAGACAGTATCAAAGCCTTACTAAAGTCAAGATATACCACATCTGCTACATCCCCCCTATCTACAAGGCTTGTTACCTTGTCAAAGAAAGCTATCAGGTTAGTTTGACACAAATTGTTTTTGAAAAATCCATGCTGACTGTTATTTATCACCTTATTATCTTTTAAATGTTTGCAAATTGATTGCTTAATTATTTGCTCCATTATCTTTCTGGGTACAGAAGTTAAGCTGACTGGTCTGTAATTCCCCGGGGGAGTTGTCCTTATTTCCCTTTTTATAGATGGGCACTATATTTGCCCTTTTCCAGTCTTCTGGAATGTCTCCCATCTTCCATGACTTTTCAAAGATAATTGCTAATGGCTCAGATATCTCCTCAGTCAGCTCCTTGAGTATTCTAGGATGCATTTAATCAGGCCCTGGTGATATGAAGACATCTAACTTGTCTAAGTAATTTTTGACTTGTTCTTTCCCTATTTTAGAGACTGATCCTACCTCATTTTCACTAGCATTCAGTATGTTAGATGTCCAATTGCCACCAACCTTCTTGGTGAAAACTGAAACAAAGAAGTCATTAAGCACCTCTGCCACTCCCCCGCCCTCTTGCTCCTGGATGCCCTGCATTGGTGTTGGCTGCTGGGGCTGTCAGCAGGTGCTGGGCCCTGCCACCCTCTGGAGACACCTGGGGCACAATGCTGGAGGAGTAGGCAGCCAGTGGGTTCTCCATTTACCCAGGGGCGGTGGGGCTCAGGCTTTGGGGTTCAGCCCTAGGGTGGCAGGCTCTGGCTGTGGGGCTTCAGGCTCCAGTCCTGGTCCCTGGCTGCACAGCAGCAGGCCTCAGACTCCGGTGGTGGGGCTTTAGGCTCTAGCCACCGGCTGCCTCCCTTGGCCCCCCCATCCAGGGCTTATTTTGTCCCCAGGCTTGCCGGGACTGAGTAAGTCTGCGATGAAAAGTGATACTTGTATGTTTGTTAATATCACTTTTCACAACAGATTTACTAGCTAGCAATAAATAAATTACAATGATTTGGACATGTCTATGTGCATATTTATTTGTTTTCCCTAAATCTAATTAAGTATTTTAGGAAAAAGTGTGAGAGCGGCCACCAGCAAGAGTTGGTGGCCACACTCTGAGGCCACCAAAAATTTGTCCTGAGAACCCCTATTCTAAGTCCAGTCCTTTGATATTTCTCTGCAATTTACTCAGAACTGATGGATTCTTGGGGACAGAACATAAGGAACAATCCTGAACTGACAGGGTGGATTGACAGTGTGGCAGGTTTTTTCCATCTGTAGGATTCTGTGAGACTATTATAAGTCTGACAGGAATGAAAGTTGCATGTTGTGGAAGAAAGAGTACCCAGCTTTCCTAACTTGATGGAGTAGTGGCTGATTGTTCCTCTGCTTAAACTAAGATGTGAAGAAACAGAAAACAAAGAAGACAATGTTAGAGACTGAGGATGGGGAGCTATGAAGCATTACTGGCCTGTAGGCACAGGATATTCTCTTATCCTGGAGTGCCATGAATCAGCCTCCCCTCTTCATTTAGAGTCTCCCTGCTGCTGAATTGGAGTGGGCAAAGCACTCATTTCTATGCGGATGGTTTCTACAGATTGTGTGGGGGAATGGGAGGGGTGGGGAGCTGCAGGCGAACCACTGCAGTGGAGGAGAATAGGCCAGCCATCTGCACCTGAAGATATCGGAGAGATGAAGCCAACTGACTTCTCTGGAATATGTGGGCTGGGGAGGCTGCCCCTCACAGAAGATAATAGTGGCCCTAGTACTTTCTGGGGCAGAAGAGGATATTCCCATGCTCATAGTTTTGTCTGCCTTTGAGTTTTAGGAGTTAGAGCCCAAAAGTAAAAGCAAGAAGTAGGGGTTACAAATCCCCATGCATCCAAAATGAATAAAATATTCACGTGAACCCCTGTGAAAAGAAGCTGCTGAACTTCCCACAACTCTAAAAGGCACAAAGGAGAGACATAGGCTGGACAAATGAACTCAACATAGAAAATGATATAGAGAAGAATCAGAAAGAATATAGATAAGAGTCAAAATAAGGAAAATGAACTTAAAGTACAGCAGCTGACAGACATACACATACACTTTGTGACACAGATCACAGCCATTCCACCTTAAAAGCCTTTGGGTGTTAGCTGATCAATGTTATACAGATGCTACTCAGCAAAACCTCCAAAACGTTAAGGGATGATCCAGAGTACAGTACATTGCACTATAGCTGAGTAGAGTGAGATATTGCTCAGTGTGTTATCTATCCAGGACAAAGTCCTAGAAACATTCTGGTGAACTAAGAGAGAGATTTGCACTAGTGTGACCTGAATATCCAGATAGTCAAATACACATGCTTTCTCTTGTGTAGAATGCAAATTGCTGTGTTTTAGTTGCCAGCTCACACAGACCAGTTGGTGAGATATAAAAGTATAAATGGTACCATTGCTTGAGTCAAACAGGAAATGACAACCACTGTTACTAGAGAATTACCTATGCAAACAGCACAAGTGTAAGAATGAAGTATGGCCAGTGTAATGTATGGTACTGATCAAGAAAAGGTAATTAGATTTATTATAATCGACACCGCTTGCCATGATGTCAACTAACTTTTGTTTTGATCTTCCAAGTGTGAAATAGAAGCAGCTGAAAGTTAATGCAAAATTTCATTTTGGAGAATTGGGCAGAGAGTAGGCCAAATTCTCTCACATATACACCTGCAACACCACTGACTTCAGTGGGTTTGTAGTTATGCAGCTGAAAGCAGAATGTTAGCCTAGGAATTTAGGATGGTTAAAATCCAACGCCAAGGACCAGGTTCAGGGCTCAATCTTACGAAGTGCTGATCAGTTTGGTCTCAATCCAGCAAAGTACTTAAACACATGTTTTTCCGATAGCAAACATAAAGTTAAAAAAAGGGATGCTTCATTTCCCCCCATGCTATCACCACATTCTTTAGTTCATCAGGACAGCTATGGTCACAATTAAAGAGATTCCATCAACTTGAAAAGAAAATTAACTAAGAAGCCCTAGGAAGGTATATCAAGGCCCATCTTATTTGCCTTGATAAAATAAAGGCTGAGAGATGTTCACTTTCAGTTAACCTATGAACCGTGGGCCTGACTGATCACAGCAATAGTTTTTAAGCATTATTGCCATTAAAAGTCAATGCTGAGTTTGGTATGACATGATACATCCATAAGATCTTCGCTGTCTCTTATTGATAAACACCATCAATTTGTTAACAAGAGGTAATGATAACAAAGAGTCTGGTGGCACCTTAAAGACTAACAGATTTATTTGGGCATAAGCTTTCGTGGGTAAAAACCTCACTTCTTCGGATGCATAGAGTGAAAGTTGCAGATGCAGGCATTATATACTGACACATGGAGAGCAGGGAGTTACTCCGCAAGTGGAGAACCAGTGTTGACAGGGCCAATTCAATCAGGGTGGATGTAGTCCACTCCCAATAATAGATGAGGAGGTGTCAATTCCAGGAGAGGAAAAGCTGCTTCTGTAATGAGCCAGCCACTCCCAGTCCCTATTCAAGCCCAGATTAATGGTGTTGAATTTGCAAATGAATTTTAGTTCTTCTGTTTCTCTTTGAAGTCTGTTTCTGAAGTTTTTTTGTTCAATGATAGTGACTTTTAAATCTGTAATAGAATGACCAGGGAGATTGAAGTGTTCACTTACTGGCTTATGTATGTTACCATTCCTGATGTCCGATTTGTGTCCATTTATTCTTTTGCGGAGGGACTGTCCGGTTTGGCCAATGTACATGGCAGAGGGGCATTGCTGGCACATGATGGCATATATAACATTAGTGGATGTGCAGGTGAATGAGCCCTTGATGGTGTGGCTGATGTGGTTGGGTCCTCTGATGGTGTCGCCAGAGTAGATATGGGGACAGAGTAGGCAACGAGGTTTGCTACAGGGATTGGTTCCTGGGTTGGTGTTGGTGTGGTGTGGTGTGTAGTTGCTGGTGAGTATTTGCTTCAGGTTGGGGGGTTGTCTGTAAGCGAGGACTGGCCTGCCTCCCAAGGTCTGTGAGAGTGAAGGATCATTTTCCAGGATAGGTTGTAGATCGTGGATAATGCGCTGGAGAGGTTTTAGCTGGGGGCTGTATGTGATGGCCAGTGGTGTTCTGTTATTGTCCTTGTTGGGCCTGTCCTGTAGTAGGTGATTTCTGGGTACCCGTCTTGCTCTGTCAATCTGTTTCCTCACTTCCCCAGGTGGGTATTGTAGTTTTACGAATGCTTGATAAAGATCTTGTAGGTGTTTGTCTCTGTCTGAGGGGTTGGAGCAAATTCGGTTGTATCTTAGGGCTTGGTTGTAGACAATGGATCATGTGATGTGTCTTGGATGGAAGCTGGAGGCATGTAGGTACGTATAGCGGTCAGTAGGTTTTCGGTATAGGGTGGTGTTTATGTGACCATTGCTTATTTGCACTGTAGTGTCCAGGAAGTGGATCTCTTGTGTGGACTGGTCCAGGCTGAGGTTGATGGTGGGGTGGAAATTGTTGAAGTCCAGGTGGAATTCTTCAAGGGCCTCCTTTCCGTGGGTCCATATGATGATGATGTCATCAATGTAGCGCAAGTAGAGGAGGGGCACTAGGGGACGTAATGATGTTCTTTCACTAAAAGCTTTTTCTTTTTTCCTCTAAATGAGCTGATATCAGTGAGGCCAAGAGGTACCTGCATAGAAGAGAGTCTAGGTTCTTTGGCCCAGATCCTCAAAGGTATTTAGGAGCATAACTTCCTTGATTTCAATGGGAATTAGGCGTCTAAGCACCTTGGAGGATCTGGGCCTAAGTCTTCTGATAGATCACAGGGTACCAAGATGCTTGTCAAGTCGTTGGGCCAAAGTAAGATGTGCTGTTTAAATTAGTGTAAGTGGATTTGCTTAAACTCAGACTCCCATATGCATAGGTGTCGACTCTGTGGGAGCTCTGGGTCTGGAGCACCCACAGGGAAAATGTGGTGGGTGCTGAAAACTCACCGGCAACCCCCCTATCAGCTCCCCTTTTCCCCTCAGTGCCTCTTGCCTGCTGGTGGGCCCCGCCAATTAGTGCTTCCCCCTTTCTCCCCACGCCTCCCACCCGCCGTGATCAGCTGTTTCGTGCCATGCAGGAGGCTCTGGTCGGGGGAGGAGTGAGGGCGCGGCATGCTTGAGGGAGGGGGTGGAATGGGGCCGGAAGAGGCGGGGTGGGGCAGGGACTTGGGGGAAGGGATGGGGTGGGGGCAGGGCCTGGAGCAGAGCTGGGGTCAAGCACCCCAGGCACGTTGGAAAGTCAGCGCCTGTGCCCAAATGCTCAGTTAATATAGAACTGCTTCCAATTAGTGTAGATCCTATAAGCTATTTACAACCACCTACCAATATGTAAATGAGCATAAGGAAGAGTAAGAGGCTGTAATTGACATGCCAAGTTGCTGAAAGAAGTATTTTACAGAGAGCTAGGAGTGTCTTTACCTTGCACAGTCTTACACCTTGTTAGTTGCTTTTCTTGACACATTCTTCTTTTTGGGACATCTACAACAATTTTAACTTGATTAGACTCACCTTTGAACTCGGGCCTTTGTATTTTTGTGTATTGCACACACAGGAAGTAAGCATCACATCAGGAAGTGGTCAAACTATTATTTTACAATTGAGTTGCTTAACATGTAACTAGAACAGAAGCCTACTGAACATGTTGCTGATCTGGCTTGTGATATGCAGCATTGTTTAGTCTGTCTAGAAAACTTTGCTTGAAAAATGTTGACACAAAAGTATTCCGCCTAGCTGAAGACCAAACAACATAGTTAGCAAGGAACTACTATATTTTTGCATTAACTCCCCAGTGAGAGTACTTTATCCTGATCCTCTTTGCTTGTTTTTGTAGACATTTTTTCACATGGGGTGAGGAGCTCCGAAAGGACGTTGGTGCATACCTAGTAAAAGAGGCACTTTTGAAAGCACATAGGTGCCTAACTCCCATTGAAATCAATGAGAGTTGGTGCCTAGATACCTTTGAAAATCCCAATAGGCACTATCTCTGTCCATAGACCCCTAAATCCCTTTTAAAAATCTGGCCATTAGGAGCCTAAGTCTCTTTGACTTTCAGTGAGACTTAGGGTCCTCAGTGCTCAGGTCATTTCTGAAAATAGTTTACTGTATTTTTAGACTCCAAGATTTTAATGGGAGGGATTATCCCTTTCTATGAGTCCATAAAGCACCTAGCATATTTTGGGTGCTACTGTAGTATAAATAAACAAATATTGCTCCTAATTAAATCAATTCCCCTCAAGGCAGAGCCAGAGAAAAGAGCTAGGCCTTTCACCAGGCCATAAAGGCCAATTAGACCATAAGGAATGTTCCTTTTAGTTTCTAAACTTTTCTCTGCCCAGGGGATTCCTGGCTTTTGCAGGTGTGATGTGAATGGTATAGTACGTGCAACTATTCTTCTGTTTATCCTTCCTCTTTTCTTTAAAGTACTGCATGGTTCTGTCTTTCTAACCCTCTCCCAGTGTAGAGAGGAATGGATTTTTCTTCCCACCTGTTCCCTAGGGGCTATCTGGATGATGGAGTGGTTCATTGTAGCCACAGCTCAGCAAAAGCTAATGGGAAACACTAGCGTTTCCCAGTGAAAAGAGAAAGCCTCATATTCATTTGTATTTCTCCTTTTTTTTCAGCCCATGGATGGAGAGACTACTGTACTTGATGAGGAAATAGCAGTGGCTTCTTCTCCCCAGCTTGAGTCAGAGAATCAGGAGCTGGTATTCAGCCACTCTCTGAAAATGACTGTCATTAGGTGAGAACCAACCCAGCTGTAGCTTGTATGAAGAGTAACAGGTACCGCAGCAGCCAACCAAGCGGAACAGAGACGGCTTGGGAATTCTGTGGTATAAAACAGACTTATAGCAGCAACCTAGGGTCCATCTCAAGCAGGAAACAGGACAGGTTGGGGGGAAAAGTACCAAGAAAGCTTGAGGAGCTGAAGTTACAGAGCTAGCTGCTTACCTGTAACACAAGCAAGCAGCATAAATCTGGAGTAACTGTACTGAAATCAGTGGTGTTACTGCAGATTTACACTGGTGTACAGAGCTCAGACTCTGGCCCTGGTTATACTCTGAATTGCAGAAAGCTATAATCCATCATTATTGTATTTTCCTGTTCATGAATGTTTGCCTTGTTTACCTCACCTCGACTTGCTCCGGTCCGAGCTATCTCTTTTCAAGCTTCCCCCATTGTTTTGCCTGGTAACACTGACTCCTTACCCATTCTTCTCTGATTGCACAAGTTCCTTGTGCTGACCAGGCAGGAAGTATTTCCTGAGGTAGTGTTTCCTGATGACTTCTTGACTAACTTGACTAACTTCTGAGGAAATCAGCCTGGAGAGCTTTTAAAAAAATTCTCCCTTTCTACTATTTTTGAACTTCAAAAAAACTGATCATGATAGAAATGTGTTTTCTATTGAAGGCTGTAAATATGGGTTCTCCCCTTTTTGAGGAGAGAGCAATATACATCAAAAACCCCTATCAGTTTTCTGCTGGGTTATTAGCCTTTTAAAAAGTTTTATTTGCCAATGTTCAGCATCTTGTGTTTTGGGTTTTTTTTTATTATTATTATTTGAACAAGGGTTTTGATTAGAAATATGGATAGTTGGGTTTGTGATGACCGGGAGAAACGCATGGTGAATTGCTTGGTGGGTGTGAAGGTTGTGGAGCTCTCGAGACATCTAAACAGACTTATGTGCGGTGCTGGGGCGGAGCCAGTGGACGTGGTACATGTAGATACCAGTGACATAGGGAAAAGTAGGAGAGAGGTCCTGGAGGCCAAATTTAGGCTGCTAGGTAAGAGATTAAAGTCTAGGACCTCCATGGTAGCATTTCCTGAAATGCTTCCAGTTCCATGCGCAGGGCCAGTTAGACAGGCAGAACTGCAGGGTCTCAATTTGTGGATGAGACAATGGTGTAGGGAGGAGGGCTTTAGTTTTATTAGGATCTAAAGAACCTTTTGGTCAAGAAGGAGACTACATAGGAAGGTTGGGGTTCACCTAAACCAAAACAGAATTAGATTGCTGGCATGTAAAATTTAAAAAGTTTGTAGAAGAGTTATTAAACTAAGGGCTGGATGAAAGCTGACAAGTGCAGAGGAGCACATGGTTCAAACAGAGAACGTCCCTTAGGGGAGGATCTATTAATGGGGATTCTCTATATCCTAAACAGGAGAGGATAGAAGCAGATAAAGTACAGGTAGGAGTTAAAGAGAAACAGTCAAATGAAAAAGAGTCCCATTCAATTACTTCACATGGGAGTTAGACTAGATGACCCTTGTGGTCCCTTCCGACCCTATGATTCTATGAAGGCAGACAGCTAAATATTGACAAATTTTATAAGTGCTTGTGTAGAAATGCAAGAAGTGTAAATTCTTGAGTCCCTGGTATTAAATGAGGCTATTGATATAATAGGCATCACAGAATCTTGGTGGAACCATGATAATCAATGGGACATGATAATACCATAGTACAAAATATATAGGAATGAAAGAATAGGTCGTACTGGTGGGGGAGTGGCACTATATGTGAAAGAAAGCATAGTGTCAAATATAGTAAAAATCTTAAATGACTCAAACTGTACCAAAGAATCTCCATGGATAGAAATTCCATGCTTGAATAATAAGAATATAGCAATTGGAATATACTACTGACCACCTGACCAGGATGACGACAGTGATTGTGAAATGCTCAGGGAGATTAGAGAGGCTACAAAAACAGAAAACCCTGGAATAATGGGGAATTTCAACTATTCCCATATTGACTGGGAACATGTCACCTCAGAATGGGATGCAGAGATAAAATTTCTAGACTCCATTAATGACTTCTTCTTGGAGCTGCTAGTCCTGGAACCCACAAAGGAAGAGGCAATTCTTGATTTAGTCCTAAATGGTGCACAGGATTTGGTCGAAGAGGTGAATATAGCTGAACTGCTCGGTAATAGCAATCATAATGGAAATAAATTTAATGTTCTTGTGGGGTGAAAATACCAAAGAAACCCACCAGAATAGCATTTAACTTCAAAAAAGGGGAACTACACAGAAATGAGGAGGCTAGTTAAACGGAAATTAAAAGGAACAGTCATAAGACTTAAATGCCTGTAAGCTTTTTAAAAACACCATAATAGAGGCTCAAACTATATGTGTACCGCAAATTTTAAAAAAAGCAACAGGACCAAAAAACACCACCGTGGCTAAACAACAGAGTAAAAAAGGCAGTTAGAGACAAAAAGGCATCTTTAAAATTGGAAGTCAAATCCTACTGAAGAAAACAGAAAGGAGCTTAAACGCTGGCAAGTCAAGTGTAAACGTATAATTAGGCAGGCCAAAAAAGAATTTGAAGAGCAACTAGCAAAGGACACAAAAACTAACAGCAATTTTTTTAAAGTATATCAGGTACAGGAAGCCTGCCAAACAATCAATGGGGCCACTGCATGACTGAGGTGCTGAAGAAGCACTCAAGGAAGACAAAGCCATTGCAGAGAAGCCAAATGAATTCTTTGTATCAGTCTTCACTGCAGAGGCTGTGAGAGAGATTCCAACACTCAAGCCATTCTTTTGAGGTGACAAATCTGAGGAACGGTCCCAGATTGAGGTGTCAATAGAAGTGGTTTTGAGAAAAAAATGATAAATTAAAGTCACCAGGACCAGATGAATTCTGAAGGAACTCAAATATGAAATTTTAGAACTACTAACTGTGGTATGTAACCTATTGCTTAAATCAGCCTCTCTACCAGATGGCTGGTGGAAAGCTAACATAATGACAGAGTTTAAAAAAGGCTCCAGAGGGATCCTGGCAATTACAGGTCAGTAAGCCTAACTTCAGCACCAGGCAAATTAGCTGAAACTAGTAAAGAACAGAATTATCAGACACATAAATGAACATGATATGTTGGGGAAGAGTCAACACAGCTTTTGCAAAGGGAAATCATGCCTAACTCATCTGCTGGAATACTTTGAGAGTGTCAACAAACATGTGCTCACGGGTGATCCAGTGGATATAGTGTACTTGGATTTTCAGAAAGCCTTTAACAATGGGGGAAGGATAGCCAGGGCCGGCTCCAGGCACCAGCTTAACAAGCAGGTGCTTGGGGCGGCCAAGGGAGAGGGGCGGCACCTGCGGCAATTCGGGGGCGGCAGGTCCCTCACTCCCCCTAGGAGCGAAGGACCTGCCGCTGAACTGCCGCCGCCGATCGCGGCTTTTTTTTTTTTTTTTCCAATTGCCGCCGCCGATCGCAATTGCGATCGCAGCTTTTTTTTTTTTTTGCTTGGGGCGGCAGAAATGCTGGAGCCGGTCCTGGGGATAGCTCAGTGGTTTGAGCATTGGCCTGCTAAACCCAGGGTTACGAATTCAAGCCTTGAAAGGGCCACTTAGGGATCTGGGGCAAAAATCAGTACTTGGTCCTGCTAGTGAAGGCAGGGGGCTGGACTTGATGACCTTTTGAGGTCCCTTCCAGTTCTGTGAGATAGGTATATCTCAATATATTCATATTCAAACAAGGTCTCTCACCAAAGGCTCTTAAGCAACATAGGCAGTCATGAGATAAGAGGGAAGGTCCTCTCATGGATCAGTAAAAGATAGGAAACAAAAGGGAGGAATAAATGGTCAGTTTTCACAGCATAGACATAAACAGTGGGGTCCCCAGAGGGACCGATGCTGTTCAACATATTCATAAACGATCTAGAAAAAGGGGAAAACAGTGAGGCAAAGTTCGCAATGCTGATAAATGCAAAGAATTGCACACTGAAACATAACCCCAACTATACATACAAAATGATGGGGTGTAAATTAGCTGTTACCACTCAACAAAGAGATCATGGCCTCATTTATGGATAGCTCTCTGAAAACATCTGCTCAACGTGCAGCAGCAGTCAAAAAAAAAAGCTAACAATGTTAGGAACCATTAGGAAAGGAATAGATAAGACAGAAAATATCATAATGTCACTATATAAATCCATGCCCACACCTTGAATACTGAATGCAGTTCTGGTCGCTCCATCTCAAGGCAGACATTAGAATTGAGAAAGTACAGAGAAGGGCAAAAAAAAAAAAAATCATTAGGAATATGGAACAAATTCCATATGAGGAGAGGTTAAAAAGACAAGCACTGTTTAGCTTAGAAAAGAGCCCACTAAAGGGTGATATGCTAGAGCAGGGGTGGGGAACCTTTTTTCTATCGGGGCCATTGACTCACAGAAAAAATCAGTCGCAGGCCACACACAGCCCCATGGGGGGGCAGGCACGGAGGCTCGGGGCTTCCCCCCTTTGCGGGGCAGGCAGGCGCTTGTGGCTCCGCGTGGAGGCTCGGGGCTTCCCCTAGGCTCTGGGGTGGGGCCAGAAATGAGGGTTTCAGGGTGTGGAAGGGGGCTCCGGGCTGGGTTCTGGGGTGGGGCTGGGGATGAGGGATTTGGGGTGCAGGAGGGGGCTCCAGGCTGGGGCCAAGGGGTTTGAAGTGTGGGAGCAGGCTCAGGGCTGTGACAGGGGGTTGGGGTGCAGGAGGGGGTGCAGGCACTGGGAGGGAGTTAGGGTGTGGGAGGGGGTTTCGACTTGGGGCAGGGGTTTGCAATGTGGGAGGGAGCTCAGGGTAAGGGCTCCGGCCAGGCTGCGCTTACCTCAGGTGGCTCCTGGTTGGCGGTGCAGCGGGGCTAAGGCAGGCTCCCTGCTTGCCCTGGCTCTGCGTTGCTCCCGGAAGTGGCCAGCATGTCTGGCCCCTAGGTGGAGGGGACAGGACGCAGTTCCCAGCCAATGGGCGCTGTGGAGCTGGCACTGGGGGTGGGGGCAGCACGCGGAGCTTCCCTGATCATCCCTCTGCCTAGGGGCTTCAGGGACATGCCGGCGAGCTGGCGCTTGCAGCTCCAGTCCGACGCGGGTGGGGGCACCAAGGCTCGGGGCTTTTGGCCCGTGGCATGGAGACTTGCTGCAGGCCAGACGAAATGAAGCAGTGGGCCGGATTCGGCCCACGGACTGGAGGTTCTCCACCCCTGTGCTACAGGTCTATACAATCATGGAAGGTTTAGAAAAACTGAATAAGGAAATACTATTTACCTCTTCACATAACCAGGGATCATCCAAAGAAATTAATGGGCAGCAGGTTTAAAACAAACATAAGGAAGTACTTCGCACAACGCACAGTCAACCTGTGGAACTCATTGCCAGGGGATGGTGTGAAGGCAAAAGTATAACTGGGTAAAAAAGAATTAGATAAATTCATGAATATAGATCCATCAATGGCTATTAGCCAAGATGGTCAGGAACACAACCCCATGTTCTTGTTGTCCCAAAAGTCTGACTACCAGAAGCTGCGAGTGGACAACAGGGGATGGATCATTTAATAGTTGGCCTTTTCTGTTCATTCCATCTGAAGCATCTGGCACTTGCCTCTGTCAGAAGACAGGATACTAGGTTAGATGGACCATTGGTCTGACCTGGCATGGCCATTTTTATGTTCTTACTAATCTGAAAGAACATTTTCTAAGAGGCTAGTATTTATTTAAACACTCTGTTTAGAGGCACAGGATACTTGTTTAATAGGCTATTTCATATTTAGGGTGCCGGCTTGAATCCTTCCCAGATTGGTAGTAGCCAAAGTAATTACTACAGTGTCTCCTGAAATTCAGTAAATCACAAAAACCATTTCTGATTAATTGGATTAGAATACAGCAACCAAGAAAAATACGATAACAGCAATAATGAACTGAGCAAGGTCCTTATTTACAAGCTGTGCCCAGCCACCTCCATTCTTGGGTTCAGGGTCCAAAACTACCTGCAACTGCTGCCAACTGACAAATCTTTCAAACTCTGACACACAGAATTTTCCAGAGCTTAAAGGGACAGTGACCCCCTCAGAATATCCAAAGCTCCATAGATCACAAAGTCTATGTGAATTCTGGTGGGTGGCCTGTTCGAACTGTGTTGTTAGTCTCTCCAGTTCCCAGTGGACAGGTATTCATGTAACAAAAAAACAAAACCCCCCATGACCACAAGCGATGCCCTGGTTGCAAATCTCAGCAGACAGATCAAAAATTAAATGGAATCAAATTGATTCCCTTCTTGTCCCTAGAGCTGGGCTCTCTATGTCAGCCTAGAGGTCCATTGGTGGGACAGCGGAGGGTATCACACATTGCTGTATTTGTGCTGTGGATAAAAAGAGAGCTCTGATAAAATGTTGAAAAGTACTTAAGTGTTTTGCGGGGCTTCAGTTCCCAACCTCAGGCACCATAAAGCAGCCCAGTTTTCAGAGGGCGGATGTGCTTGTTATATGTCATTGGATGCGCTTAGGAATGGAGGAAGGTTTGCACTGTGCAAAAGTAACCAGGATTTGATAACCCAGCAGTTTACTGTGTGTCTTTGTTCTTCAGCCGATTTGTAAAGGGTGTTTTGGAACTGTAAAAATGTCGGTAAAGAAAGGCGGCTAATCTTTACCAAATCTGTATATATATCCAGCTGTGTGAGACCTTTTGATCTGTGACTAGCAATCAGCTTCTCTCTGTGTCACTTATCACCACTGACTTTGTGCAGTAGGTATTACATTCCTGGGTTAATAAATAGTTTCTTGAGTTTGGTACCAGCCCAACAGCACTTTTCTCCTATCATGTTTATTCATAGATTCAAATTCAGAGATGTTTAAGGCCAGAAGAGCCCATTAGATTACCTAGTCTGACCTGCTGTGTAACACAGGCCAGAGAATTTCACCAGTTACCCATTTATGGGGCCCCATAAATTCAGTCTGATAACTGTTTATATGACTCCTTGGCACACGTACCTGAGTTTTCATCAACAACACTCTCAGCTCTCATAGTCCGTCCCTCTTATCAACAGCACAGTGGGTATCTAGTAAGGACCTACAGTTCTCAAAATAACAGGAGCTCTAAGTAGCCAGTAAAATATTTTCCAGACCTTCTCATCACTTGTGAATATCTAAAAGGGATGCTAATGTTGGAACACTTGGACTGTATCTTGTTTTGGCCTCAGTGCTCCTGAGATATGTACGTTACAATGATCCCAATCTTGCCAGCATTTTGTGTGTGGAAATCCCATTAAAATCAACAGGAGTGCTGAGCGTTGATTGATTGCAAGATCAGCCCAAATAATAACCACACTTTCTATTTAGGCCGCGATCCAGCAAAGCGCATGCTTCACTTGAACGTCAAAGCATTTACAAGCAGTTAATTTGTGTGCATAACACCCCTGTTTGGTAGGTATTATCCACATGTTAAAGGTGCAGAAACTGAGGCTGAGAGGTTATAGCCCAGAGCCTCAAAGGTATTTGGGCACCTAACTCCCACTGAAATCAATAGGAATTAAAGGTATTTAAGTGCTTAACTCCCAGTTAGCTGCCTAAATAATGTTGAGGATCTGGGCCCAAGTGACTTACCACGGTCACCGAGAGAAGTCAGTGCTGGAGTGCAGCCAGAAGACGCATAAATGGAATTTACCATGAACCTTTCACATGCTAATAGGAAGAAAGAGTGTTTAAGAGAATGAATAAAAAAAGTGGAAGGGGGATATTTCTGTGAGCAGTGTAGATCATCAAAATCACTAAAGATCAAGATTACATTTTATCTTAGTTTATTAGAAAAAAAGGAACACAGTTTAATGTGCAAATATATACAACAAACATCACAATGAAACAGCAGGAAGACAGAGTCACTCCCCTCTGTTTAATGACTTTTAATCCTTCATACCAGAGATGACTGTTTTAATGCTTTTCCAAAGATTTACATATACAAAGTGTAATGCTTTGTTTGCACAAGACTTCATTTATTTATTTATTTTACTAGAACAACAAATACTCTGGCTTTGAAATTGAAAAAGTCTTTTATTTTGGTGACTTTTTTTTTTTAACCTGAGGAATTCTGCAGAACAGGGGAACAAAGAAAAGGCATTGCCCTGCACTTCATTCTGATCACAGCATCTGATGGTCTTTTAATTACTAAACCACTGAATTATTTAAAATGAATGCGGTTCCAAACCCCACATCTATTACAGCGCTAGCAACAGTGAAGAGAGGGAGCGCTATCCCTGGCTGAAGTGAACTGATTGAAAACACCGCTCTTGAGTTAGAAACATGTTGAGATTTTTCAGTTATAATGCTCATTTCTGCCTCTAATGTAATTAATGCTGTTGCATGTGATGGTGGCCTTAGAAATAAGTGAAAAATATATTTTATCCTTCTGAGCAAAAGGATCCTGGGGTCCTGCAAACCCTTGTGCAAATCACATATAGACAACAGAATATGGCTTAAGCCCCACTCAGGAAAGAATGGAAGCATGTACTTAATTTTAAGCAAGTACTTAAATCCCTCCCAGATCAGCAAAGGCCTTAAGCATGTGATTAAGCTGGGGCTCAAGTGCTTTGTTGAATTAGCACCGTATTGTATTGTAGCATACAGGGGATGTCTATGCTGCAGCTGGGAGGCGTGATTCCCAGCAAAGGTAGACAGACCTGTGCTAGCTCAGCTTGAGGCAGCACGCTAAAAATAGCAGCGTGGAACTTGCGGCATTGGCAGCAGCTCGGGCTAGCTGCCCAAGTCCAAGCCCATTTGCCCCTGGGTCCGGGTTCAGATGGCTAGCCTCAGCCGCCATCAGTTCCACACTGCTATTTTAGCGAGCTAGAGAGAGTCTGTCTGCCCACACCTCCCAGCTGCGGTGCAGACATACTCTCAGAAATTAAGAAACAATAGTTCAAATCTGCTGTCTTTACTGAGGTCAGTGGAAGTTTTGTCTGAGTAAAAACAGCGGGGTTTGGCCCAAATACCTGCATTAAGGAGTTAGAATCGTATGGTCCATTCTGTATCAGGCTGCTATTCCCAGAGGCAGATCAGCTCACGCTAACAAGGATTTACAAATGGGATGGCAGATTCTTCAGAGCACCGAGTGCCTGGTTAGATGGGATCCTGCCTCTTTAAGGGATAGCAAAGGAAGACACCAGGGGAAACAGTCTTCCTTTTTCCGATGAGTGGGCATTAAAGCTCTCGCTCATAAATCGGCTGTGTCCAATAGCTTGGAAAAATCCAACTGATCAACATAACATTCCAACCACGTGGATCTCTCATGAGAAGCACATGGACTAAAACCACTTTCCTTGTTTACTTTTCACTTTGCCATGCTACTGAGTTTCATCTGAATGCTCCATTGAACCAAGCTACATTTATAATTAAACAAAAGTATTAGGGTTGTCTAATGCTTCCCTCTGGCTTAAATAAAAAAGAGTGGTTGGATAAGGCACTGCTGAAGGACGTGTGCTAGACCACGCCTTAAGCAGATTCCCCCCAAAACACAATTTAAAATGAAACTACAGCCGCAGTTGCTGTTAGCTAGATTGCCCCACCGAGGGCCACACCTCCCTCTTCATCTGTATTCTTTATTTTTTTTAAAAAAATAAATAAATAAAAATAACTAAATAATAAAGAATTAGCCCCCAGTTAAGGAAGGATGCATTCTGTGCTTCAGTAAGCTGCGGTTTGGCTAGTTCCATAACTAGTACTAAAGAAGGATTCTCAGACTAGATAACGTTTTCAGATGTAAAAACAACGAGGAGTCCTTGTGGCACCCTAAGAGACTAAAGATGTGTCACCGTTAAAAGCTAAATCCATTTCCAGGTGCTTTTCAGTTTCCCTCCCCTCTTTGGCTGAGGGTCAGTGATGAGTGTGTTTAAGTAAATACAAGCTCCTTCTTTCACTGTAATACCTTTTTTCTCCTGCCGTTAGGTCATAGTGATGCTGAGAGTTCTGATGCCACAGTAACACACTGTAATCGCAGTGGTTCTCAAACTGTTGCACTGGTGACCCTTTCAGACAGCAAGCCTCTGAGTGCGACCCCCCTTACAAATTAAAAACACTTTTTTGTATATTTAACACCATTATAAATGCTGGAGGCAAAGTAGGGTTTGGGGGTGGAGGCTGACAGCTCGTGACCCTCCATGTAATAACCTTGCGACCCCATGAGGGGTCCCGAACCCCAGTTTGAGAACCCCTGCTGTAATGCTATAGTAATTACAACTACCTAACAGATGTGGGGAGGGATAGCTCAGTGGTTTGAGCATTGGCCTGCTAAATCTAAGGTTGTGAGTTCAATCCTTGAGGGAGCCATTTAAGGATCTAGGGCAAAAATCTGTCTGGGGATTAGTCCTGCTTTGAACCAGGGGGTTGGATTAGATGACCTTCTGAGGTCCCTTCCAACCCTGATATTCTATGATGGAATAGCTGATCTACAAGGGGGCGCAACTGTATTCAGACTGAAACCTTGAACAATAGCAATTGTTTTAATACACAAGTGTACTGAAAAATAACACCCTTACTCTAGTTTGTCACATTGTGGAATTCTCCATTTAAGGAAAAACCCAGTTGTTTGTAAAGACACGTTTCATTGTGATCAAGGTGCGGTCAGCACTGCTTTTAACTTTCACCAAAACCCAAACTCAGTTGCTTGCACTTCCCCACATTATACCCACATGTTAATGCCAATGAGAGTTACTACATATATCAGGGGGAAATGGATTGCTACACTGGATCATGGGGGAAAAGTTAGTTTCTGGATAAAAAGTGAAGGTTAAAAGCAGCATGGCCTTGTTTGAGCAACAACTGCAGGGTCAGGCTGTGGCGCAGGCAGGAGGTACAATGACACTAGATATAGACTAGGGGTAGGCAACCTATGGCACGTGTGCCGAAGGTGGCACGCGAGCTGATTTTCAGTGGCACTCACACTGCCTGGGTCCTGGCCACCAGTCCGGGGGGCTCTGCATTTTAATTTAATTTTAAATGAAGCTTCTTAAACATTTAAAAAACCTTATTTACTTTACATACAACAATAGTTTAGTTATTTATTATAGACTTATAGAAAGAGACCTTCTAAAAATGTTAACATGTATTACTGGCACGCGAAACCTTAAATTAGAGTGAATAAATGAAGACTCGGCACACCACTTCTGAAAGGTTGCCGACCTCTGATATAGACCCACGTTCAGGGACATTCGGATCCGGGTTTATGGTTCGGGCCCATCTCTCAGAAACACTGACAGAAAAGACACTTTCTAGACTCCTCAGTGACCCTTCAGCGCATCTGCCAAAGTTTAAATATTTCAAAGAAGTAAGAATATTGGGAAAAACATCCCCCCTCTATTTTTCTTTAAAACTTTTGACTTTGTATTTTTCTGCTCCAGAGTATTTTTTACATCATAGAAGAACATATTCCAGTAAAAAACAGAATGGTTTTTATTAAAGTTTTACTTTAAAATGACTGAGACGCTACCTTGCTATCACTAAGCATTTGGGGGCCAGGGCAGTGTAATGCAATTTCATTCCCACTTCTAGGATAGCACCTGCTTTGACTTGTACCTCTCCCTGCTCCTTATGGTTCTGCTGTCTTGCTGTAACGCTCACCTGGTCTTGTGTTTCCTTGTCAGTATTTCAATACGCACAAAGCACATTCAGCCACTGATAATTTGCATAGCCCAACAGACACAGGCTGATATCTTGCCTACCTCCTCAAAATAAAGGGAATGCTTTTGGGCAGGAAGGCAAACCTCTTTGTAGGTGTGGCACTTCGGATCCGTGCCAGCCTCCACAGAGGTGTGCTCTGTACCACTGAGCACAGGCAGGCTCCCTGAATCCTGCCTCTCATGCAGCAAAACTGCATCCAGGATAAAGCTGGTTGAAGATTTCCCTTTTTCTAACCTGTTTATCAACAGAAAATTGGTTTTTCAACAAAATTAAAATTTTCACTAGAAGTGCGCTTTCTGCAGAAAATATTGAGCTTTTGTCTATACCTTTCTGGCCAAAATTGGCATTTTTCAGCCATTTGAGGAGGGGGAGGGGGGGAAGTCAACATTTTCCGCAGAAGGCAGAAACACCCCATTTTCCAAACAGCTCTAATCCATGACACTTGGTGCCTGCAGACTGGGATGTGTGATTTGCCCCCATGTCAATAAATGCACAGGTAAACCCTGTCATTCTCACTAGCAAAACTGAGCAAACATTCATCGCACAGTCACAAAAGTGTTTTGCTCTGATGAAGTAGCAAGAACTGCAAACACTTCAGCTATCTTGAGGTAGGAGAAAATGATGTTTCCATCAGCTAAGCTGCCCTCTTCTAGCGGTACAGTGAGAATCAGGTAGTCATCACTTTCAACCTTCCTATGGGCCCAAATGTGTGACAATAATACAAAATGAGGGATGTGTGAAACATACGACAGAAGCTTGAAAGGACGTCAGAGTCATTTCTTTGACATAAACAACATTTTTTCTAACCCCAGTTTGGTAATTCAGCATTTTTTGGATGTCAATAATTTACAGTAACATAGTGTGATATCAGCAGGTCTGAGGAAGAGGAATGTGAATTTGGATCCAGCATGAAGGAAAATCCTTCATAAAGTTCCTGATTCTGAGGTCCTTGCTCACAAGAGTAGTCCCGGTAAAGACAGTGGGATCTCCTGCATAAGTAAAGACTTCAAGACTGAACCCAATGGGATAACTGAAGGGTGCTGCACTTTCTTGATTTGAACTGCCTGTGCACATCTTGAAATAAGGATTTTAAGCAAACTAATAGAATTAAATACATTATAAAACATACACTTATCTGATCCTGAGATTGTCCTCATAACAAACACCAAAGGAGATAAGCTTCCTGAATACATGTCTTGACATTGTTGAAGTGTATTAAGTGGCTGTTTTACATAGGCAGAGTTGCTTGCCTAACAATGCTCCTTCCCTCATTGTTACCTGAGTGCCTGACTAAGACTGTTTCCTAATTACCTCATTAATGATGCTAGGATGAGGCTAACAAAACACTCGGGTGGGGTCGATCACCGTTATCAGGAATTTCATTTGCATTTCTTCTTTTGCAGTTCAGACAAAAACAGTCTTGATATTTTGCCAACCTTTCCAAGACTTGCAGAAACTGGCTCACGCACAGCTTCCTTTTTTTATTTTTTTGGCCAGCAAAGAATTGTGTGTCAGCAGATTCCTGTCAGAGGAGCTGCCGTGTTGTGCCGAAGAAAGTCCTCACACCAGGGAGAAAACATCAGGAGCAATTGGACGGAAAAGGTGATGACGTGAACCGCAACAGAAAGAAGAAATTCAATATGATGAACGTCAGTCGGGGTGCTGACTACCACGCATTCCAGTTCCATCAGTGCAAAGACCTATTTATAGTCTCTAACAGTGTCGCTCAAAGTCAGACATTATATCTGGGGGGGAAATATTCTCCAAAATTCTGTTTGCTTAAGCACTATATATATATATATATATATATATATATATATATATATATATATATATATATATATATATATATATATATATATATATATATATATAATGTTCTGCTTTTTATTATTTCAGTATTTTAGCCCTTGGTCGAATAGTCACCAACACCTGTCTGATACCAGAAACTATAAGCAGCCTTAGCACCGGCAGTATTTGTAGAATATCAAAAAACAGCCTTAGCAACAAGGAGTTACCTAATACAGGGCAAAGGCGGGGTTAAATAGATAAATGCAACATGTAGTGGCATTTGTTACCATTAAATGTGTGGCTCCCGCAATCAGGCCATAAAACTGTACCATGTAACTTGCTTGCAAGGGGTGGCAAAGAAGATTAACGTGTTACTTTAATAATCCTATAAACCACTCAGTCAACACAGTATTTCCAGCTGAACTTGAAGGTTTTTCCTTAAAAATGTCATTCCTCTAGAGACCACCAGGATCTTACACTCTGTCTGCCTTTGAACTCTGCTGTTACAGCTGTTTGGTTAACAATGTTGTTCCAGTGCAAAAAACCAAACCCCAAACCTTCCTCCTTTAAACTTTAGATTGCCTCACATCTGTCCATTCCTGTTTAGTGTTCTGTAGGGCTTGAGTCTTCTGTTCATCAACCTGGACATAGTCTACTCTCTGCTCTTCCGAGAGAAAAGGTTTCTGTAGGACAGACGAAGAAACAATTGTTTTATATTAGAGAGAACATGGATGCTAGTAAAACTGGTTTTGTTTTCTATTCCTCCGTTTCTTTTTTTCCTGGTCATTTCATTTCACCTTGAAGTTACAGTGACATCAGCTGACAAGAGCATTGCTTTGCAGTCCGCTTTAGATAGAATTATCCATCTGTCACCTTGTCACTCTGCCCAGCATAGTGAGATATGGAAACCCGCTGTATGGGCTAACTCCATCCCACAGCAAGGATAATTATTCTCTTGCCTTTAGTAAGATTCTGCTACACTGATGACCTGCATGAATTTTAACCATAGGAGGGTTTAAATTAAAGGAGGCCTAGAAACCTCAAGTCAATCCCTTCAAAGATATCTGAGCAAAACTGATGATTGAAATGATGTAAAACAAAAACTCAGCAATCTATCCAGATAGTCACTACACTTTACAGTAAATTTATTTGCTTTCATTGTATTCCTTCTTTGTCCACCATTGTTTATTTAAATCAGGGGTCTCAAACATGCGGCCCGCGGGCCGGGCTATTTCCTGCGTCCCGCCAAGCGGCCCTCACCCCCCTCAATCTACCTCCAGGCCAGGGGTGGGAAAACTACAGCTCATGGGCCGCATCCGGCTCACGGGATTGCCCCCCTCGAGCCCTGCGCCGCTCCCTGAAGCGGCTGGCATCACGTCCCTGCGGCCGGGGAGGGGGAAGCAGAGGGCTCCGTGTGTTGCCTTGGCTTCCAGGCACTGCCCACGCCCCCAGGGAACGGGGAACCGCGGCCAATGGGATCTTCGGGGGAGGTATCTGGAGGAGTGGCAAGCAGCGCGTGGAGCCCTGTGTCTCCCCTCCCCCAGAAGCCGCAGGGACATGGTTCCAGCTGCTTCGCCAGGCCAGCCCTGGCCCCAGCCCCGGTGTGCGCCGCTGCCACCCCTGGGCCAGAGCCCAAATCCCTCCTGCACCCTGCCCCCCAACTCCCTGCCCTGAGCCCCCTGCTGTACCCCAACCCCCTGCCCTGAGCCCCCTGCTGCACCCCACACCCCAACTCCCTGCCCTGAGCCCTCTGCCGCACCCTGCACCCCTCCTGCACTCCCTGCCCTGAGTCCCCTGCCGCACCCTGCACCTCAACTCCCTGCCCAGGGCTGGGGGCAGTGAGAGGTGTGTGTGTGTCAGTGATGTGGCCCTCGGGCCAATGAACTACTCCTCACGTGGCCCTCGTGGTCATTTGAGTTTGAGACCCCTGATTTAAATTGTAAGTTCTTTGGAGCAGCAGAGATCTTATCTTTTGACTGTGTCTAAAGAATCTAAGACACTTCTGCAATGACATAACTAATATTAATAAATATTTTTGCCGTGTTACAAGATCTCCTATAATGTCTTCCTGTGACCCTGCTGTTAGTCATACTCACGTCACAGAACATTACTGCAGATGGGATTTGTGGGAAAATTGGCAGGAAAGTTTTGTGGGAAACTGTGTCTCTTTTGAGAATGAAAAAAGAGCTTGCAGAATTCCTGCAAGCACCTACAAATTTGCCCATATGTTCTTACTACTGTATATTCCAGTGGAGCCATTATGCCTAATGTGATTCCATTCACATTAAGGCATAATACTGGCACCACTGTAATAACTTTAATTGTGGTTTTATCACGTTACTCGTATGTTCATGTTGAGCCTGTTATGAATGCAATCAGCTGAAAGAGCACGACGGATTTCATTGTATTGAGGCTACCCAGAAGTGAGAATCTCTGTCTGTTTGCCTCCATCAGAGAGAGACACCAGGATGTACAAAAAAGGGTGGTATTTGCAGAAATGATTCTTACCTTCTGTACAGGGGATGGGGAAGCGGAATTAAAATCCAATGCTAAGTAATCAAGGTTGGACTTCCTTGACCATGGGAAAGCACCACTGCACGGAGATGTTGCCTGGCTGTGCTCCTGTTGTGGAATGAGATAAACTTTTAATGAGTAATTCAAAACCCTTAAATCATGATCCTAAAAGGAAAAAGACCAGACTGTTTAGTATTATTCCTAATCCAGCAGTAAGCAAAGAAGGAGAGCTCTGGCCCACATCATTTGTATAGTATGTCAAGGGATGCATTCATCAACTAATTGCAAGATCCTAGCAATGTCTAATTACGTGACTGAACAAAGAAATTCAGGAACTCTGATTTGGGGTAATTACAGTAATATGGGCAAAATGGGGCGGGGGTGGTTTTCATTCAGGTTTAGCAAAACATCAGTAAGGATTTTGTTTTGCAAAACCAAAACCTGGGATGGCTTACATCTGGATCCCATTTCATCTAAGCCATTGACGTTCTGGGGGTATGGATAAATGGTTCTGGTTCTGATTCATCTCTGTCAATTGCATGTCAAAATGGAGAGTCACAGACGATGACAAACATGTTAAAGGTTTTAGCTTTTTGAACAATACAATTGGAGTGTGATTATGACTAGAGCTGAGCTGAGTAGCTATTGTGTAGATTCAAATCAGCTTCAGGTTTAGTCTGGAGCGAGGAGGTAAGATTTCTGTTTGGAGCAGCCAACTGTGTAAACTCTTTGTGCAATCATTCCCAAACTAGAAGTGGAAAGCTGGCCCCTTCGGGCTTTGGATTTGGAACCAAATCTGCCACAGCTGGCTCAGATCTAGGAATTCTAGATCAATTCCCACCTGAAATTCGAAGGGGATTAGGTTCTGGCCTATTTCTAGACATGGCCAAAGAATTAATGAAGAAAAGGAAGCCACAATGTTTTTGTTTTATGTAATGGGAAGTAGGGTTAATGCAACCAAGACTTTAATAGGAGTTCTCTTTCTATACAACATTGTGTGTGTTCCTTTAGGAAGTGCACTGAAGATTGTCTGTCATTTCCTAGGAGATTCTGCAGGGGGCCCTTGTAAAAGGTGAAAGGACTTAGTTTTCCTTTGCTTTTAATGAGTTCTCATGTAAATATGCCTGATCCCAGTGATCTCTTGGAACTGCTCAGCAACGTTTGTGGGGTGAACAGCTGAGCTCTGCATAGCAGAAAAAAGGCTTCCCTTATCTCTCTGTAAATCAGACCCAGTGTCTTTAGTTTAAAACCATTTGATTTTTTTTTTTAAAGAGGGCAAAGGACAAACCTGCTGAACATTTTTCTTAGAAAATGAGCTTCAGAATTCTCAGGGCATGTGACAGAGCAGAATAGAGCACAGAATAGCTGTGTGAAAATGAAGATTACCATTTGAATGTAACTTTCTTCCTCTTCTCCGGAAACTGAATTGGCAAATATTCTTGCTGAATTAATACCGTCTCTATCTGGAGAGATAAAGCTTGTTCGATTGCTAGGAAGAAAAACACAGGAGAGGTTAAGGAAGCAGCTAACAGATGCTCTGAAAAGAAGCCAAAGTCTGACATGGCCCATATGGCGAATAAACTCACCCTAATTCTGAAGCCTTAATGGAGAGGCCATCCAAAAATGTTTTTTAGCTATAAAGCATGTTACAGTTACATCAATAACATCTCTGGTGGATTTTCTGGGATTTATCTTGACACTATAAAAGTTTGCCAGCTATGGCATGACAGAAAGCAGGAGATATCAGAGCAATTCTCCAGCAAGGAACGCAAATGGAGGCAGACATTCATCTGTGTAATATGCGCTGATGGAGAAGTTACTTTGTTGTATGGGTACCACCATTTCTGAGATTGAAATGAATTAATCAGCTACTGTAGCTGCCTGCAAAGCAACTTGGCTAGCTTTGAATGCAGTACAAACACGTTATCTGTGCTTTGGAGCTGTCTGCAACTCCGTTCTTTTAAAAGAAAAATTTAGCTGCTAATCTAACTGTCTGAAGCAGTCTGTATAATGTAATTCAAACCTACTGCAAATCATCACTAAATTACTGCAGTTTGGCCAATATGGCTAGTTAACCAGAGATTAGCTGTGTACTTCACACAACATAAACAATTTAATCCAAACAGTTATCCCTTTGGTTTTCACTTTATTTGTTCTGAGCACATTTGGTCATTTAAACTCGTTTGGCTTGCTTAATATAAAAAAACTTGATATTTAGCTTACAATGAATGAACTCCTCAATGCTCCTCTTCCCTGCAGACCTTGTATAGCAGTTGAACGTGTCAGAGTTCATTATCTATGGCACGCTAGCAGGGATGTTCATGAGGCAGCACTGAACTTGTGGGATTGCCGAATATGCCAAGTACACAGCACCTCAGGGGTTAGCCAGTGTTTAACTGCTAACCTGGAAGCCTGGGGAAGATTCTGATTGGTGCCACCAGATTACCTGGCCCTGACAGACTGTGTCAGCTTCTCCCAAGAGAGCAAGCCCTTCCTCTGAGTACCTTCCATGTTAGCTAAAAAGGCAGTGTCTGGCATGCCACTGTTAAAGTGCCAGGCACTAAAAGGATCCACACAGGAAGGCTTGGGAGAATTCTCACCCAGGAATTTTCAAGGGGCAACTGGCAAACCCCTTCCAACTTTCCCCATCAGCTCTGAGAACTTACTGCCACCACTGCCTGTGCCAGCATGCTTCATCTCCCATCATTGCTTCGATCCTATCAGCTAAGAATTCCTGGCTGTGAGTCCCTTTGGGGCCCACTGACACTGTGGCTTTGTCATCATTTGGGGAGAGTGACCCGAGACAGTCCCTCCACCCCACAACTGGTTTTCAGTGACACTAAATGAGTAGCAGGAATCGAGTCTCCATTTCGGTATGGCAGCACAGAACGTTAGCCCCAGGTCATCAGGCCAGCCAGGCCTTTAAATTAGGTTCGTTTTCCCTTTGCCATCTTAATCTTCAAGAACAAAGATGTCTGCTCTCCTCTGGAAAAATATTAGAAGGCGTGAGGGCTAACATTATGGCAGCTGTACCAGAGAACAGATTAGCTCCAGCCTTCTAAAAAGTTACATAAGGAGGTTTCACAAGAGACAATTTAGGCTTTGAGGTACGGCTAATTTGCAAGAGATCCAAACCACAGAATTTCTCACGGCACAGTCTGAAGGGAGTGCACTGTGTCTGTCTTTAAAAGGAGCCCTTTTTTTATGGCAGCAAAAGCCTGTAAAATGCTGGAAGGAGTCCCATGGAATTTGCATAGCATGTTTGTTTATAGACTTTGCCAACAAACTATTTCTTGCGGAATGTGATAAGTTATTTATAACTCCATTTCACAATGCTCATGCTTAAGAGGTTTCAGTGTCAGGTTTCTCATCCACTTACTAAGGCACAGTCCACATCCTGGTCAAGGTAGCGTGTTCCCGGATTGTGGAGAGGTTTCTCAGATCCAGCGGAGGGGGTCGTGCTGCAAATGGGTACAACAGGAATTTTAAAAGCAGGATTTATTAATGGCTCTAATAACATAAATAAATGGGAGACGCCTCCCCCAACTCTGGGGGCGCCAGAAGCCAGGTGGTGGCCCCCCACGTGGCCTTGGTGAAAAAACTGCAGAGAGGAACCAGCCAGAAACTCCAGCTGGTCGGGGCAGAAGCAGCCAAAGCAGGAACCTTCAGATGCTCAGAGAACTTTCCACATTTCTGACTGGACCTACTCTGCCTTGTGCTGAATGGCTGTTTGCTCCAACTCCCTCAGTCTCTTCACCTCAGCTTCACTCCAGACCTGCCCCTTTTATCCCTTCTGCCCTATCCTGTTCCCCTCATCTCCCTTCCTTTCCTATTTAGCTGGTTGCCTCCTAACTAAACCCTCCATCCCACCCTCCCAAAAGTCCTGGAACTAACATGCCGTTTGCTGCCATCACATTGTTCACTTTGCTTGTGTGCTCTACCCCTTCACCGCCTTGCATCTGTGCTGTGTGTTTAGACCGTAAGCTCTTCTACTCCTGTGTTTGTACAGTGCTTTGCATAAAATGACACCCTATTCTTGGTTGGCACCTAGGCACTATCGTAACAAACAAGGTTATACATCCTAGCATTTGTGCGAGATTATATTCAGGAAATCTTGTGGAATAAATGGACCGTTTAAATCTGCCCTGGAGACTAAAGTCCTCTGCGGCTCCTAAAACAAGCAGCTAAACATGATGGGCAGCAGGAGAGCAGACTTTCCAGAATGACCGGGACAGGGCCGGCTCCAAGGTTTTTGCCGCCCCAAGCAGCCCTCCTCCCCCCGCCAAAAAAAAAAAAAAAAAAAAAAAAAAGCCACGATCGCGATCTGCAGCACTTCGGCGGGAGGTCCTTCGCTCCGAGCGGGAGTGAGGGACCCACTGCCGAATTGCCGCCGAAGAGCCGGACTTGCCGCCCCTCTCCGGTGTGGCCGCCCCAAGCACCTGCTTGGTAAGCTGGTGCCTGGAGCCGGCCCTGGACCAGGAACACGCCTGAACCCTGGTCAGCAAGTGATGTCTCCGCAGGGGAGGGGCTACTTCAGTGTCCAGGTCCAGCCAGCCCTTGGCCTGTCTTCTGAGACAGTTGCTGCCCATAGGGGTGCCAATTGTGGTGGTGCTTTCTGTGTTGTGAACATCTCTCCACAGGGAAATGGATTGAGGCCTTCAACTCATTTCATCTAGGTCACTGAGCAAGCCCAAGGCAGTAACAAATTTC
Source organism: Emys orbicularis (assembly GCF_028017835.1). Taxonomy (NCBI): domain Eukaryota; kingdom Metazoa; phylum Chordata; order Testudines; family Emydidae; genus Emys; species Emys orbicularis. Next base: position 17,374,311 of record NC_088691.1, on the reverse strand, counting down.
TATCAATAGCCGCCTGGGCTGCATTTGAACCAGCAACCAGAAGTGAAAGTCATAGCTTTACCTTTCCCCTGAGCCATCCTCTCCCATTTCACCAGGTTTCTCCACATTTTCTACATGGTAACAACATCTAACACTTGTTCTACGATAATGCCAAGTATTTCGTGCCACTCAGGGAGAGATGGAAGAGTTCCACATTGGAATTTAGTTTATCCACGGGTGCTAACTCAGGAAGGAGTATAAAACCCTTCAGTCCACTCCAGAACATCACACAAATCCTGTGGTGTTCCAACAAGCAGGCAGAACATTCGAGTGTGTGCATATTAAGCAGCTTAATGTAGCTGGGTGAACGAGAAATATCACATACACCTCTACCCCGATATAATGCGACCCGATAGAACACGAATTCGGATATAATGCAGTAAAGCAGCACTTCTGGGGGGTGGGGCTGCACACTCCGGTGGATCAGTGCATCAGCGTGTCTGGCTCCGACACGCTGCTCTGAGTGGCGTGTTAAGGGTGCCGGTCTGGGGCCAAAGGGTTGGATAAGGGGCAGAGGGTCTTGGGGGGCAGTCAGGGGACAGGGAGAAGGGGGGGTTGGATGGTTTGGAGGTTCTGGGGGCAGGGTGGTCAGGGAATGGGGGCATTGGATAGGGCGTGGGAGTCCTGGGGGTGATTAGGGATGGGGGGGGTCTCTGGAGGGGGCAGTCAGGGGACAAGGAGCAGGGGGGCTTATAGGGGGGTGGGGTCTTGGGAGGGGTGGTTAGGGGTAGGGAGTCTCTGGAGGGAGTATTCGGGGGACAAGGAGCGGGGGGGGGGGGTTGGATGGGTCGCAGGTTCTGAGGGGTCAGTCAGGGGACGGGAAGTAGGTGGGGGTCGGATAGGGGGCAGGGCCAGGCTGTTTGAGGAGGCACAGCATACTGCATACACCATGTTAGTTCTAACAAAAATGATTTGCTGACTATTAATAACAGAAATACTCGAGGCCAAAGCAAGTTTGATATAACGCGCTTTCACCTATAACGTGGTAAGATTTTTTGGCTCCCGAGGACCGCGTTATATCGGGGGTAGAGGTGTATTTTGGATACCTGTGGCACAGGCTGAGGAAGGCTGTGGGAATAGAAATGAATTTTTCCTCCTCTCTTGTCTACTTAATGGGCCAAATCCTGCTCATCCTCTCATGAAAGCAGGCCCATAAGGATACTTGTGTGAGTAAGGCAAGTAGGATTTGACCCAATACGTAAACCACTTGTAGTCTAAGGAGCTTAGGCCCCCAAACTCCCCTCTGCTTCTGACAGAGGATGTGAGCTTGCATTTGCTGATCCCAGGTTGAGGGTGTGTGGAAATGGGAAATGCCACTTTCACAGTATGCTCCTCCCTCCCCCTCACCCAGTGGAAGCCCCTCTGTATGGGTTCCAGCTCCATTTGTGGGACAAGAGAGCGTAGGTCTCCACCTGCCTCCCCAGCCCCCATAGCAAAGGAGTGTAACCTGCAGTGCTGTGGAATTCTCTCCTCCCCAACCAAGGGTCGTTCCAGGGGCAGCTTAGTTCCTCCAGGAGCCCCCAGGGAGCTAGAAGGTCCATGGGGCTGTGCAGAGACAGAGGGCTTCTGCGAAGATGGATCTTATCTCCGGGTGGATCCTCCAAATGTGTATGAATCACAGAGCATTTGGAAGTGGCATGGGGCTTGGGGAAAAAATTCTCCCTTTCACCAAACCAGTGGAAGGAAATTACTTCTGTCCACTTCCCCAACCCCCGGGGAACTGTGGTCGGTATCCGGGACTGGGAGTGGGGCTACGGTTGGGGCCAGGTCCAGGGCTGCGGTTGGGGCTGGGGCTGGGGCTGGGGCTGGAGCTGTGTTTGGGCCAGGAGCCAGGGGCTGAGGCCAGGTCCAGGAGCAGAGCAGCGGCCAACCCGGTAGCCAGGAGCCGAGGCCGCAGTTGGGGGTGGGACTGTAGCAGAGCTGGGGACAGAGCGAGTCCTGCCGTGCCCCCCCCCCCACCAACGGGGGGACACACTCCACAGTTTGGGGGCCACTAGATTAAAGCATGTCATTCAGCATGCCCCAAATTTAACACAGCCTGTACATAGCAGGTTATTGCACTAGGATCTTTTTCCTAGGATCTTCAGCATCCCAGCAGAGTGGATACTACCTTGTGTTTTTTTAAATTCCATGGCACTTTTAATGAGGTAAGAGGTTTGCCCAAGTGATCTTGGCCAAAAAAGTTTTCCCCTCAAGGCTATTGGCTACCATCTTCCACCCTAGAGCTGGCTGCATCTATAGTATGTGAAGTGCTTTGTGATGCCCTGGGATGCCAGGTGCCATAGACATGGAAGTTAGTGGTCAGTGATAGCAATGTACCTTAGCTTCGAATTGCTTACTAGGTTGGTCTAATGCCTTACATTTCCTACGGGGCTTGAGATCTCGATTCACTGGAGGTGGTTCCAGGTCTGTGGGAAGTTCCGGCAGTGGGCTGGAGAGTTTGTCATTGGTGACTACAGGAAAGGTAAAGGTCGCTGAGCTTGGGCTCATGGGAGTGTAGCCATCGGGTGAGCAATCTGGTCCTGGGATGGGTGGAGAGGTGCTGGGGTGCATGGGTACATAGCTGTCCTCCGTATTGTCCGATGCTGAAGAGTAGAGCGGGGTGAATCGACACGGCTTCCGAAAGGAGAAGGAAAAGAAAGAGCATTCCTGTCAGCTGAACAACTCTAATCATCAAGCAAGGCTAATCCAGACATTGATACAAATTAGCCTAAACTAAACCCCACGCTTGAACACCCCCATCTGAACTTTTGGGGTGGCTTATCTCTGGAATGGCAGGAGCCAAAACTACCAAGACAGACATCCATGCCAACTTTGGAAAAGTTCAGATCTGAACTTGGCAGCCAAGGCCCATGATAGCTGGAAACATGGGCACAAATGAATTGTTGGCATAAGCCGGTTCAAATCTACTGACTTCCAAGGAAGAGCACTTGCCTACACCAGCAGCAAATCTGAGCCACAAAATGAAAGGAGGCTTATAATGTAAGGAGCACTTTCACATGTCAATCATCTGGTGAGTTATTCCTTCGCAAAGGTGAAAGCTCTGAGTGCAGAGACACATGCACAGGGATTACATTGGGTAGCTGAGGATCAACCCTGGGGAGTCATGTCACGCAGGTTAATGCTGGTTGCGTATCAAGAGGCATTGACTACAAATCGGGTAAGATCCATTTCAAATGTGAGAAAAACATGGCGTCTGTCAAAGACAACGGAGCCTGCATCTGGCCTAGCAGCCTAAAGGCAGCATAGGGCCTTCCCATTTGGGAGAATCCAGTTCTGGCTCTCAGGCTCCCCGGACTGGTGAGGCAGAGGCAGCATGCTCAGCCCTGGGGGGCAGGGAACACCTGGTGGGAACGTCACTGTGACGTTGTGCAGTCTACATGGTTTTATAAAAACATGATAATAAGTGAATATAATGTAACTGGGATAGTTTTATAAAAATTTGATAATAAGTGACTATAATGCAAATGGGATATGCTTTGTGCAAAAGGTCTCTTGTAAGGTATCATTACAAAGCTCATAATCTACTGAGTGTGATCATCCTATTTGTAGAAATGTACCACTCTTGTATCTAAAACTAGAAATATAAAATGTAACTCTGAGGGCCTATTGTAATTATGTAAAGTGTGGGCCATTAATGATGGTTTGGAATCTTGATGACTCCCATTGTCTGCAGATGGCTGTTTACCTGTGAGTCTCCCTGTATATGTGTGTGCTGGCAAGTGAGTAATGAAGTCTTGCAGTGACATGTGATCATGTCACCTGAACTGGAATCCATCTTTAACCTGGTGCTTTTCCAGTGGGGGTGGGTGGAAACCCAGAGGGACAAAGGGTTCCCGCCTTATGCAAAAGATATATAAAGGGGTGGAAGAGAACTGGGAGGCAGAGAGGAGCCATCATGGAGAATCCCCTAGATAACACCTAAGCTGGAACAAAAGCTGTACCAGGGGAAAGAATTGTGCCCAGGCCTGGAAGGTGTCCAGTCTGAGAAAAACTTACTGAAGCATCTCTGAGGGTGAGATTATCTGTATTTAGTTTGATTAGGCATAGATTTGCGCATTTTATTTTATTTTGCTTGTGACTTACTTTGTTCTGTCTGTTACTACTTTGAACCACTTAAATCCTACTGTCTGTATTTAATAAAATCACTTTTTATTTAGTAATTTACTCAGAGTATGTATTAATACCTGGGGGAGCAAACAACTGTGCATATCTCTCTATCAGTGTTATAGAGGGCGAACAATTTATGAGTTTGCCCTGCATAAACTTTATGCAGGGTAAAACGGATTTATCTGGGTTTAGACCCCATTGGGAGTTGGGCATCTGAGTGCTAAAGACAAGCACGCTCCTGTGAGCTGGTTTTCAGGTAAACTTGCAGCTTTGGGACAAGTGATTCAGACCCTGAGTCTTTGTTAGAGCAGACTGGAGTGTCTGGCTCAGCAAGACAGGGTGCTGGAATCCTGAGCTGGCAGGGAAAACAGAAGCAGGGGTAGTCTTTGCACATTGGGTGGCAGCTCCCAAGGGGGTTTCTGTGATCCAACCCGTCACAGTCACTGCCTAATGTGTTTTCACATCAACATTGACCAGCATCACCTAATTCTCTGCAGTCAAAAACTGGGTCACCACTTTATAGGGGATTTTGAGGGTCGGGACAGTTAACAGGCCCCCAAAAGGAGGTAACCCGCATGACTCCAAAGTGATACAGAAACTTGCAACACATGGGCTCCATTCTCGGTTGTGACCTATCCCCTTAAGATGGAAATGGACCCCAGGAAACACCCCTTAGTGCAAGGGCCTCTGTGAAGAGCTGACCTACATGTTCTGCTCTGCTCTGTCTCCAGGCCTGCAGCATAGGGGATGTCTGATGGGAGAGAAGAGGTATTCTAGGAGTGTCAGGAGGGGGCCTGCCCAGCGTGTTAAGAGGGACCCCATAAGGGGCTATGAAAAACCCTAGTACCAGGGCACCTGTGAGGCTTCTCTAACTTACAGCAGGGGCTGGGCAAGCCGCCACACACTCCAGAATATAGGAGGTACAAATGTGATATAAAGTCACCTGTGCCCTCCTCTTCCATTCCTGTGCTGAGCACAGGAGAGGAGTAACAGAGCATCAGGTCACAAGACAACTAATGTGCTTTAGTCTGTTTTGTGCCAGTGTTTAAATATATGCAAATAGAGTACTTACCAAATTCAAACTAAGCCTCTTATCTCGACTTCTGAGAGAGCTTCCTTCCATGTTGGCTGAAAAAAAATACCCCCAATGATTAACAATGTAATAAGCAAAAGGGGAATGGAAGCTGAAGGATATAATTCTGGAGCAAGGCATATGGCATTATAATAATTATGACTTTCTAAAGCTCATGAAATATCTTGTTAGTCTTCCTGAACTGGGAAAACCTGATGAAATACGAGATCAAAAATAACTCTCTATAATTCTATGAGTGGGCTACTTATAATGCTATATTAGTTTTAAGCACATTGAAAACAAGAAACAGTCAGCACACACCTATAAACCTATTCTGAGTTGTCTCTAATCACATCTAGATAAAGAGTAAGATCCTTGTCTATGGGAAAAGAAGTCAGGAGATATGAGATTTAATTCCTGTTCTGTCAGCAACTTGTTGTATAACCTTTGGACTTCCCTATATCTTAACTTCCCCATCTGTAAAACGGGGACAATTATACCACAAAGGGGTGCTGGGAAGCTTCATTCATTATTGCTTGTAAAATGCTCTGAGATCCTCAGATCTAAGGCACTAGGGAAGTGCAAATTATTTATACATGGAATACATGCTAATATGCACTGTGAGAGGAGAAGTATGTGTATGTGTTAATGATGAACCATCATAACACACAAGTGGTTTAGAATAAATCCACCTCCCCAACAAGTGAAAAGGTCTCTGTCACAATGCCTGCTAGTGCAAATTTGGCTTATGATACTTATAGTGTTTTCTTTTTGGTTCTTAATATGTTTTCTTTTCAAAACAGAGGTAAAAGAGGTTGTAAAATGTATTCAGTGTTGATCAGCTGCTGGACAGAACTCGTGTGATTGTTTCCATTGCATGGTGGACAGAGGTAGTGTACCTGTGAAGCAGTAGTGGGACTGGGTGGCAGATTCTGTTAGCTTGGTAAGATTTTGCTCTAAAGCTATGGCTGTATATTGCCATTTGCTTTTGGGGAGTTTGTTTACGGAAGAAAAAAAGTAACTCGGAGAGTGGGAGGGAAAATGGCTGCCTCTTTCCACTCAAACCCTTATTTTTCTCCCTGTGCTTAAACTGTCCATCCTTTTCCCTTTGTAGAAAACATCTATAAATGGAGAAATGGGCCATTTCCCTACTGAGATCCTGTAGAGCTTTTCTCTGGAATACCATAAAAAAATCACATGAGGGTAAATAGTATATAATGGAGTATGATACAATCGGCCTGATGTAGAGTTCTATCCTGTAGAGGGGTGGTTTTTTTGTAGTGATAACAGTGTAATAGACAATATAAAGATGACAAGATTGAACAAAACTGTATCATTGGTACCCAAAATGAACAGCTTTCTAGACAGCTGTTATTAGCTACTTGTACTTTCTCAGTTACACACAGATTTTGTACTTGTATGACTGTGTTGATCAGGGGAGCTATTTTTTACCAAAATAGTTATACTGATACAAGCTCTAGTGTGCATTCCATTTTACCACTATAAAAGTGCCTTAGACCAGCATAGATTAGTCCCCTTCCCATACGGGAATAAGCTACACCGGTATAAAGCATCTTTATACTTGTACAACTGAGTTCACACTAGGGGGTTGTACTACTTTACCTACACTGGGATAGTTAAAGCAGTACAACTTGTATGTGTAGATAAAGCCTACGAACAGACAACTCACCAGGGGTGTGCTCACCTCACCATCTCAACTGGTGAGAAGCAGCTGGAGCATTTGTATGTCTTTTGCATGTCTCAATTTTGATTCACACTTATATTTTAAAGTCAGAAATAGTATTTTTATACCTTATTTTTATACCCCAAAAGTTGGGGTATAAATATAAGAAGCAATGCTTATTAATTCATTGCTGCCCCGTCAGGCTGAGATAACCTTGCAGCACATTCACAGAATATGACATTTGGGCACTTAATCCTCTGAAATGCACTTCAGTGTAAATTAGAACGGAGAAATAGTAACTATCTCCAGCCAGATTGTGTATGTGTGTGAGACATACACACACACCCATAAGTGCCTAGAACATTTCATAGGCAGCTTTCAATCATAACTGATTATTAAGAATACTATTTCCAGCTATGGGTGTTCCTTCTAAAAGCTTCCAAGAATTGCTTGAACACTGATAAACAGGCTGGGCAAAACTCTCCATGCTTTGGGTTTAATAAGAAGCGCTAAACACCCTGGCTCTGCACCATGCACAAGTGACCGTTTAAACTGCAGAATAAAGGAAGCCAATCAATAATGCTGAAAATAAATACCTGTAGCTGCCTCCACTTAGAAAGTTATGGCTCCTGTACAATACATTTGATAGTTTCCAACTAGACATTTTATCTGCCCATTCTGTTCTAAGGCTCTGCAGAATACAACTGTATTTGTGTCACACTGTACCATGGCTCACACTTCCTTTCTTGTTTTTTTTCCCCTTTTCTTTTTAAACAATGTCTCAAGAATGGGTGAAATTATCCTGCTCAGCTCCAGTGCAGCATAGCATCCCGCTTTATACCCAGTTTTCCAGCGAGGCTTTATTGAGATGCAGGGACATCAGCTGATTCGCTTAATATCACACTGGGCGCCACTGGTTCATCTGGGATTATGTCCCATCGCCAGCTTCTTCCTGTCTTCCAGTCCTTTGCTCTCTACATGCTAAGAAACATCCTCCTTCCATGGAGTGTACTACCTGCAGCAGCAGAAGTATTGTACTTAAAGGGGCACTTAACTCGAGTAAGCCTGAATTTTGACTCATCTAAGGATGAAAAAAATTCCAAGAGCCATGTAAGTGGAAGTTTGAGCTTGGAATTGATTGACATGTAAGGGGTGTGTGTGTGTGTGTGTGTGTGTGTGTGTGTGTGTGTGTGTGTGTGTGTGTGTGTGTGTGTGTGTGTGTGTGTGTGTGTGTGTGTGTGTGTGTGTGAGAGAGAGAGAGAGAGAGAGAGAGAGAGAGAGAGAGAAATTAACAAACCAAATGCACAATCTGTCACATTCGGGGAGATTACAGCTGCCTGTTGACTGGTACTTACACTGTTAATTCCACATACAGGAGCAGGTGCTGTAGGTAACTGAGGGATACCACTTCTGCCTCCATGTTACAACGATATTTGGCATTTATAAATCACCTGTCAGTAACTGATTGAGCTGCACAATGGCCCTAGAAGCTGGGGATACTAAGGCACAGAAGGGCCCGAGTTTCAAAAGTTCTTAGCTCCTATTTAGGTACCTGAATGCTGTGGCGAGATTTTCAAAAGTTCTTAGCATCCAGGTCTCAAGGGGAGATGAAAACCTGGCCACTTCATTCAGGGCTCACCCAGGGTGACTCAGGAGGTCACAGAACCAGAAGGAGAACACATAAGTCTTGCCTCCCACTCCTTCACTCTCATTGGGCAACACAATCTCTAACCACTGCCACTCGGTTCCCACTTCATGCAGAGCAGGAGCCTGTGCACACTCACAAAGGCATTAGCTTGGCTTTAGACACAAGAACCTCTTTAGATGCCTAGGAGGGGGAGACCCTGTGTCCTAGTGCACTCTCTCCCTCTACGCAATTGCTTGAGAAAATAAAGTATCTGACTTTGTTGCACCCAACCAAAAGAGTGAGAACTGTGTTTTTCTCCAACAGATGTAATCACACTGTCATGGCACAACGGCTCAGGAGGGGAAGGGAAGAGTTACCTTTCCAGTGCCGCACGTTATCCAAACTGGACAAGGAGATTCTTCTCGGCACCAAGGCAATCTGAGTCCCGCAGATCCCACCATGTCCATTCTGAAGAGCCCCGTTGGATAGCTCCTCCCCGCTCCAGTCTGAGAAATGGGTTGGTTTGGGTGGCCGGGGTGGTGGCGTGTTAGACAAAATATCCAGTTCGGTTACGCCATAGGGCAATGCGGTTTGGCTTTTATCAATCTGAAAGGTTGGTGTTAAAGGAGGCCCTAAGAGTGGAGAGGAGGAGGAGACATCACTGAATGGCCCGCTAACGTCTATGCTTCTGGGTATAATCCCATGATTCGCTGGCTGGCCCCCATCCTGGTGCACGATGCCGTTGCCGGATGACTGTACGTGAAGGGAGGGTTGAGACTGCAAGGCATCAACAAAAACATCATCTGATGAGGTCTGCTCCAGGGATCTGTCAGAATTCGACCAGCTGTCACATCTGGATGGAAGACAAAGACCAAATTTTGTATCTTCGTTCAACCACTGTTGCAAGTGAACTAGTATGTACTCCAATGAGTTCACACTATATGAGAGGTATACATACATGCCCATTGGTCCACAATAACACAACCAACCCAAGGCTTCAACTGCTTCATACAATTTTCTTTTCTGAGTTTTTAAATTCAAAATCCAGTCTCACCAGATTTAAATCAGTTCTTGAGACCAGCCTCACACTTGGGCTTTTCTATCCCACTTTTGAAACTGCGCATTGATCATTTAATTCCATTCACCCATTGTAAGCACCCACCATGGGAGTGCTGTGTGTGTTTGTCTTTACTCATTATTGCAGGAGCCGTTTTCCACAAAGGGTCCGATCCATCAAGTGGCAGATTCAGCCCCATTGTCTCTTTACAAAGGATGTGGTGCAGTGCAGCTGTGCAGAGAGGGGGCATTGGACATAAGGGGGCCATGCAGCGGGCTCACACGCTGTGTGGTGTAGAAACCTGCTCTGATTGAACTCAGTGTGGGGCAGCATGTTGAGAAACCAGGGTGGAACCAGAAGATCCACTGCTGTGAGGAACCTCCCTTCCACCTTTATCAGGATAGGGGAGATTGCATGAGGCACTTTGTATAGTCTACTCCAGACATCATCCTGGCACTTGGGCTGGGGTTCTGGGCTTTGGATGTATGCCTAAAGTCTTAACTGATGTTATGTACCTGCTCATCCAGGGGATAATGTGCTCTTTGGGGGTACAGCTCAGAGTAACCCATGTCATTCACTCTTCCTTCCTGTTTACTAAATCCTTGTTCACCAGCCAGTTAACAGTCTATAGTAGCAGCCATGATGCCAACTAGGGTCTGATCTTGCTCCCACTGAAGTCAATGGGAGTTTTGACCTGTCTGTCAAAGTGACTGGTAGTATACATGAACAGGGAAGGCGATTCTTGGGTCACGTTGCTACTGGAGTTTCAACCTCAACATCGTAGCCAAAGAGGATCTACTCACCTAGACTATGGATAAGTGGCCTCCACAACATTATTTCAATAACTCAAGAAGCTCTTCTTGTTGCCAAACCATGGGGGCTTTCAGGACAGCCAGGGAAGGATTGAGAATATGGTCCTCGGCTAAGGCCTGTGTCACTTTTCATTGCGTAGTGAATGCTGATGGCAGAATGATGCTACCTGCCCAAAAGTGCACTATGGGCTACATCCTGCCCTTTCCACCATGGGTACAGAGAGCCCCGCCCCCCCAGAGAAGAGAGGAGTTTCCTCTTGGAAGATATAGGGGGCAGGATTAGGGGACTCAGCACAGTGCTAGTTCTGCAGGGGCTCCTTGCACCCCAGCACACGGAGAGGTTTGGGAGCAGGCTGTGGGCAGCCAATGGATCCCCAGATACAGGAGTCCGCCAGGCTTTCAGCATGTGAAGGGGTAACATGCCAGATACCACCACTACTGCTGCCACTCGGAGGCCTGGGGTAGGAGGCTTTCTCCTCCACGGCCCCAAGGAGAAGCACAGCCGTTAGTGCTTCCCGCAGGACTGGCGATTGTGTATCTATATTTGACATATCTATACATAGGAATGATGTCACCCACCACTGAAGAGCAACCACTTCCAGGGAGACATGCAGCTACTGTTTAACACCACATAGCAACAGTGCCCAGCAGTTAGGACTGTGTCAATCACAGAGGCAAGTTAGGGGAAGGAATGTTCTTACCCCACCTATAGTGTGGCCTGGACACTGAGGTTAACAGCCTAACTCCGGAAAAGTGCCTGGGCCCTTTAAAAGCCACTGACCGTCAGAACCCCAGTTTTACATCCTGTCTGAGAGATGGCACCTCTAGGAGCACCTGGCCCTCTAGCTGCACCCCCCAGGCCTTGCTTCAGTACTGGCTCCCAGGGGCACAGCAAACCCTCAGTACCATTTCCTGAAGCCCAGCGCTCCCTAATGCCATGCTGGGGTATTGGAACCAGAAGGGGCAGAATGAGCTGAGTTTTTCTTGGTTCTTTAAGATTTCATTCAACCATTTAGTGGGAGGGACAAAGGGACTAAGGACGAGCGAATAGGGGGACTGTCAATTTGCTGGGAATACAAACCCTGGAGCATATTTCTGGATATGCAGCAGCCCCTGCATGCTGCTCTGAGGATGTAAAAGGGAATTTTCTTGGTGCAAGAGGGTACCCGGGGGGGTGCAGAGCCAGTGCTAAAGCCCTACTCCTCACCCTCTTGCAGCTCACAAGGGGGATGTTGGGAGGAAAGGGTCATGGCTGGTCTCCAGCTAGTCTCACCTGCAGAAAGGCCCCTATAGAGCTGTTGTAGCCCAGTGTAAGTTAAATTAGCCTCAGGGCTGCTCTAACCTATGCTTGGGGCTGCAGAGGGCCATGGCAACATGAATACGGAAGGCACAAAAGAGGAATAAAGCCCCTTTGCCCCCGTCTCTGCTTCCTGTGTCCAGCGCAGGAATGGTGGATGTGGCTCATTGGCAGAGAGACATATCAACTGTAAAATGGCTTTAGAGCACGACATGCGGTTTACCTGATATGATTGAACTTGCCCGTCTCGCAGTTTGATAGGAAGAGGTAATCGGGGAGGAAGACTGACTCCGACTCACTCCTGGTCTCTTCGGAAGCAGAGGCGTCTGTGGTGGCACTGCCTACAGAGGAGGAGGGGTCTGTGATCCGTGAGGTATGGGTGGAGACTGCTGGCGAGGGCTGGAGGGACGAGGTGGTGTGAGACAGGCTCTCCACAGAATCTGCAATGGAATAGGATTGCACCTTGTGATGGATTTGCACAGCCGTCCTCCCCCGAGAACGCTGCACACCCACCCATTCCTTAAGAGCATTGAGCAGTCACAGATCACACCAGGTGTTGATACTGACTGGGAACGCTGCCTCCCTACCCCATAAACAGTGTCTGGGGAAGGAGGCCAAGACATTAACTCATGCAACGTTCTAAGAAGTGCAGTATTTACTCAGTAAGAGACATTAGCCAAAACGCTCTTCCCACAACCATTCTGCACGGACATTCACTAGAAAGAGTGAACAGGACTAGTGAGCATGGGATTCCAGGCCAGGACCCAGACCCCAACATCTGCTCTGAAAGGCAGCCCTAAAATACAAGCAAGTTTGTGTCCGTAACAAACTGAATTCAGCAGGTGCCGGTAGCATTTGGAAATCCCCAAGGAAAATGCCATGCCTCTGCCTCTTGGCAGCCTCACTGTCATTACCACAGTGGTTCCTGAGGTTGGACCCGGTGCTCCCTGCACAGACCGTATAGAGAAGGAGAGCGCTCACATTCTAACTATACCGCGCATTACACGTAAGTCACCCCACCCTAACAAGAGATCCTAACAGCCATTTCACAGCATCCATGTGAATGAGATCCTTCCTAGGCCAGCCCTGAAGATCCTTTTTGTTCCGGGGAAGCATCATCTTAAACTAGAGATTAGCCTAAAACAAAACCTCAGATCTAAAATACCCCTGAAACCCTGGGGAGATTTGGATCCAGACTTTCTGGCTGCCCTTCACTCTGAACGGCCTGAACCAGAACCCTAGATCAAAACTTTGCTGAACTACAGAACACTGGGGATCCATCCAAATCTTGTGGCTGGGAGCCATCTCTCCTTGAAATCCTTGAAAACTCTCTTTCTAACAGACTCGGTTGCTGCACTCCTCTCTCTGGTCGGGAAGAAAACAAATCACTTCCTCTGAGGAAAGTACCTAGCTGGAGCAGTCGGTTTTATCAAGTATGGTTTTGGACTTCTCTAGCACAAATAAAGAACCATGAGACCCACTTGAAATTAATGGAGACAAGAGAGGGTTTTCTTCCCACTCTCCAAACCTCTGAGGATGAAACTGATCTTTACTTTCTGCTTGCAGAATATCCAGATTTGCTGCACTGCAGAATTTGTTTGTGGTCTTCTTGTGTCTCTTAATGTTGGACAAAGCCTACATGAGCCAGGGATGTGTTGCAATATGATCCACACAGTTAGGGGCTCAGCAACTTAGTCTATTTACACAGCCGACACATGCTCTTTTTTCCATGAGCCTCAAGGTATTTGGGAAGTGGGGATTACCAGCACAAAACCTGACACTTGCATGTGGCAGTCAGCTGCATGTACAATGTGCCCAATGCTCTTTAAAATTTTGTATGGAAAAAATCCTAGGCTCCAAAGGGTTAAAGCCAAGTCTAAATCACTCAGAAATGATGGCTAGAGGTAAATAAAAAAAGTCATTTCCTACAATTCCCCCAAGGCCCTGACGGGGTGGTATTTACAGTGCAGCATGCATAGGAAAATGAAAACCTGGAACCACCAGTATGATCAGGGCCGGCGCTTCCACTAGGCAACCCTAGCGGTCACCTAGGGCAGCAGGATTTGGGGGGGTGGCAATTTGCTGTCCTCGGTGGCAATTCGGCGGCGGGGGTCCTTCCGCTCCGCGTCTTCAGGGCGCTTCGGCGGCGGGTCCTTCACTCGCTCTGGGACCCGCCGCCGAAGTGCCCCGAAGACGCGGAGCGGAAGGACCCCCACCGCCGAATGCTCTGAGGAGGAGCGCTGCCGCCTAGGCGGCAAAAACCCTGGCGCCGCTCCTGAGTATGATGATGACTTCTCTTTTGATTGGGTGCTGTGACTTTTTCAGTCTGCCCACGTGATGTGCTTGTGGGCTCTCTGACTGCTCCTCTTATAGAGCCAGATCCTGCACCCACTGAAGCCAATGACAAAGCTTGCGTTGGGCTCAATTCTCCCTGTGCCTGAGCTCTACTTGGGGCACGGGCAGGGATATCAGGGAGACAGGGCCCCCTTATTGGGTGCCACCTGGCCCCAGCATTAGTTAGGGACTCCTGAGAGACCGGGTGCCACAGGCTGACAGATGCCACATCCCCAATGGCAGGGTTGGTGCAAGAGCAGCTTCCACAAACTTGATACCAGCACTGGGTTTCCATCCACCAGGAAAATTCTCAGCAGGCTGATTATGGCCAGGATCTGGCCACTTTGTGTCCCCAGAGCAGCACCAAACAGCCAGAGCAGAAAGTGTGGCCCTTTGATTTCAAAGGAGCAGGAGCAGGGCTAGAGTCTCTCCTTCACACACAGTGTCCTTTGTGTTTTAACCCTTTGGGTGTGTTTGAACATGGAAGTAAATAGCTTAGTGACTGAAGAAGAACGGAGAACAACGTAAAGCCGGGTCTGAACCATAACCTAGATACGGCCCCCATCCTCCCCAAACTTTGGGGGAGTTTCAGTCTGAATCTGAATCTCCCTCAATTCGCAGTTTGGGCCCATTTGTAACTGAGCAGCTTTGGAACAGTGAGTTCCCCGTGGAATTTGTACACAATTCCCTGGAGGTTCTGGCATAATCCCTCCTCCCCCTGCTCCCAACAGGCTGTGCTAAAAGGAACTCCTGAAAGTATCTGAGAAAAAGCCTGAGAGAAACTACAAAAGTCGTCAAAGAGAGAATTATCCTTTTTCCCTATCGGGTTTTGAATGTACTCCAGAAATAAGATTTCATCTGAGTAACTGGTGAGCAATGGAAATCCAAAATAAGTCCTATGATACTGCACTACCCCATTACGGCCGCCAGATGGTGTGCAACTTGTTCCACGACCAATTGTTTTCGCTATTGTTAGTGTTACTCTGATGTTATCAGCAGGTATTTACCATCCAGGACAAAGCACATGTTTCAAAAAACCTACACATTTCATAAATCAAAGCAGCTGTATTCCACCAAAAAAACAGCAACTGATCAATACAGAACTCCACAAGTATGCTTTCAAGGTCCTAAGTATTGCTACAACAAGATTCAGTAGTAGCAAGCTTGTCAATTTCTCCAAAGTCCCAATTTCAGGGGCTGCCTGTTAGAAATCCTGAAGACATTTCATTGTCAACCGGCATTAAAAGGTGGGCCAGATCTTACTTTGTGGGCTAGATCCTGAGGTCCTTACTCAGATTTTACTCAGTCCTTCGCTAGACACAATTCCATCTGACATCAATATTCTTGTGACATATTTGATTAACGTGTATAGCTTCTAATTTTGTACGCCCCTGGAAAGTTGTTGACAGATGTAATGTAGAAGTGTAAACACATCAATAAGGACAGAATAAGGATTTGGCCCTGTATACCTTGATGTTCGATAACCCCCACTCTCCCCCTCAGCCCCCCCCAAACAAACAAACAAAACCCCTGCCATATAATGAGCACAGAAGTACGCTTCACTCATGGCAGATTCTAGACCAGCTCTTCAATTGGCATAAATGCAGCATAACTCCATTGACTATCTAGTCTAAAAGTATAAAAACCCATTTAGAGCCACATTTTGCCAGCCTAATGCTGAGTAGTACCATACTCTACTGACTTCAGTGAGACTAAGGGAGCAAGGTAATACTCATACTCAATATAAGTAATGCCAGCAAAATCTGGCCCAGAGCAACCAAACAACTACTTATCAATGGCCCCAGTACTGGTACCGTTATATCAGTGGTTCTCAAACTTTTTTACTGGTGACCCCTTTCACACAGCAAGCCTCTGAGTGTGAACCCCCCCTATAAATTAAAAACACTTTTTTATAAATTTAACACAATTGTAAATGCTGGAGGCAGAGCAGAGTTTGGGGGGGAGGTTGACAGCTCGCAACCCCCCCGTAATAACCTCACGACCCGCTGAGGGGTCCTGACCCCCAGTTTGAGAACCCCTGCTTTATATAAAGTTTAGCAATGGAGTTACTGGGGATTTGTTTTTTTCTTTTCAATATTGTGTCTGACAACTATTTCTTCTTGCTGGATTAGGACCCAATCCTACACACAATTAGGCCCCGATTCAGCAAAGCATTTAAGCATGTGCTTAAATCTATGCCTTTCACATTCACTTGAACTTTAGGCACATGCTTAAGTGCTTTCCTGAATTTTGCATCGAATGGTTTCAATAGCACTGTTCACAGCACCAAGCATTACATCTGAAAGTAAGTGTTTCCAGGATCAGGCTCTGAAAGTGTATTATATCTGCTGGGTGGTGTTGATGGCCCAAAGCATTACAAACAAGCTAAAGAACTTTTCCGGAAGTTTTACCACCAAGACTCTCTTTACAGGTTCAAATGGTGAACTGAGCTATTCAGACTTTGAATCTTAGAGCTATATCCTAAGCTGTGGCAACTCAAATATACACTGAGCTAATTCTGTGGGAATCTCAGGAAAACGTGTTCATGTCACCATCTGACTGCAGCGAAAAAACCTCACAACAAGGATTATTAATACAAACACAGAATTGGCCACACAATAGCAGATTTAAAGGTAGCCATCCTGCAGCAAAAAAACTTCAGGACCAGACTTCAAAGAGAAACTGCTGAACTTCAGTTCATCTGCAAATTTGACACCATCAGCTCAGGATTAAACAAAGACTGTGAATGGCTAGCCAACTACAAAAGCAGTTTCTCCTCCCTTGGTGTTCAGACCTCAACTGCTAGAAGAGGGCCTCATCCTCCCTGATTGAACTAACCTCTTTATCTCTAGCCTGACTCACTCTTGCTTGCATATTTATACCTGCCTCTGGAAATTTCCACTACATGCATCCGACGAAGTGGGTATTCACCCACGAAAGCTCATGCTCCAATATGTCTGTTAGTCTATAAGGTGCCACAGGACTCTTTGCTGCTTTTACAGATCCAGACTAACATGGCTACCCCTCTGATACAGAATTGACAGGCACTAATTCCATCTGCTATTCACTACCATTAGCATCAGACTTATCCCACTGGTAAAGACTCTTAGGTCTGGAATACATTGTAGTCACAGTCAACTGCACTGATGGGGGGAAGGTGGCTGTGCCCTTTTGTAACCTTTGGGCTGTCCTGACATCTGTAGTCAGCTCCCAAGAGACGAGGTCAGCTTTGCGGGCTTTGCTAGTAATAGAATCGGTGTGCATTAAAGTTATACTGCAGCAGCCGGGGAGAATAAATTATGCATGGCCATTTTCTACAGAGAGAATGCAGAGAATGGGCTTTATGCTGCTTTGCCTCCTCCCACCCCACCCCAACAAGACAGCGAGCTGACTCTGCTGCCAAAGTAACTGCTTCATTTAGTGCGAATTGCCACAAGGGAGAGCTGGGGAGTGGAGGGCAGGGTGGTTGTGTGTTTTGAATGTAGCACCATCCTGTATGGATTTGGGCTCTGTATGTTACAAAGAGGTAACAGAGCTGCACCGTTTTGTAGAGGAGTTCATTTGCAAGTTAAGCGACGGCAACGAGTAAAAACCCAACCTCTGTTGTGCAGTAGATCCTGGAAGACTGATCTCCCCGTTGCACCCTTAGGTGGGTGATCTCCCTTCAATGTACGTGCATAACTCCCCTCAATGGAGGTTCTTTGCCCTTCATTTGCTGGTTCAAATCCTGTCCAGAGACTGAAAGTCGCTACCCCCGATGGCTGTTTGGGGATGTAGGTGAAATGACTTCAGCGTTTCAGTCAGGTGTCCCCATCACAGCACACGCCTAGCCGGGTTCCATGTTGGCCGTATCAGCAGAAAAGTCAAGGAGATGAAAGTACCCTCCCACATCTTGTGGCAATGGACCAGACCATGGCATTAAAGAGGCCCTGGGTCACGCTGCCCCTGGGTGAGCTCAGGGAGGGATTAGTCCCTTGCGGAAGGAGTAGTCACTGCATTCTTCAGTAAGCACTGGGAGGTGCCTTGACACTTCCCCTCATGCTCACACAAGGACCAGAGCCATCTAGCCCGATGGGGGTAAGCTGTTTGTGCTGCTGCCTACACCATCCCATGCTGCTTGGCGGGGGGGGGAGAGCTGTTCTGTGGGGCACCCATCTTGCATGAGCACTAAATTCACACAGAGAAAAAGAAAAAAAAAAAGGAAAATAAGGACCCCTCCTCCGGAGATGAAACTTACCCCTGCCCCCCCCCCCCCCACGAGAACAGCCCCTTTGGAGAGGTGTCTTCAACAGCAAGGTGTTAAGCTGGAGCCTGAGAGATGCTGTGTAACCCACCCTTCTCTGTCAATGGAGGTTGAAGATTCTCAGCCCCCGTCAGGAACTGCCCCTGCCTGACTATCCTATGTTTTAACCAGAGAGAAGCGACTGCTACCGCAACAGCTGCATTGCCAAGGCACCTGTCAGAGTTACAGGAACAAACCGCACCAGATACAGCGGGGAGCTGAACACCAGACAGGTTTATATTTTTCAGGAAAAGGGTGGAGGTTTCCAGGCTGAGTCTGCAGTCAAAGCAAGACCTGGTGGGGCCAGAGGACAGAAGAATCCCATTAGAAATCCACTCATTAACTGTGCATGTTCCGAGCGTAGATCCCACACTGAGGAGCCTCCTGATTTGCACCGCTCTCACCGACATCTGCTCAGTGCTTTGCACCTGATGAACTTTGCTTTCCCTCTTGTGCGCTGCTCGTGTCCATTAAGATGCCAGCGCTCACCTCTCTTTGCCTTCCATTTGCCACTGATTCCAAAGCACGGGCTAGGGGTGTGTTTATTTGTCACCTACTTTCAAGCCCTGAAACAAAAGGGGAATCAAAGAGCAATCATGACAGTACTGACCTTCAGAGGCACTAATTAGCCAGTCCTCATCACACCCTAATAAGTACAATTTCCATTGCCCAGAGGGGAACCTGAGGCAGAGAGGTTACTTACCCAAGCATTCAGAGACTCACAGTCAGAGTTCCTGGCTCTCAGCCCTCTGCTCTCACTATTCACTTCTCAAGTCGGACTCACTCATTTCACATTTTTCTAGTTACCCGCCACAAACATCATGTCTCAGCAGCACCCACAATGGAAATGTAGCATATGCTTTATTAGCTGGAATAAAATAATTCCTCCTAATATCCTGATGATCAATAGCTATCTAAAGGGAGCTGAAGACAAATATAGTTATTCGCTAGAAGTCAATTATTCTGCTTGGCCGGGGTGATTTCAGAAATCAAAATGTGGCACCAGGGAGCCTCAGGGGTTGCTCTCTTATGGAAGCCAGGGGCTTCTCCCTGGATGGCCCATATGGAGGACCGGGGTATCAGCCCTTCGCCTCCAGAAAGGACGGTGTTAATCTAGCAGCTATTGCTGACTGTGATGGTGCATTTGTTCTGGCTGGCTTGCCACTAGCATTAAGCCGTCTCATTCAAGCATGTTCCATTGCACTTCCATTTCCAGATTGACTCTCTTCCGTATACTTGGGTTACCCCACTTTCCCCTATTTGCAGATAATTTATTGTACAGTTTCCCCAAGAGACTCCAAGCATGACCTCAAAAAGACAGAAAGACTGTATCCCCAGACACTTTCTAATAACGGCCCCTTGAGCCATTATTAATTGGCTGTTTTTTTATAGGAATTGTGGCAGGTCTGAAAAAGAGGTGCATAGCACCTTATGGATCACTTCAGGGAGGGTGTTCCATGCATGGGGGGGAGGGGGTGGTCTGGAAGAAGGCACAGAAATGTGTTTGTGAGGAGCTAAGAAGTGGGCTGATGAGGCTGGCATTACCTGCAGACCAGAGGAGGTGGGGGTAGGGCAATAAGACACAGGGGCACACAAATAGGGAGGTAAACGTTATGAAGGATAAAATTACACACCAAAAATTTGAATTTCTTTTTCAAGGGGTCATGGTGGCTAGTCAGCTGGACATGAGCTCCCATGAGCTAATGCAATCCTTGGATGTATAACGGGGAACGTCGAGTAGAAGTAGAGAGGTTATTTTACCTCTGTATTTGGCACTGGTGCGACCGCGGCTGGAATCCTGTGTCCAGTTCTGGTGCCCACAATTCAAGAAGGATGTTGATAAACTGGAGAAGGTTCAGAGAGACAAGCCCCGAGAATGGTCAAAGGATTAGAAAACATGCCTTACAGTGATAGACTCAAAGAGCTCTGTCTATTTAGCTTAATGAAGAGAAGGTTATGGGGTGACTTGATTACAGTCTGTAAGTACCTGCATGGAGGAATATTTTGAAATACTTTGAGCTCACCTGTGCAAGGCATCAAGCCCAGGGATTTCACTCTAGACTCTGTGGTACCTGGAGTGTAGGGTGACCAGATGTCCTGATTTTATAGGGACAGTCCCGATATTTGGAGCTTTTTCTTATATAAGCACCTATTACCCTCCAACCCCTGTCCTGATTTTTCACACTTGCTATCTGGTCACCCTACTGGAGCGGCTTATGGGGTGGGGAGTAACACAGCGATTGCCAGGTGATTGCCTTTGTAAGCAAGGAGCAGAACAGTCACGCTCAATGTGAAATGTTACCAGGGGCACATGGAGGAATTTGAAGAGAGAATTCAAGATGAAAGGTCCCTCCTGGGCCGAGGAGCTCCTTGCCAAGATGCAGCCTGGAGGAGTTTTTAATGCAGAGTTATAATCTTTGAAAGTAGGGCTTGGTAATGAAAAAGCCTAAACAACCTTAACAGGTTCTCCAATGAAATCCTGTTAGATTATATTGCTCCAGTTAACCATCCTTTCAGCATGCATGCAGTATGGGGTGTGTTGTGCTTCTCTGCTGCCCAGTCCCCTCTTCCTCCTCTCTCCTTGCATGGGCTTCTCTGCTCCTTGGTTCCCTTCTTTCCTGGACATGTTGCCCAGCCACTTGGTCCTTTACTCCTCTTGTTTCCCTGGGTGCCTTCCCTTGTGTAAGCAGCAAGGCTGGCTCCTGCTTGTTCCCATCTGATTTTGCAGTTCTTCTTTGCCTGGCAGCCTGTAAAAGCTGCTGGGAACAAAGATGAGAGCCAGCACCACATGGCCAATCAGCAGTGAATCTGTGGATCACCACCATGTGCTCGGTGGACCACAGTTTGCGAACACCTGGTGTACAGCAAAAGGGTGACTCAGCAGCAAGTGGGGTTAGAGTCCTCTCTCTGGGAATGGATCCTGCCCTTCATGGTGATGGGACTTGATGATCTGATAGGTTTTTCTATGTTCCTATACACTGGTACCAGTGTGCCCTATCCATGCTGTACCTGCACAGGCATCTGTGGCCTGTGACAGGGAAACAAGGCTTGTATAATCTGTCTGTTTAGCTTTTTATACTGTGCCCACCACTTTGGTAATGTCTTAATTATTTCTCCCTGGCCCATTTTAGGCAGTATAGGCAGAAGTGCTTCCCAGGGAGTTCTGTCCTGCGCTTCTCAGCTATGCCAGGGGTGGGAGCAGGCTGTTAAAGAGAGGGAGTAGGGAAATACTGGTGTGGAGTCTCACAACTCCAGCTGGACTCCACTAGAGCAGAAAAAGGTGCAAAGCCGAAACACGATGGAGGATTGCACAGTTCCTTCTCTAGCTGCCATTTCCTAGTGTAACCAGTAAGTGGCATGGTTTCTTGGGTTACTCAAATGTTGCAGCCTGAACAACCTTGCCTGGTAAACCCTTCCCGACAGCTATGCATACAGGTGCTTCCTGACATCTGTTTGGAACTTGCATTTCTCTTCGCTTACTCTTTGCTGTCCCTCTCTGTGTTGACTCAAAACAGCTACTTGCGGTGGGCAGTACGGACCCTGTGTAGGACTCACAAATCACAATTTGTGTCTGTCCCGTCTTGGCTGTAGAAATGCCAAATTAGTAGCTCTTTGATCGTATGAGCCTGGCTATTAACCCTGACTCTTCTCCATTTGAAGGGGCTAATTCGAAGCACAAGAGCGCTGGGTATATGGCTGAGTCACTGAGTAAACCTGCCACTGCCCTTTTGCACCCATCATGCACAAAGAATCTGAAATTAGATTCTGGCCCGAGAGTCACAAACAAATGAAAAAGGTACATGGATTAAGAATGATCGGGTAAGCTACATAATATTGGTTTGGAGATTAATTTTTAATGCACTGAAAAGCTTATTAAAATTTCCGGCAATTGACATATCTTTGATATCATGATTCACTCCTGGGAATATTTTACATACAAGACTTCAAGTCAAAAAAGCACATGGCATTTTACAGCTCTGTTCTCTTCTAATATTCATGTTTAATGGTAATGTGTTGAAATTTACAGACACTTTGGGGATTGAGGTGCTTCTAGTAAGCATGAGTAATCAGCAGCTGTTTAAATGTTGATGTACAACCTATGCAACTTTATAGGCTTGGTGGTAAACTGAACCAGAATATGGCCCTGAATCCACCCCTTCCCCAATCTTCACCAGACCACCAGACGTTTCAGGATAAACCAGGTATGGTCCTAATGACTCTGGAGATAATGACTGTTCTTAAAAGTCTGAATAAGGGGGAAGACTCCTATAGTGTGGCAGCAAGCCTCAGGGCTTGTCTATATTAGGGAAATGTGCACAGGCATAACTACAGATTCAGTAACTGAATTAAACAACATGGATGTAAGGTTTTTTAAAACCAATTTAAGAGTGTTCACACAAAGAGGTTGAACCAAATTAATCAGTTTCTAAAGCAATTTAGACCTTGCATACAGCTATATCGGCATAGTTAAACCAGCAAAACGATCTAGTGAGGACACAGTATTATTAGTATCAAAGTGCTTATACTGGTTCCCTTGCCATAAATTATATCAGCATATCAGCCCCTAAGGCTAGGTCTACACTACACTTCTGCTGGCATAGCTGTGTCACTCAGGGTTGTGAAGAGACGTTATCCCTGATCAACATAGTTGCGCTGGCAGAAGTCCCTAGTGCAGGCGCTCGTTATGCCAATAAAACTTCCAAGGGTACACAAAGCCTTAGACTGGAGCACAAACTGTGAGAAGATAAGGCCTGAACGTTGCTTGAGCACTAGCTCTGAAGGTATCCTGACTTCAGGCAAACACTTACTGCCTTTATGAAAGGATCACTTCAAATCCCATTGGAGAGGTCCTTTGAACGAAATACAGCCGAGGCCCGGTCAACTGGGCCTCACTGAAACGAACCTTCATTTATCCTGTTCTTTGGCTTTCCATGACTTTACTTCTTTGTCTCACAGGAGAAGGATATCTTTCCTCTTTAGCTTCACAGGGACAGTCTTACCCTCATTTTAGACTTTTTGACAAAATTATATATAAAGCAATAACAACAATGCAGCAACAAACCTCCCAAACCTTACAATTTCAGCAAGGTTGAGAGAGTTTGTTTCTGAACCATCCTCATATTTCATCCAAGCTCAGGTGAGCAAGTGATTCCAGCCCTCTCAAGGCTCCTAGCTCATGCTGCCTGTGTCTAAGTCCTACTTTGCTAGTTGGGAGTTACGGCTATACACTGGCACATACCAAACATGACACCAAGTTTTCTTGACGGACTCTAAACTGAATGTGAAAATTGCAGCTTTCGGGGTTATAATGGGAATTCTGCCAAAATCTCCCCACTCCCTTCCATTCCTCCTCTGAGCATACTAATGAAGAGAAGATTAAAGAATGCATGAACTGGAATAGAGGCAATTAAAGCATCCCAGCATGGTCTTCTGTCTCCTTTCAGGTTTATGAGATTAAAAGTGCTATTATCCCTTTTAATGAGACAAGTCTTTCAGTGAGTTCCCCCAGCATCATCCACTTCTGTTGTTGCAATGACCTTCTTCATGACCATGAGACTCAATCTGACTTATTTCCTTTGCTGCTTTCAAATCACTGCTGTATCTGCCCCTTGGAAATCTTGGGGAAAATACAGTTTGCATTTATCTGAGGCTGAATTGCTCATTTTAGAAATCAAGCTAATGACACAGGTTCCTGTGTTAATTAATGGCCAGATTCAACCTGCAGTGGCTAATTCTAGGAGCAGCTCCAACAAATTCACTGTAACGAACTATCTTACGGGATCTTTCTCTAGATGTGTGGAGGCCTTGACAAAATCCTTTGTCCTCATTTTCATGGGCAGGAACATATCTTGGATCTAGACACACATTCCTACCACACTCCTGGAGCATCTGATTCTCTGCCTCTTTTTTCTGCCTTTTCTTCTCTTTACAAGAGTAAGAGGGCTTTACAGCGTTAGCATCAAGATTTATAGATCACATCTTATAATGCTTGAGACAATGTGAACTTTGTAGGACACTTTCTCTCTCTCTGAGATGGGTGATTGATGTTAAGTCAAACTAAATAAATACCGAGCATGTAATGAAATATGAAGTCCCATTAGATAACGTTCAATCAGTATTGTACATAAACAGTACCTTATTTTATAAAAAATCTGTTGGTTTATTCAAAAAGGAGTTAGTTAGTTCACAGAAGTGAAACCAAAACCAATTGGCTACTATTTATATTCAGCAGAACTGATATCTTTGATCGTTTTACGCAATCTTTCTAAAATCAAACCAATTACCACAGGTACTATGATGTTCCCCAGCAGGATAAATCTCCACTCCCCTCTGGCCACTGTGCTGCCTGAGGGAGATTCCAGCTCCAGGTTATTTCCACAGAGCTTGAGCCATGATTCCATTCCTACCTGTGCCATCTTCCAAGTGTCCGAAGTTGCAGATCTGGCTGATGTTGTGCACCCATATCTGCATTTCCTCCTCCGTTTTCGCCACCAAGTAAAAGGAGCGGTAGGTGGTTTTCACAATGAAGACAAAGTTATTCTGGAATTCTTTTTTGATGAAGTTGGACCCTGAATGCTTCAGCACTTCACATTCGCTAAGGTCTATGATCCGAATGGGTTTCTTTGAATGGTTGTTTCTGTAGTACTCCAGAACGTCTGGGTTCCCACTCATGCGGCCCCTGCGGAGCACAAACCAGCGCTTCCGCCATGCCTGCAGGAGACACAATTGGACACATGTCACAGATGGGGAATTTGTTTCCTGCTTTAGCCTTCAAACTGGTTGTCACATTTTGTCAACAGACCTAAATATGCATATTTTCTTTAGATTCTATGCTTATCTTAATCACCGGGCTGAACGGTGACTGGTGATTTGAAATCCATTCCCATAGGGAGCGTCTACTCTAAGAAGAAAGGTGGGTAGTTGTAATTTTAACATGAGTTTGCAGGGCAAGGTAAGCTATAGGCTTCTCCATAGTCTCTACCTCAATCTAGTACCATGTGTTAAAGCTACAAATGGCCTTGTCTACACTAGGATTTTAGTTGCCACATTAGCTAACATGAAGTAAGAACACATCTTTTATCTTAGGATAAAATCCTAGGCATGCCTTGTCTTCACTGTGTTAGGCCTGGTCTACACTTGAAAATTAGCTACAGTACTCGAGGGGGTGAAAAAATCTACACCCCTGAGGGATGTAGCTATGCCGACCTAATCCCCAGTGTAGATGCAGCTAGGTTGACAGAAGAATGCTTCCCTTGAGCTAACTACCATCGCTAGGGGAGGTGGTGTTCCTATAGCAACAACAACAAAAAACCTCCATCGCTCTAAGCTGTGTCTACACTATAGGGTTATGCCAGGATAATGATGGTGCTGTAGCTATGCTGCTACAGTCCCCATACTGTAGACATGGCCTTACTTGCCATGTGTTAGCTAGCACCTGGTAGAAAACACCTTTTCTCCTAGTGAAGACAAGGCCTTAAGATGAACCCAGCATGTTTCCGTCAGATGGTTTTCTGTGCTAATAAAGAGCCGTTAATGAGCTGACAGTTACTTATGCAAATTAAGGAGAACAGACCTTGAGGGGGTTGCAGTGCTAAAAAGTTAAACAGATGACTTCAGAATGCTACAAAATCCTGTATATCATACATAACGGCTTGTATAACTCTCTCTGCCCAAAACTGTAAATTAATAAATATTTATCTCTTTTTGGCCCAAATGATTAATAGCCTGGATTTCACACAGGGTTAAGTAAAGTCACATATAGATTAAGACACCATATGATTTTATAAAGCTGTATGCAGGATTTGGAAAAAAAAAAAAAAAGACATCTGTTTTTTCCCTCCATTTCACCAGCTGTTTCAGTTCACGTACAGTGCTGTGTTGGTTACAGCTGTCACCAATATACTTACTACAAGACCCAGAAGTGACCCCCCCCTCCATATTTCCCATTCCATGGATAAATATTAAACTAACAAATTAGGAGCTCTTCACCTACTGATTTTTTATAAAGAATGTGATTGGATAAAATCAGGTCACATGATCAAAAATAAAACAATGCTGTTTGTCTTTGATGGCTGGCCCAGGGAAATAGGACATGTCCCTGTGATGTCACCAGCCTTAGAGCTGTTTCCTACCTTCACAGAGCTTCTATTACACTGTATAAGAACCCCCTGGCCAACTAAGAACATCTGTTACCACTACCCTGCACACTTGGTCAGCTGGAACTTCAAAGTGACAGCAGAGACAAAACTCAGATTTCTTTGCTCCAAAAGCATTTGAATGAAAGGAGCATCTTCACTGGCTGCAAGCAGTGTAGGAGCTATGACCCTTAGATGAGCAATTCTGATTCCACCCACTAGAGAGCAGTGGGGCACACACACACACTTTAGCCAATTCTCTACATCTGCTAAATGGCCATTGGCTGTTTCATACTTCATAAAATTCAAAAGAGACAACAAGAAAAACAATTTGAACAACAGAAGAAGAGATGATCTCCTTGCCTGAACCTTACTCAACTCCTGCTTGCAAAATGACTAGTCATCATAACACAAAACTGAGCAGTTGTTTGTCATTTGAGAAATCTTAGTGTGAGCTATGATCACGCCCATTTTGTGGTAGGAGGCTATTTTTAAGCTGGCAAACAGGTCCAGCATCTCTTGAGACCAAGCAATTGGTTGCAAAACGTTTTAGCTGCTATGTAAAAATCCTCGTTTATGTACCTTAAAAGTCAATACAATTACTACAGTTTTTGCTGATTCTCATATCCAGTGGGTACAACGGCCACTAAAATATGGAAGAAAATAACCCCTATGGCCTACATTAATCAAGAAGGAAATGTAACATGACCCCAAAGTAGCTGCCTGACAGTGAAGTCTTTGAAGCTGATTTCCGTTATTCTCATATTTTTTTGATGCAAATAAACTGAACGTGAGGGGTCTCCAGTCCTGCTATCAGGACACATCAGAGCGTTGGGAGTCTACCATCAGAGATGCACATGGAAAGATACTCCAATAAAATATTCATTGACTTGCTTACTTAAAAGCATGTCCATTCAACCAGCCGTACCATGACCTACTTCTAAAGTGCAAGGCTGTCCAAATCAGGGCAGAGACTAAAGTAATATGTTAAACAAGGATTTTGCAAGCCTGAACCATCATTTGTCAGCCTATGTGAAGAAGTGGGTTTTGAGAAGGGACTTGAATGAGGCATGGTGGGCCAGGTCAGGAAGGGGGTGTAGGGTGGACAGCACAAGCACCGGAAATGCAAGCTTTCCCCCCGCTGCATACTGCCCACTATGGTATACTCTTGATCTTTTGACCTCTAAAAGTCAGAGGGTGATTTGATCTCTTTGCCCATTGGCCCTCCTGTTGCATCTTCCAACCAGGTTATTAGCTAGCATGGTTGTGGTTTTTGATATGTGGAATCCTGTCCTCTTGAAAATGGACAGAGGCCACAAAGGACTGTTTCTCACAAGGCCTGGAGATTCAATCTCTTAAGGACAAATTGTGAAATTTCATACCTTGAAAACATTATTATGCAAATACAAACACTGTAAAGTTTTTGGTTAATGATTAGGTCTGTAAAACAGGTCAGGTCCTGACAGCATGTGAAGATTTAAACATCTGTTTGTTTGTTTGTGAAGAAACTCAGGGCACCTTTGGGAGAACACCAGCAATTTTTGAAGTGCTGAGGTGTATAATATACCCATAGAATACACACATTTCTCTCCTAACCAACTTCTGGGCTTCTCCACTATCATGCACAGTTCCTGAGTTGGCAGTTGATCGGACAGACATGTCACTAGCCTCAGTGAAGAAGCACAGTTATATTTTTCCCCCCACTCTCTCTTTCAAGCCATGTCCTTTAATGAAAAAAGAATACTGGTATGTAATGTTTGCCCTTCTCTCCCAAAGTGCCCTATTAATTGCTTTCAAATGCTGGCACTTAGGATATGCCACCTAGCTGTGGATTTTTATCCAACTTTTTGAAAATATGGTAGAACCTCAGAGTTACAAACATCAGAGTTACGAACAGGCCGGTCAACCACACACCTCATTTGGAATTGGAAGTACGCAGTCAGGCACCAGAGACAACAACAACAAAAGCAAATACAGTACAGTACTGTGTTAAACATAAACTACTAAAAAAATAAAGGGAAAGTTTAAAAAAAAGATTTGACAACGTAAGGAAACTGTTTCTGCCTTGTTTCATTTAAATTAAGATGGTTTGAAATGGCATTTTTCTTCTGCATAGTTGTATTAAGTCAATGTTCAGTTGTAAACTTTTGACAGAACAACCATAACATTTTGTTCAGTGTTACTAACAACCTCCATTCCCGACGTGTTCGTAACTCTGAGGTTCTACTGTAATTACTGTTTATGTGGGGGAATGCCCAGAAGTTTCAGATGTGTCTGATCTCATTAGAGCCAAAGAATTTATGGACAAAACCCAAGAGAATGCTGTTGCACAATTTAAAAAGTGGGACATTTTCTGAATAACCTAGCAGGGAACAGTCCAATACTCAATGAAATATCATGCTTATATCATGAACAGTCCATCACAAAACAAAATATATTGGGCTCGATTCTGTCTCTAAATGATCAGCAGAGAATTCCTATTGAACTCCCTGCTGGCATAAACCGAGAGGAAGCACTCCTGTTCCAGCTGCTCTGATTCCCCCAGGGTAACTACTCTAGGTTGCTCTAACTGATGCTGGAGCTGGGCTGGCACAGAACCAGGGAACTGTAAGCAGCTTCCTCCACCCCCTCCATGCTGAGAATCAAGCACACAGTCTGAGACATAATATTCCTAAGTAGTTCAAGGTACAGTGCAGGACAGCCCTATGTCTCAGTTTGTTTAGATTTTATGCTTTGCTGAATCTAAAGTCTGTAGGATCTCAAGTACAATTCCAGAAGCCAGGCTAGAGTACAGTATCGTCAGCTGGAACAGAACTCTGTACAAAGTATTTCAAATCTGCCATTTCAAAACCTTGGGCCAGATTCTTCACTACTGTAAAATGATTGTAACTGGATTGGTTTCACTTTCACACCGTTGTGGCTATACAACTTGATTTTTTTTTTTTTTTGGTTACAAATATGTGATCAAATTAACATTATTCTTAGCTCTATTATAAAGAATGTGTGTCAGGGAATGCTGGAGGGGGATGGACAGTTAAGCATGCAAGACTCAACTTCAGAGGAGGTCTGGGTGTGCAAGGAATGCCAGGTTAAGTCTCAGGGTGACGTGCTGAATTATGTACGGTGACACAAATGAAAGCAGTTACATGCTTAGCAGTAATGTAGATTCCAAGCAGAAGACTCATTTTCTCTCTTCACTGCACAATGTCTCTTAAGAGCACAGATGACTCCAAACCTAGTCATATAATCCACTGCCAATTTACCCTCCCTTACCAAATCTATAAAGAAAACCGAGCTGAAAAAGAGATAAAACAGTGTAGGGCCTTTGGTTCTTGTTAATCCCAGTCCTGACATTCAAAAAGATGACTAAATTCCTAATGTGCTTTAAGAGAGCATTTGGGGTAAACAATCATAGCAGAAGGCGGTTTCTACTGCTACACAATTTCTTTTTCTCTGTAATCAAATGTTTGGGGCTAGTAAGATGCTCTGTGGTTTCTAATGATAAAGAAAATGAGTAATAAAACATGTGTCAGAAAATGCCACTGCCTTTGTCCATGTCAGCATACACAGCAAGTCACATATGTGCTACAGAGCCCACACAGCGGAGACTCCCCTAGATTCCACAGAAACCCACCAAAGATAACTGAAAGAGCTCCATGGAGATGAGTAGGGTTAGCATCAGGCCTCACAACCCATCACCAGGAGTCAGGGCCCTTGGGTTCTACTCCTAGTTCTGGCTCACCATTTTAGCCTGGGGAAGTGGCTGAACTGTTCAGTGCCTCAGTCTAGCCAAAGTAAGTCTAAGACCTGCCTGACGTGGGTGATGTGACACTGAATTCATTAGCGATTGTAAAAATACTAGCACTGTGATCCTTAGATAAAGAGCATTACAGTACATCTACCTTCCTTGGTGTTTAGATGGCCTTTATTACCATAGGTATCTGAGCACCTCCCAAACTTGAATGTATTTATCCACACAACACCCTGCAAAGCAGGGAAGTGCTGTTATCTTCATTCTATAGACCAGGAACTGAGTCACAGAGAAACTAAATGACTTGCCCAAGGTGCTGGAGTAGGGCCTTAAATCCAGGTCTCCTAAATCCTAGACTAATTCCTAATCACTTGGCCAACCCTCCTCTTTATAAGTGACAGGTATTGTCATTTATTTTCAACCGACATTACTACTTTCTAGTTGACACAAGGGCCCACAACACGGCATGTCTCACACCTCTGGGGAAAGGCAAAGTCAGGCTTTTACTTGTATCTGGGTTTTTATTTGGTTAGCGAGCCTGTTTTTCACCTCTTTCCCCTGTTTAAACTTTCATCATACCACCATATCATGGTACAGTTAACAGCTACCGTAGAACGGGTTATTTCCATTTTAAAAAGCTTTCTACATTATTATTCCTCTGATCTGCCAAAATATTTTTACCCTAAGAAGCTTTTGCACATTCAACTATGCTAAATGCATTATGTACTGAGAGTTTTAAGCGCCCATGGACTGCATTGCAAAACTCATCTGAAATGGTTACACATTTGCCAATATGCGATATTCATGCAGTTCTGGGAGATATGCAAATCTGGCTGACTTTGTACGCATACTAAAGAAAGCCACTCACATGATATCACCTTTATCTGCAAGCAACTACAGGGGTCAAACTTTCTCTGCCTTTTCTTGGGGTGTGTTTACAGATGGTTAAAGGACTCTCCTACTGCAGTGTAAGTGGGGATCCAGAAATTGTTTTAATTCATTCCTCGCCATCCACTCAAAGTGCTGCTCATCGAGCTACCAGAGTTGCAGGATCACTTTGAAATAAAGTTGTGTCACTGTCTCAGCAACAGTTTCTGTTGCTGCTCCGGTTTGTCAGTACAAAACTAGCAAGTGACTGGCACTTTGAGGGGCAGGGCAATATTGTGAATGCTGATCGTGCTGAGCTTCACGGAA
Organism: Emys orbicularis; assembly: GCF_028017835.1. NCBI lineage: Eukaryota > Metazoa > Chordata > Testudines > Emydidae > Emys > Emys orbicularis. The sequence goes on along the minus strand of NC_088691.1, from coordinate 17,342,917 downwards.
CTTCAAAAACTAGCAAAACCAGAAGTGGGAGCGTGGAGGTGGGGATAGTTTGGTTTCATCTGATCAGAGCCGGTAGAGTTTGGAAAGAGGATTGTTTTGTTTACATGCTCAAAACTAAATACAATATCAAATTTACAGGGGAGTTTAGTTCAACTGCAGTGGGAGAAGGGCTGGGATCTCTCCAGCAAAGAATTCCCCAGTTTGCATTTGGTTTTGCTACTGTAATGTAGACAGTCTCCAGGAGAAATATTACATGTATTTTGGTGCCTTTCGAAATTGCTGAGGACTTCACTATATGTTTATATAGCTTCAGAAGTTTGCCACTGTTGGCATTAGAAAGCCATCTTTGTCAGAAAACGACAACTATCAGATAAGAGGTAACATAAATTAATAATTTTCATCTGTCCTTCACACGTGGAATGGTCCATTGCCAATGAGAGGAGAGGTTTTAGAGCAGCGTTGGTCTGATGCCCAGGTGTTGCTGTGTGCAATACAAGACATCAGTGTTTTCTGCTTGCCTCTGCGTTTTTAATGTCAGGAATCTCCACAGACACTTCTAAAGGAATACCTCTGTCACTAATATAACAGTAGCATTCGTCCATAAATGACTGCTGCTCCCGCAGACCAATATCTTTATATCTGCCAAATAAGTGGTGTGAAGTGTGAAGTTGGTGTGAGCTATAAACTCTTGCTATAGCGTGGATATTGCACTGTCAGGTAAGACAAGCCACAAACAAAACAATAATGTACTGAAAAACAACCAGAGCACTAGTGAACAACAAAAGAACGAGAGGCATGCCAACAAGGGTTAAGTTTCAACTGAAGAGGTGACTAATGAGCATTTTGTTTGGTGAACATATTTTAATTTGTAAATACTCATGCAAAATACACACCGACAGGTAAGCACATATGAGAACACATACTAGCTAGGTGAGATAACATTAGCATAAAGTATGTAGTTCATTCTTTGTATTTTTTAATCACAACCCCTTTCATCCAAAGATCTAAAAGGTCTTCGCCAGGGTGGATAAAAATCCATGATTTTTTAAAAATAATAATAAAATAAAATTAAAAAAATGGATTTTTATTTAAATCGGATTTTTTTTATAAAATGCTTTTTGAGGAAAAAAACGATCTAAAGATAGTTTTAATTACAATATCTTTGAGCGATAATGTATCATCATGGAATAGGGATTATTAATTCTATAGTATGAGACAATATATTCATGTCATGTTTAAGAAAAGTTTTGTAAATGAGTTCCAATAGTTCATGGATTAGGGACCCAATTTTATGGGGTTCCAGGGGCTTCAGTATAGATTATTTAGGTTAATCTTTCTATCTACCCAATGGGTCTCAGTCCTCAGTCTAGAAGATACCATCAGAGATGTTTAGTTTTGCAATTCTCAAACTGTGGATTTGTGTCTCCAGAGATAACATGCTTGTTAACAGCAAAAATGTTTCTAAATAAATAAATAAATAAATAAATAATATACAGAGGTGAGAAATAACAGACCTCAACCCTATTGTCCCTCTGCAAATTTGTGTACACAGAGTCAATCCCTTACCTCTCTCTAAAAGTGCAAAGTTTCAAAAAGGTTAATGAATAGAAGATTGTTGGGAGCGGAACAGATCTGGACAAGGAGAAGAAGTCTGGAGATAAATCTGAGAAGGGAGAGACAGGCAGTAGAAACAAAAGTGAAACTGTTTGAGCAACATATTCCAGAAGTTTTGAGGTCTTTCTGAGCAGGGCCGGCTCTGGCTTTTTGGCCGCCCCAAGCAAAAAAAACAACAACAAAAAACCAAAACGGGGCGGCTGGAGCGCGGGTGCAGGGGGACCGGCTGGTGGGGGGAGGGGGAGGGAGCAGGCAGGATTGAGAGAGAAGGGGGCGGCCACAGCTACAGCAGGGGCGCTGCCACGCGGCCCCTCCCGCTGCGCCGCCTCCTGCTGCCTGCCGCGAGGGCTCCGCTCCAGTCGGCGGGGAGGGAAGGAAGAGGACTGCCCTGCAGGGCGCTCTGGTTCTCCGCGCCGCCGCCCCCTACAGGGCGGCCGGAGCGGAACAAACAAACAAACAAAAAGCGGCCGTGCCGCCCTAGGATTGGGCAGAATGCCGCCTTGAACAATCTGCCGCCCCAAGCACCAGGTTGCTCAGCTGGTGCCTGGAGCCGGCCCTGTTTCTGAGTGTAGCCTTCATTGATTTGCGATCTACCATCCCATTCTCTCACTAGAAGGGAAAACCTATAATGGCAGCAGGCCATAAAAGAGACCCGGTTTGGGAATATTTTAATGAAGTTTCTCTACCTGTGGGTAAGACAGGCATGCGTGCAAAATGCAAACAGTGCAACAAAGAAATGCAAGGCCTGGTTGCCCGAATGAAACAACATCGTGTGAAGTGTTCCCAGGGCCGCCCAGAGGATTCAGGAGGCCTGGGGTCTTCGGCGGCGGGGGTCCTTCCGCTCCGGGTCTTCGGGGCACTTCGGCGGCGGGTCCTGGAGCGAGTGAAGGACCCGTCGCTGAAGTGGGTATTCACCCACGAAAGCTCATGCTCCAATACGTCTGCTAGTCTATAAGGTGCCACAGGACTCTTTGCTGCTTTTACAGATCCAGACTAACACGGCTACCCCTCTGATACTTGAAACCATAGATAAGTTTGTGATAAGAACCAGCAGATTACATAAAAAGGTAATTGATGAAAAAATTGCCTGGTTTATGCCACAAACTCTCCTTTCCATATGACTGAGAACCCACACTTCATTAACATGGTTCAGTTATTAAGACCAGGATACAGTCCACCCAACAAAGCAGATGTTGCAGGCAAATTGCTGGATAAAGTGTATGAAAGAGAAATTGAGCAGTGTGCAAAAGGTCTAGAGGGTGAAATTGTTAACCTGAGTCTTGATGGGTGGAGCAATGTCCACAATGATCCGGTCGTATGTGCTTGTGTGACAACAGAAGAAAGGAATGTCTCCCTTACAGAAACAATTGATACATCAGGAAATGCACACACAGCAGAATACTTACAAGAAGTAGCAGTAAAAACTATAACAAACAGTGAAAAAAAATTCAAATGTCTAGTACGCGGCTTTATCACAGACAGTGCTGCAAATGTATCCAAGATGAGAAGAAATTTAGAAGAGAGTGAAGAGAGTCCCCAGCTAATAACATATGGTTGCAGTGCTCCTTTGATGCACCTCCTAGCCAAAGACTTCAGTGTTCCAGAAATAAAGGCTAATGTTGTTGAAATTGCAAAATACTTCCGTAACAACCACTTTGCAGCAGCTGCTCTGAAAAAAGTGGGAGGAACCAAGCTAACTCTCCCACAAGACGTGCGATGGAACTCAATAGTGGACTGTTTTGAGCACTATATCAAGAACTGACCTAATCTGATGACAGTTTGTGAACAAAATCGTGAAAAAATAGATGGCACTGTCACAGCCAAAGTTCTCAACATTGGGCTTAAGAAAAATGTTGAACACATGCTGAGTACCCTGAAGCCTATTTCTGTGAACAAAATGCAGAGTTACTGCTGATGCTGTTGAAATTTGGAAGGAACTGTGTGAGATCTTAAAAAGAGAAATATGCAATGACAGAGTTAAATTACAAGCATTAAAAAAACAAATGGGACAAGCACTATCTCCAGCTCCTTTTCTTGCAAATATTCTCAATACTCGGTACCAAGGTCAAACCTTAACTGCTGAAGAAGAGGAGTTGGCTATGACATGGACATCCAGCAATCATCCCTCCATAATGCCAACTATAATAAACTTCAGAGCTAAGGGTGAACCAGTCAAGAAATATATGTTTGCTGATGATGTTTTAAAGAAAGTCACACCAGTGAACTGGTGGAAGCCACTTAAGCACTTGGACTCAGAGACTGTTGAAGTGATTATCTCATTTTTAACAGCAGTAGCTCCTTCTGCCGGTGTAGAAAAAAAATAAAACAATTTAAATGTCTGTCTAGTGATGTTCTCGTCCTAACACAGCATGGCAAGAAAATCCTCCAAATATTAATGATTAACCTGTTGAACTGGGGATATTTATGAAGTCATTGGGAGGTGAACTATCTGCTTCAATTACCTTTGGTAAATTAAATAACCAAACAATTATTCATTTTCTGATATAGCTGTAAAACTAATCTTTTGAAAAGTTTTCAAAATAAATCACTTAAAAAATGTATAGTGTGTACCTTCTAAAAATGAAACCTACATCTGTCTCGGAGTTGTGAAGAATATGTATTAAGGTTCTAACAACCAACAAGAATGCACTTTTATGTAGAAATCCATGATTAAATCGAGTCTTCCTGACTAGTGATTTAAATCATGATTTAAATCAATTTGATTTAAATTAAATCCACCCTGGGTCTTCACCACCAAATTAAGATTCACAGCTCCTCTGTGAGGCAGGGAATTATCTTATTCCTTTTACGGATGAGAAGCTGAGGCCAAGAGAAATTAAGTGACTTGCTCGAGGATGCATACAGGAAGTTTGGGAAACAACTGATGTCTCCTGACTTCCAGTCCCATCCTTCTTGGGAAAGTGATTTGTGTTAATCTATTAGCCTACAATGGACAGGTTCAGAAATGAATTCGTAACATGCACACAAAAGGGCAGAAGTTCAGCAATGGGTGAAATTTAAAAGAACTGAAAGCTTGCGACAGGTCTACACGTAGAAGTTCCCATATTTAACCAAACTCTGAGAGGCCCATCTGAGCCTCTAGAAATGGTTGGGCTGGAAATCTCACATCAACAGGAGCGAAATGTTGCCCGACCCTGTTCAAGTTCTGGTGCAACGTGATCATGTAATGAAGCATCAAACTACAATGAAACAATGCAACGTGATGTGTCGCAGGGCACAAGGGTGATTTTGGAATCCAGGCCACGAACATCCTACAAGAATGGCTGAGGAAATGTGGAGTGATGATCAGGATGATCTGGGAGAGCCCAGGATGGAAAACAAGCCTGAACACAATGGGAGAAATGAACTGAACTAGTTTAAACGCTCCGAAAAGGGGTACGTTTGGGTTCAAGTCAAGATCTGACCAACGTTTTGCATTTAAATTCATTTTAGTTGAGCAGGTTCAAACATTCCTAATTAAGATACTAAGGGCTTAGTTCTGGCTGCCCTGAATGGCTGCACTAGGGAGCGTGCTGGGAAGAATCCCTTCCCCCACCTCCTCTTACGCTGCAGTCAATAATATAGAGGAGTGCTGGGGTGTACATAGGGTTGTTAACTTTCTAATCATACAAAACTGAACACCCTTGACCCGCCAGTTCTCTGAGGCCCCACCCCCCACTCACTCCATCCCCCCTCCCTCCGTCACTCACTTTCACTGGGCTGGGGCAGGGGGTTGGGGTATGGGAGGGGGTGAGGGCTCCGGCTGGGGTTGCTGGCTCTGGGCTGGGGCCGGGGATCAGGGGTTTGGGGTGCAGGAGGGGGCTCCGGGCTGGAGCCGAGTGTGGGATCGGGCTCAGAGCTGGGGCAGGGATGCAGGAGGAGGTGTGTGCTCCACCTGGGGTTGTGGGTTCTGGGCTGGGGCTGAGGGGTTTGGAGTGCAAGAGAGGGCTCAGGGCTGGGGCAGGTGCATGAGGGGGTGCAGGGTTCGGGCTCTGGGAGGGAGTTTGGGTACGGGATGGGGCTCAGGGCTGGGGTTGGGGTGCAGGCTCCGGGAGGGAGTTCCGACCTGAGGCAGGGGATTGGGGTACAGGAAGGGATTTGAGGTGCAGGCTTCAGCCAGGCAGCGCTTACCTCAGGTGCCTCCCGTTCTGCGGCGCAGCGGGGCTAAGGCAGGTTGCCTGCCTGCCCTGGCTCCATGTGACTCCAGGAAGCAGATGGCATGTCCGGCTCCTAGGCGCAGCGGCGGCCAGGCGGCTCTGCACAGTGCGTGCTTCCTGTGCCCGCAGCTCCCATTGACTGTGGTTCCCAGCCAATGGGAGGTGCAGAGCCGGCGCTCAGGACAGGAGCACCACGTGGAGCTTCCCTGATTGCCCCTGCACCTACGGGCTGCAGGGACATGCTGGCCGCTTCCAGGAGCTGCTCGGACCTTTTAACAGCCTGGTCAGCACCGACTGACCGGAGCCACCATGATCCCTTTTCGACCAGGCATTCCCGGTCCTGAAAACCAGACACCTGGCAACACTAGGTGTACAAGGAGTGGCTGCAACTTGACAGTGCTGCTGCTGCAGCACTCCAAGCCCCAGAAACAGCATTCTGGGTAGGGCTACTAGGGCAGAATGGCATGGAGGTTGGGGGGAATCCCAAGTGAACAGATTGGGGAAGCGTATGTACTTGTGGACTGCTGCACTAGCAGTGTTCCTCGTGTACCCACTGTGGCTGAGGCTACTAGAGTGATCAAACAGCCCTGGGGCGGGTACCTGAGCAGAGCAGCAAACCAAGTCCTACGCTAGCTCCTGCATTCGAGACTGAAGTTTTCAGTGCTTAAAAAAATAAAGCATGGAAATGCTTTAAAAGGGTCATTTGGGGGGAAAATGTTAAGAGGAACCTTATAGCATTTCCTATAAATGATTTTAAAAGAGGAAGTTAAAATTCATACATAGACAGCTTTGAGAGCAGCTGATGTCTAGCCTATTGAGGATATATACGTCAAACTAGTTTCTCCCTCTGCACCAGCCCGGGGAGAGATGGGACTGTGGGGCATGGGACTGAGGAAGGAGATTTGCCTATGTAAGGACCTCAGGACTGAGCTGCGAGGAAGTATGCCTGGATTCAAAGGGAATGGGAAGATACAGTCGGTGTGTCATGTGCTGTTGGAGCAAACACTTTACAAGACAGAAATCAGGCAGTAGTTAATAAACCACGTTCGCTTGGATTGTAAGTGCTTTGTAGCAGGGACTGTGTCTTCCTTTCCATTGCGTATTATCACACACAGCACTGTGCACCGAAATCTGAGATGAAAGAGACCAAATCAGCCATCTAGTCCATCCCTCTGCCAGAGCTATTGCTGAGTGATTTCAATCCTGGCTCCCGTCAGCTCTGCATAATAAATCTCTCTCTAATGCGGCTGCCTGCTTGTGCCTTCTAATGTGTCTCCTTGCAATACTCTGCAATCAGCTTGGCTGTTTCCCCTCCTGCCCATACATTTAATTCTTCACTCCTATTTTTTGGTAGTTGACTTACCTACCTAGATCCACTAATTATCTATCTAGGATCTCACCCCGTGCCAATCCCCACAGCATCGACATACCTAACCCTGTGCATTATGGTTGGAAAAATTCAACGAAGATCCAATTTAAAGGTGAGAACATCCTTCCTTCAGGAGACAAGGATTCCCTCTGTCTCCGTGGCCATGTAATCCCAGCAAACGCAGCCCAGGGAAGGGCAGAAGAGGGAGTGCTTCTTCTGCAATTGCTTCCTTCCGGTTGACAACCAGGCCGTGGTCTTAGTGATGAAGGTGAGAGTTCGGCCTACAAGTCAGAGCTAGATGCAGGGTGAGTGGGTCCAGGAAACAAGTCAAGGGTCAGTATCAGAGGGGCAGAAGCCAAATGCCAGAGCCAGAGGGTCAACTGGAGTTGTACACCAGTGGCAGAGCCCCGGTAGAAGCCAGAAGGAAGCAGGGGCTGGAACAGAGCAGGAGCAGGGATTGGAAGCAGGCTGGAACAAGGGCTAGAACGAGCAGGAGCAGAACAAAGGCAAGCACAGCTGAAGGCATGGTTTGTACTGAGCAGCCACTGAATGGCTACGCGGGCCAGGCTGGTAAGAAGGACTGCAAACCCAGCAGCCCATTGGGCCTGTGACCACTCAGAGTTCTAAGGCAATACAGTGGGGCTCACGGGTTGTCCAGCAACGCAATTAGGGAGCAGGCCAGCAGCTGTTCCTAGCTGCTCAGGTCCCTGACCAGGGTGGATTTGATTTAAATCATGATTTAAATCACTAGTCAGGAAGACTCGATTTAATCATGGATTTCTACATAAAAGTGCATTCTTGTTGGTTGTTAGAACCTTAATACATATTCTTCACAACTCCGAGATAGATGTAGGTTTCAATTTTAGAAGGTACACAGTGTACATTTTTAAAGTGATTTATTTTGAAAACTTTTCAGATGAGTTTTACAGCTATATCAGAAAATGAATGATTGTTTAGTTATTTCATTTACCAAAGGTAATTGAAGCAGATATTTATGAAGTCACTGGGAGGTGAGCTAACTCCAATTCAACAGGTTAATCATTAATATTTGGATAGGGTTACCATATTTCAGCAAGCAAAAAAGAGGATGGGAGGAGCCCCGCCCTAGCCCCGCCCCATCCTGCCCTAGCCCCGTCCCTGCCCCTCCCACTTCCCGCCCCCCTCAGAACCCCCAACCCTCCCCCCGCTCCTTGTCCCCTGACTGACCCCTCCTGGGACCCCTGCCCCTAACTGCCCCCCAGGACTCCACCCCCTACCTAAGCCTCCCTGCCTCTTGTCCCCTGACTGCCCCCTCCTGAGACCCTCCCCCCATCCTAACTGGCCCCCTAGGACCCTACCTGTCCCTTGACTGCCCCAACCCTTATCCACACCCCCAGACAGACCCCTGGGACTCCCACGCCCCATCCAACCACTCCCCACCCCCTGACAGCCCCCCCCCAAACTCCCAACCCATCTAAACCCCTCTGTTCCCTGTCCCCTGACTGCTCCGATCCCTCTCCCCACCCCTGCCCCCTGACAGCCCCCCCCAGAACTCCCAACACCCCCCCCGCTCCTTGTCCCCTGACCACCCCTCCTGGGCCCCCTGCTCTTAACTGCCCTCCAGAACCCCACCCCCTACCTAAGCCTCCCTGTTCCTTGTACCCTGACTGCCCAAAACCTTATCCACACCCCCCCAGAAGGCCCCCCCCCAAACTCCCAACCCCCCCCCGCTCCCTGTCTCTTGACTGCCCCCTCCAGAACCTCCCTGCCCCTTCTCCGACCCCCTGGCCCCCTTACCCTGCCGCTCAGACCAGCGTGCTGGGGAGGAGGAGCAGGGGGAGGAGCTCCAGACTGCCGGTGCGAACGGCCGGCTGGTGATCTGCGAATGCAGGGAGGGAGGGAGGGAGTGCTCTCAGCTGCAGGGGAGAGGAGGGGGAAGCGGATGAGGGGCTCTCTCTGGCTGTCGGAGCCCCATGTAAGTGGCACCATCCGGCCGGCTGCCCTGTCAGCCGCGCGCGCTCTGCATGGGGGGGGGGGGGGAAGTCCGGACATTTACAAATCCCCCCCGGACGCTATTTTTAACTCTAAAAGCCGGACATGTCCGGGGGAATCCGGACGAATGGTAACCCTAATTTGGAGGATTTTCTTGCCGTGCTGTATTAGGAAGAGAACATCACCAGATAGACATTTAAATTGTTTTATTTAACTAAAACAACGTTATGTATTCTGGATTTTTTTTCTTCAACAGCAAACATATAATATTTTAACAAAACAAGCATATGAATTATTGAATTTAGTTAAACATTCAAGTTTTTTAAAATCAGGTTTGTTTTCGTTAAAATTGTTTTAAATTAAAATAGTTAAATGAAATTTAAAAAACAAACAAACAAAAATTACATCGACTGTGTCAGCCAGGCCAACATGAGACACTTAAAATATTGGCTTCTTCAGCTAACTCAGTCATCTCCACCTTCATTTTCCTGTTTGTTCATAATCTGGAAAAGAAAAACAAGCTTTCCTCGTTTTTCTGGTCCCAAACGATTTCTCAATTTGGAATGAATTAGTCCAAAGGAAGAAAATATTCTTTCTACACTGGCAGAAGAAGCTACTGCTGTTAAAAGTGAGATTATCACTTCAACAGTCTCTGAATCCAAGTGCTTAAGTGACTTCCACCAGTTCCCTGGTGTGATTTTCTTTAAAAAATCATCATCAAACGTATTTCTTGAGTGATTCTTATTCCCAAACTGGTTCTCTTTTACGTCCTGCTGCCATTATAGGTTTTCCCTTCTAGTGAGAGAATGGTATGGTAGATTTCAGATCAATAAAGGCTACACTCAGAAAGACCTCAAGACTTCTGGAATATGCTGCTCAAACAGTTTCACTTTTGTTTCTACTGCCTGTCCCTCCCTTCTCACATTTATTTCAAGACTTCTTCTCCTTGTCCAGACCTATTCCGCCCCCAACAATCTTCTATTCACTGAACTTTTTGAAACTTTGTACTTTTAGAGAGAGGTAAGGGATTAACTCTGTGTACACAAATTTGCAGAGGGACAATAGGGTTGAGGTCTGTTATTTCTGACCTCTATATATTATTTATTTATTTATTTAAAACATTTTTGCTGTTAACAAGCATGTTATCTCTGGAGACACAAATCCACAGTTTGAGAACTGCAAAACTAAACATCTCTGATGGTATCTTCCAGACTGAGCACTGAGTCCCATTGGGTAGATAGAAAGATTAGCCTAAATAATCTATACAGAAGCTCCTGGAACCCGATAAGATTGGGTCCCTAATCCATGAACTATTGGAACTCATTTACAAAACTTTTCTTAAACATTACATGAGTATATTATCTCATACTATAGCATGAGAATTTATAATCCCTATTCCATGATGAGATATCTTTGAGCTATAATGTATCTTAATTAAAACTATTTTTAGATAGGTTTTGTCCTCAAAAGCATTTTATCAAAAAAAATCTGATGTAAATTATAAAAATCCGATTTTTTTATTTTATTTTATTTTATTAAAAATCAATTATTTTTATCCACCCTGTCCCTGACACTTCCTTTAATGAAAGCCCTCCATTGGGGCCCCGAGGGTGCTAGCCTCCATTCACATGGGTAAGGGCCTCTGGATCAGGCCGCAAGCCAGGAAAAGTAGTAGCAAGATCACATTATGCGCTCCTATCCTGAGCCCTCTGAACCGTCCTCAAACCAGAAATTCCAAATTTCAGCTAGCTTTAGTGCCGAGTGCTGGTTTAGTGCCAAGTGAGTGGTCCAGGCAGCTCACCAATGTAACAACAAATCTCTGAGGGCACCAGGCTCCAAATAAAACAGCAGTAAAGCCATTTGTGTCTCACCTTCCATGCCAGGTCCTCAGAAGCTTTTGCCAATGCCAGCTCCAGCTGGGTTACTTTCTGCTTTCATTTCACTAAATGGACTGCCTAACCCTTTCTGTTAGTGAGGCAGCTTCACAACATACCTGACTTTCTGCTACCCTGGTTACCCAGACTAACTGCTGCCAATGCAACCACACCAGCCAAGGTGTGAACTCTCCCTTCTCTCTCCCCACTACTCTGCAGTTAAGTTTCTGATGGTCCTGCTGTCACCACCCACCTCAAGGCTAGTGCCCATTTAGGAGCAAAGTGAGCCTCAAGTTACAAAGCTAACTTTGTACTAAGTGCACCAAGAATGGTGCCGCTCATCTTATGGCAAATGACTGAGCTGTGATCATTTTAGGACAGACTGTCTAATCTCACTGCATTGCCATCTGCTGAGAAGTGAATCATTTACTGAGTTTCAATACGACTCTGAAATGACCTTATTTCAGGAAAGCCAGCAGAAATCTTGCTCCGAGGACCTACTAAGTTTCTACCGGTGCAGAGTCAGAGGGGAAATACCTTGTTCCTTTCATGGTGATGCACACATATTTAATTGACTGAAAGCACTAGTGTGAAAATTTCCTGCACCACAGTGTGTGATGAATGCATTATAATAAAAGCATCTGAGATGACGTCTTCATGAACCAGCAAGATTTTCTCTGTTTCTGTAACGCACAGAAAGAAGCCTATGGTTTGCACAGAAAAAGAAGATTGCCACAAACTGAATAAAACCAGAGCAAAATGTTGCCTGCTTCCCCAAACACATTCCCATCACATATTCCACATCCTAATCCATAATATTTATGGTACTTTATATATACGAACATCTGCAACTGAGTGAGTCACTGCTATTTAATAAACATGCAAATTCTTTGTAAAGCTAATGTTCCTTTGGGCATGCAGGGTCAAAGTCAAAGTGACCTGAAAGCTCTGGAATTACATTACTTAAAAAGACCATTGAGAAGATCTCAAATCAAGTTCTTAAAGTAGAAAAAATGTGTCTAGATCTACATAGATTTTTGTGAGGAGGGCAAATGCAGATGTTTGATTAAAACATCATTTAAGTGTCATTTTAGTCAAGAGTGGGTTAAGAAACGGGAGTCATCACAGTTTTCACAAAATTGTTGATCAGGAACTTTCTTGTAGAGTGTTGCAGGAAAAGAGACTGTCTCCTTCCTTCTCATGCAAGTACTGCAAGCAGAGATTTCCCATTAGGAACATCCTGGACAACAGAAAGTGGCTCCAGTAACTGCCTCTTCCACTTTGTCTTCCGTTACATTTTAGGGCCTTCCGAAGACAAGCTGTGTATAGCAAGAGGCTCTCCAGTAAATAAAGAATGTGAATGTTATTGGCACAGGGACAGGGTGAAAGTGTCTCCAATCTTTAAAAGGAAGGATATTGACTGGACAGGTGATTCCAGCATAAAGATAACTTGCTACAATACAAGGCTCCTATGTTGTTGATCCCAATGCCAGTAAGTTTTATGCCAGTGGGTCTAAATCTGTTTTAACATGGCACAGAATCAGCCCTGTCCTTTTACAGTATATTCAGTGCTTGCAATATAATGAGTGCTATAAGAGAGGAGTTTCATTCTTTGGTGGCTTTCAGAGTTAAATGCAAGCTAGCCTCTGATGGTGCAAAATTACTGAACATGGGTCCAGTCTTGTAAACCTTTACAGGAGTAGGCTCATCCAAATCCCTGGGGACGAGACACATAAGTAAGGGACTGCAGGACTAGACCCATTTAACTGTGCTCACTTAACAATGAAGTCCAAATATGGGTCATAAATAAGCAATGCTACTAGTGGTCATCCCAAAGTAGGGTTTCCTTAACCTTCCTGGAGCAATGATGAAATCTTGGAGCTCTTCTGCCAATAAATGCCTGTGAATATCTGAAGGCTCCTTTTAATTCATTTACTGAAAGTGTAAGCATGACTCATTACAAAAAAGGTACATGTTTAGTTTGTTGGGTCCTATTTATTATAAGCCCAAAGTCTGGGTCCCTATTAAAACTTTCCTAATGGTTGCTGGTGTTTGGAGCGGATCTGGGGTTTTTTTTTAGTTCTGTGCTCGTCTTCCAAGCTTCGGTAAAAAGGTACAAGATAAAAACCACATAAAATGACATCTTTCAAGCACAGTCTGGATATTATTTTACTATGACTAATGTAGAGTGGAAACAGTTTCAGGTGACAATGTTCTGAGAAAAGTAACAGTGATTGTCTTGATTGAGCGTCATTTTAAAAGCAAAGCCTGCAAGGATCTGCAGACTGTCAAAAACTCAGTCTGAGAACAATCAAGCCAACCTTTGTGTGAAATCTGCTGAAGCACAGGGCACATCCATCCTTTTTAAGGTATCACATGGAATTCCTCTGAGGATGGCAATCTCAATTACTTTAAACTGCTCACTTACTGCAGGCTTGACTAAGGTTCCCTGAAGGCTACAGGATTCTTTTCTTTTTTTAATCGGGGTGTAAAGTAGATTCTGGTTCAAAAGGTAGATCCTAAAGGCAGGAGAAACAAGCTGAAACAACTGGATACAAGGGAGTTGGGTTTAAGTCATTTGATGGTCTCCCATCACCCTTGGGCGCATTCCTCTTCTCTCCCCACAATGGAGCACCCTCTTCTCTTTCCTTCCCTTCCAGGGTATGCAAGCTGAAAAAACTACTCCTCTCTGGTCCTCTCCCAAATTGCACTTTCTGAATGCTGCCGAATTCTCCCAGGCATCTGAGCTTACTGACAGTGAAGACTTACAGGCAAGGCTCTTTATGTGAGGATGTTTACAGATAAGCCAGCTAGCCAAGAGTTTTAGTTCCATTCCCCGTCTCCCACCAACCACATATTTATGTGTAATATCTAAGATGACATGGTTGTAACTTAGATTCCTATATTTCCTTTCACCCAAAAATCCTAAAGTACTCGACAAATTGTACATGCTGATTACAAGTTACATATGCAGTGACTAGTTCACTCATCACTGAAATGCGTCCACCTCTGGGGTGATGATCAACTCCGATGTAAATGAGGCCACTTATTTAAGTGACCAATTATGGGTGTAGGTGCCTAAACTTTATGCATCCAAATGTGAACACTTTGATCTTCATCTCTATGTGGCTCAGTTTCTCCATCTGTAGAAAGGGGATAATTAAGGCGTAAGGTGGTTTGAGAGCTATGGATGAAAAAACACTAGAAACATGCAAAGAACTAATATTGCTATTCTATTCAGTTAGGATCTCATTCTGTTTGACCTGAAGTTGAAGTTAAAGTAAAACTTCCACTAATTTCAAAGGTGGCTGGACTAGGCCCTTTACATAAACTGATTAAGAAACAGGAAAATTTATGAAAGAACCAATACATTTTTCCCATGGTGCTCATGGATTTAGAGATGTAGCCGTCATTCACAATTACGCCAGTGACGATTTCTCCTGCAATATCAGTGTCATTATTGTAAAATGACATGGGTACATTGGAGATTTCTCCAATTCATTTACAAATGGTTTATTAATTATCAATAAAGCAGTAAAGCCATTTAATACTGAATATAGTACAGGTAAATCCCTATTGCCTATTAGGGAATCCCTATTAGTCCCATCTCTGAAATTTCTATGGAATCTCAAGTGATTTTTTGGATGTACCCTGAGAGCTTCATAAAAATCGTGGTTACCCTGTTCTGTTTATTCCCCCATGTAATTTAAAAGGACAACAGCACTGAAATGCACACATCTGGGGACAAATTCTCTGCTGGTGTAATGCAACTGAAGTAAATGGAGAATTAGCTTCTTATTCTGAGGGGTTGGGTGGGAAGTGGCTTGTATTAAGGGAACTGAACTTTTGAGAAATTTTGAGTAAGGCTGCTAAACTAATTGCTTTTATGGAAAGACTCCAAAGCTTCTTTGCTGAGGAAAATAGAAAGAGTGGGGGCTAATGCCCTTTCTTGTAGCATGCGAGTTTACTGTAAATACAGATGTGCAGAGCAGTTAAAGGCTGAAAAGATCTGCAGGTGTCTAGAGCCTGTAGATTATGTTGTGTCTTAGGCTATCTGGAGTCTCTCTCTTTCTACTTTACCCAGAACTGGCAGTTTTCTCAGTACATTCTACAGAAACAGAACAAATTTTGCTGTTTCACCTTAACTGAGCATGTGGTATGAGGTCAGCAACAGTCATGCAGCCGATCTTTAACTGTCTGAACTCACATGATGCTATAGTTCTGAAGAGAAGGAACATAAACAGGAAATTGGGCAAAGTGACTCTGGTAGCAGGAGCCCCACAATACTGTTAAATAAACCCAACTCTTCAGCAATAGTAACATTTTGTATTTAATTACCAAGGTAACTAGAACAGTGGGAGTTCAGAAAAAGCCACAAAGGTCTGTGCTGTGATGGTGATGGCGATGGCTGATACTAACAATGCTGCTCAACAAGAATGTAAAGAAAGGATTGACTTCCAGGATTTCGTTTATCAGAGGGGTAGCCGTGTTTGTCGCTTTTTACAGATCCAGACTAAGAGTCCTGTGGCACCTTATAGAGTTTTTAGGAAATTCTCACAGCTTGATTCATAGCAGAATAAAAAGATGACAGGTCGAATATATTTTCTAAACTATTTTGGGACCAAATCTGGATGGTCTTACTCACACCTTACTGCCTTCACTAGTACTACCTGCACAGTAAAGCGAGCAGGATTTGTCTCGGCATCCTGTTTCCCACTGAAAATTGCCTGGAGAAGGAAAGATTCATCCAAGTGACAAGGGGAAGATCTCTATAAATAACTCCTTTGGGAGGTGATCAAATCTGGAAATATTTGTGTTGTTCTGAGTTTTCTTCAGGAAGCTTCAACACTCTCCCTGTCGTAAATGACTAGGGTGTCCAGGGCGGATTTGTCCTGGAGATTATGCCAAAAAAAAAAAAATGCTGAAAAGAAGAACTAACATTCCCAACATATACACAAAGAAAGGAAGATGGAAATAGTAATATATCATCACTAGGCTCCAATCCAGCGAAGCACTTGAGCATGTGCTTACTGTTAAGCACCTGAGTAGTCCCACTGACTACAAATGGGACTCCCTCACATGCTGAAAAATTATGCAGACACGTAAGTGCTTTGCTGGACTGGGGGCAGAGTAGTCAACACCTTGAAGGACTGAGTCCTGTAGGAACTATCCAGTCTTACAGGGTGAAATCCTGGCTCCACTGAAGTCAATGGCAAAGCTCCCGCTGACTTCAATGGGTGCAGGATTTCATCCCTCGGGCCTGTAAAAGTGGGGTAGAAATCTCATGGGAAGAGGTCTTCAGATTCCTGCCACTTCATGCTTCAGGGCAGACTGGAAGGGAACACCCCTGATGAAATCCTGGCCAAACTCCAGTGGACTTCAGGATTTTACTCCATGTTTTGAACAATTCCAGTGCCAGTTGGAACTGAGAAGTGATGGGATGCATCCACTGAGGTCAATGGGAGCTTTTCCACTCACGTCAATAGGGCAGACTGTGTCTACACTTACTCTCAATGAATATTACCTAACTTCACAAATAGCCCTATAGATTTCAATGGGGCCACTTGTGGACTAAGATAGGAGTGGTTCTTGTGTTAATCTACAAATATTTGCCTCTTGGCCTCAGTTCAAGTTTTGGGAAAAGATTACTTTCCCATCTGAACTGGCTTGCACACCTATACAGCTGTATTGTCCATATCTGTCTATAGCTTTATAAATAGCTCTGGATGATGTCAATACATCAGTCTATAACATACAGAAGAGCACTCTGCATACATATAACACTGCATGCTATTTTCCAGAAGTATTTGTTTTAATTTTGATATGAATTCCTGTCAGCTGAATTTATGCCCCATTCTCTGAAGATTCTATCCCACAAGTTTACTGATAAGAGGGGTTGTGGAAATAGCAAACATTTGAGCCAATACTGGAAAAAGATACGGTGAGCTCTCTGGGAAGGCAGTAAGTTTTCATTTATGTGTGGACAGTGCCTGGCACATTGTGGGCACCACCAGGGCACAAGTGATAAATAAATAATTAACATTTTAAATGTGTAAATATGAGTATTTGCCCTGGAAACTTGATTCTACTAGTCATGCTGATCCAATCAGTGAATAGAAACACACCATGTGATTCGTGCATCCAATCAAAGCTAACCATCATAGCTCAAATTTCAGTAATTGAATACTTACAAAAACCTGACATTTGAACAACTTACAAATCAAGACTTATTTGTCAGAATTATTCACTCAATAATTCTAAGCCTGAACTCACTCAAGAAAATAGTTAGATGCTTGTAGGCAATTCACAAACAAAAACAAACAAGACAAAAGTGGTGACATTTGTTGAATAAATTATTTGCTCAGATTGTATATACATGTATATTACTGGTATGTATAATATTTTGCACATACATACACCACCCCCTGTCCACCCACCCACCCACACAGGAAGGGCCTGAACTCTGCACAACAGAGTTTGAATTTGGATCTGAACTCCATTTTAGGCCCATCCGTACTTTGTACATTGGCATTATTTGAAAAACACTGAAGATCAAGCAATAACAATAGGAACCTCTGAATAGTTGATATACACGAGACTGCTTAATTCAGAGTACAGTACTAGGATAATTACAAAGTTACCCTAAGGAATTTAAAAAGCTCATCTCCGTTGTTTTTATCTGGATTTTTACCACCTAAGATGTGGTTTTTTTCCTTTCTGTATCTGATTAGGAATAGTTCAGTTTTAAGAACTTATTTTTTCTCTTCTTTAAAAGCTACTCAATTATTCTTCCCTGATTTTACATTTCATAGGAGCTGGATTTCTGGACTTTTTTTCAGAATTACTTCTTGGCCTTATTTAGTTTGTGGAAACATGCTGATCATTCATCGGGCTGTCTAGGATAACGCATTGACATTTGTCTGCCTTTTTCATTTCAAAATACATAAATGTAATACAAAATAAAAACAAAAGTCTATATGCCACTTTTGAGTTTATGTAATTCATTTATTTTTAAGAATTCCTTGTGAGTTGTTGGTTGTGTGGTTTTTTATTTCTTTTCTTTTTTTCTTTTTTTGCATTATCTGGCTCCTGCAAACAAGCAGCATTCTGAGTGGAAATATAGTTTTAAAAATTCACATTTTCATTCCCTATATGAAAAAAAATCTACTTTCCTTTGAATTCTAACTACCATTTCTAGCTGCATCCTGCACATGGGTAAAGTTGGCTCAAGCATCTAAGCATTTATTACTTAACCTTCTCATGCTCATGAGATAAGCCCGTGTGAAGTTCCACGCTCTGGTGTGGAAAGGGAACACTGGATGTGAAATTCTACAGACAAGTGTTTTGTTTCTCAGTGTGTCGATTTCACCCTCTGCCTACCCTATACCAGCGCACATGTTAAAAGGGTAAATTGGAATTGGAACTTAGGGCCTGGACCAAAGCCCATGGAAGTCAATGGGAGTCTTTTTGTTGCCATCAGAGGACTTTGGAATGGATCAGACAGGACTGAGCACTTCACTTACACAAGTGGTTCACATACAGGCTAAGTCTTTTTAATATTGTTTGCTAATATTGGTGTGCATTAT
Organism: Emys orbicularis; assembly: GCF_028017835.1. Taxonomy (NCBI): domain Eukaryota; kingdom Metazoa; phylum Chordata; order Testudines; family Emydidae; genus Emys; species Emys orbicularis. The sequence goes on along the minus strand of NC_088691.1, from coordinate 17,324,346 downwards.
GTCTTTTAGTTAGACAATGTGTCACTGACTTGCATACTTTGCATAATATTGCTTTTAATTTATGGACTGTGACTTATCTAAGGTAGTGAAAAGTCATAAGACTAAATCAAATACTAACTAGGGTGTATTTGTTGTTTGTTTTAAATTACATTACTCTCAAACTTCCCTTGCTTAACCAAACGATGAAATCACGGTGCTCAAAACTATTAAATCATTTCCTCACCATCAGAATATAATAGGTCAGACATGGAAAACAATTAAAATTGGCACATTGCACACTGAACCTCGTTAGAACTGTGAATTATACATTTCCCTTTATATTTCTGATTCATACGTTACCCTCCTATCACAACACTATTGTGAGCTAACGTGTCCCTAAATCTATTTCCTTGGAATTCTCAGTTCTTCCCTTCATGGTCCGACTCTTCTAGGCACAGCAAAAATGCAATTGCCTAAACTACAGGCAGACAGGACTGTATTTTCAAACAGGTGCTTTCTCTTTGGGGTTACCTTATGCAATTTGTTAGGGGTTTTTAAGGCAGGCTTTTACCAGTGCAGCAGAAATAAAACTCCATGTAAAACTCTACAATTAATAAAACAATTTTTTTTGGGGGGGGGAAATGCTTTGGAAAGAAAAGTTCAGAGACTATAGCTTGATCTATTGGGAACAATGGGCAATTAAATGTGCTCAGCGATACCTTAAATATATGTAATGTGGGAGAGGAGTAATAGCTCCCTTTACATCATTTCACAAACTGTCACAATGCTAAATATTTGAAACAGGGCTAAATTCTCAGCTGGTATAAACAGGCATAATTCCTCGTAAAGTCAATGGAGCTAAGCTGATTTATACCCGTTTTGGATCGGGGGGTCTTAATCTTTTTAAAAACAGTTTTGCACCATTCTCAGTAATCAGCATCGATGACAAAAATATGTGTTTGTGGAATGGTTACTTGAGTTCACCTCCACGAAAGTGCTGATAACAAACCAACAGGGTTTTTCCACAATCATTTTCAGAACTGCAGCACTTATTTCTGCTTTTCTGTAACGTCTCTCTCACTATCTACTGCTTCATCTCCTCTCTGTCCCTTCCCCATCCCTTCTTTTGCTGAAGTCCCACAGTGCCATGGTTTTCACTTCCTGAAGTACATCCAGTGACTGAGGTCACAGATTAATTGTAAAGCCGCAAATCCCAGTTGGCGAAGCATTTTCTGGTCGCTTTGCATGCACCTTCTGGTTGGCTTGATCCTAGCCACCTATCTCCCACTGATCCTGTGTGTGCACCTGACTAGGGCTAGAGCAACGGTGATCACCTGGGGACAGAAATAGGGAGCAATGCTGAACATTTGGTGGACTGGGGTTTTTAATAGCGTTTATTATTTGTATTGCTGTGGCATGTCGACGCCAGGGCCCCATTGTGCTAGGCACTGTACAGAAATGGAACAGACAGTTCAGTGTTTTTCAGAGGTAAGTACAGGGAAGTGGGGTGTTGATACGGGGGCAGATTCTCTGACCTGCAGGATTCTCTGACCGGACTCTGTGCTGCAGGAGTTGTGTACAGGGAGCAGAAACTAATCCTAAACCCCTAGCTGAAGATACCCTCGTGCTGGAGAGACCTCAGCTGGTGTGATGCTGGCATAGCTAACTACTATGCAGCTTCTGGCACAGGGAGTAGGATGGGGCAAGCTTGGAAGCTGCTCTAACCTATACGCAGGGCTGGGAGCAGGCAGAGATTAAGGCAGCCATCACCAGCTACCTGTCAAAGCTGTTTACTGACAGAAAACTGGGTTCGTTTTTTTGCAGAAAGCATCTGCTTTTGTTGGTGACACTGATGTCCTAGAAGTATGTCTAAACCGGCGTTACCTTGAGTGTCTTATTCAAAGGGAACGTTAATGAGAGGGTTAGGGCCAAAGTGAAACATGAAAGGAAACATGTAGAGCCCCAGCCTAGTAAAGCATCAATGCCACTTCATGAAGGATGGGAGTGGGTAGAACAGGAAAGCTGACCCAAGAAGGAAAAAAGAGGGAGCAAAATGCAGGAGTCAGTGAGCATGTGGAGAGATGATTGGGTTCTTCAGAAGCACCGGAAGACCTTTTCCTTTTATTGGGTCAGTCAGAGAAGCCCATTCCCAAGGGGGTTCAAGGCTCATCAAGGTTAGGACGAGCTCTATGCATAGAGGAGACCCCTGCCCAGGGGAGTAAGGCACCAGAAGTTACTGCGATGGCTTCAGTCTTCCTGCTATACAGCTCTGTCCAGCTCCAAAGTCAGTGCTTCTGGGTCTTAATATCCCTCCCAACCCTCCCTTTCCGTCAGAGCACAATTGTGATCACAGAAACATGGCTGCTTTTCAAAATCAGATCCTCAGTCTTTCTGGTGGGTGGAGTAACCCCAACTCACATGGGGCAAAAGTAGGGAGAAGGCAGTTACTTAAACTGTATTCGATTTTTCTGGCATGACAGATCATTGAAACCTGCATCTTCATCTGGATTGTGAGGACATTAAAAAAATAATGTGATGTAATGTTGATGGATACTAAGGAATTACGGATAGTCTGAACGTAATGCCACCAGAATGTCATCCCATTAAAAAAATCCTACAGGCCAAGAAATCCAAGGAGCTTTAGAAACCACATTGCAATAGGAGGCTTTCCTTATGCAGAATGGCTTTGCTAGCATGCAGGGACTGAAGGGTAAAAACTAAGCAGGAGTCATGTTAAGAGAGCTGGACTACATATTGCTCTGAGAGGATGGGGATGTGGCTAGGAGCCAATATTAATTTGCTAGGCAAGAAAATATTAGAGTCCTGAGGGACAGTGGGCCTCATGGAGCTTGAAGAGAGCTGCTTTGGTAATTTGGCGGTTATATTTTCTTTTTCACTCTCCCAGGGCTGACTGACACAGCTTCCATAGTCCATTCTGAGCCCCGACTCACCTTCACTTCCTCTGGGAGCCTGTGACCCACTGGGAACTGGAGTCCAGGCATGTCAGGATGAGAGTGAGCAGAAGGCTGGCAGTCACCAGGACATGATTTCTTGCTACACGCTCCCCTCTGTTCTGCCCTGCAGTTGCTGCTGCGACTGCTAGGGCTGATATTGCTGGCAACACTGCAGCCTGGTGTTTTTTGACCTTTTACTCTTCCAGAGATAGAAATGGGATTTGTCTGAGGCTTGGAATAACTTCCTGTGATTGTGCTGGAGAGGGCTAGTCTGACTGGCTAGATAGCTATGTCTGTCGGGCCTGCTTAGGAAAGGAGAAAGCCTTTGCTGTGTGACTAACTGGAGAAAGATAGAAAAGATCCTGAAGAGGCCACATGTGTATTAGAATTGTGCAAGGACTCAGTTACCCCACCCTGCCGTGTTAGGGCAGCAGTGCTTTGCACTGTCATTGAGCCAATAATGTAGAACCACTGACAACTCTTAAAACTGACCTCTCGCCTGTATTTTTTATAGCTATTCCTCCGAGGCTAACTTAGACATCCTTTTTGGAGTAGCAAGGGGTATGTGTTTGTGCATGAGTGCATGTGAGAGAATGAGAAAGGAAAAAAATCGATCCTTTGGGATTCTAGGAGCATATAATTGTTGTATCACGCCCACACCAGCTCTCCCTAGTTCCCAACTATGGTCAGAGTAAGGCACTGACTCCGAATAGAAGCTAAGGATCAGGGGAGGCAGGGCTGCTCCATCTGCATCAAACATTTTACAGTGGGGCCTCTATTACTTCCCAGATTCATCCCACCCACTGGAGATCCCTCCAGCACAAATTTCAAGCAGAAGAGATTTGTGTATGGGTCTGGGAGTCGGCAACTCCTTTGTTGTCATTCTAGCTCTGACGCTGACTCCCTGTGTGGCCTGGAGAAAGTCACTTGAGCTCTCTGTGCCCAACTGTTACATCTGTAAAATAGGGCTACTCATATTTACCTGATGGGGGAAGATTAGTATCTGAACAGCACTATGAAAGTGCAAAGAGCCATATACCAGTGTTATTATTTGTATTACCATAGTGGTCAGGCATGGCCCAGAACCCCATTGTGTTAGGTGCTGTACAAACACAACAGGCACTCCCCAAAGAGTGTACCATCATAAGCATTGCACTACAAGTGCTAAGTATTATTAGCAAGAGTTCCTGTCCCTCTCACAGGGAGATTAGTGCCACAGTCACATATTCCAGCCTGGGAACCAGACCAAGCTCCCTCTGGAGCCCAGGGAACAGCTTTTACCTGACTGTCCAGCAGAGCAGCTGTTATCATGGTTTTGGTGTTTTTTTAAAGCATCATCTCTGATACTCTCAGCCATTTGCTGGCACAGTGAATGAGGAACCAAGTGGGGGACCAAATCTGGATGCTCACCTATTGGCAGGCAGAGTTGCTGGAAGCCCCTCGTGAAGTGAGGGAGCACATATTTTAAACAATGGCTTTTAAAGCAAAGTCTTAGGCTGTATTGTATCAGATAAATTAGTTTCTAATACTGTACTGATCAGCAGGCAAATGACTGTGTGCAAGTCATATGTGCTGGCGTTTTCCTCCGTGACTCACCCTGCAGACTGACTGATTCTGATATCCTCAATATAGACAGACCCTTAGTCACATTTGCCTCTGAATTTAACAATATAACTGTAGAGTTTTGCTCCTTGACACAAGAAGTCAGGCTTTTCCATCCAAAGCTCCTGGATAAATAAATAAATAAATTAAATAAATAAATTAATGGAGCTATCCTATCTCCTAGAACTGGAAGGGACCTTGAAAGGTCATCGAGCCCAGCCCCCTGCCTTCACTAGCAGGACCAAGTACTGATTTTGCCCCAGATCCCTAAGTGGCCCCCGCAAGGATTGAACTCACAACCCTGGGTTTAGCAGGCCAATGCTCAAACCACTGAGCTATCCCTCCCCCCACTAAAAACAACACAATCAACTATGGATATATGCACACGTCACCATTATGACATTTTGGGGTGATTCTTCTTCATCACTGGGACAGTCTCATGACTCATCGAGCAAATTCTGTTTCAGCAGCAGAAAGTAACACTGTCCTTTTACACCTGTTTTCAAGGGGATCTCAAAGCCCTGTGCGAACAACGGTCTAGAGGTTGGATACAGAGCAGATAGCCACCCCGGATACAAATATATATCACCACAAAGATTGTTGCTGGATCAGATGTTCACAGCAGTAAAATCCCCATACCAAGCTTATGTTAAATAACAAAATTATAGACTGTCACTCATATAGCATTGCAGTTTCAAAACAAACTGGATCTCTGCTACCGGAATAAAATGGATTAAAGCCTTAGCATTACACAAAGGTCCCAATCTTGCAAAGGTTTGGACAGATGCCCAATATGCACTGTGAGCAACCCCACTGAAGTCACTGGGGCCAAAGATAATCATCAAAAACGCATCTAAAACTGTTATTGAGGCTTTCACCATATTTTGGAGCAGGGTACACGGGAAACAATGTGGTTCCAAGACACTCTTCACCAAGTGCCATCCCTTTCAAATGCAGGTTTGTTCCAAACAGTATTATATAGTGTACAGTTCTAATAATGCAACACTGCTTCCTCCTATGCCCACCCTGTCTCCAGTGGATGAAAACAGCATGTATATGAAACATGTATTTGCAATTTAAAAAAAAAAAGTTAAAAGAAACCAAGTGAATCTTCATGCAAAGATTTTTACACTGCAAGCCTATTTACTTAAAACCACAAAAATCTTTTGCATGCATCAGTCTTTCTGAGCAGATTAAAACAAAAATAAGAAAAAAATTCACTGTAATAGGTTAGGGGGGAAAATCAGTTGCATCCTTTCCCTTTCCCCCTTCCAGATTTACAAACACACACACACACACACACACACACACACACACACACACACACACAAAATGTTTTCTGGGTAGATTTCCTTTTGGTACACACACACACACACATTTTCTGGGTAGATTTACTTTTGGTGCAACTGTATGTTTAGAAATAACAGCCAACGTTTTAAAAATTGACTAATGATTTTGGGGGCTTCTAGTTTTCAGACAAAAGCAGGCCCATTAAGGTGTCTCAAGCTGAGCACGCAAAACTAAGGAGTCACCCAAAATCACCAGTAACTTTTGAAAATGGAGGCCATTAGTTCCAATAATTCAACAATTATTTGCTTTTGTAATTTGATTTAATTCCAACTCTGGCCACAAAACGGGAAGCTATGCTAATCAAGTGCCACAGCATGTTGTGCTGTGGTACCTGTAGCGTCACGTTAACAACAACAAAACTCAAACACAACCTGCAAAATTTATAGAATGCACCACACAATGAGCATGTCAGAACCTACAAAAGGAAGTGTGAAGTTCACTGTGACCAATTTTGCTAGCTGAATCACAGAAAAAGCGATGTGAGAAAAGGGTTGTTTGGAGTACAGAATAAAACAAACATGAGTCTTTTGATCCTTAAACCTCAATAGAATTAATGCTATTTAAAAAATACGATCTTTAAATCTAAAGGGAAGAAATTCAGGATTCAACCACCCAGACAGAAATCTGAAGAGAAACGACTCCTCTTTGGTTGAAAGCAGTTTTCTGTGAGTACCAAAGAAGCCGTTTAGCCAGTACATTTGTCATCAAAATATAGACCTCAATCTCAGACAGTACTTAAGCATATGCTTAACATCAAGCACATGAGTAGTCAATCTTCAATGGCAATAGCCATGTGCATGTGCTTATATACCTGCTGGAATTGGGACATTAATGTGTCTGGGCCACAATTTGAGTTCTTTGCTCTGTTTTCATTGTTTGACGTCTGAGTGTTTGAGTAAAGATTGAGTGAGAATGTCCTAAGGATCTTAGGATTTGGTTCCAAGCAACTGAATTGCTCATATTTGACAGTTCTTCTTAATGTAGAGATAGGATAGGAAGGTTTTCTTTCTGAATGAATGAGCCTAACTCACCCTGGTTACATTAAACATGATCGAGCACTACTAAGGCAAATGAGAAAATCCTCTAAAGCAAATTCCAGGGGAAAACATGCACCAGATGGAAATGCATGTATGAGTGACTTACATATACTGAACTAAACCTTCATGTCCTTACTTAAGACTTGACTGGGAGTTTGAAAGGGTTGTCTAAAAATGATGGGCCCAATCAATTGCTCCTGTGGGAAGTAGACACCACCAGGGAGGAAAATTTCTGTGAGGGTCTCCTCACAGAGATTTCTCCCTAGATGCTCCATTGAGCGTTGGGGTGGGGTTTACCCATCCACAGGACAAGTCATGGATCCAGCCCCTGAGTACGTCTTGGAATCCACATGCATCCAAAGACGTCAGGGGAAGGAAGAGTATATGGATGTTTGCCCTCTAAGGACCTTGGGATGTGGCCTACAATATGCATTTCAAACTGGAGACAAATGTCCAAGGGGAAGGCTCTCGTCACTACTACACAATGCAATCTCTCTTCTGTCTCAAAGGCCACCAGGACTATGACTCATGCCCACAGCCATCATATTATTAACTTTATTCCAGCTAGTTATTTCTGGCATTGGGCAGCCAAAATATTTAGTGCTTCCAGTGTAACTATAGAAATGACAACAACAAACACCAGCAGACTGACCCTGGGTCAGGAGAAAAACAAGATCTGAAGACCTCTAATTTTTTGCCTATCGCGATGTAAACGAGAGGAAAGTGAATTTAAGCCTAGATAACAATGCTATAAATTTACCAGCTACCTGGAAGATGCTTACCAGAGTTAAGGAACATGAGAATACTGGTATTTCCGTATTAGATAAGGCATGGGCCCAGTCCAGCTACTACTGAAGTTAATGGCCATTCCTCAATGAGAGCAGGAGTGGGCATTTTTTGTACTGTGGACTGTATATGTGTTATGTATTGATAGCTGTCTCTCTCTCACATGCATGTTCTGGATAGTATGTGTGTTGGCCTTCAGTTTCTTAAGCCCTCTGAAAATTTCTGTCCAGTTTCCAGTCTCCCTTGAGTCATACAGGCTTCCACACACCATCTGTAGATGTCATAAGAAGTCAGTGCATAATCAGTTGCAAAAATAAACAGATCCCTGGATTCCAGGAAGGGAGCTCTTCCAGAGGGAGCCACTGTACTGAAAAGTTGATTTTTGATTCCAAAACATTCACTGACATTTCAGACCAAAACGTGTGATTTTGACGTGTCGTTCTGCTTTATGCCAATAGATCTCTACACTTCTTCTCCCTAAAAGGGTCACATTTAAAATGTTTCTATGGATTTGGGGGAGGCGAGGGGGGGTTGATTTATGATATTACAAAGAAAGCAGCTCAGGAGTCAAATACTTTCCAGATATGCAAGTCACAGACTATAGTGACATGGGAACCATAATAATAATCACACCAGCAGAACAAAAATGGTTTGAGCGTCAAGAGGTTTGAATTCCTACAAAATATAAATTACCAGCCTGATCTCCAGAGGTGCTGAGCGCTGCAGCTCCTCTGGTTCAAATAGAGTTGTGGGTGCCCGCCATCTCCTAATATAAGACTAATATACATATTATAAGTCAGAACTAATTAAGAAATTAAGCGTATGAAGGAACAATTCCAACTACTGTAAAATACTGAACTAACTACTCAGTGATCTTTTTGCTGCATTACACATTGTTACAGTGGTTCCTTACAGTAGCAATTCTGAAGTATAGCTCTACGAAAAATAAAATGGATGGTTATACAGTGGAGAGAGATTGTTGTGATCCATTAAGGCACAAGAGAATACTCCCAGCTGAGGGCACAGGACTCTCATAGTGGGGCATGGAGCAGTGACAGGCCCAAATGGAGCAGAGCTAATCCCATGAAGACTTCCAATTCACCAGCATGATAAATTCAATTCCATTTAGCAACATGTACAAAATAATTTGGGCCTCAAAGGTTTTGAGGACAAGAGGAAAATATAATGAAGTTGTATTTTCCTTCTGATTTTCATTGAAAAACATCAATGTAAAAGCTGCCTAGCGCCTCTAGACTAGAGCATGACTACCAGATGGAAAATCCATTTTACAAAGGATTTTGAGATTCGCAATAAAATACAAAATAAAAATGTTTCAAAACAAAAAGTTGTTTAAAAAAAAAAATCATTTCAAAAATTCATTTGACAGTGTCAAAAAATGTTTTTTCCTGGGTTTGTTCCAAAATGAAATTCCAGTGAAATCGACCCAGTCTGGCAAAGAACTTTGATTTCCAAAGAACTGCATATTCCGAAGAAACGTAGTTCTCTCAAGGTTTCTGTCAGTGACTGAGTCATGGGTGGTCTTGCCTAATGGTTGGAGCAACGGTTCGACCGAATAGAGCTGAATCCAGACGGGGCAGGGCCCTGGAGCGAAGCCAGAGGTCAGAGCCAGGATCAGAAAGCAAAGCCTAAGCTGAAGTCATAGTCAGAAGGCATAGCCAAGATCCAGAAGCCAAAGCATTAACTGGAATCAGATTCCGGACGGAGGCATAGCTGAGGGTCAGAGCTGGAAGTCAGAAGAACATAACGTAAGAATGGCCATACTGGGTCAGACCAAAGGTCCATCTGCCGACAGTGGCCAATTCCAGGTGCCCTGGAGGGAGTGAACCTAACAGGTAATCCTGCCATCCATCTTCACCCTCTGACAAACAGAGGCTAGGGACACCATTCCTTACCCATCCTGGCTAATAGCCATTAATGGACTTAATCTCCATGAATTTATCCAGTTCTCTTTTAAACCCTGTTATAGTCCTAGCCTTAGGGTAACCAGATGTCCCGATTTTATAGGGACAGTCCTGATATTTTTTTTTTTTTTTAAATATAGGCTCCTATTACCCCCAACCCCGTCCCGATTTTTCACACTTGCTGTCTGGTCACCCTACCTAGCCTTCACAACCTCCTCAGGTAAGGAGTTCCACAGGTTGACTGTGCGCTATGTGAAGAAGAACTTCACAGGTTCCACAGGTTGACTGTGCGCTGTGTGAAGTCAGAAGCCAGGACGGAGCAGGATGCTGGGACAGGGGCAGGGAGTGCCTGGAGCAGGAGCCAGGGACAGGACCAAGCACAGCTGCAGGCAAGGAGCACACTGAGCAGCCGGTGGATGGCAACTGCTGCTACTGAGTTTAAGTATCAGCCTGTTGACTCCTACAGCCAACCAGGTAGCTCAAACAATTAGACAACTTCTATGAAGGTCAGCTGCGCTCATTAGGTTAGGAAACTTCAGGCTGGCCTCACTGAATTCTGGGAGGTGGGTGGGCGTCTAAAGGCTCCTCCCCAGAACTTCAGGCTGGCCCCTGACAGATTCTCCAACTAGCTCTACTTAGGAGAGTAACTTTAAGACACTCATTGGAAAGTCTTGGCCAGAGGGACTGGCAAAGAAGGTGTTGGGCACTGAACAGTGTGTTGCCCAGCAACTTGTGAAAATGGCCCTTAAAGGAACATTGTCACTTCTGTCTGAAATTTTGTTGTAAATAACTGTTACCTGTAACAACCCCACTGGCGGTAACTGAATGAAAAGAGCGAAAAATCATTTTTCTCTCTTTTTGAGTTTGTTTGCTTAATGTATTGGACAGAACTTTACGCAAAGCCCATTGCCCTGCTTCCCCTGCATAGTCAGTTTCCCTGTTTGTTTGGATGTATCACACAGCAACGGGGGTGAGAACAACATTTAAAAAAAACAATAGGAAATGTCTTTGTAAAACCAAGAGTGGCAGGGGAACTCAGGGATGGTCAAAGTACCTGAAACTACCCTCACTTCAGTTTTCTAAATTAACTAGATTTTAGGTTGATGGTGTTCCTTTAAAGAACAAAGCCCTGATGGTGCTTTGAATAACAAATTATTTATGTTTTATAGTGAAATCGGCACTTTTCTTATTGTCCTATTTCCAGAGCCATAACTCATTTTCATACGATCGCTAATAGCAGCTCTCTTTCCGGCAAAAACAACAACAGAACTACAAAAACTTCTCCCCTCACCCTATTTTTTTAAGGTAAAAGCCAATCCCCAACCGCAAAGGCACGAGAGATTTATCTGAAAGGAAAGGTCGTACTCAGAAAGCACAGGCTGCTTTCCTTTTTTTAGGCTTCATGACTTATTTGTTTAAACCACAGAGAAACATTTGCAGGTTACCCATTTCTGGGCAGATGGAAAAAATAAAAATTAAAAAAAAAAAGGCAAGAGCAAATATCACCCAACTGTTTACTTTCACGGTTAATTTTAACCTATGCACCACTTTAGTAAAGAGCCACCAGTAGAAAATAACATTTTGTAAAGCTGTACAGTTATCACAAGATTCCTTTTCAGAGCAATGTGGAAAGAAACAACAGAGCTCCAATTATTAGCTCTTTTTTATTTTAACTTACATCCCACACTGGATACAAATTTAGATGTCAACGCTGAATTCCTCCTACTCTTCTCCTTCGCGTATGACTTTTTCCAGTGAAGTGGTTTCTGAGAGTATGTGTTAAGGATACTGTGTAAAAAATAAAAGATATTGTGTGCAACACACAAAAAGGGATCAGATGAAGAGCTGGACTCACATGTGGCTGTTAAGTGCTTAACTAGAATGGAAGGGAGCACAATATAAAGCAAATATCAATTACTAATGAAAATAATTGAAATAGTATATATCTAATTTGCCATATTAGCCAGAGATAAGTGGGTTTTTAAAAATTAAATAGTAATGTTAAGGAACCCAACCAATGGATGGGAATATAACTGAGGTAATGATCATATAGAGGACTCTGATGGCTTCAAGATGTTTTCAATAGAGTCTAAAGGATAGGAAACACACCAATGACCTTACAGTGAAAAAAGATAAGCAGAATACAATTTAGAGGGAAGACTGGGAAGGGAGAACTGGTACCATATTTGAAAATAAATTCATAGCAAAATTTCCATGGACTGCAATAGGGCCAAGCTTTTGCCCTATTACAGTTAACCAAGGGAAAAGCAAGAATAAGGAACGTACAAACAGCAGATCTTCTATGCAAAGGAAGGATCAGCAAGACCATGCAACGCCTCAAAGAATGAATTATGAAATTACTTTGGTGGGTTCGCTTTACAGAGAGCCAATGACGTCTCTTAAAATTGGAAGGAAATTTAAGAAATACTTAAAGCCAAGTGAAATGTTTGCAGCAAAACTTATAACTAAGTAAACGGTGTCTTGTAGGGGGGTTTCAATTCAAGCACAAGAACCAGTCAAGAAACCGTGGGCCACTTATGGCTTTGCACCAAAAAAATGTGTGAAATTTGTGGTTTCAAATCATTTCAATACACAACTAGGTAAAACTCAGCAGTAGTTTTGCTTTGAGTTTAAGCCAGAAACTCAGAGGGCTGTGAAGCTCACACAGTGTGGAATTGAAGGAAATATTCACAGAGACACCCTGTATAAACTAAATCATTCTGTTTGGTGGAGTGCTCCGCGTAATATGGGCAGGTACTCTGGCTGGTGCACAGAGAAGGACCTGTAAGGAGAGAACTGTTGTTTTTATTTATATATTATCAACAGCATGCTACCTAGGGTGACCAGACAGCAAGTGTGAAAAATCGGGACGGGGTGGGGGTAGTAGAAGTATATATAAGAAAAAGACCCAAAAATCGGGACTGTCCCTATAAAATCAGAACATCTGGTCACCCTAATGCTATCTGCTTTAGAGAAAGGTCGGGGGAGGGGGGAGGGATAGTGCAGTGGTTTGAGCATTGGCCTGCTAAACCCCAGATTGTGAGTTCAATCCTTGAGGGGGCTATTTAGGGAACTGGGGTAAAAATCTGTCTGGGGATGGGTCCTGCTTTGAGCAGCGGGTTGGACTAAATGACCTCCTGAGGTCCCTTCCAACCCTGATATTGTATGATGAGAAGGACCCTGCTGTAAAGAGCTTAAAATCTAAACAGATGACACACAAATGAAAACTTAGGATGGAATAGAACAGTATGATTCAGCTTTAGATGTCAATACCACATCAGCTGTACTTTCCAGATGCTTAAAAAAGAGAAAAAGCAAACAAGATTACTAACAACAATTCCACTACCACACCTAACTTTTGTTGTGTAAGGCTTAGTCTACACTATAGCCTATGTCGGCAAAATTTATGACGCTCAGGGCTGTGAATATTCCAACTGTGACGGGACCTCCGGGGTGCAGCCTGGGACCGTGGGACTGCTGTGCCCCCTTAACTCTCTCCAGTCTGGGCAGGCTCTCACAATGCCTTGCTAGTGACCAGCAGCAACCCCTCCAGGTACTGTGATCACTCAGCACAACCACATGCGGAGCCCCACACCCAGCTAGATTGCCTGAATGCTCCCAGAGCCACTCATTAATCACACAGAGAAAGGCACCAGAGCCAAATCTCCCCCAGCTCCCAGAACCATAACTCAGGAACATACCGTCTTGCGCTGCTCAAGATGGGCAATGCAAATTTATTAATTGGTTCACCACTTCATCAATGAAAAGTGGATATACACCACTTTAAAACCTGAGCAGTTTTGCCATGCACTTCATACAAACTCACTGGTAAAGATAAACAGTTAAACAAATTTATTGACTACAAAAGATAGATTTTAAGTGATATTAAGTGAAAGGTAAAAAGTCAGAATTAGTTACCAAAATGAAATAAAATATAAGAACGCCGTCTAAACTCTCAACCCTAGCAGACTGGGCAACATCTAAATTAAGCAGTTTTTCTCACCCCACTGGATAGTGCAGTTCATAGTACACAGATTTCACCCTTGAAATCTGGGCCAGTCTCCTCTGCTGGAGTCTTAAATCTTCTCAGTGTCCTTGTTGCTTGCAGCACAGGTGGGGGCAGGAGAAAGTCCCAGCATGTGGCCGCTGTATCTCTTTTATACCCTCAGTCCCATGTGCTTGGGGAGCACAAGTCCAGGCATGTCCGGGGCCATTGCTGAGTCTCCAGGCAAGGCTGAGCAATTCCCCTGGTGTGCCCTCATGCAGTCATTGAATTATAGCTACTTTGCTGGACAATGGTTGTTGGTGGGTTGATTGACACCCCGCCCGGGTGTTGGTTACTTTCCTTGCTGTTGCCTCTGGGGAGCTAATAGCTGGCTGATTCCCCAAGTTACAGCATGTTTTAGTGACAACCATACAACACATTTCTCATAACTTCATATGCATTAATGATATATATATACGGATAGAGAAATGACTTTCAGCAGATCATAACCTTTCCCCTGATACATATAAAGCATGCCTTGTAAGGTAAGATCACGATTATATAAAAATGAGGAATATGGGGGTTACAGGACGCTCCCCCAAGGTATAGAATGTCACACCAACCCCCCCCTCCCCGCCCCCGAGTGACATAAGTTATACAGATATAAGCGTTCGTGTGCACAGCGCTGGGAGAGCTTCTCCCGCCGACACAGCTTATGCTGCTCGCAGAGGTGGTTTTTGTATGCCAGCGGGAGAGCTCTCTCCAGTCAGCATAAACTCAGAGTGTCTTCACCACACGTGCTGCAGTAACGCAGCTGCATCGGCACATCTGCACCGCTGCAGCATGGTACATATAGACATGGCCTTAAACGGAACAGTCATACGGGGTGGAGTGATTTAAATCAAAATGATTTAACTCGCTGATTTTAATAATGATTTAAATCAGCAAGCAGGAAACTTTCGTTTAACTTATTGATTTTCATCTTGGTTGGCATTTGTACTTTTTTTTCCTAAAGAAAGGTTGATTCTCATTAGTTGGTATAATTTCATACTTCTTTTTACTAATCAGGAGGAAATATCTATACATATTTATTTATGCAATTATATAGCTAACATATATTTATTCAGATTGTTCATTTTTATTTTTATTATGTTAGAAAATGGTGAATGACACATTTCTTATTTATTAGATGATTAATTTTTAACTCGTGATTTGTGTAAAGCTGCATTGGGATGGAAACTAGAATTCAATTAAAAATGAATAAAACCAGGATTTTAAAATCGATTCAATAAAACCACCTCAAATGTGCTGGACACATAAGAAAAAAGTATGTTTATCAATGCCTGTTTTGCATTTAAAACTAACTGATTTATTAAACAAAAGAAGTATTATCAGTAGCTAATTAATGGAACATTGTTTCTGGTCACCATATCCTTCAAGATTTTAAAAGTAGTAGGTCACATCTTTTCTCAACTCATTTTTATTCATAGATTGGAAGAAGAAAATTAACTTTCCTGCTTTTTTAACTCCCACTCGGTTTCTCAACTTTGAATGAACTAATCATTGCACTGAACTAGTTCAATAAACTGAAATTAAGAAAATATTCTCTGCACCTGCAGAAGAGGCTACTGCTGTCAAAAGTGGTTTAACACTTTAACAAACTCTAGTTCCAGATGCTTAGCCAGTGGCTTCCACAAGCTTAGTGGTTTAAACTTCAGCAGCAGATATGTACTGAATGATATTTTTTACTTAATTTAAATTATTTTAACTGATGTAGTATAAGGTTAGTCCAGAACATTGTAACAGCCTATGTCAATTTTACTTTAAAATAGATTTATTAAAAAAAGAAAAATGAATTAAAATAAAAAAAGTATTTTTTTAAAAAATAACTGATTTCTCTCCATCTTGAGTTATAGTGCCATTAAACAACTTTTATGTCAGTGGAAGGGGTTAGCAGACATTTTTCAAAAATCCTTGTTTGTCAGCATTGATTTGAATATATCTTTGAAATCCAGATTTGAACTTTATTATGGGACTGAGCTGGCCTCAGACGGAACTGCAGGGAGAACAAATCTGAATGCCATTGGCAGAACAGTGATCGTTCAAAGTATAACACCTAAAAATAAATGCCAAGAGGAACATATATTCAGGCCATGTTCCTTATATTTTGTATATGAGTCAGTTTACATTTGAAAATGGTTTGGGGGCAAACAGTAGCATATGTAGCATATTTAGATTGGCTTGAACACAAATGAGCATGAAGATGGAGAAATATTCTGCCTCCGTGTGGCAATCACAGATTCATCTTCACTAACGAAGAAGTACAGTAGTGACCCTACAATGTCATGGCTCTTAAGACCTTAATATCCCCTTTCATGGTAAAAAGCAGCATGCCAAAAGTCCTGACGTGTGCAAGAAACCAATGCAACACAGTATAGGGAGTCATACTGTAGCATTTATGAGATTCTGCAGAAAAAACATGGACTTGTAAACCAAACACCATAACACTCAGATATTTATTATGAAGATTTAAACTAATGCTTGTATCCACCAATCTCCCAGTGCTTCATAACTACAGCAGTAATTATTTAATCCTAAATTTGCATGTGAGATAATCATAGAATATCAGGGTTAGAAGGGACCTCAGGAGGTCATCTAGTCCAACCCCCTGCTCAAATCAGGACCAATCCCCAGACAGATTTTTTCCCCAAATGGCCCCCTCAAGGATTGAATTTATAACCCTGGGTTTAGCAGGCCAATGCTCAAACCACTGAGCTATCCCTCCCCCCATAACTATTATTAATTCCATTTTACAGATGGAGTAACTGAGGGAAGCTAAGTGACTTGCCCATGGCCACACGATGAATTTGTGGCAGAGTTAGGTAAAGGTCCTTTGATACTCACTCTTATGCCTTATCTACAAGGCTATTCATAAGGGTGGAGGGCCAGAGGGAACCTCAAAACATTTTGTTAGAGATGTGAGAGGGCTAGTGAGTGTATAGTTATGGCTCGATTTTCAAAGACATTTAGACACCAAAAGAGTGGAGGGGAGCCTAGTGGGATGTTCAAAAGCACCCAAGCAGGTTAGGTGCCTAACTCCCATTACCACCAATTGGAGTTAGGCATCTAAACTGCTTAGGCACTTCTGAAAATCCCACTAGGCTCCTATCTGAATCTTAGGGCACAAAACTATCTTTGAACAATCTGGCCCTTAATAACTAAAAATTTATCAGAAAGTTAATCTCAGGAATATTTTCACCAGCATTGCTCAGAAGGGTCATCTACAAATCAAAGTAATTGGCAGTGAGCTAGCAATGTCATGCTCATTGTATCATCTTGGCTCTGCTTTCAAAAGATAAAATATGGATCACTCTCCCCACTCCCCCTGGAAAAAAGACAAGCTCAGAATGTACCTTCCCAATAATTTATTCATGTAATATAATCAACCATGGAATCTGAGCTAGCTTGGCAGAGACATGATTCCCAGATCTGCTATGGCTTTTGCTTTTAAGTATATTTACATAGCTTCTTGCCAGTAATCACTATAGTGATCTCCTGCTTTGAATTTTACCACATAAAGAGTTTTCAGTTTGCTTCTTTCCATCTACATCAAAATATGGAGGTGTGACGGGTTCGGTCACAGAGACCCCCTTGGAACTGTCACCTGATGTGCTGAAATTACCTCTGAGCCTGTTTTCCATTGCCAGCTTGGGACTCCAGAACCCTGCTTTGTTGAGCCAGGCACGCTAGTCTGCTGCAACACAGACCCAGGTCTGGTCCACGCCCCCAAAGCTGAAGACTTTAACCAAAAACTGCTCAGCAAGTTACCTCTCTGCAGCACCCAGAGACCCAGTTAGGATCCAAACCCCAAATAAATCAGTTTTACTCTGTACAAAGCTTACACAGGGTAAACTCATGAATTGTCCGCCCTTTATAACATCTCTGATAGAGAGATATGCACAGCTGTTTTCTCCCCCAGGTATTAATCACTTACTCTGGGTTAATTAATACACAAAAGTGATTTATTAAGTATAAAAAGTAGGATTTAAGTGGTTTCAAGTAATAACAGACAGAACAAAGTAAGTTACCAAGTAAAATAAAACAAAACACGCATGTCTAAGCCTAATACATTAAGAAACTGAATACAGGTAAATCTCACCCTCAGAGATGTTCCAATAAACTTCTTTCACAGACTAAACTCCTTCCTAGTCTGGGCCCAATCCTTTCCCCAGTACAGTTCTTGTTAGTTCCAGCTCAAGTGGTAACTAGGGGATTTCTCATGACTGGCCACCTTTGTTCTGTTCCGCCCCCTTTTATAGCTTTGGCAAAAGGCAGGAATCTTTTATCTCTCTGGGTCCCCACCCCTCTTTCTAAATGGAAAAGCACCAGGTTTAAGATGGATTCCAGTACCAGGTGACATGATCACATGTCACCGTAAGACTTCATTCTCCATTCTTTCAGGGCTGGCCTGCACGTACCCACGAAGGTTTGTGAGTAAACAGACCCATTCACAACCAATTGTCCTAGTTAATGGGAGCCATCAAGATTCCAAGCCACCATTAATGGCCCACACTTTGCATAGTTACAATAGGACTTGAGAGTAATACTTCATATTTCTAGCTTCAGATACAAGAATGATATATTCATACAAATAGGATGAACACACTCAGTAGTTTACAAGCTTTGTAATGATATCTTACAAGAGACCTTTTGCATAAAGCATATTCCAGTTACATTATATTTACACTCATAAGCATATTTCCATAAACATATAGAGTTGCAACATCACAGAAGGATTTTTTTTTAAGAGTAAAATTAATGGCAAAACCACTTACAAGTTTTTTGGTGTGTGTTTTTTAATTAAATTAAGCGTTAGTGGCTTTAAATGGGAGTTCACTGTTTCAATATCTAACTTCCTGGCCAAAGACAGGCAACAATCTTTCTTGTCTCATAGTCTATAACTAGAGGAACAAATGCAAGAAATGCTTGGAAGTGTTTGCACAAGATCTCCTCTAATTTACTGGAAACAACCCACAAGACGTTAAAAAATTACTTGGAGAATATTAACTTGGCAACTTTTAGAGCTTCTGGACACATTGATAGTAGTGTGGTCTCGCTTTTTTAAAGAAAAAAACACATATGAGACTATTTAATTCCAGGAGTTTGTTATTTATAAAGATTGAGGCATATGCATTATAAGAGGATTGAAGGCTAAGGCAGCACTATTATAGTTATGAATTTATCCCATGCATTGCTCCAACAGAGAAATATTTAAAACAAAAAACAAAACAAAACACATTTCAAGTAGCATTTTAGCCTGTCTGGGGGCAGGAGTTGAAGAATGTGTCTACTTCATTGGCTTCTTCTCAGTCACCAGATCCAGTACAAACTTATCCCGCTAGTATTCAAAACACTCCATGGGATGATTTTATCCTACTTCTCCGATCTCCAGCTACCGCTGCTTCTGCTTACTTCCCTCTTGTCATCTTGAAGCCCAATTCTCCTCTCACTTGCGGCCCTATTAAAGTCAATGGGAGTCTTTCTAGATAAGACTCTTACACACTTTGAGCTGGATGCAACTCCACTAGGGCAGATTCTCAGGCCATTTACACCAGCTGGTAACCTGCCCCATTGTTTTCCAGAGTAGTTACACCAGTGAGTGGAGAGTCAGGCTCTTGGGCTCCCCACTTACGCCTCTCTATGATCTGATGTGGGGCTATAAGTCACTCTGACTTGTGTTGCTCCCCATCTGGAATTCTTTTTCTTTCTCCCTAGGAGGCACTGAATCCTCTCTCTGAATCTCATCTGAAAACCTATCTTCTCTCTTTATCTTTTGACTGACTCTCTAAAGCATTTTTAAACCTAGTGAAAGCTATATACAAATCAAAGCCAAGATAGTGTATAAAATATCACCAGTTGGATGGCTAGCTGCCTGATTTGCATCTGCAAAAATGGAGGCCAAATCTTTGAAAGTTTAGCTCAGAATATGTTGCATATCTTTCTTCATATTTACACTATGTTCCTCATCACAGCACAAGAGCATCTATAACAGAAAACTTGCACTGTAAAACAGCTAGAGAAAAATTCCAGAGCACTCTATATTCCTACACTACAAGTAACAAAAGGCCAGATTCGGCTCTCCATTCTGCAGGTGTCAATCTGGAGTGACTCTAATGGAGTTAGGCTTATACTAGAGTATATAACCGCTGAACCTACTAGTGTATATCACCGCTGTACATATTAGTGTAGATGGGAACAGAATCCAGTGCAGCAATAAACACAAAACATAGCAGTCAACAGAGATTCCTGTCTGTTCCGCTGCTGATGTGGAGTTTTTAAACGGTGACATGCCGCAGACATGGCTCAAATCACACCAAGCTCTGACTCCTAATTTTGAGATTAAATTCAGGGCAAGTTAAATAGCTGACCTATTTGGATCTTACTAAAGAATTCCGAATATAAAACTAAAAGCTCAGATAAATAGGATGGTGCACGTCCATTCAATACTTTAAACCATCAATAACAAGAATTTTCAAATCCATGTGATTTTATTGACTGTCAGTACAGGAACTTATCAGGAGTAATATCCAGCCTGATCCAGTTCTAGGGAAGTCAGTGGGGTTTGAATCAGACCCCTACTGCACTCTTGGAGCATGAGAATAATGTAAGGATGTGAAATTCTCCCCTGTGCAGAAGGCCAGCCAAAGGCCTATCCATCACTTAAGTCCACCTTAAATTTTGTTTGGAGCACTGAAATAATACATAGGCCCTGTATGGCCCCTCTGCACATTCTGGCTGTGCAGCATCAGAGGTAAAGTGCTCAGGTGTTCTGGAAAACGGTGACAATATAACTGCCAAAACAACCACATTCACAAGCAGCTCAAAACCTTTGCTGCTGCGCCGTGGTTTCAACCTGACAATATTGGGTAAATGGCAAGAAGGCTGCATGACTAAGCCTGAGCTGTAGCAGAATTACCTCTACACAAGGCACGCTCGCCAATGGGCTGATCACGGAGATAAGTAATATCGCCAAGCATTGTTCATAACCTTTAACTTACAAGTAATGGAACCACAAGTGAATCAGTAAAGATCATCGGTAAAGATTTCGTCTGTTCCTGTGTTGTCAAGTCTTTTCGCTCACCATCTCAATTTGCATGGTAGACAAATGAAGTACAGAGGTCTCATTTTGAACTTAGACATACAAATTGACCAAACCCAGGGAACAGAGACTTAACATTATATATTGCCAATAGTGTTACAAGATGGGCAGGCTTCCCATTCATCAGGATGAGGAACTTGCATTAGATCCTGACAATTAAAGAATCAACAGAGACAGGATAAACTGGTTATGCTAACCTAATTTACCTAGTTAGTTTTCTTAACTTGAACTAATATTTTTCCTTAATCTTTGCTTATGAAAGGGCAAAGATCTGGGGGGTGCGGAGAATGGGGAGGCGGGGGCGCTATGCACACACTCATGTGCTTCAGAGGCAGAAAATGGTCCTGTTAAAAGTCCAAATCCTACTCTCCTTTGTCCTTACTCTCATGAATTTTCCCTGAATAAGGACTGCAAAATTGGGCCCAAACAGACAGGATTTATTTTCTACTAATTAAGCCAGCACCATGATTTGTGAAACATTACAAATCATATGAAAAAACTCTTCCAAACCAGAGCAACGGATTATATTTACATGTCAGTCTTAATGAGCACAGGTTACCCTTGCTGCAACATCATTTTAGTTGCATGTTTCTGTAGAGTGCAAATTCTGCAAATCTTACTCAGACTGAGTCTCACTTCCTCATTTAAGTAGTCCCATTGAAGAAAATGGAACTACTCATACACCTCTACCCCGATATAACGCTGTCCTCGGGAGCCAAAAAAATCTTACCGCGTTATAGAACATAACATAAGAACGGCCATTCTGGGTCAGACCAAAGGTCCATCTAGCCCAGTATCCTGTCTACCGACAGTGGCCAGTGCCAGGTGCCCCAGAGGGAGTGGACCAACAGGTAATGATCAAGTGATCTCTCTCCTGCCATCCATCTCCACCCTTTGACAAACAGAGGCTAGGGACACCATTCCTTACCCATCGTGGCTAATAGCCATTAATGGACTTAACCTCCATGAATTTATCCAGTTCTCTTTTAAACGCTGTTATAGTCCTAGCCTTCACTACCTCCTCAGGTAAGGAGTTCCACAAGTTGACTGTGCGCTGTGTGAAGAAGAACTTCCTTTTATTTGTTTTAAACCTGCTGCCCATTAATTTCATTTGGTGACCCCTAGTTCTTGTATTATGGGAATAAGTAAATAACTTTTCCTTATCTACTTTCTCCACATCACTCATAATTTTATATACCTCTATCATATCCCCCCCTTAGTCTCCTCTTTTCCAAGCTGAAGAGTCCTAGCCTCTTTAATCTCTCTTCATATGGGACCCATTCCAAACCCCTAATCATTTTAGTTGCCCTTTTCTGAACCTTTTCTAGTGCCAGTATATCTTTTCTGAGATGAGGAGACCACATCTGTATGCAGTATTCAAGATGTGGGCGTACCATCGATTTATATAAGGGCAATAATATATTCTCCGTCTTATTCTCTACCCCCTTTTTAATGATTCCTAAACCGGTGAAACCGCATTATATCGAACTTGCTTTGATCCACTGGAGCGTGCAACCCTGCCCCCCCGGAGCACTGCTTTACCGCGTTATATCCGAATTCGTGTTATATCAGGTCGCGTTATATTGGGGTAGAGGTGTATAAGGGTTACTCACATTGAGTAAGCATTTCTTCACTAGAGAAGAGGGTGTGTTTTTACTTCGCGTTAACTAACACATGGTGATATCCTAGTGAAGACAAAGCAGTTTGTAGTTTTCACATTGCTTGGAGGGGTGGATTAACTGCAGCAACAGAAAAACCTCTTCTGTTGCCACAGGAAGCGTCTCTGTAGTCAGTGCCTATAGTGTAGACATGGCCTGAACCATAACTATTCTACGTCTCCTATGGATCTAGGGGCCCAGGAAATGGCAGCAGGATTTCCTAAAGGCCCCATTCTGGAATCCCCATTCCAAGCTGTAGTATAAAGGAATGGAATTGAATGGATAGAAACTGCAAAAACACCAGCTTAAATTTGCTTATATTTATTCTGCCTGTGGTTGTTTGGTCTTTTCCATGGGGACTGGGGTTGGTAGCTCCCATGCTTCCTGCAGCCTAGAGAAGGCTAAGGCTGCAGTTGTGTGAATTTTTAGGTTTAACCACTAAAATAACTGAAGGCAACATGCAAGGTGAAGGAGGCCGGTTGGTGGAAGCCAAAAGAAGCAAAACTACAGGCCTAGACGTGGGATGGAGCTATGATAATTTACATTAGCTAAGGATCTGCCCGAAGGGATCCAGTCCTCAGGTGAGATCAGAACTTAGTTATGGCCAGATACTGTGAGCACAAGAGTTTCTCCAACAAAACTGTGTTCAATAAGGGGGAATTATTACTTGAATTTACATAAGAGTCAAACCACTATTTCTATATAATGATAGACTCCTTCCGCTCCCACTGAACTGATTCTCTAAACCACGGAATCTGCACTACAGAGCATGACAAACTGATTGAAAAGCTGAGCAAGCCCTGAAGTTATTGACAGCTGAAGGTATCATATAGTCAGGGCCGGCTCCAGGGTTTTTGCCGCCCCAAACGGCGGAAAAAAAAAAAAAAAAAATCCGCCATCGCGATCAGCGGCACTTCGGCGGCAGGTCCTTCCCTCCGAGAGGGACCGAGGGACCCACCGCCGAATTGCCGCCGAAGAGCCCGATGTACCACCTCTTCCCCTTGGCCGCCCCACGCACCTGCTTGTTGAGCTGGTGCCTGGAGCTGGCCCTGCATATAGTTTAATAGAGGTGTGACAAAGTCAGACCTCACAGTTGTAAGAGAGTGGTCTTATTGGTTTCCGGAAAGTGGGCGGGCACAAGCCCACCCATCGCTAAAGGCCCCTCCCCCAGCCTAAGGGGAGGAGCTACTGAGCCTGGGACTCAAATAGGTAAGGGAAACAACAACAACAACTGGGACTGGTGTGAGGGTCAAAGGTCAAAAATAGGGAACCTGAAGGGGACACCAAGCAGAGAACCCCGGACAGTGCCCACTGCTCCTCAAAGATGTCAAGGGAGTCAGCGGATGTGGCCCAGAGGAACTCTGCCCAGATACATGAACAGAGAGAGGAACAGAAATAGGCCCCACAGTCACAGGGAATCCCTTCAGTCAACATCCTCTCCCTGGTATTATAAATGGCCACTTTGGCCATCGCTAGGAAGAGGCTGACGAGGAGGTCTCGCGACTTTGTGGGGCCACGGATGGGATGAGCATAGATTAGATGGTGCAGGGAGAAGTGCAGCCAGAACCATTAGAGTAGGTTTAGGAGGAGTCAGAAATGTAAGAGAGTGGTAGAAGGCAAGTACATCAGCCCTAGAATGGTAAAGGCCCTTTCCCCCATGAGCTGAAAAGAGGTAACCTCAAGCCAGCTAGGGACACCTGAGTCCAATTAAGGGCTGCCTGTAACAATAAAAACCCCTCTCTGGTGAGAGGAAAGGAGGAGAGCCAAGCTGCAGCAGGGCTAGTGGCAGCAGGGAGAAAAGGCTTCTCCAGGGTGGAAGGCTGCTCCCCTCCCTATAGGGGAAGCAACCAAGCTAATTGCCTGTTTGAAGTAGGACTGGCACCCTGGGGCCTGCATACTAAGGCAATACCCCAGAGAGGGGACAGGGAAAGATATTCCTTTTTTGTGCATGCTGAATTTGCTTTTTTGGTTTGGCTGAAGAGTACTCCTTGGGCCTACCCTGAGGCCCACCTTGTAAATATTGAAAAATAAAACCCAACTGAGAAATAAAAACTCTCCAGAGTGGGACTGATTTACCCCAGCCCCCCTCATCCCACCCCATAGCCTGGCAAGGCGAAGGAAGTGCCTTGCCACAGGAATTTCCAAAGAGTGGTGGGATAGAGCCATAAAGGTCTTGTGAAGACCCAGTTAGATATGTAGCTATCCGATATCTCACCTCTTCGTGCCACACAGCTAATAGATACTGCAGTCTTATCACACTTGTGGTCTTGAAAACAAATTAGATGCTAAGCACTAGAAGAATGTCGTTACCAGTTCTTTGCTAGAAGTTCAGCAAGTCAACATTCTTGTTGAATAACTGGATCATTAGTGAACATTTCCCCCTTTCTCTTTCATTGACTCCCTGAAGTGCGGCTCTGGTATTTGCTGACTAATTAAGAGTGCTCCTTAGCATGTTCTCCAAAGCAGAGAAGCACAATGCACGGCTCAGCATTTTTAATCTGAAGACAAAAAAGACTTTCCATTTCAAAGTGTCCTTAATTTTAAAAATGTCAAAAACATTTCAAAAATGGTCAAAATTGAAATGCAACATTTCCAATTGTTTAAACAAAAGGTTTCAATGGATCAAAACAAAACATTTCATTCAACCTGAAACAAAACTATTTTTGAATTTGCTGAAAATTTCAAAAATGTTCATTTTTAGTCTCACCCCAAATGAATTTTTTTTTCAACTTCTTGAAAGTGCCAACAAACCAAAAACAAAACAAAACAAAAAAAAATGTAATGTACTCAGCTCTTGGTGGATTTCTCTAAAATCACCTTACAAAGAACTGGATCCTCTGACTGACGTGAGACTAATGCTAAGTCATGCTTTGTGTTTAGCTGCTTCACGCGGAGGAGACTGCCTAGATCACTAAAGACTATTCACATGAGTAAAAGGTCACAGGCTGGGATCCTTCATTTGTCTCAAACATACTCTGTGGAGGGAATTATCAGATTGCCTGTAGTGGGACACGCTTATGCGGAGCCATCCCTTGGGTAGGGCGAATCGGGGCAACTGCTCCGGGCCCTGCACTATGGGTGGCCCCGTGGGCTGGTGTGATTGGCCGGCGCGGTCGGTCCCGGAAGAGACGAATCAGTCACTTCTGCCCCGCGTCCCACATCCCCTAGGGACGGCCTGCATATATGTTCTGCATTATGAAGCCAGCTCTGAAGAGGTCTAGGGTAGGAATTAATGGTAAATTCTCAGAATGGAGAGGGGTAACTAGTGGTGTTCCCCAAGGGTCAGTCCTCGGACCAATCCTATTCAACTTATTTATAAATGATCTGGAGAAAGGGATAAACAGTGAGGTGGCAAAGTTTGCAGATGATACTAAACTGCTCAAGATAGTTAAGACCAAAGCAGACTGTGATGAACTTCAAAAAGATCTCACAAAACTAAGTGATTGGGCAACAAAATGGCAAATGAAATTTAATGTGGATAAATGTAAAGTAATGCACATTGGAAAAAATAACCCCAACTATACATACAATATGATGGGGGCTAATTTAGCTACAACAAGTCAGGAAAAAGATCTTGGAGTCATCGTGGATAGTTCTATGAAGATGTCCGCACAGTGTGCAGAGGCGGTCAAAAAAACAAACAGGATGTTAGGGATCATTAAAAAGGGGATAGAGAATAAGACTGAGAATATATTATTGCCCTTATATAAATCGATGGTACGCCCACATCTCGAATACTGCGTACAGATGTGGTCTCCTCATCTAAAAAAAGATATACTGGCACTAGAAAAGGTTCAGAAAAGGGCAACTAAAATGATTAGGGGTTTGGAATGGGTCCCATATGAAGAGAGATTAAAGAGGCTAGGACTCTTCAGCTTGGAAAAGAGGAGACTAAGGGGGGATATGATAGAGGTATATAAAATCATGAGTGATGTGGAGAAAGTAGATAAGGAAAAGTTATTTACTTATTCCCATAATACAAGAACTAGGGGTCACCAAATGAAATTAATAGGCAGCAGGTTTAAAACAAATACAAGGAAGTTCTTCTTCACGCAGCACACAGTCAACTTGTGGAACTCCTTACCTGAGGAGGTTGTGAAGGCTAGGACTATAACAGCGTTTAAAAGAGAACTGGATAAATTCATGGTGGTTAAGTCCATTAATGGCTATTAGCCAGGATGGGTAAGGAATGGTGTCCCTAGCCTCTGTTTGTCAGAGGATGGAGATGGATGGCAGGAGAGAGATCACTTGATCATTGCCTGTTGGTCCACTCCCTCTGGGGCACCTGGCACTGTCCACTGTCGGTAGACAGGATACTGGGCTAGATGGACCTTTGGTCTGACCCGGTACAGCCGTTCTTATGTTCTTATGTTCTCATGGGGTATGTCTACACTGAAATGTAAGTCCAGGGTTTGAACTCGGGCTCAACCCTAACCCAGGACTTGGACCCAGGGCCCCACAGGGGTGGAGAGTCTGAGCCTGAGTCAAATAGGACCCCAGCATTCAAACCCTATTGCTGTGCAGTGTAGACACAGCCCCACGGGACTCGTGCTCTGGGGGTATGTCTTCACTGCATTAAAACACCCATGGCTGGCCTATAATCAGCTGACTCAGGCTTGCGGGGTTTGGGCTGCGGGGCTATAAAATTGCAGTGTAGATGAGCCAGAGCCCTGTCTCCAGTCCAAGCCCGAATGTCTACGCTGCAATTTTATAGCCCCGCAAGCCTGAGTCAGCTGATGCAGGCCAGCTGCAGATGTTTTAATGCAGTGTAGGCAAACCCTAGGAATCCGCCAAAAGTATCCCACAATCCCACGGGCCAACTTCCTTTGTCATCTGGACAGTCAAGTTTGGTGGACAGTCAAGTTTTCCCACTCTGCACCACAAACAAAGGGTTACAATAGCTACATTTTGGGAGGGCGCTAGGAAGTCTGGGATATGGGTGGCTGGAAGTGGACCCAGATAGTGCACTGTAGACGTTGGAGCCCCAGGCTGGGACTCAGGTTTCAATAATTCCTAAGCTGTGGTTACAAATGAGTGTAGATTCTCAAACCCTAAATAAACAAACCCGGGGTCTGCTAACATGAGTTCTAAAAACCCTGGGCTTACATTGCAGTGCAGACATACCCAGGGAGGCAAAACTCACATTCAGATCAATGGGAATTTTGACTGAGAGAGACTGATATTATCACAAAGTAAGAACAATGCCAAACAAGATCATCTGAACTGAAGGTGTTTCCTACTGTTGACAGTTCTATTTGGCTGTGTACAGCAACTACAGTTTTAGGTTCCTTAAAAGTGACTAGCCTGATTGCTGGACTTGTTGAACTATGTAATTTTCCAGATGGTCACCAGTGCTTCAAGCTGTGGAAAAAAACCCACAGTCAGATTGTTGCATTCTAACGATTCCACCTCACAGGTATGTTACAGAGGAAAAACCCATTTTAATTTCATGATGCATTTCATTATTTAATTGCTTTCATATATAAAGGTATGATGTCCTGAGGGTTCATCTTATTTATAATAAAATAATAAATCATAGTAATATATTTTTAAGCACCTTTCTGCTTCCTCTCACTAAAGCACTTGTATCAGATGAGGTTTAATTCACCATGTCCTTAGAACAGAACATTTCACTTCTACTTATAGCCCTGTCACTTGAAAGACAGTTTGGGCAGCATCATTATATCAATTGTTTTTCGGAGGTTAGTGGTTTTTGTCTATTGTATATAAAAAACTTGGTTTAGGATGACAGTTAACATTACACCAAATTCTCTGACAAATATTTCCTCGTGAAGCACCAGAATGCACCACGCTCATTGTTAAGCGCCCAACAGCAGTACAACAAATAGCACCATTAGCAGTGTCACTCACTCACATACTGCTTTACAGAAACCCCACTGTCTGGGGGAGTTCATGAATAGGACATTAGGTGGGTTCAAATGATGAATAGGTAGTTGGTTCAAAGGCAAGCTAGAATGAGTATGACAGGAAATGGCTAATACTGGACTATATGAAATGAGTTTGGGGGTCATGGTCCAGTTCCCATACTGGTGCTAAAGGACACCTTTTTTGGTAGGCTAACCCAGGGGAGACATGAAAACTGAACTACCCTCTTGTGACCAGAGGCGATGAGGCACACTGGCAGGACAGTGGGAGAAACATGGATGCCGCTGCCAGCCAGGGTGGGGCAACATGGCATCAGATCACCCCTCATACCATTCAGTCAAGCAGGCTTGTAAATCTTTTGTACACAGCCTCCCTATTTCACTTAACAGTCTCATGTTCTCACGCAATATTCGGATACCTAACAACTCATCTGCTAGGCCATCTGCTGAGCTGTCTGCATTCTAAATTAGGAATGCAACTCTCTGTTCTGCATGCAGTCCTTAAATTTTACACCCTCCCATTTGGAAACCTTCTCCTTCCTGCTTGGCCTGTTATAGCCCCTTCTCTTCAGCTGGGATAGACTTCTGCATCTGCAGCTGCTTTTAGAGCTAGTGCCACAGCTGCGCACTTCACATATTGCCCCGTAGAGGGGAAGGGCAGTAAATACACAGACATGGCACACCTTGTTCTGCCCCATCAAATAAGCTCATTGTCTCAAGGATGCTATGAGAATTCTCCAGCTTGCAGCCGGCATCTGCTTCTGAATTCTCTCTTTCTCAGTCCTCAGCAATAGGTACTGCTGCTGAGTGTGAGTCATACAAAACCCACACTATGCAAAGCAAAAATGGCTACTCTGTGTATAAATTTTGATCCCTCAGTTAGAAAGTGAGAGACTCTCCAAATAGTGACAGTTTGTTCTTTCAGAGAGATTAGTTTCTCTCTGACTCTGTTCTTATTTATCACCAGAATCATATCCAAATCTAATGGCTTTTGGTGGATACTGTTTGTATGAAGAATGCTGTTCAAAAGACAGATGAACTGTGCTATATTTTCCTTCACTATTGATAGATTCTTAGACACAATTTTTTTTTTGTCTTCAGTGTCCACTACAATGCATCACAATTTCTATATCAATTACTATATCTCACAGTTACACTGAAGATGCCAAGAGTTCTGGCCATGGCAGCACACTGGTATTTTCCTTTAGAAGACAGAGCACCCATGGACAATGGAGACAATTTTAAAAGCATATGGGGATGACTTTAAAAACGGACGCCAGTTACTGCAGGTACCTGGACTTTTAGTGTCCAGTCAGCAGTGCTGATCGGATACTGCCAGGTTCCCTTTTCGACCGGACTTTCCAGTCGAAAACTGGACACCTAGCAACCCTAACATAAACCAGTATGCAAGGAGCTCGAAAGTATGCACAGCAGGGGTTTCATAGCACCTGTAGAGACTAGTACAGCCTGGGTAAGCAGCATAGTAGTGGTAAAGAAGCCAAATTACACATCTGCATAGATGCCACTATCCACTGCCCATAACTGATGACATCTTGCCAGAACTTTCCAAAGTCAGAATCTTTACAGTCTGTGATATGAGGAACTGGTTTCTGCACATAAGCCCGGATAAAGAGTCCAGCATGCTGATAACCTTTGCAACACCATTTGTTTGCTACAGATGGCTGTGCATGCCAGTGGGCATAAGCCCAGCACCAGAGGTGTTCCAGAGAACACTCACCCAAGTGCGGAAGGATTGCCAGATCATATTCTCACTTTAGGTGAAGGTGAATGATACAGAAGCTGAATGACAGAAAAACAACAATCTTTTCTACAGCAATTCAGTGACAAGAACGTAAAACATAACCCAGAAAAAATGTGACTCAAGCAGCATGAGGTGATACACTGGACATCGGCTCACGGGAGAGGGACTGAAAAGAGATCCCAACAAAATCAAGGCACTCAGCTCCAGTGGATGTGAAAGGGGGTTCAGCACTTCATAGGAATGACAAATCTTCTGTCCAAGTTCTGTCCACACCTGGCTGCAGCAGCAGAACCATACGCCAGCTCACAAGGCAGGATGTTGAGTGGGACTGGGCAGTGCCCAACAGCAAGCATTTGACACACCGAAACAAATGAAAATGGATGCCCGTGTCCTGAAGTACTATCAGCCAGGAGAGCCACTGACATGCCAGTATGATCCCTCAGAGAAAGAACTGGGTGTAGCTCTTTTGCAGGAACAGCTGGCTGCTAATGCCAGCAGACCCCTTTCAGAGACTGAACAAGGGTATGCCCAAATAGGAAAAAGAGCTTCTGGCTATGGTGTCTGGAGTGGACCAATTCCCTCAGTACATCTATGGCCACCCAGCAATAGTGCAATCAGGCCACAAATCTCCAGAGACAATCATTGCAAAGCCCCTTCTTAGTGCTCCAAAGAGATTGCAGAGCATGTTGATGTACCTCCAGTGCTATCACACAGAGATAAGATATTGTTCTGGATGATTACTGGTGTTAGCTCATATCTTGAGCAGGGCATATATACCCGGCATCAGCAAGCTGGGGGAAGGAGATCAAGACACAGTATAGCATGATAATGGATTCAATCTCCCAGTTTTAACAGCATAACTGACGGAAATCAAAGAGGCTACAGAAAAGCAGTCAAGAGAGCAGTCCTAGCGGCGTGGCCAAAAGAGAAAAACCAAGTCCTGGTAGGAGCAGAACCATATTTTCAAATTAAAGATGAGCTGAATGTGCAGGATGGGATGACATTTTGAGAACAGAGAGCTGTTATTCTTGCCTCATTACAGAAGGATGTCATGCAAAAAATATATGGCTCGCACCTGAGCATTGATAGCTGTCTTAAAGGGACTCCAGAGTGTGTTTACTGGCTGGGAATAAATACACAACTGCGCACCTTGACAAAAATTTTACAAGCAAACATTAAAACACATAATTGATGCCCAGAACCCCACCCTGTGTTTCTTCAGCCATAGGTTGTTAGTACATAGCCAAGTTGGAGTCTCCTTTTTACCACAGACTTAGGTGGTTCCATAGCCTCCTCACCAGGCAACTACGCCAGGAGCGACTTATCTCTGTCTCCCTGTCACCTATCTCCAAGTTTAGCAAACTTTTTCTCTGTAGCATCTCCTCCCTCCCTGTGGCATTGGCCCCCCGATGGTTCACTCTGGGTGTTGTCTGGTGGCATGTAAGCACCTCCTGTTCCTTTGGATCACTTGTCCTTCTTTGTAGTCACTTCATATGACCTGGATGTTACTGCACTCCTCACGACTCCTTTAGTCTACTCCTGATGTCTCTGTAATGGCTGTATCCTCACAGGACAGCCTGTCTCCAGGGCTTGTAGGTCCTTGGCTGACCTATTGTTCTCCAGTGCCTGCTTTCTCCGATTGTTGGCCATCTCCTCTCAGCCGTGTCCTGATCCTTCTGGCTGCAACAGGTCTCACCACACTGGTTGTGGTCCTTCATCCCATCAGGTTCTGCACTGGACTGTTTTGGCACCCCTGTGATGGGGTATTGCTGTGTGTCAAAACTACTACCAAGGGGTCTGAGCCAGAAGGAACAGCCTTGCGTAACAGTTGCCTAGTGGTTTTCACAGCTGATTCCACTTTACCATTACTCTTGGGTTGCTGGGGAGGAGGTGTAGTGGTCAAATTCCCTTTTGCATGCGCATTCCATGAATTCTTCTGAAGCAAATAGGGGTCCGTTGTCACAGTGTCCAGAATGTCATAGTTTGAAAAGTGGGCCTTCAGTTTGCCAGTCATTGACTTGCTTCTTGTATCAGGCAGAGCATTGACTTCCCAAAAATTTGAGTAGTAGTCGTCTGTAATCAAGTTCTGCTTTTCTTTGAAAGTAAATAATCCTACTCCCACCTTTTCCCAGGGTCAGGTGGGCAGCTCATGTGGTAACAGAGTCACTTTCTACTGGTGGTTATCACATGACCAGTATAAAGTTATCACATGACTGGTGGTTATCACATGAGCTGCCCACCTGACCCTGGGAAAAGGTGGGAGTAAGATTATTTACTTTCAAAGAAAAGCAGAACTTGATTACAGATGACTACTACTCAAATTTTTGGGAGGTCAATTATGAGTTTTAATGTTCATATTTAAAATGTTTGTAAAATAGGGAAGATGTACCGTGATTAGTGGAACTGGAGTCAGAGGGCCAACGTTCCCTGGAGATACGGTTATTGAAAAGTCACCAGAACAAAAACAGGGAACACAGGGAGTCAGGTTGGAAGCAGAGCTGCCACAAGGACAGAGCAGCACGCAGGGTTTACCAAAGTACTGCTTGCTCAACTTCTCCTGCATTCAGCTTCACTTTGCCAATGAAACAGATACCAAACCCAATCACTCTTTAAAGGGAAAAATCTGTAGCTCAATTCTTACAATCAAGTCCATTTTTTATTCATGAAGACAGGTATTAGTGATCATAAACTACAGTCAGAAGCAAGGAACAAGTAGAGCAAATATAAGTATTGCCCACAAATTTTAGTAACGTAAAGATCCCAAAAGGTTAAGACTTGAGGAGACTCTGGCTTATCTGGGTTCTCCTCAGGCTCCTACCTTTCTAGTTTCCAAGC
Source organism: Emys orbicularis (assembly GCF_028017835.1). Taxonomy (NCBI): domain Eukaryota; kingdom Metazoa; phylum Chordata; order Testudines; family Emydidae; genus Emys; species Emys orbicularis. The sequence goes on along the minus strand of NC_088691.1, from coordinate 17,291,432 downwards.
AGCATGAGATTACATTTGTTTTTCAGAATATGTAACCTGGATATTGTAAATTATTTCAATAAGCATGGGAACCTCACATGAAATCCTTACTAACAAGGACAAAAAGGTATTTCGCAGAGGTGTGTGAACCAATGGGTCCAAACTAAAAACACAGATCTAAACTCCCTGAAACTGGATGCAGTTTGACTCCAGAGCTGAACTTCATGACCCGAGCTAGCACATTGTTATGTTTAATTCTATCAGTTAATGAGAGAAGCTGTCAGCGTTCCTTGCGATCATTGTTTTATTATTTGCAATGGAGACGCTCCCAGTCAGAGTGCTGACTCAGCCACTGCTCAGGCTTCGCCTCTCCATACCCAGTTGCTGGTGTGGGTGTATCGCTGGAACCTGCCCCCTTTTGTCCTGGCACTATGACAATAATGACCCTGCCCTGCTGACAAGTCTATCCAGGATTTTATTTAAGGTGACTCCACAATGCCATGTTCCCAAGCACTATTCACAGCAGCTGGAGGTGACAAGCTGCTTGATATATTCTGCCACAAACAGATCCCTGGCACAAGATAGATACTGGAGTTTGCTTTCATCTACTAAACATTTATTTCTAAGGGTGTATGAATTTTTTTAAAATTTGCTCTCTTCAATGACTACATTCTAACTCAAAGCAAATAATGATATTCTCATAGAGCACTGCTGGTCCCACTTCTGGAACCAGGAAACCCACATGAACTAGGCAAACTAAACCTTGCCCTGGGCTCACAATACATTCTGTGCTTGGGAGAAATAAGCTTGACACTGATCAAATATTTATATAATTCAGAGCACTATAACGTATGCAAATTGTCCGCAGTTGGTGCGGAGACATGTCGTTTGGATGTGAATTTTCACAAAGTTCAGATCCACAGTTTAGTTCACTAACTGATTCTCCCTCTTAGCTACTCTGCTGAAAGGACTATGCATAGTTGCAACTTCAAGAAAGCTCTCTCCATTTCCCCACTTCTTTACCTTGCTGCACCTGCACTTCTGCAGCGTGTTTAAGTCTAAACAACCTGAACTGAGGACAAGGTTAGAGAATGTGTTAGAGTGTTCTACGGTTCACAACCCTGACTTGGTGCCATGTAGTGCACTAACTCAGTATAAAAATCACACCTTCAATTAAACCAATTCAGCTTTGTGTGTAGACCAGACCTTAAACAACAGAGGCCAATGAGCTTAGTCCATATCAGTCAGTCTCACCCCTCTAGCAGGAAGGTTTGACAAATTATATCTGCTCTACTGCATGGACAAGGGCTATCAGCTCTCATGCAAGATCAGCTGTACCAAAACAAAGGGATAAAGGCCACAGGCATGACAAGAATGGACCATCAGGTGAGCAATACAATCTTAGCTCTAGTCCCCTAACACCCCTACTCTACTTGCGCTACATTGATGACATCTTCATCATCTGGACCCAGGGAAAAGAAGCCCTTGAGGAATTCCACCATGATTTCAATAATTTCCATCCCACCATCAACCTCAGCCTAGATCAATCCACACAAGCGGTCCATTTCCTGGACACTACTGTGCTAATAAGCGATGGTCACATAAATACCACCCTATACCGGAAACCTACTGACTGCTATACTTACCTACATGCCTCCAGCTTCCATCCAGGACATACCACACGATCCATTGTCTACAGCCAAGCTCTAAGATACAACCGCATTTGCTCCAATCCCTCAGACAGAGACAAGCACCTACAAGTTCTCTATCAAGCATTCTTAAAACTACAATACCCACCTGCTGAAGTGAAAAAACAGATTGACAGAGCCAGACGAGTACCCAGAAGTCACCTCCTACAAGAAAGGCCCAACAAAGAAAATAACAGAACACCACTAGCTGTCACCTTCAGCCCCCAACTAAAACCTTTCCAGCGCATCATCAAAGATCTACAACCAATCCTGAAGGACGATCCCTCACTCTCACAGATCTTGGGAGACAGACCTGTCCTCGCTTACAGACAACCCCCCAACCTGAAGCAAATACTCACCAGCAACCACACACCACTGAACAAAAACACTGACCCAGGAACCTATCCTTGCAACAAAGCCCGATGCCAACTCTGTCCACATATCTATTCAAGTGACATCATCATAGGACCTAATCACATCAGCCATGCCATCAGGGGCTCATTCACCTGCACATCTACCAATGTGATATATGCCATCATGTGCCAGCAATGCCCCTCTGCCATGTACATTGGCCAAACCGGACAGTCTCTACGCAAAAGAATAAATGGACACAAATCTGACATCAGGAATCATAACATTCAAAAACCAGTAGGAGAACACTTTAACCTGCCTGGTCCCTCAATAACAGACCGGAGGGTGGCAATTTTGCAACAGAAAATCTTCAAAACCAGACTCCAACGAGAAACTGCTGAACTTGAATTGATATGCAAACTAGATACAATCAACTTAGGCTTGAATAGAGACTGGGAATGGCTGAGCCATTACAAACATTGAATCTATCTCCCCATGTAAGTATTCTCACACTTCTTATCAAACTGTCTGTACTGGGCTATCTTGATTATCACTTCAAAAGTTTTTCCTCTTACTTAATTGGCCTCTCTGAGTTGGTAAGACAACTCCCACCTTTTCATGCTCTCTGTATGTGTATATATATATATCTCCTCAATATATGTTCCATTCTATGCATCCGAAGAAGTGGGCTGTAGCCCACGAAAGCTTATGCTCAAATAAATTTATTGGTCTCTAAGGCCTGGTCTACACTACACCTTTAATTCGGATTTAGTGGCTTTAATTCGAATTAACTCTGGAACCGTCCACACAACGAAGCCATTTAATTCGAATTAAAGGGCCCTTTAATTCGATTTCTGTACTCCACCCCGACGAGCGGAGTAGCGCCAAAATCGAATTTGTCAATTCGAATTAGCGTTAGTGTGGCCGCAATTCGATGTTATTGGCCTCCAGGAGCTATCCCACAGTGCACCATTGTGACCGCTCTGGCCAGCAATCTGAACTCGCATGCACTGGCCAGGTGGACAGGAAAAGCCCCGGGAACATTTGAATTTCATTTCCTGTTTGCACAGCGTGGAGAGCACAGGTGACCACAGAGAGCTCATCAGCACAGGTAACCATGCAGGCTGATAATCGAAAAAGAGCACCAGCATGGACCGTACAGGAGGTACTGGATTTGATCTCTATATGGGGAGAGGATTCAGTGCTAGCTGAACTGCGTTCGAAAAGACGAAATGCCAAAACTTATGAAAAAATTTCCAAGGGCATGATGGAGAGAGGCCACAATAGGGACACAGATCAGTGCCGCGTGAAAGTCAAGGAGCTCAGACAAGCCTATCAAAAAGCAAAGGAGGCAAACGGTCGCTCCGGGTCAGAGCCGCGGACATGCCGCTTCTACGCTGAGCTAAATGCATTTCTAGGGGGGGCCGCCACCACTACCCCACCTCTGACTGTGGATTCCGAGCTGGGGATAATCTCATCAGGGACACCTGATGATTCCGCGGAAGGGGAAGAGGAGGAGGAGGAGGACGAGCTGGCAGAGAGCACCCAGCTCTCCGTTCTCCCCAACAGCCAGGAACTGTTTCTCACCCTGACTGAAGTACCCTCCCAAGCCTCCCAAGCCAGCACCCAAGACCATGACCCCATGGAAGGGACCTCAGGTGAGTTTACCTTTTAAAATATAAAACATGGTTTAAAAGCAAGCATTTTTAATGATTAATTTGCCCTGAGCACTTGGGATGCATTCGCAGCCAGTACAGCTACTGGAAAAGTCTGTTAACATGTCTGGGGATGGAGCGGAAATCCTCCAGGGACATCTCCATGAAGCTCTCCTGGAGGTACTCCAAAAGCCTTGCCACAAGGTTTCTGGGCAGTGCAGCCTTATTCCGTCCTCCATGGTAGGACACTTGACCACGCCATGCTAGTAGCAAGTAATCTGGTATCATTGCCTGACAGAGCCTGGCAGCGTATGGTCCCGGTGTTTGCTGGCATTCAAGCAACATCCGTTCTTTATCTTGCTGTGTAATCCTCAGGAGAGTGATATCGCTTAGGGTAACCTGGTTGAAATAAGGGAATTTAATTAAGGGGACTGAGGTGGCCGTTCCTACTGGGCTGTTTGCCTGTGGCTGAAAAGAAATCCTTCCCTGCATTTAGCCAAGTGCAAGGGGTGGGGGGAGGATTGGCCCAGAGCTTTTCGCGTTTTGCTAGCAGGGATCTTCCCTGATACCAGCCAGGCGGTGGGGGGAGGGATAAAGCACTCATCCCAGAGAATTCATGGCGGGTGGGGGGGGGGTGTTAGTTTGGTTCCTGCAGGGATCTTCCCTGATACCAGCCACGCGGTGGGGGGAGGGAGAAAGCACTCATCCCAGAGAATTCATGGCGGGTGGGGGGGGGGTGTTAGTTTGGTTCCTGCAGGGATCTTCCCTGATACCAGCCACGCGGTGGGGGGAGGGAGAAAGCACTCATCCCAGAGAATTCATGGCGGGTGGGGGGGGGGGGTGTTAGTTTGGTTCCTGCAGGGATGTTCCCTGATACCAGCCACGCGGTGGGGGGAGGGATAAAGCACTCATCCCAGAGAATTCATGGCGGGTGGGGGGGGGGGTGTTAGTTTGGTTCCTGCAGGGATCTTCCCTGATACCAGCCACGCGGTGGGGGGAGGGATAAAGCACTCATCCCAGAGAATTCATGGCGGGTGGGGGGGGGGGTTAGTTTGGTTCCTGCTGGGATCTTCCCTGATACCAGCCAGGCGGTGGGGGGAGGGATAAAGCACTCATCCCAGAGAATTGGATGGGGGGGGGGGTGTTAACCTTCAGCAGCAGAAAACAAGCTAACAGGAAAACTGCAGCACAACGGGCTTTGCTTGGTATGTGGGAAAGCAGGGCGCAGAAGCCTAAAGACAGTGGCTTACCATGGCAGCATGCAAGGTGAATTCTGTTGCCCCGACCTGCGTCTGTGATCTCTAGCAGCAAAGCCACAGGCACTCAATATTAAGAGGCAAAATGCGACCTTGCACAGAAATCACATGTGCTATGTAATGTGAATAGTATACACCGTGAAAGAGTATAAGCATTGTTCTGAAAAATGTATCTTTTAAAAAAATTCTCTCCTTTTTTCACTCCCTCCAGCAGGTGCAAATGTTTCAAGCCTCCCTCCTCCTTCCCGAAGGCTATCCCAGATAAGGCGTCGTAAAAAAAAAACGAGAGAAGAGATGTTTTCCGAAATCATGCAATCCACCAGGAATGAAAGAGCTCATCTGAATGAGTGGAAGGAGACGGTTTGCAAGTATAGGAAAGAAGCCAGTGACCGTGAGGACAGGAGGGACCAACGTGAGGACATGAGGGACCAACGTGAGGACATGAGGGACCAACGTGAGGACAGAAGGGACCAACGTGAGGAGAGGAGAGACGCTCGAGATGAGAGGTGGCGGCAGGAAGATCAGAGGAGTCGGGAAGCAACGCTGGGGCTGCTGCGTGAGCAAACAGACATGCTCCGGCGTCTGGTGGAGCTTCAGGAACGGCTGCTGGAGAACCGAGTGCCGCTACAGCCCCTGTATAACCCCCCTACCTCCTCACCATGTTCCATAGCCTCCACACCCAGACGTGTAAGAACACGGGGGGGGAGGCTCCATACACCCTCCCATTCCACCCCAGTGGACAGCCCAAGCAAAAGGCTGCCATTTTTTTAACCTTTTTTTACTGGGCTTTTCCTTCCCGCTGATCCTCCTCCCAAACCCCACTCAGGTTCTGTGCCGCTACAGCCCCTGTATAACCCCCCTACCTCCTCACCATTTTCCATAGCCTCCCCACCCAGATGTGTAAGAACACGGGGGGGGAGGCTCCGTACACCCTCCCATTCCACCCCAGTGGACAGCCCAAGCAAAAGGCTGCCATTTTCTTAACCTTTTTTTACTGGGCTTTTCCTTCCCGCTGATCCTCCTCCCAAACCCCACTCAGGTTCTCTCCCTCTTTTTATAATCAATTCATAAAGAATAAATGATTTTTAAACAATGGTGACTTTATTTCCTTTGAAAGCAAGCTGGGGGAAGGGGGAGGGTGGGTTCCTTACAGAGAATGAGTCAATAAAGGGGGCGGGTTTTCAGGAAGGATAAACAAACATAAATTTCACACTGTAGCCTGGCCAGTCATGAAACTGGTTTTCAAAGCTTCCCTAATGCGCAGCGCTTCATCGTGTGCTCTTCTAATCGCCCTGGTGTCTGGCTGCGAGTAATCAGCAGCCAGGCGATTTGCCTCAGCCTCCCACCCTGCCATAAAGGTCTCCCCCTTGCTCTCACAGAGATTGTGAAGCACACAGCAAGCAGTAATAACAATGGGGATATTGGTTTGGCTGAGGTCTGAGCGAGTCAATAAGGATCGCCAGCGACCTTTTAAACGGCCAAATGCACATTCTACCACCATTCTGCACTTGCTCAGCCTGTAGTTGAACAACTCCTGACTCCTGTCCAGGCTGCCTGTGTATGGCTTCATGAGCCATGGCATTAAGGGGTAGGCTGGGTCCCCAAGAATAACAATTGGCATTTCAACATCCCCCACGGTTATTTTCTGGTCCGGAAAGTAAGTCCCTTGCTGCAGCCGTTTAAACAGATTGGTGTTCCTGAAGACGCGAGCGTCATGAACCCTTCCCGGCCAGCCCACATGGATGTTGGTGAAACGTCCCTTGTGATCCACAAGTGCTTGCAGCACCATTGAGAAGTACCCCTTGCGGTTTATGTACTGGGTACCCTGGTGCTCCGGTGCCAAGATAGGAATATGGGTTCCATCTATTGCCCCACCACAGTTAGGGAATCCCATTGCAGCAAAGCCATCCACTATGACCTGCACATTTCCCAGAGTCACTACCTTTCGTAGCAGCACCTCCGTGATTGCTTTGGCTACTTGCATCACAGCAGCCCCCACAGTAGATTTGCCCACTCCAAATTGATTCCCGACTGACCGGTAGCTGTCTGGCGTTGCAAGCTTCCACAGGGCTATCGCCACTCGCTTCTCAACTGTGAGGGCTGCTCTCATCTTGGTATTCTGGCGCTTCAGGGCAGGGGAAAGCAAGTCACAAAGTTCCATGAAAGTGCCCTTACGCATGCGAAAGTTTCTCAGCCACTGGGAATCGTCCCACACCTGCAACACTATGCGGTCCCACCAGTCTGTGCTTGTTTCCCGGGCCCAGAATCGGCGTTCAAAGCCTATAACCTGGCCCATTAACATCATAATCTCCAAAGCACCGGGGCCCGCGGTCTCAGAGAATTCTGTGTCCGTGTCCATGTCCTCATCACGCTGGTCGCTGCGCTGCAATCGCCGCCTCCTCCTCCTCCTCGCCTCTTTTTTCTGGTCCTGTGTAAGCATAAACTCCACGAGAAAGCGCGAGGTGTTTATAATGTTCAAGACTGCGTTCTGGAGCACAACGGGATCCATGCTTGATGCAGAATGGAGTCTGCAGAGTTCACTCAGGAAAAAAGGCGCGAAATGGTTGTCTGCCGTTGCTTTCAGGGAGGGAGGGGGAGGCTGTACCCAGAACTACCTGCGACAATGTTTTTTGCCCCATCATGCACTGGGGTCTCAACCCAGAATTCCAAGGGGGGTGGAGACTGCGGGAACTATGGGATAGCTATGTAAAAGCTACCCACAATGCAACGCTCTGGAAATCGATGCTACTATGGTAGCTTGGACGCACACCACCGAATTAATGGTGCCTAGTGTGGCCGAATACATTCGAATTTATAAAATCGGTTTCCTAAATTCGAATTATATAAATTCGAATTAATCCTGTAGTGTAGACATACCCTAAGGTGCCACAAGTACTCCTGTTCTTTTTGCGGATACAGACTAACACGGCTGCTACTCTGAAACACATGAGACAGTATGCTTTGGAGATACAGGTATTTAACAAGAGTGTTGTGGCTAGATGAGTGTACTGTAGAAATGTTCAGCAAGTGGGATAATACTTGAGTAACAAATGGGTTTGTAGCCAAAGGGCATTCACCATAAGCAATACCAGGCCTACATTTGCTCCCATTCACACGAATGGAGGCAGGATCAGGCTCACATTCTGGGAGATGAAATGACATCAGAACTTCAGCAGTGATAATCATTCATTCTGAAAGCACGAGGCACCCATGACTTGCCTGGTTTTAAGTTTTGCTACAAACTATGAACTTGCCTCAGCCTCACTGGCTTATTATCTGTTATGTGTATAATACTGGGGTGGGCAAACTATGGCCCGGGGGCCACATCCGGCCCTTCAGATGTTTTAATCCGGCCCTAAAGCTCCTGCCGGGGAGCGGGGGCTGGGGCTTGCCCGGCTCCATGCTGTGGCTCTGTGCGGCTCCTGGAAGCAGCAGCATGTCCCCACCTCCGGCTCCTACACGTGGGGGCAGCCAGGGGTCTCCGCACGCTGCCCCCACCCCAAGCGCTGCCCCCGCAGCTCCCATTGGCCAGGAACTGCAGCCAATGGGAGCTGCGGCAGCGGCGCCTGTGGACAGGGCAGCATGCGGAGCCCCCGGCTGCCCCTACACGTAGGAGCCAGAGGGGGGACATGCTGCTGCTTCTGGGAGCTGCTTGAGGTAAGCACCACCCGGAGCCTGCACCCCTGACCCCCTCCCGCACCCCAAGCCCCTGCCCTAGCCCTGAACTCCCTCCAGCCCTCTGAGCCCCTCGGTCCCAGCCCAGAACATCCTCGTGCACCCCAACCCCTCATCCTCAGCCCCTTCCCACACCCTGAACTCTTAATTTCTGGCCCCACCCCAGAGCCCTCACCCCCTCCTGCACCCCAACCCCCAATTTCATGAGCATTCATGGCCCCCCCATACAATTTCCATACCCAGATGTGGCCTTTGGGCCAAAAAGTTTGCCCACCCCTGGTATAATAGTAGCACCAAGGTCCTGTTGTTCTAGGCATTGTACACATAGAGAAAGGGCTAGTCCCTGCCATGAAAAGCTTACAACATGAACAGATGAGAAGGGTAAAGGAAGCAGAATTACCCATTTTACAGATGAGAACTGCCACAACGAGAAGTTAAGAGGTCAGATTTAAAAGGCATTTAGGCACCTAAAGATGCAGACAGGCAACCAGTGGGATTCACAAAATCATCTAAGCAGGTTAGGGGCCTAACTACCATTGAAAGTCACTGACAGTTCGGCACCTAACTCACTACGGCACCTAGTGGGATTCACAAAAGTGCCTCTTGTAAGGCACCTAAATACCTTCGTAAATCTGGCCTTGGGCCACACAAGGAGTCTGTGGCAGAGCCAGAAAGCAAGCCCACATTCTTCGAATCTCAGTCTGGCACCTTAAGCACAAGACCATCCTCCCTTCAAGTCTAGACTATTCATGAATTTTACTGTCCGAGCAAACCAACTTGAGCTGCATTTTTTGGACAATCCCCCTTCCCAGAGGCTCCTGGGAGGGCCTTATTCTCTGTTTAAGAAGCATGCAAAACCCAGTAATTTTGCCAGAGTTTCCTTTGCAGATTTGGATTGGAATCTGAAACAAAACAAAACAAAACACACCAAAGTGATCTCTTGGGGCACCAGAGACCCAAAGCCTCTGGGGTTAGCACAGCACCCACTTGTGCCCAGAAACACTCTGGTGATTTCTTGAAGAGCAGTCTGGGGTGAAGAAGCAGAAGAGGGGGATAGGAAGGAAAAGTAAGAATGATATCTATTTTTTCCCAAACGTCACCTCTGACCTGGCTTTCTATTTTTGGCATGGACTAAACTCCCTTTATTTATTTAGCAGCCTACACACTATTACAGTAACATAGCAACAGTATTTTCAGATGTCAGGTTTTTTTTAAAAAAACCCAACATGTTTTTCATAAGAAAAATCTGTTAAAGAATTTCAGTGTAATAACCCTCTAATAATGGTTTCATTTTTCCTTTTAAAAGCCAGTATTACCGTGTTTCCAGTTTGGGCAAATACTCAAAGTACAGAGAGATGCAGATGGAGTCACAACAAAAAAGCCATCGTGGCAACTGTTCCCATAATAAACCTCTTACCTTCCCCCCTCCAACCTTTATTTTACAAAGGTGTGAGCATATTTATAGATTCATAGATTCTAGGACTGGAAGGGACCTCGAGAGGTCATCGAGTCCAGTCCCCTGCCCGCATGGCAGGACCAAATACTGTCTAGACCATCCCTGATAGACATTTATCTAACCTACTCTTAAATATCTCCAGAGATGGAGATTCCACAACCTCCCTAGGCAATTTATTCCAGTGTTTAACCACCCTGACAGTTAGGAACTTTTTCCTAACGTCCAACCTAGACCTCCCTTGCTGCAGTTTAAGCCCATTGCTTCTTGTTCTATCCTTAGAGGCTAAGGTGAACAAGTTTTCTCCCTCCTCCTTATGACACCCTTTTAGATACCTGAAAACTGCTATCATGTCCCCTCTCAGTCTTCTCTTTTCCAAACTAAACAAACCCAATTCTTTCAGTCTTCCTTCATAGGTCATGTTCTCAAGACCTTTAATCATTCTTGTTGCTCTTCTCTGGACCCTTTCCAATTTCTCCACATCTTTCTTGAAATGCGGTGCCCAGAACTGGACACAATACTCCAGCTGAGGCCTAACCAGAGCAGAGTAGAGCGGAAGAATGACTTCTCGTGTCTTGCTCACAACACACCTGTTAATACATCCCAGAATCATGTTTGCTTTTTTTGCAACAGCATCACACTGTTGACTCATATTTAGCTTGTGGTCCCCTAGATCCCTTTCTGCCGTACTCCTTCCTAGACAGTCTCTTCCCATTCTGTATGTGTGAAACTGATTTTTTCTTCCTAAGTGGAGCACTTTGCATTTGTCTTTGTTAAACTTCATCCTGTTTAACTCAGACCATTTCTCCAATTTGTCCAGATCATTTTGAATTATGACCCTGTCCTCCAAAGCAGTTGCAATCCCTCCCAGTTTGGTATCATCCGCAAACTTAATAAGCGTACTTTCTATGCCAATATCTAAGTCGTTAATGAAGATATTGAACAGAGCCGGTCCCAAAACAGACCCCTGCGGAACCCCACTCGTTATGCCTTTCCAGCAGGATTGGGAACCATTAATAACAACTCTCTGAGTACGGTTATCCAGCCAGTTATGCACCCACCTTATAGTAGCCCCATCTAAATTGTATTTGCCTAGTTTATCGATAAGAATATCATGCGAGACCGAATCAAATGCCTTACTAAAGTCTAGGTATACCACATTCACAGCTTCTCCCTTATCCATAAGACTCGTTATCCTATCGAAGAAAGCTATCAGATTGGTTTGACATGATTTGTTCTTTACAAATCCATGCTGGCTGTTCCCTATCACCTTACCACCTTCCAAGTGTTTGCAGATGATTTCCTTAATTACTTGCTCCATTATCTTCCCTGGCACAGAAGTTAAACTAACTGGTCTGTAGTTTCCTGGGTTGTTTTTATTTCCCTTTTTATAGATGGGCACTATATTTGCCCTTTTCCAGTCTTCTGGAATCTCTCCCGTCTCCCATGATTTTCCAAAGATAATAGCTAGAGGCTCAGATACCTCCTCTATTAGCTCCTTGAGTATTCTAGGATGCATTTCATGAGGCCCTGGTGACTTGCAGGCATCTAACTTTTCTAAGTGATTTTTAACTTGTTCTTTTTTTATTTTATCTGCTAAACCTACCCCCTTCCCATTAGCATTCACTATGTTAGGCATTCCTTCAGACTTCTCGGTGAAGACCGAAACAAAGAAGTCATTAAGCATCTCTGCCATTTCCAAGTTTCCTGTTACTGTTTCTCCCTCTTCACTAAGCAGTGGGCCTACCCTGTCTTTGGTCTTTAGCATGGTTTCAAAGCACAGGAGAGTGACTGGGGGGGGGAGGAAATAGTTTGCATTAATAATGCAACTTAGTGGAGGAAAGTGGTTTTTCCCCCCCACTTTTCAAAAATGGTTCACCGTTCTTTGACCATCTATAGTTCCAAAACAGTGTGATCTAGGAAGCTCACTGTCTAGGAGTAAAATTTTGAAAAGTGTCCGAGAGCTAGATCCACAAAGGGATTTAGGCATCTGTCACTTTAAGTGCCTAAGTCCAAAATTCAGATCACCACTTCCCCCTCTCAACTGCCTTTAACCTAGTATGTGCCTAAAATTCCTAGGCGTTTCTGCTGATATAAGTCTCCTAAATACCTAAATATCATCAGTGAGCATGTACACAGTCACCTAAGTCCTGACACCCACTGTCTATCTCACACCTAAGCCCCAGTGGGGCCCTCAAACTAGGCATTCCCCTGCCTATCTCACCTGCAGGGCCTGATCCGATATGCGTTCTCACAGGCTGCCTAACAGATTGTGCCCAGGACAAAGCTGCTGGAGGGGGTGGTAGTGGTGCCACTGATTTCTTTATAACCTTTAGTCCACTGGTAAGAGCATTCACCACTGATGTGGAAGACCTGTGTCCGAATCTCACTTCTGCCTGATTTGGAGCAGGCACTGGAAGAATTCAGGAGATTACCCCAAAATATTCTGGAGAGTGTTATCTTTTGGTCTCTCCTTTTGAAGCTGTTCCACTGTGCATAAATAATTAAATATTCATTGGGCCAAAGGAAGAGTGAAAATGACTCTATAGCCAGTAGTTAGGGCACTTACCTGGGAGGTGGGAGGCCCAAGTCTTTAGTCCAATGGAATGGCTTCAACTTGAAAGATTGAGAAAGTCCCACCTCAGAACATCCTGTACCTCAGTAGTTAGGATATTCCCCTGAGAGGTAGGTTCAAATCGCTGCTCCAAATCAGGCAGCTGGAGGATCTGAACTCAGACTTCCTGGCTGAGTACGCTAACCACTGTGCCAAAGGTTATACAGCAGGTGCTGCCTCCACCTCTATCTTTTGCAACAAAGGGTTTAGGCATCTGAATCCAGGAGAGGCTGTGAATCCCAAGTGGAGAGAGGAGCAGATTGCAGCACCTAACTCCCTTTGAGGGATGGGGCTTAGGCCATACTGCTCTCCTTGGCATTTCCTATTGGCTAGCTTAGATGGCTTTCCGTTCACCTTGATGGCTTTTGTGCAACCTATTCTTAGGCGCCGCCTAGTCTCCACGTGCATTTTATAGGGAGCTTGGACATCTGACTCACGGCTGTGGATGCAGTTAGGTCACAGAGCACCTAAGTTAGGTGTTGCAATGCTGAGCCTAAGTGCCCTTTGGGGAAATAACCCTAAGTAATTTAAGCGCCAAAGTCCCATTTTCAAAAGGCATTGCGCAGTCTAAATCCCATTGACTTTCAATGAAAGTAAGTCTCTTTAAGTGCTTAAATCACTTTTTAAAAAATGGGACTTAGGCTCCTAAGTCACTTAAGCACTTTTGAAAAGTTTGCCCTAGGTTTCAGTGAGAATTCAGACAATTATTATATTAGGTTTGGGTTTGGGTTATTAAAAGCAAAACTACTTATGGTGAAGAAGCAACTAGCTACCGCTGTCCACATCATTAAATAATAGATGGATTAGTAGGATTAATTATGCTATCATGAATTAGGGTATGAGCTCTTGAAAAATTGTCTCTTTGCTGCCACTGAAAATGTAGTTGCCATCTCAGTGCTAGTTTCTCTGCTCATACCTATTATATTAGTGCACAACCTTTATGAACTCCATGGCTTCTCTGTGGAATTTGCAGTGGATCCTAGAAATATTTCACACCTTTTATAAATGTTCAACTTTTGCAGAGTTTATAAGTTTGTGATCTCAGGGATAACTAACTCAAGGCCTTTATTGACTCAGTTGCTTTCTCTGAAGAGTTTTGAATGGCTGCAAGTATAAAAATAGCAAGTTCATGACCACTATAAACTGTTGGTTTCTCTTTGGCACGTGTAGATGTAAAAGCAGCTGGTTCATGAGCTAGATACTCTGCTGAGTTTACAACAACTCTGACTCTAACAGTCCAATTATGACCATTACAAAGTCTGTCCGAAGAGTTTATATAATCCACAATAACTAAAACATGGGATTCACAGAATTTATAATGTCTGCCATTTACAGAGTTTATGGTAACCATTGATTTTAGACAATACATTTTAAAAGTTAAACATGAGACATTATAAAATTATTTTTAGGGTTCAGTTCAACTCCCATTTAAATTATGCCCTTGATTAATTCAATTTTAAATTTGTTCTACTAATGACAAATATTGTACTGTTTGCAATATTGTTTTTGCTGCGTTGGTCCCAGGATATTAGAGAGCCAAGGTGGGTGAGGGTAATATCTTTTATTGGACCTGTTGGTGAAAGAAACAAGCTTTCGAGCCACACAGAGCTCTTCTTCAGGTGTGGAAAAGGTACTCAGAGAGCCACAGCTAAATACAAGGTAAAACAAATTGTTTAACAGAAGTAGTTAACACATTGTCAGCCAACTGGGACAAGGGTGGTCTAACCTAGTGACTGAAGCAGGCATCAGGCCCCAAAGATTAGGGTCAGAGCCAGAATCCGGAGCCATATCCAAGGGTCAAACTGGAGGGCAGAAGCTGGATACCAGAGCTGAGGGTGAAGCTGGAGGAAGCACTCAGGAGCCAAAGCCAAGGTCAAACTGGAGGGCAGGAACTGGAGTGAGCAGGGTATCAGGCAAGGAGAGGTTTAAGGCTGGGGCAGGACACAGGCAAGGCTGTGGGCCAGGCAGGAGCAACGGGAACTAGATAACACAGGGGGAGACATAGCAGAAGGCAAGAACATTTAAGACAGCAACACCTTGGTGGCTGCTCAAAGCCAGTCTCCCGGCCCCTGCTGATAATTGGGCGACATGGCCAATCATGCAGCCTGCTGCAGGCCACCTGTACCGATGAGGCTGCCTGGAGATTAGCTCTAAGGAACCATTCATAGTGAAGTGGTCCATTAACACCAGTCCCAGTCTTCTTAATCTCTTTTCATCTGGAAGCAGTTCCATACCCCAATCATTTTTGTTGCCCTTTTCTGTACTTTTTCCAATTCTAATACATCTTTTTTGAGATAGGGGAACCAGAACTGCATGCGGTATTCAAGGCGTGGGTGTACCATGGATTTACATAGTGGCATTATAATATTTTGTGTCTAAACGATCCCTTTCCCAATGGTTCCCAACACTCTTAGCTTTTTGGACTGCTACTGCACATTGAGCAGATGTTCTCTGAGTACTATCTACTCAGATACTGAGTCCAAGAACTCTGTCTTGAGTGGTAACAGCTAATTTGGACCCCATCTTTCTGTACGTATAGTTGGGATTATGTTTTCCAATGTGCACTACTTTGCATTTATCAACATTGAATCTCATCTGCCATTTTCTTGCCCAGCCACCCAGTTTTGTAAGATCTCTTTGTAACTCTTTGCAGTCTGCTTTGGACTTAACTATCGTCACTAATTTTGTATCATCTGCAAACTTTGCCACCTCACTGTTTACCTCTTTTTCCAGATCATTTTATGAACAGCACTAGTCCCAGTATGGACCTTTGAGGGGCCCTGTGAAAACTGACCATTTATTCCTACCCTTTGTTTCCTATCTTTTAACCATCGATCCATGACAGCACCTTCCTTCTTATCCCATAACTGCTCACTTTGCTTAAGAACATTTGGTGAGGAACCTGGTCAAAGGCTTTCTGAAAATCCAAGGACACTATATCCACTGGATCACCCTTGTCCGCACGTTTGTTGACACCCTCAAAGAATTCTAGTAGATTGGTGAGGCATGATTTCCCTTTACAAAACCCGTGTTGACTCTTCCCAAAACATATTGTGTTCAACCATGTGTCTGATAATTCTGTTCTCTACTATATTTTCAACCAATTTGCTTGGTACTGAAGTTAGGCCATGTCTACACTATCACTTATGTCAGCAAAATTTAGGTCGCTCAAGGGTGTGAAAAACACACCCTCCTGAGTGACATAAATTTCTCCGGCATCAGTGACAATGTGCACAGCGCTATGTCAGTGGGAGAGCTTCTCCACCAATATAGCTACTGCTGCTCATTGGAGGTGGTTTAATTATGTCAACAGGAGAGCTCTTTCCGGTCAGCATAGAGCAGCTACATGAGAGATCTTATAGCAGCTCAGCTGCAGCAGTACAGCTCTAGGTTGGGGGTGCGGGAGGGGGCTCGGGGCTGGAGCAGGGGATTGGGGCTCGGGCGTGGGCTTACCTCCAGTGGCTCCCGGTCAGTGGCGCAGCGGGGCTAAGGCAGGCTCCCTGCCTGTCCTGCCTCTGCGCTGCGCCCCAGAAGCGGCCAGCAGCAGGTCCGGCTCCTAGGAGGGGGTGCCAGGGGCTCTGCAGGCTGCTCTCACCCGCAGGCACCGCCTTCCCCAGCTCCCATTGGCTGCAGTTCCTGGCCAATGGGAGTGCAGAGCCAGTGCTCTGAGTGGGGGCAGCGCGCGGAGCTCTGTGGTCCCCTCAACTAGGAGCCGGCCCTGCTGGTCGCTTCCGGGGCACAGAGCGGTGCCAGGACAGGCAGGAACTAGCCTGCCTTAGACCCGCAGCACTGCCGACTGGACTTTTAACAGCCCAACTGGCAGTGTTGACCGGAGCCACAAGGGTCTCTTTTCGACCGGGCGTTACGGTAAAAAAACGGACACCTGGCAACCCTAGGGTGAATCCCATCTGGTCCTAGTGATTTCTTATTTGATTTATCAATGTGTGCTAAGACTGCCTCTATTGACACCTCAATCTGGGACAGTTCCTCAGATTTGTAACCAGAAAAGATTACCTCAGGTGTGGGGCTCTCCCTCACATCCTCTGCAGTGAAGACTGATGCAAAGAATTCATTTAGCTTCTCCCCAAGGGACGTTTATATCTTGAGTGCTCCTTTCATCACCTCATTGTCCCGTGACCCCAATGATTAGAAGCAGGAAACTTGCCAAAAAATGTACTTAATAACTAACAGCAAAAAATAATAATAATAATAAAAACAATTGTGTCTTTTACTAGTTGCTCTTCAAATTCTTTTTTGGCCTGCCTAATTATACTTTTACTTGCTTGCCAGAGTTTATGCTCCTTTCTATTTTTCTCAGTAGGATTTGACTTCCAATTTTTAACAGCTCATCGGTAGCCAGCCCCGGAGCCATGGAACCAATGTGGCTGCTGGGTGCTGAGAACCCCCTATTTTTTTCCCCCCGTGAGTGCTTGAGCCCCGGAGCCCCAACCCACAGAGTTGGCACCTATTTCCCCATTGTAAGTTAAATTGCTACTATGTTGGGTTTCTTTGGTATTTCCTCTCTTACAAGGATGTTAAATTTAATTACATTATGGTTGCTGTTACCGAGTGGTTCAACTATATTCACCTCTTCGACCAGATTCTGTGCTCTACTTAGTATTAAATCAAGAATTGTCTCTCCCTTTGTGGGTTCTAGGATTATCTGCTCCAAGAATCAGTCATTAATGGACTCTAGAAATTTTATCTCTGCATCCCATCCCAAGGTGACGTGTTCCCAGTCAATATGCGGATAGTTGAAATCCCCCATTATTCTTGGCTTTTCTGTTTTTTTAGACTCTTTAATCTCCCTGAGCATTTCACAATCACTGTCACCATACTGGTCGGGTGGTCAGTACTATATTCCTGCTGCTATACTCTTATTATTCAAGCATGGAATTTCTCTCCATAGAGATTCTTCTATTATAGTGTTTGATTCATTTAAGATCCTTACTATATTGATTCTATGCTTTTTACCACTCTCCCACCTGCACAACTTATAGTTATTCCTATGTTTTGTACCCTGGTATTACAGTGTCCCATTGATTACCATCATTTCACCAAGTATCTAGCAAAGTTATGAATTTAAGCTCCCACATCTTTTGAAGGTGTTGTGCAGGTTTCCTTTGAGGATGAGGACTGAGAGGTCAGATATACAGTGATTGTTTTGTGAAAAGTGTTTGCCTATTAACCTGCAGAGGTTTACCTTGAACTTTACCTTGAATGGTCTCTTAGAATATATGTTAACTACATATGCTAAACAATCTTTTCCACCTTATATTTAGCTGTAATACTCTGAGTATCTTTCCCACACCTGAAAAAGAGATTTGTGTAGCTCGAAAGCACAAAGAGAAGTATTTTGCTGGATTCCTAGAAGACGGACAATAGCAGAATAACAAAAATTAAAATCTAAAGTGATAAGTTTTGAATTCTTTAACATGGAAGTGAACTTGCATTCACAGACGGAACATCAACATTATTCTTCTGAATGTTACCGGTGAACTGCAAATTCTGCAGGAAGGGAGCCCCAGAAGAGCAAGGACCCATGTAGTCTGGACCTTAATCAGGGGCCTAAACTGCAGTTTTTCCTCAGCAAACTAGACATTCTGTTGCACATTCCGGTAAATTTAAGAATGCAGGTTTTTAGTGAATTAAAGCATCAGTAAATCAGCTGTTTCTCATGCTATTTGATATTGAATTGAATTTTACATTGCTTCTATATTTTCAGTTTTCATGGTGCTTTAGTATTTGCCATGAAAATGCAGAACTGTGCTGTACAAGTTGTTGGGAGGGAAGCTGGAGGTAGTTGTCACAGTCCAGGGCAGCTGGGGCTGTTGACAGCCAGATTGTTATTGGTAAGGGATGAATCTTTCCCCCACCCCTCCCCATTTTGGGAAGGGCAATGATTACTTTAAATGCTAAGTGAGAGGGGGTTCTTGAATCCCTTATTTCAGCAACCTATGATAGCAGTTAATTGCCCCCTCCAGTATCTGCCAATACATCCAGTAACAATGGTTAAGTATATTAGCTTGATGTGCCTGCTAAAATGACCAGCAGGGAATAACTAACAATGTTGACATTACCATTTGCCTTCACAATTCAACAGCCTGTTGACACAAATGAATGGGGCAGCTCACACCTCTAAGAGCTATTGTTTCAGCTCTGTCTCTTTGCAGACGCAGGAAGATAACACTGCTCAGTCAGCCTTCAAAATGGTGAAGAGAGCATTTCTCCAGCATCAAGGCTAGATTTATTTTTAACTAATAGCTCCAGAGCACAAATAAACACCCTTTCAAAAAAAAAAAAAAAATTGACTGCAGAAGTAAGGGTATGTCTACACCCAGCCGCTAGTTCGGCGGCTGGCAATCGAAGTTCTGGGTTCGACTTATCGCGTCTTGTCTGGAGGCAATAAGTCGAACCAGGAAGTGCTCGCCGTCGACTGCGGTACTCCAGCTAGACATGAGGAGTACCGCAGAGTCGACGGGGGAGCCTGCCTGCCGCGTGTGGACCGAGGTAAGTTCGAACTAAGGTACTTCGAACTTCAGCTACGTTATTCACGTAGCTGAAGTTGCGTACCTTAGTTCGATTTGGGGATTTAGTGTAGACCAAGCCTAAGTTATATTCAGAGCCCTGCCTAACCCCTTATATTGTAACGCAGGGCCCTTACCTTTGAGGCTGCAGGATCTTCTTAACTATATTTCAACCTGACCCCACTTTCAATGGGAACTTTACAACACTTTACCCTCTGCACCTTTAATGTCTAAATGTTACACAGTGCTGCCAGCGGTCATGATTTCATTGCAACTCTCATGATACTTGTTTTTCTTAAAGCTTCAGCTCAGAGTCATGTGACTGTGAGAATCTCAGATCTAATTAAAAAAAGAATAAGTTTCTAGCCCTCATGATCATCATTGTGGAGAGAAGCTTAAAAACATGGACCCCACAGGCGCAAAAGCCAGAAGGCTTATAAAAAAAACACTTTAATTCTTGTTAAAAGAATCTCATTACTTTTTTGGGATCTAACTCGTGACTTTTGAATGCTTGGGGTTGGTAATACTGTAACTTACACCTCCCTTAACAATACCTCTCAACCCATGTTACATTTTAATTTTCTCTTGATATACATTTGGAAAGCCAGTTGTGTCCAGGTGCAAGTTGGGTGAAACAGAAAACCAACCAAGGCAGAGATTTTAAAATATAATAAAACAAAAAGTTGAATTAAAGCATTTTAGTCAAATAAGATAGAGCAAGTTTACATCATCTGCCTGGATGCAATGTTTTGACATGCAAATTTCATTTCTAATTTAGCATGTGTGGGTTTTTTTTTCCTGTATGATCATATTACTAATTCACTTCCAACACAGATGAAAATTCTCTCTTCTAAAAAACTTTATAAGTGTAAATTTGCTACATAATCTCCCTTCCTCCTTAAAACAAAAAATCATAAAACACAGTAGTATACAACAGATTAAAAGTGACAGATGCTCTGAGATGACCAATACAAATATTGCTCTATTGTAATGTTTTAAATAATAATAATGGGTAGAAGTAACATTGTTAGGTGCCTTGCAATTTTCATAGGCTATAACAAAGAGTCTACGACAGGGCCACTACTTTAACAGCTTTTTCTTCTAATGTATGTCTGATTTCATCACTAGATTAATTACCAGTAAGTTAACATTTCCTTCTCCACTTTAGTTTGTGGAACGCTGCCTTTTTCTCTCTCTCTCTCTCTCTCTCTATATATACACACACACACATATACATATACATATAAAGTCCTTATTTTCAAATGTAAAGACTTGATAACTTCTGTGTTGCTGTTTTGAAAAGAAACCAATAGCTGAACATTCCAGGGCACTGAAAATATGTAGTCAAAGATTAAACAGGGACCTCAGAGCTATTACAGCTCCACCCAAATTAATAGTCAGACGGAAATTTTGATATTCAGGGTGCCAAGAACAGCAGTGGTTATTTTTTACAAATTTGTTTCTTAGAATTCATCACCATGTCAGAAGAGTAAGCATTGTATCAAACCACCAAAACATGGTTAAAATAGGATAAAATGATCTAACACTCACCAAATTATGAACATTTAATACTAGAGAAGGAAACTGCCCTAAAATAACTTCACAGTTATTTGCTCAGAGACGTCAACTAGTGCTTTACAACAGAGGAGAACATGGTCCTTGCTCAAAAGTAACTTCCATTGCAACCAGTCTTCACTGGTACTTTATTTTTTTGCATACTTCTCAGAAACTAGTAGACTGAGCAGAACACCAGCCAGTCAGATGTTAGATTAGGTTTTATATCAATAGATAGAATAGACTACATAGCTGAAGAACACACAGTTTATAGCAAGGAGACAGGCTGTATGACCACCACATAAGGACATAGGGTTCTTCTGTTGTCAACAGGAGTTAACCTTTCATAAAGTGGTTGCGTCCAATCAGCTGTCTCACTGTGGCAAGTGCAGTTTGTTAACTTCACCAGAGCATAAAGGGTAGGGGGACCAGGGCAAAAATGGGAAGATTCTGCAGGAAATAAGTTGGCTTCGAGAGAAACTTAAGTTGAGGATTCTCTTCTGTTATTTTTCAAGAGCTAACAGAAAAGTCAAACCTTACTAATGGGGTTAATTTGGCCTGTACCTAGAATGTGCAGACTTTGTTTGGAGCAGGGAGGAAGTGTCTCCTGCTGATATCAACTCAACTCCTAGGGAATCAGACAACCTTCTGGATGATATTTTACATCCCAGCAGCCTCCAGAATTTTTGTGAGATTTTTGTTTCCATTGCTTGAACAAATTTTTCCCATAATTAAATTTTTCTTGGTTTCTTCGTAGCTGCTAGCAGCTTCCTGTATGTTCTACTGACAAATACCAGAACTTCAGCAAAAAATGGAGAAGTTGTTCAGAGGAAACAGTTAGCCATTTTCGTATCTTTTTAAAGCTTAGCATTCAGCGTCAAACCATATATGTGGATCATGAAGCTTCAGATATCTGGAACTGATGTTGTTTACCACAACCTAGCCTAGCCACGTAGCTAAACCATCAAAAATCTAAAGCGAGCTTCAATTCATGACATTTCTAACACAGAAACTCCAAGAAGGGTTATGGTGAGAAATGCAAGTCAATCTCTACTTACATGGGATTCATTTTAGCCTATATTTTCAAGCTCTGGAAAAAGAATCTTGATTGTTGGTAGTGTTTGAAATATCCACTCACCCAAGTCAAGTGGGACCTTGGGCCTGGTGAGGAAGGGGACCTACCCCATCAATTTCTACAGTATTGAAGGTTAAAAATTGAAGGTCAGATTTTCATCTGCTGGTAATCTGTGCAACACTGACTTCAATGGAGCTACTACCCTGATTTACACCAGCTAAGAACCTGGCCTTAGAGTTTATAGTTTTTATGATTTTGGGGGGGGGGTTGGGGGGGAGGGACAACGATACCAAAAAGTATCTATAGGGCTGGCCTTCTGACCAGGGTGCTAGTCCTGCAGTTCACTCGCACAGCTCTGGATCCTGCTCTTTTCTGCCTTTCTTGGCTAGTAGTAAATCTGGTAAATTTCACGCCCTGACTGACAATACCTCCTCTCTCTTCTAGGCCATGAAACAGTTTTGTTATTTTTATCAACCATGAGAAATTGGCGGTTGTTCCCAGCTACATCTACAATACTAAGGATACCAAAAAGCTCCCTATTGTTCAGGGCTCATATTGTGTAACTGATTGTAGGTGGAACATCCCTGCCTGCTCTTCCTTTCTGAACGCTCATTGCCTTATCTACAAGTAGCTAGAGTCAGCTTTGGCTGGAAAGATGCACGCTTAGGCCTTGTCTACACTGCCACTTTACAGCGCTGAAACCTTCTCGCTTGGGTTGTGAAAAGACACCCCCCGAGCGATGCAAGTTTCAGCGCTGTAAAATGGCAGTGTAGACAGTGCACCAGCGCTAGGAGCCGTGCTCCCAGCACTGGTAGCTACTCCCCTCATGCAGGTGGGTTTTTTACAGCCCTGGGAGAGCTCTCTCCCAGCGCTGGTGCCGCGACTACACAGCCACGTTAAAGCGCTGCCGCAGCAGCGCTTTAACGGTGGTAGTGAAGACATATCCATAGTTTATTCTACAATAAGTGCTCTCTCCTGTGAGATGTTAATACAGGGATGGCCAGCCTGAGAAAGAGCCAGAATAATTTACCAATGTACATTGCCAAAGAGCCACAGTAATACATCAGCAGCTCCCGCCCTCCAGCGCCTCCTGCCCACTGGCAGCTCCACCAGTCAGCGCCTCCCGCTTGCCACAATCAGCTCTTTTGCATGCACAGGAGGCTCTGGGAAGGGAGGGGAGGGGGAAGGAGTGAGGGCATGGCAGGCTTGGGGCAAGGGGCAGGGGCCTTGGGGGAAGGGATGGAGTGGGGGCAGGGCCTGGGGCAGAGCAGGGAGTTGAGCAGTGAGCACCACCCGGCACATTGGAAAGTTAGCAGCTGTAGCTCCAGCCCCGGAGTCAGCGCCTATGCAAGGAGCCGCATATTAAGCTCTGAAGAGCCGCATGTGGCTCCGGAGCAACAGGTTGGCCACCCCTGTGTTAAAAGCTTAACCAAATTTGCTGACTTAATGGTGTTTATTAAGTGCTAATAGGGGGGATAAAAGCGCCCCAACAAGAGACCTAAATATCCACGGCTCATTCTCCGAACAAGCCCAGATAATCCCGTTTCATCCAGTATGGAACCCCTGGACCCATTAAAGTCAATGACAAAAATCCTATTGACTTCAGTGGGGTCAAGATTTCACCCAAAGTGTTGAAATATCAAAATTTAACTATATTGAGTCTGATATTTAGAATTCTTATTCTAGGAAACTATGGTCCCTACTGTGTAACCACTGCTTTCACACCCAGCCTCTTCCCAACCCTGCACCAGCACCTTACAGAACCTTCCCCCAAAACCTACATAGATTAAACCAAGGAGAAAAACCCACAATGGAACACAGTGGGGAAATGAGAGCTCAGCAGTTTGCAGGTCACATTTATGGGACAAAGAGCTGCAGCAAACACCAAATAGTCTCCAGGGAGATTCCTTGCACAGTTGAGCCTTTAGATAGGCTGATGAAAGATTAATGTTTCATGATAAGAGAGCAGTACAATACTGTATAGGATATTAGAATACTGTTAAAATATTTCCTTATAAAAAAATCAAGTGTCCTGTGTTTCTAATGAAGTCTCTGCATTTAGCATTAGCCTCTGTTTTTACAGAAAGTTACATGTTGGTAATTAATCTCAAGTTCATTTCCTGCACATGTAAGACAGCACCCTTTGTTAGGGAATGATAAGACACTTCTAAGAATAGTAATACTAAGAGTGTCAGCTTTGTGAGACATTACAGGAAAAATACAGACTCCAACACCTGTTTTTCAGTTTTCACGGGCTTCAACATAATTTTATCCTTATTTACTGCCAAATTCGGACTTTGTTTATGCTCACAAAACCTAACTGAGTTCATGGGGTACAAGTGTGAGGCCATGTCTACACTTTACGGGTGATACAGCGGCACTGCTACAGTGCTGTAGTTATGTCGCTGTAGCTCCCAAATTGTAGACACTTCCTACAGCAACTGAAAGGGGTTTTCTGTCATTGTAGGAACTCCATCTCCCTGAGTGATGGTAGCTAGGTCTAGCTGTGTCTACATGGGGTTAGGTCGGCATAGCTACAGCACTCAGGGGTGTGAGATTCATACCTTTGAATGCCGTAGATACTTTGACCTAACTTTTAAGTACAGACCAGGCCTCAGTGAAGGCAGGCTTTCACCTTTAGGTCCTTATCCTGCAAAGAGATACATGTATGCTTAATTTTACACACAGTAAGTAGTCCCAGTGACTTCAGTGGGACTACTCACAATGCGTAACATTAAGCACCTGTAAGTCTTTGCAGTGTCAGCATACTAATGCGTAAGTTTGAAACTGAGGGTCTATTCCCTTTCCCTCAATCTACCTTTGCTCCTTATCCCATTGAAATCACTGAGAATTTCCCAATGGCTGCAATGGGTACAGGATTAGGAACCATTTGTGTGTATAACAGGGAGAGTACCTGATCCTATGTGGGCCTCGTCCTGTACTCAGATCAGTATAAACTGGGAGCAACGCCAAAGAAGTCAGCTGAGTTACTCTAGTGTAAACCTGGTGCAAATGAGCGGACATCAGACCCATGTGTTTACAATTTGCACATAATTTTTAAAATCTGTGAAAACTTCAGTATCAGAGTATACATTCTGACAACTGGGCACAAAGAGTGGTGCAAATCTTTGGGATTAGTGTATGGTTTCTGTCCACAATCACAGCCTACAGCATTCTGCAGTAAATGGTTTATACACCTTTACCCCGATATAACGCTGTCCTCGGGAGCCAAAAAATCTTACTGTGTTATAGGTGAAACCGCGTTATATCGAACTTGCTTTGATCAGCCGGAGTGCGCAGCCCCGCCCCCCCCGAGCGCTGCTTTACCATGTTATATCCGAATTCATGTTATATCGGGTCGCATTATATCGGGGTAGAGGTGTACTTATACCTACAGAAGTTAATTTAAATTAGTCATTCTTTTAGCAGGTTTTTTTTTGTCTTTATATCAGAAAATTGTGGTGATGAAACCATAACAGAAAAAAAAATCTTCTAAAGTGCTTTGAGATCTATGGATGAAAAATGCTATAACTAGATATTATTATTATTACCAAAAATTACTTTATCACTCAGATTACACCACCCACACTCTAAGCGGGGGGGATAAAAGAAAGGATGTTAATCTTTGCTGTACTTAGAGCAGATTTGCTTCTGCTTTACTGTGAACAAGGCAGCAGTTTATCCCATTGACCAGAAAACAAACATTAATCAAGAGAAATCTAGCTAATCTAATGGCTCAGGTTTGAGGAATAATGTAGACTCAATTCCACTGGGGTTTGTAGCGCCAAATCTAGGGACAGCGTTTGCAGATTGCAGCTAGTTTTGTGAGCAGATCAGTGCCCCTGCTGCGACTATTATCTTGACTGTATAATGGGGGCTTTCAACTCCCAGCTTTGTCACATTCTGTTTTCTCTTCCTTGCCTTTTTATGAATATTGAGTCATCAAAAATAGTTTCACTGACAGAGTTTCTAATCCTACCAGCTGGATGAATCAGTGGCTTATACACTGCTGCAAAACAGTCTTAGTATGCTATTTATTAAAGAAAATACTACAAAAAACTAGATTTCCCTATTTATATGCTGTTCTCTCAAGACAGATTTCATGGGTTATTTTAGTTAGAAAATGTTAACTGAACAAAGCAAATTTAAATGCACTACCATGGTTTGAGAGGAGAAACTGATGCTTAGAATAAGTTTGATGTCAATTTTATCATCAGTAAATTACTCCTTTTCTAAAAGCAAACAAAAAGTCCATTGCAAAAGAGCTGTGATTTTATTCTTCAGAAGACAGAATGGTTCCCCATATTACTAGAAAAAAAGCTAGCATCAGCAATCCAGAAAAAAAATGCTGATAAACCCACGCAAATATGACAAATGATGTAAGCCATGTAAATGGCTACAAAATGATGATAGAAACATATGGTGGCATCCTTCTAGTCTAGGGAAGTGCTCTAGGGCAAGATAGATGTAAAGTGCATTACTTAAGTGAACATCACAAGGTTCCAAAAGACTGAACAATAACACGCCTGGATAAGGATTTTCATAAACGTGCATGCAAAATGGCCCAAGATGGGTTTAAGTTTAGTGCTGTTACAAGCAATTTTTTTTTTTAAAAAAGGTCATTTACTTCTGCCTGGAATGCCTTCCTAGGCAGCCCTGCAGTGATACAGTTTCCTATGTTTGTACACACACCCTTTTTTTTTGCAGAAAAACAGGCAGACAGATAGAAAATGAAACAAGGGGGCCCCGTTGCTCAGAATGCCATTGCTGCTCTCCAGGCTTGGAAATCCTGGTTTGTTTTGTTCAGTCCATTTTACCTTTTGACCATTTGGAACTTTACAGCAAGGCATCTCCTCGCACTTCTTTATGACAGGCAAAAAGTGTAGCTGAGTAAATGCAACTGGAATGTTAATTTGGTAAACAAAAATATCACAGGCATTGGCATTATCAAGTGTCCTTGCCATTACATTAGCGTTTTAGCAAAACATGCCACCCTAATTCAAGCAAGGAGTTAAAAACCTTGGGACAGTAGGTTCTTCTTAGCTTCTGAACAAGATACCCCTGAGTGACTGTTACAAAACTGTCATAGTTATGGCAACCTTAACTGAAATTGAGATGTGGTTTAAACCTAAGCTCTGTTGCATAACATACAATTTAAGTATTCTGACCTTGCGAGCCTCAAAGGTTCCTTTTAAAAGGCACAAAAATATTACTGAAAATTAAATTGCTTAATAAACGCATCGACTTTTCTCTTATTGTTTTGGTCCCGACAAAAGCTTATATCCCCGACACATTTCAAAGCAAGAGTTAGACACGGAGCAGATGCAAAAATGCTCTTGAATGGAACAATATCAGGAGAGTCGCTTTACTTACATATCTCTTCAGTTTCTTCTCGGGGGGTGATTTAATGAGCCATCCAGTGCAAACAACGTCCCCCGAGCTCATCTTCCCCCCCTCTCAAAGAGAAGAGACACGGAATCCAGTGTGTGTGTTTGTGTGTATTGTTCCTTCCCAGCCAATTTGAAACTAGCAGCAATCGGCTTCCTTCAGCTGTGTTTCCAATGCTGCTACAGCGCAAGGAGGAAGTCACAACATTGATCACGGACACAGGCAGCTCCCCCCCTCCCACGGAAAACACAATGCAACACACAGAGCACGTGACGGGGCCGAGAGGACAGGGATAAACAAAAACAAGCGTGTGCAAAATACCCACACCCACTCTGATACTGACACGCCGCCGGTTATTCTAGCAGCTCCGGCGGGCAGAGCGAGCTCTCCCACGCCCACACTCTGGTGCAATAGTGTCCCTGCTGTTTAATCACCCCGGAGCAGGCGGCTTGGCACTGGGCTAGGCAGGGCGCTAACAAACACACACCCGGGGAAGCCGGTGCGAGCCGCCAGCACAACGTTCGGAGAAGGAACCTGCTGCGGATCGGGGCGGGTCAGGGCTCTGGCCGGGGGCGGCTCTGAATTTCGCTGCATTGATCCGCACGCTAAACAGGGTGTGGGCTTGAGACACAGCAAACACCGCCTCCCTCCCAAACCGCAGGGCACCGGGTGGCGACAAGCGGGGCGCTGGAAGCCCCACTGCCTGGCAACGAGCTGCCAGCAACGCTGACCACAAACCACCGCCCGGAGCCCTGGAGGTGTCACATTGGACCGGAAGCGAGGGTGAGGGCTCTGTCTCTCTTTGAGTGAAATGAAGGGTCGCTTCTGGATTGGAAATGAAATATTCATCTATCCCTTTAATAGCGACCATTCCTGTAGCCTCTGTATGCTTCCCTATCAAATTAACTGGTCTGATCAGGTATCTAGTGGACTTCAACATAGGGGCTGGAACTAGGGGTGCTGCAGCCCCTGGCTTGAAGTAGTTTCCATCATATACAGGGTTTACAGTTTAGTTCAATGGCTCTCAACACCCCTGCTATAAAAATTGTTCCAGCATCCCTGGGCTTCAGGAGTCTTCTGTTCTTCCCTGATACAGAGGTTCCCAAGGACAGTGGTTTTCACATTTTTCAGGCCACGTACCCCTTTCCAAATAAAGTAGTCTAGCGTGTACCCCCATCTGGTCATACAATATGTGATTAGATTGCCAAGTGTTGTCCCTTAGTACAGGATTTTTCTTATGTACCCCCTGGCAAGAGCTTGAGTATCTCCATGGTATGCATACCTCCATTTGAAAAAAACCCAGTGCCCTAGAAATATATTCACCCACACACTCCCATGAGTTTGGTTATGGTGGGAAAGAGATCAGATGCTTGAAAGTGATCAGATGCTGGCTTAGTCTGAGCTTCTCTGGAAGCTCTCACCACTGCAAAGCCCACTCAGCTGGCAGCGATTTGTCCCCAGCTTTCAGACTCTCGGTTCTGGGTTTTGTGAGCAGAACTGACCCAGCGGCATGCAGCTGCCTTGGTGAGTCATAGATGACATGTTGTCATTACAGCTCGGTATTTGTACATGATGACCAGGGGAGACTGCTAGGAACAGCTGAACAAGTGAAGGTGAGGTGGAAGGTGAGAATCTTTTAAAGGAGGCAACCCCCTTTTTGGTGGATTTGCCAACACGTGATCTGAATGTAGGACATGAATCTGACACAGTGGAGGAAGAAGTGAGACATGCAGTGCAGATTTTGAAGAACAGTAAGGCAGCAGGACCTGAGGAAGTGACGGCACACCTGGTGAAGTCTTAGGAGAGAGAGGCATAAAATGAATGAGCAGAGTGGTTAAGGCCACATGGCAAGACAAGAGAATTCCCAAAGACAAGTTCAAGTCTATGTTGGTCCCAATGCATAAGAAGGAATACCTAAAAAAGGGAAGCATGCACCCACGAATGCAGAAACTATGGAGGGATAAAGTTAGTGTCACATGGAATGAATATATTGCAAGTTATCTTAGATGCTAGGAGTGGGAGAATGGTAAAAGCCCTCCTTGAACAAGAACAGTTTAGCTTTAGGAAAGGACAAGGAACCACAGATGTGATGTTTGAAATTCAGAAAGTGATAGACAAGTGACTGGAGTGCCAACAGGATAGCTTTTACAGCCCTGTAAAAGGCATACAACAAAGTGGATAGAAGGATGCTGACGCCAGTGCTGAGGAAATACAAATTGTCTGAGAATTTAATAACTATGGTGACTGTACTATATAGATCACTTAAAACAGTGATCCAAACATGTTGTGGAATTACAAGCACCTTTGAAGTCAGAGTCGGACTGCATCAAGGGTCAGCCCTCAGTCCACTGCTGTTTATCATGCTGATGGACTACATCAGTAGGAAGGTCCCAATGGGAAAAGGTGGGAAACTGCTATATGCAGGTGACAGTGTGATGCTTCCCAGGGTTCCCAGGGTTGTAATGCACCTTTCTACCGCCTACCCTTAGTGCGAGCAAGCCTTGTCTGTGCCCACCAGGTGTCAGCTCCCCCAGACACAGGAAACATAAGCACTCCTCTTTCAGCCTACGCAGGCTCTGCAGTCCTTCTGCAGGTTAGCGATAGGTGCGTTCCTACCGCGGAGCACTCCGAGCCTCCCCCGGCATGTTCAGCCCCTTTTCCACTGGACACTCACTGAATTCACAGATCTGCTACTCCAGAGGGACCGTACACAACAGGCTATCAGTTTTACCTCAGGATCACAGCTCCACTCAACTCCCAGCACCTAGATTGGTTTATAGTGAAAACAAGGGAACGTTTAACTAAGAACAGCAATTGCAGAAGCAAATAGAATTAATGGAAACAAATGGTTATATATAAAATAAAATCACAACACACTTTCTAGAGCCTAAACTTATCTAGCAAGACATTCTCCTATCTCATAAAGAATGGTTCACCCAAAGTTTTTCTCCCAGTGCTGATCAAACAGACCATCCATTCATAAGACAAGTTAGTTGACAGCTTGTCCTCTAGGTGAAGGATACCTGTGTGTACGTTTGCACCCTCAGATATAGTTTCAACCATCCATTACTTTTACTTGTAAACAGGGTACCTCCTGATGCTTGTTTTTTCCTGTATATGCTCTTCCCTGGAGACTTTGCAATCACTTGATTAGTATTTTGCTCAGACAGTAAACAGGCATTCATTGTGACATATACAATACTCCATTTACATATAGCCTGACAGAAACCTGCTTATCTCCTTCTGCTGACCAATCCCAACTCACAGACCTTAAGAGCATAATTTTCAGCATATATACACATGCAACTCCTTACATACATTTCACAATGATTATGATGACCAGTGGGACACAGGCTTTCATTAGAGACTTTACATGACACTTTTGACAAACTATGGAGGCCAGACCCACGGGATCCCTGTAACCCTGTGCACCCCAGTGCCCTCTGCCAATGTGCACCAAGAGGTCCTTGGGTCACACATGGCGATAAGAATGTCCTCAAAAGAAGATCTAGATGAAATAGTAAACTAGTGATATGACCAGCTAAGCAGGCCTGGGGTGAAAATGAACATGACTAAGACTGAAGACATGTGGGTCAGTAGAGGTGTCATCGGGAAACTGGATATAGAGATTAATGGGGCGTGACTGAACCAGGCTGACCAGTTCAAGTACCTTGGCAGCTGGGCTATGGAAAACAGCGAGCTTGTATGAGATACAGTCCATACTGGGGTGTGCTGGAAAAGTGTGGAATAACATCTCAGGTGTTGTGTATGACAAGTGTATGCCACTGAGACTAAGCCCAACAGTACTGAACAGTGCTGTGCCTCACAAGGCTGTATGGTTCATAAGCATGGGCAGCAAAGAGACAGCAGGTTCAAAGCGCACAGGTATTTGAGATGAGATGTCTTTGAGCAATAAACTGCCTTACAGAGTTCCTCACTTTTGCAGTTAAGATTTTCTGCAGAATATGATGAAAATGGTTTATATTAGTCAGTAGTTTAGTCTGGTGCCTGCATCACAGTCTCAGTTTACTCACTGCTTCCCTATGCAGAATAATTTTGCTGGCCATGATTTTGAAGCTGTGATGACAATGGAGTAGAAGGCTCTCTCTCCTTCCATTACAGCAGTGGCATAGCCCTGTAAGTAGTTGGTGATCTTGGCAGATAGATTCCAAACAGGTTTACACCAACCACATTCTAGTCTACTGCCTATCCACTTCATTCAGTATAGTTCATTTGTGAACCCCATTGATCTTTCCAGTCAGTTCTGGAGAGAGGCTGTCTCAGGGACAGGCATTGGTGGCGATGGTCACTGGGAAATTATAGTGTTTATGAGCAAGTAGAAGCCTTGTATGTGAGTAGTAGGCCTGCCTAAGGTGTGCTGAAAATATATGGGATGAAGCAGTTCTTGGCTGAACCAGCTTTGTTGCTTCCTTTGCCTGGTAGAGGAAAAGGAAGGCCATAATCTTTGCCTGGATGAGTGTCCGTTGCTGTGTCCACACCCAGACTAAATGTCAGGTACAGAGTGTGTCTAACTGAATATGTGGGACTGGAAATGGTTTGCATGAATTCCATGGTTTTCATACAGGGGAGGAGTTTGGAAATTATGGCATCCTTGTATTGTCTACATGGAGGCTGTAGTCATCAGGAACAGTGAAACTGTGGGATTCCAGCACCGTGCTGCTCTGTTAGTTTCTCCTGAAGTCTGCCAGATCTTTGTCTGGAAATCTCTAAACCACTGAAAGCCCTAGATTTTTTTGTCTTTAGTCTCTGACCACATGGATGCATTCAGAAGTTTTGGTCATGTCTCTGTGTGCTTTTACACCCCCTCACCTCTGTAGTATTTTGAGTATCTTGTCTGTGGATAGAGGGCCAAACCCTACTTGCCTTACTATGGTAGTTGTCTCACTGAGTTTAGTTAGACATTCAACGTATGCAGGATGTTTTGGTTCTCCCCTGAACAGTACAAGCTGTATTTTGTTTGTTTTTAAATTAGATTTATTAACTGGAACTGCTGCGTAAGTTTGATCTTTGTGAGTGATCACTTCTATTGCCTATGTGTATGTTCAACAGACATAAAAACGAGAGAGAGATCATGCAGTACAAATAAGGCATAGTTATACTTATCCATATAGGTGTGTCATATGCGTGATGGGGTGTGTGTATGTGTGCAGGGAATTCAGCAATACTAGAGACCACACCAAGGGACAATCCTTAACAAACTACTTCAGAAATTCCCATGCAGAACATTTTTGTTCAATTTCAAGTTAATGCAGCATTTCTACTGATGGTAGACTTCTCAAAAGCATCTATGTGACTTAGGAGCCTAAGTCCCATGAGATTTAAGGGGAGGAAACACAAGAAAATAGGTCAAGGCTAAAACAAACCTAAAACCATACCACAATCATGATGTTAAAGTTGGCTCACTTACTTCAGTTCCTTACAACTTAGTCATGCTTAAGCTCCTAAATCACTTAGGTGTTTTTGAGAATTTTGCCCTAAGAAACTAGTATTTGCTAGTCCCTTGCTAGTTGCTTGAAGTGAGTTTCAGTATCATTCATCAGTGGTACAATGGGCAATTTTTTTTAAACCACAATGATTTGCAACAAGGGTGAAGTCCTTATAGCTGTTCGGTTATTCTGAAAGGGGTGGGGAGGGAAGCAAGCCTTATTTCAACTAAAATATCTCCACAAAACTAAACAGTCTCCAGTGACATTATGTAAGCCTCGTTCTTGGAATATACTAATGTGTAGGTAGGTGTGTGGAGGCACCAATAGATTAAAGAAGAGTTAGGGTTTGTTTTGGTTTCTTGTTTTGTTTTTTTAAAGACAAACAAATTCATCCTAGCTAGCAAATCCATGTTTAAGGTTGCAACAGAGAGAGAATAGTGAGTGATGTTTTGACTCAAAGTGGGAAACATTTTGCTGCTACCCTTGGAAGAAGAGTTAGTCTGGTTTTAATAAATGTTTAAATGACTAATAGATTTCTGATGTTTGCATATGATAAAAGAGAAGTATATTAAGAGAGCCTGTTTTATAGATGTGGCCAGCCATCACACCACTCATGAGAAAACTGGGCCAAAATTATCCATCTGATTTTAAGAACGTCTTTCTGTATTTTTGCTGACACTAGCTAGGATGAAAATGTATCCTGTGCATGCAGGTTTCCTTTGAATTTTTGGTCTCAAGTTTATACATATGACTAAATTCACTCAAGGGTGAAGTTTTACCTTACCTCACTTTTCCTGATCCAAAGGAATCATACAGAAAGCTTGGGCCCATTAGGCCTTTGTCATAGGGCTTTTTTCCTCTTGTAGAGAAGTCAATAACTGGGCAGAATGTTTTCAGTGCTGTTGGTGTTTTGGTCACTAACTTGAGTGGGCACTAGTAGATCTCACTAAATTGATTTACTGCAAATAGTACAGTAATTCTTAATGTCGCAGGTATACTGTTTGGAGTAATGCTTCTTCAGCAGTGTTTCACAGCATTACTTTATTTTTACTTTTATGAAATGCATCCAGTAGCAAGGTCTGAACCCATGAGCATTGTTTTGAAGATGCTGACACCCACAGAACAAGACTCTTACCCAATTCCCCTTTCCACCAGTCACAGGCCTGAGAAAAAGAAACCACAATGGTCTGAAGAGTAACCTGACAGGAATCAGTACCCTGACAGGAATCCGTCAGATGTGGAGGGGAAGAAATGAATGCCTACTGAAGGGCCCTGTGACAGAACATCCTTCCCGAAGCTCCTAGACATTCAAATCTATGGACTTGTTGGCACAGATGGCTTAGTTGATCTCAGCTGCAGTAGGATTGCACAGATGTAGTCTCTCAGGTGACCATACAGGACTCTATAGATCAATATCTAACCCCTGGAACTGCACCAATGAGCAAATAGGAAACCAGTGCTGTTTTGAGAAAACTAATTCAGCTCACACCTCACCACAATTATTCTTATCTTTAACCCTACCTGAGTCTCAGAAATAACAGGATAAAAAGAAATCATGGCAAAGTCAGATTCGGCTCCTGTATCTGCAGTCAGAAAGCAGGCTGAGTCACCTCAGAGATTCTTTCAACTCATGCTACATAGAGCAAGTCTGGAGAAAGCTGAAACTAACAAAAGGGTTAGTTACATAAACAAAGTCAAGGGCTTTACCCATGATTTAATCATGGATGGAAGATACCTTATTAGCCACCCCAGCCCTATATTTAACATGAACAGATTCCCTGTCAGCCAACTCCCACAGATTCAGAGAAAAGATCCATGGGGCAGTTGTCTAAAACCAGGGCTCTAGCTGATAAGTGGCCTCATGGGTTAAGGGAGACAAGACATGTGCCTATCACAACAAAAATGTGAGAAACCCAATTGATAGGAACATTTTTGCTCCCACACCCTCAACTGCATCTTTCCATTGTCCTCCTCCTCCTCCTTAATCTTCTTCATATCCCCAAACTGCAGCATTGCTGTGTTATTCCAGTCTCTTAACTGACTAGGAAGGGACACAATGACCATAGCTGAGTGTCCAAGGCAGGTACATTTCCCTAAAGGTGAGTTATCAAAAATAAATACATAAATAAAATCCCATTTGGCAACATCTAGAAGTTCTGTAGAGAATAAAGTGTTTTGCAATAGCCATAATGTATCTGTCATATTCCACGTGTACAAATCTAAACTGAGTTTATTGGAACAATTTTTGAAGTGTCTAATTACAAAGCTGCATCCTTGTTTAATTACTAACCGCCCTCACTGGATAGAGGTAGGGAGGCATGCAGAAGACAGCCAGTGCCATGCCTTTTTTGCTCATCTGGTGACTGATCCTTGTTTACATAAGGAGCTGGTGCCACACTTACTCAGCAAAATGTAACATGCTTCTGCAGCATTCCCACAGCAAGCAGAAAAACCCAGTCTCACAAAAAAAGAAATGATATACTATACATGTTCCAGCTGTCCCTGACCGTCACCACTCTAATCCCTCCTACAGACTAAATATTTCCCTTCTTTTCCATTTGAATGAGGAAAGTTAGAGGGGATGTTGTCAGCCCCTGTGCCTCCCACTTCCTTGTAGTTGTACACCCCAGCCTTAGGAATCAGGTTTGTTAGAGGGAAGCATGCAGATTAAGAGCAGCAGGATTTATTCATTGCATAAACTGGAGTGTAACCCCTGTCTGCTGGTGAGCACAGCAACACACAGCATATGTTTGCATCTCTCTGCTGGTTAGTAGATGCATTCCTGAAAGCACAATGCCGGTGAAGAGGCATCCAGTCATTCTGTGCCAACGGCAGTGGGGCCAAATGGCCAACTACCTGCTTTTGAAAGACGGAGCCACTGTAAAAATAAAAGATTAAAGCAGACACTTGAACTTATGTCCCCATTGTGTTTGTGCTGGGAGAAACACGTCAAGCTGGTGAACAGCCTGTGGGTGGTGTCCATTGTTGACACAGACAGGGAAGAATCTCACTTTGCCAAAAGCTGGCTCATGCTATCATAATACACAGACATGCTTTTGTCAGTTTCTCCCCCCAGCTCACAGAAGTGGGAAAGCCAGAACTATGCACTTAAATACCACTGATCCTCTGGAGAGTAGCAGCAGGTCTCCCAGGTCAGACTTCCCGTTCGGAACAGAAATTTGTGACGAAGTTGGCGTTTCTTCATGTAATCAGTTTATTTACAGATGTGTGAGTCCTGTTTTCTGAAGCAGGGGTGGTAACAAACAGTGCACAGGCAACCCCCTTTGACAAAAATCTCTGACCCTGCACTTCTGTCTTGTCCCAAAAGATGGCTCTGTCTCCTCCCTCTCCCCCAGGGATCCACAAGCCAGAAACTGTCTGCTTCTCTCCAGCTTCTGATTCCTCATGCCAACTGCTTAAACACACATGGAAACAGCCCCTCCCCTCTGCTGTAGCTGTATGGCTGGCCAGGAGAACCTGGGCCTCTAGCCTTAGAACTGTCCCTTAGGTTCCCTCTGTACTGTATGTGTTTGTATGGGCTCGCCACTTTCTGTGGGGAGTTTTGCTCTGGGGTGACTATGTCAATGACCCTTGATGGGCAGGCATTACCCACTTTTATAGCAATACTGTGGTGATGGGGACCAGAAGAGTTTTTTATTAAAACTGTTCTTTGACTTGCCTTATTTTTCTTTCAGGTTTAGACATTAGATCCACGGCTGGTTATGTCCCTCTAAGTGGTAGATGGCAAGAGTGGTCTTAGCACAGTTCTCAGGGATCCATTAATAAACCATCACAGCTGGATTTAAGTAGCACCTTTGTCAGCAAAAGTACAGTAGAGAAAGGAAAGAGATTAAGTAGGCCATGGACAATGAACTGTTTCAGCAGTTCTGGTCTGAGACATCACCAGGAGCATCAAGCTCCTTTCATCATCATTCATCAGCCCCAAAATTGCCTCAAACTCCAGATGAAGTTTTTTATGTAAATATGAGACGTAACTTCTCTGGTTATTTTTTCTTTAATAAAAACATGTCTGTCCCCCAATGAATCATTTGCTATGCTTTGCTGGGGGGAGGGGGGAAGGGGTGCTGCATGTATTTATAGGGCAGCAGCATTTGTTAAAATGATTGGGAGCATCCTGAGTTTAACCTACATGCATTATACACTGCGCAACAAGTGCTACAAAACAGAGGATCACCCCCATAATACTGTTATGTTGGGGGCTGGGAGAAGCTGGCAGGCTTAACAGCCATTGTCCAGTCAGGCTAATTGAGGGAATAATTAAATGCCCCTTTGTTTAGAGATAGCTGAAACAATGGGAGACACCACGTAAAACAATGGCCACAGGTAAAGCTGCCCAGAAATCTGGCTTCGTGGGAAGAGAAGTTTCACAGTGGGCTGAATGGAAACACAGGGAGGGAAACTGATTTTGATTGCAGCCGTGTGTGTATGAGAGAAAGGGCAGCTACATCACAGAAGCAGACAGAGAAAGAGCGAAGCCCCAAAGGACAGGTCTACACAGCAAAAGAAAAAGAGCCAACTTGGCTTGTGGGGCTCAGGCTGCGGGGTGGGAGGGTCGCAGAACTCGGGCTCCAGCCGGAGTCAGGAAGTCTACATAGCAGTGAAACAGCCCGAGCCCCGCAAGCCTGAGGAAGGTGGCACAAGTCAGCTGTGGATATTTCTTTGCTGTGTGGACATACCCAGAAACTGCCAGAGAAGCCCTGGTAGTATGGCTGAGAAAAAGCCTAGAGAGAACTTTTTGGGTAGAGTGCAAGCTGAAAGAGCCTTAGAAATGTCAGCAAAGAAACTGTTTCCTGCTGTTTGATTCCTCCTGTGTTTAAGGAAATATGACTTTGTACATTTTGTATATAAAGGATTGCATCTAAGAAATAACTGACTCCATCATCAATTTCTCCTCCTAATGGAAACAACCTGCAAGACCCCCCAAATTAGCTAAATGTTTGGGTCAAAAAGAGGGTAACAGTATATTTAATCCACGCAATAGATTCCAGAGAAGAGATCTAAGCAAATGGTCAAATCATAACTTAAAGCTACAGAAGAAAGTCCAAATCCTTCCCTAGTATTGTTTATGACAGGATTTCTAGTCTAGTCATCTTCCAGAACTGTTGTTTCTGGTCTCCCAGCCCCCTGGCATATAGGTCAATTATTGTTCTCCATATTTTTTGTAAGGGAAGATTTCCATGCAAATCTTTATAAATTTTTGCAATACCTTGGAGCTATAATTTCATTGACCTTTTTCTATCTGGTTCTAGGCCTGAGATTGCTTGGAGACTGTACCAGTAGATCTCCCTCTGCATCCTATTGGGTCCTCAGCTGCTTCGAGACAAAGAGAGCTTCCCATGTCTTCGTACATTCCTATTGAGTTTGTGACATTTCTTTTGGATATAATCTATGTCTGTGTTATTTTTGGACTAGACTTTGGCAATGCACGCTACTTGAAGTGACCATTACAAGCCCCTCAGTATGTCTTCACTGCAACTGGTCTGGGCTCTTACCCAGGTTTTGCCTCTAATTCCCCTCCCAGCCACACATATAGTTCTTACCAGAGTTAGTGGATTTTCAGCTCAGGATATCTGGCATGCAGATATACTGTAGGTTAGAACCCAAGTTCCACTTTCATTTGGAGTGGTAACCCACCCTCATTGCACTGAGGATGCAGGCTAAAGCACTTGTGTGTTGATAGTCCTCCAAGGCCTTCCCACAATTCCTTTATGTGCCCAGAAGGACAGATAAGTTCTCCACAATTCACTGGGAAAGAATCATAGAGCAGCTTGGGTTACTGCAGCACAAAGAATTACAGGCTATGCTCCCAGAAGTCCAGTGACACACATGGGGGAATAAGCATCAGAAGGGTGAAGAAGTGGGTTTTTTATTCACGAAAGCTTAAGGTCCCACCGGACTCCTCGTTGTTTATATGGGGGGAATGCAGCACCAGTGAAGACACAGTAACTCTGTTAGCGCTTTGCAGTGTGGCTACTCATACTGGGCTAAGCTAACCTGGGTGCTGATCATCAGGAATAGTGCTGTAGTGAAGATAGACCCTCAGAAATCATCTGCTTTTACAGAAAACAGTGGACCATTTACATAGCAGTACTTCTTGGGGACTGCCCTAGCTCCTGCTTTGTTCTCAGATGCTATCTGAAGTGTTAGTTTTGATCTATCAAGCTACTTATGGTTTAAGGCCTGTATATTTATAGGCCTCCTCATGGTTTAACTCCACAGCGAGAGCCCTTGAACTGATAGTCCCTAGTTCTGTACAGATAGGTGTTGGGCCACAGCATTCAGTGGAAGGCCTCTTGAATCTGGAATTTGCTCACCCCTTGGTCCAAAACCCAAGGGCTTGTCTTCATGTACAGCGTTACACCACTGTAGCGCTTCAGTGAAGACGCATCTATGCTGATGGGAGGGCTTCTCCCGTTGGCGTAGTTAATCCACCCCACTGAGAGGCGGTAGCTATGTCGGTGGGAGAAGTTCTCCCGCCGACATAGTGCTGTCTACACGGGAGGTATGATGGGGTATTCACCCCACACTTCCCTGAAAGGGTTAATGAAGACAAAGAAGGGGGGTAATTAACCCAAGAGGCCTCAGCTGAGAGGAACCAGGTGGCTAAGTAATCCCCTGACTGAGTGAGGGAGCCAGCTGAGAAGGAACAAGGTGGGTTGGGGCTATTAAGGCAGGAAATTCACAGCAGTCACTCCCTGGGAAGACGGGGGAGGAGGATTTGGAGCTGGTACACTCAGACAAAGGGGTGGGGGGAATGACCAAGAGTTGTAGGAAGCAGTGGGTGGGCCTCGGTTCTCTTCCTAGCCACTGAAGAAGTGGCAGCTGAGGTAGTGAATAGGAAGACTGCCTAAGAAGAAAGGACTTTGATATACCCTGGAAGGGGGGAATGCTGAGTGACCTGTCCAGAGCGCTGAGTCACGAAGAAGATGCTGCAGTTCCTGGAGTCAGAGAGGGGTTGCAGAGAGAGAGAGAGAGAGAAGTGATGGTGTGCAACAGCGGGACTGGGCATTGCCCTGATGAGCTAATCCCCAGAGTGGTCAGGAGGAGGTGCCAGACTAGCAACGAGTGGAGCATCCTGTGATGGGGGTTAGGTCAGTTAGCTGGACCGATGCAGTTGTGCTGTAGCACGTCTGCTGAAGAGGCACGCTCTCCCGTTGGCATAATTACTCCATCTCGGTGAGAAGCAGAAGCTATGTCAGCGGGAGAGCATCTCCCGCCAACATAGTGCTGGTGTGGATAGTGTGAAAGCTGTGTTGCTTGGGGGGGGGAGAGAAGGCTTTTTCACACTCCTGAGTGACATAAGTTATTTTGACTTAGGCAGTAGTGTAGACATGCCCTGAGTGATGACTGCAGTACTAGTGCATTTACAGTGTATTTAGGTAAGCAATCTTTTCAGCAGGCTCTGGAGCTCAGCAGGTAAAACAGAGTTGAAGTATTGCAAATCACCACCACAAAGGCAGCTATAAGAGAGTTTGCTTTGATACTAAGAAAGGAGGTCATTCTTAGCATGAAACTGGGAGTTTTATATTTAGGACCAAGTAAATAGATTATAGTATGACACTGCTATCTAGTGGCAAATGAACAAAATACTACTCAGTGCTATATTATCTAAAGTCCACCAACGTGACAGAAAACTATGATGACATAATCTGTTTCTGGTAATACATGTTAGCAAGTTGATGAAGGCCAATATGTCTGCACTTGGGAAGTTAAAACCATTTATTTTCGGTGCCTGTTTGAGGAAGGAGTTGAGCATCCACAGCTCCTGGACCTCTAAGGAAGCTGCAGATGCTCAGCAATGCCTCAAATCAGAACTGTTTTGGGTGCCTAAAGTGGAGTTAGGTGCCTAATTTGCGGGTCCAAAGTTTGAAAATGTTGGCCTTAATGTACAGTTTTGCCAAACATATTTTTTGCAGTATATATTATGCATGTGGAGAGTTAATGCGTGGATTAAGATAGGATATGTGTAAACTGCTGGGGAGTGGGCAGCCTATCTAGTGGGTGGAGCAGGACCTTGTCTAGTAGTTGTGGTGGCAATTCAGCGTAATGGTGGGCATAGATCCAGGAATCAGGTACTGGGCTGCGGGTAAAGCCAGAGTCAGCGTGGAGGAGCCTGTAGTGGAATGTTAATCTGTATTATACTGTTCAGCCACTTGGTGGCACGGTGCATAAGAAGTACATGGCAGAGCCAAGCCAAAGATCAGAACTGGAGACAGGAATGGGAACACCAAGCCAAAGGGTAAGCCAGAGCCAGGGTCGAGGAGCCAAGCCAGTGGTCAGAACCAAAGTCAGAATCAGGAGCCGGGCAGGGTGCAAAGACTAGACTGGACTGCAGTAGACAGGAGTCAAGGCTGGAATGGGACTGGAAGCAGGCTGGAGGAAGGGGCTGGAAGCAGGATCAGGGCAAGCACAGCTGCAGGCCTGGTATGCACTGGGCAGCCACTGTGCTGCTGTGGGTGCAAGGCCCAAGGCCAATCGGGGCACAGCCATTTGGAGAAGGCGCATTGGGCCCAGTTGAGCTTGCTGGGTTGCTTAGCAATGAGGCTGGGAGCCAGCTGTGCTCCTTACAATACAGAATAGTGTTCACGCTAAATCAGAAGTTCATTCAGTGGCACTGGGCTTCTTACCAGAGCATTGCCCCAGAGCTTTGCTGGTGGAAGGGCCCGCTCAAGTGTCATATCTGCTTCTGACTAGTAGAGGTCTGGTACAGGCCTCTGTGGGGCTAATTCAGGTTAACCCGTAGAAAGAACATAGGGTTCCCTGCTGCCTCCAGAGTCCACGAGGAGGCACAGAACAGGGATACAGGCTTCTACAGAGCTAGCTCAGATCAGTCCCACAGAGAATAGAGAATTCTTCACAGCATCTAGTCATGGCCGTCCTTAGGATTTATGGGGTCCTATGCAGTATTATTAAACTGGTGCCCCTATGCCCGACTTGAGGCACAGCCACCACCCCCGCCCGCGGACCCCCCAGAACCCCCCCATTGCTGACACAAACCGAGCTTCGTATGCAGCAGACGCTGCAGCAGCCCAGGGACGGGCAGGGCCGGCTCCAGGCACCAGCTTAACAAGCAGGTGCTTGGGGCGGCCAAGGGAGAGGGGCGGCACCTGCGGCAATTCGGGGGCGGCAGGTCCCTCACTCCCTCTAGGAGCGAAGGACCTGCCGCTGAACTGCCGCCGCCGATCGCGGCTTTTTTTTTTTTTTTTTTCCAATTGCCCCGCGCTGATCGCGGCTTTTTTTTTTTTTTTTTTTGCTTGGGGCGGCAGAAATGCTGGAGCCGGCCCTGGGGACGGGGCGGAGGGAGGAGGCAGCAAAGGATTCCGAGCCGCCCGGCCTGCCTCATTGGGGTGGAGAGTCACAGTTCCCCGCAGAGACCCCCGTACCTCCTCCCTCACGCTGAATGCGCAGCGCCGGCGCATTCAGCTCTGTGAATACGGCCCCTTCCTAAGGAGACTGCAGCGTGCGCTGGGTGTGCGGGAGCCGACCCACTCTTACCTGCTGTCCCGGTGGTGCCCCAAATTTTCGGGTGCGTACGCTGCGTATGCCTAAGGACAGCCCTGCGTCTAGTCTTTCTCTCCCTTATTTAGAGGGGAATCTGAACTGGGGCTGAACCTGGTGTTAGCAGCCTGCGAGGGTGCATCTTTGTGAGTGGGTGATATCAGGTGGGAATGGGTTCAGAGGTAGGATGTTTTTGATGGGGAAGTGTCAGGGGTAAGAAGTGGAGGGATTCTCAGCCTGGGGGCAGGGACACAGGGGTGTTTGAAAGGGTAGGTATTAGGCAAGAAAAGGTAGGGAGATGAGGTTGCTTGGGGGGTGGTGGTTCTGAGCTGGGATAGGAATAGATGGAGCTGAATGTGTGTGTGGGGGGAATGGTACTGGAGCTAGACTGGATGGGGAGAGGGTGGGACTCAGTACAGGGAGATAAGGTTGCTTGGGGTTGTGGTGGTTCTGAGTTGGGATAGGAATAGATGAAGCTGAATGTGTGGGGGGAATCGTACTGGAGCTGGAGCTAGACTGGATGGGGAGAGGATGGGACTCAGTACAGGAGTAACAGAGGGACAATCACCCTTTTCTCCTACCCTTTTTCTTTATTGTAAAGTGTTCATTTAAAATCACCTCTTTGTTTCCACTTCCTGACTAGTCTTGCTTTCCCCCACCCCAGCAAAATGCTTCCCTCTGACAAAACCCATCTAGAATTCCAGTTTTTACACTTAGAAAGTATGATCAGCCTGCAGGGAGGAAATCTTTCTACTTGCAGCTCCACCACTTAGTTTGGGCATCAGCTGCCACTGGGTGGATGGGAAGGTTACTCACCGGAAGTAGTTTCTTGGAGTCCTCCCTTTTCCTATCACATCCATCCACCCACAATCCTAGCTATCAGCATTGTGATTCCATTCGCCTGATATACTCAGGTCTCAGTACAGCCCCTTTCTATCAGTTAGGAGTACTTCCAAAGCAGGGAAGAATGGAATAAAGAGAATTGACAGCGTACTCCAGCAGTGTCGCTTGGAGAAAAGGATTGTAAGATTAGATGAGAGAGGATGTTATATTTCCTGTAGGCAATCTTCACTTGTATGTTTGTGTGTCTGAAATCTGTCAGATGTCCTTTCTTGCAGCATATCAGGCTCAGAGTGTTAAGGTATCTCCTACTTCCTGTAATGGGCATCTGGTCCTCCTTTTGCACATTTATCTGCCCCTGTTAGACCTGATATATGTGCAGGGCCGTCCGTAGGATTTATGGGGCCCTACGCAGTATTATTAAACTGGTACCCCAATGCCCGATGGTAGCCCGGGCTTGCAGCCCAGGGGGAGGGATGGGAGGGATGAGGCAGCAAAGGATACCAAGATGCCCAGCCCGCCTCATGGTGGCAGAGAGTCACAGTTCCCCGCAGAGACCCCCGTACCCTCTCCCTCACGCAGAATGCGCGGCGCTGGCGCATTCGGCTCTATGAATACGGCCCCTGTCTAAGGAGACTGCAGTGTGCGCTGGGTGTGCTGGAGCCGACCCGCTCTTACCTGCTGTCATGGACGGTGG
Organism: Emys orbicularis; assembly: GCF_028017835.1. NCBI lineage: Eukaryota > Metazoa > Chordata > Testudines > Emydidae > Emys > Emys orbicularis. The sequence goes on along the minus strand of NC_088691.1, from coordinate 17,247,714 downwards.
GTGAAGCTGCCGCTTGGGGAGGCTAGCTCCCCAGTGCACCAATTCTGCCTATGGCCCCGCCCATACTCCACTCCTGCTCCGCCCCAGGCCTCGCCCCACTCTGCCCATGCCCCCTCCTCCCCACTGTCTCCCTCCCCCACCCTGTTCACCCCCTTCCAGCCAAATCCCTGAACCCAAATGAAGCAAATGACATTGCGCGGGGGGGGGGGGGAGGGGGAACCCACTCTTCTGCAATTTCTTTCTAAAGAAAATGGGGCATGTTTTCCACTGCATGCCAGACGGTGAAGACTGGACACGCAGAAGGTACCTAATAAAAAGCACTAAACTTGGGAATAAAAAATGTCAGTCACAGTTTTTTTGATATGCCCTGAAGTTTGTCAGAGATTTATTTGCAAAAGCTTTGTAGTAAGGGTGAGTCAGCTGTCTTGCTGAATACAACATTAAATATTATGGAATACATGATGCAGCTCTTCTCTGTTTTACATTTTCTTAATCACTATTTCTAAGCTGATTTCATATTTTAAATGTACTCTTAAGCCTTCATAAAGATTACTACATATTTAACTCACTGAAACAAAGATATTATTTTAAATTAATCAGTCACAGAGGTTTAGTGTGTTCATAACAATGTTCATTGCTTTTAGAAAAAAGGAACACTAATTTACTTTGTGTGATCTCCATAACAATAGACACGTTTATGAAATTTCACCAACTTTAAAAAATGTTTGCAAAGATTTTAGGCATAACAAAGGATTTTATATCTTACTAGGTACTGATTTTGCTGGAGGGCTCTGTTAAAACAGATAGAAGTAAAGAAAGGGAAACTCTTTGTTCAGCTATCTGGAAGGAAAGGGGTGTTGTCCCTTTACGGGCTCTCTTAAGGGGGGGGGGGCGTTGAAGGGACTAGGGAGAAAGGGATGGACAGAAAGGACAAGACGACTTTGGAAGCAAGTTGTTTTTTTTTTACTATCGTAATTAAAATTAAAATGTGTATTTTAGATAAGGGTGGTCTTTTGAAGGATTTATTTTAAAAACAAACTGTATGTCTGAGGATCGAAGCATTTAAGGCTAAAGATGACTGTGCATCTAAAAATCTATGCAAGGATTTTTTAGAGATGTGATTTTATAATCTTCACCAACTCACTAATGAAATATTTTAAAGCAAATTTTAAACTAAGGTCCTGTAGACTAACATGTTCTGAGTAAATATGACAGTAATGCACAACTATTTTCGTCAGTAAATTCAGAAACTGACAGTATATACCTGGTGGTTGGCAAATGCCTGTTAAATGGCTTCATTGCCACTTGAATGGCTCTTTAACAGTTTCAGTGTTGTGCTAATAGGTCTGGCAGGCTGGAAGCCTTTTCACTTTTAAGTTACTAGATCCCCTCCAGAGTAAGAGCACTAGGCTGCAGCAGCCAGCTGTGGTGGGAGCCTGCAGGAAGGAGCAGAACAGGGATAGGAAGAGCCGGGAGGGTGGACACTAAGACCCAGTGTTGCCCCAAATTTTCAGGTGCCCTACGCAGCCTTGTATGCTGCCTATGCCTAAGGACTGCCCTGTATATGTGGTATCCATCTGCTGACCTGACCTGAGATCCGGAGGTGTGCTGCCTGCCTGGAGCCCACATCTGAGATGTCACAGAAAGGTTGCTGAGGCTCATCTATCCCTCTGACCACTACGCCATGGTGCTCAACCATGTTGGTATTAAGGATACTGTCGGGTATGACCCTGAGCAGATCAGTAGTGACTACAGGGCACTAGGAGCAAGGGTGAAGGAGTTGGGGGCGTGGGCAGTGTTCTCATCCATCCTGCTGGTTGAGGGTAAGGGCTCAGGTAGGAACAGACACCTGGAGGTGAAGGAGAGCTTTGGCTCCCTTAACTATGAGATGAAGGAGGACTGCTGGGAAGAGATGCGGTCCACCTGACCAAGAAGGGGAACAGCATCTTGGGACACTGACTCACCAACCTAGTGAGGAGGGCTTTAACCGAGGTTCGAAAGGGGCAGGTGACAAAAAAAACCACAGGTATGCATTAAAAAAAGACCTTGTGAGAGGGCTAGATGTTGTGGCAGGAGGAGGGAATGGAAAATTACAGTAGGGTCATAGGAGTAATGAGAGAAAACAGTGGGGGAATCTGCTTAACAAAGATGTCTATACACAACTGCAAGGAGTATAGGGAATAAATAGGAAGAACTGGGAGTATTAGTACATAAACTAAATTATGACTTAATTGGCATTATAACTTGTTGGGATAAATCTCATGACTGGAATATTGGTATAGAGGAGTATAACTTGTTCAGGAAGGACAAGGGAGGAGATCTTACAATATACATCAAGAATATACACACTTGTTCTGAGGTCCAGAAGGAGGTGTGAGGCAGACCAGTTGAAAGTCTTTGAGTGAAGATAAAAGGGGAAACATCAGGGGTGGTGTCATGGTAGTGTTTGTGTATTTACATATGTATGAGTAGCGTCAATCAACGGTCCCTGTCTATGCTGTATTCTGAACATCCTAGAATTTAAATGAATTGTAAACATGGGATATCTCGGTATTCATATCTCTTTGAAATGTGCTGTGAATGGTGGAGGAACAAGCAAATTGCCTTATGTTAATTCTATATCTAAGTACCAGTGATGGATCTCCTTCAAAGTCCCAGAGGACTGAAGAAGGGTAAACATAGTACCTGTCTATAAAAAGGGAAACAAGAGGGCCTGGGGAATTATAGACCAGTCAGCTTAACTTTGATACCTGGAAAGGTACTGGAATAAAGTATTAAACAATAAATTTGTAAGGACTTAGAGGATAATAGAGTAATAAATAAGAACCCACATGGATTTGTCAAGAACAAATCCTGCAAAACCAACCTAAATTCCTTCTTTGATCATGTTACTGGCCTAGAGGATGGGGAGAAGCTGTAGATGTGATATATCTTGAGTTTACTAAGACATTTGACACAGTTCCACATGACATTCTCATAAGCAAACTAGGGAAATGTGGTCTAGATGAAATTACCAGAAGATGGGTGCATAACTAGTTGAAAAATTAGAATTCAAAACTACCTTGACAAATTGGAGAACTGTTCTGAAATCAACAAAATTAAATTCAATAAAAACAAAAAGTACTACACTTAGGAAAGAAAAATCAAATGCACAACTATAAAATGAAGAATATCTGGCTTGATGTTAGTACTGCAGAATAGGATTTGGGGGTTACAGTGGATAACAACGTGATGCAGTTGTGAAAAACGCTAATATCATTCTGGGATGTATTAACAAGAATGTCATATGTAAGACACGGGAAGTAACTGTCCTATTCTACTCAGCAATAATGTGGTCTCAGATGGAATAGTGTGTCCAGTTGTGGGCATCACACTTTAGGAAAGATGTAGACAAATTGGAGAGAGTCCAGAGGAGAGCTACAGAAATGACAAAAGGTTTAGAAAACCTGGAAAGGCTATGAGGAAAGGCTAAAAAAAAGGGCATATTTAGTCTTGAGAAAAGAAGACTGAGGCGGGACCTGGTAACAGATTCCAAATATGTGAAGGGCTGTTATAAAGAGGGTGGTGATCAATTGTTTTCCAAATCCACTGAAGGTAAGACAAGAAGTAATGGGCTTATTCTGTAGCAGGGGAGATTTAGGTTGGATATTGGGGGGAAAACTTTCTAACTATAAGGATAGTTATGCACTGGAATAGCCTTACAAGGGAGGTTGTGAAACCCCCTGGCTTTGGAGGCGGTTAAGAAGAAGTTAGACAAACACCTGTCAGGGATGGTCTAGGTTTACTTTGTCCTACCTCAGCACAGGGGGCTGGACTACATGACATCTCAAGGTCTCTTCCAGTCTGCTACATTTTTAAGATTCTCTGATTAATTTATCTTCACAGCTGGGGAATTGAGGCACAGAGAGATGAACATTTTAAAAAGAAAAATATGAATGATAATTGGGAACTGTTTAAGAACTCTTTACTGGATGCCTAAAAAGCCACAATTTCACAATTGAGAAAGAAGGCTACACCGGTTAATAAAACAAGTTGACTCAGAGGGGAAGTGAAAGCAACTAATAAAAGACAGACACACAGACACACACAAAACAAATGGAAAAAAGGAATTTGATTACTGTGAATATAAGTTAGAAGCTAGAAATTGTAGAAAATTGAAACAAAAGTACATAAGGAGAAATCTATGGCCAGCAGAATTAAGGACAAGAGGAAAGAATATTTAAGTATATCAGTAAAAAGGAATCCCAACAATAGTATTGGCCTATTATTAGAAGGTATTGGAAATGGTAGAATTTCAATAATAGGACAGTAGTGTTCTATAAATATTTCTGTTCTGTTTGGGAAAAAGCCAGAAGATGTATTTATATCTGATGATGAAATAACTTAAATTACAAGAGTCACTCAGGAGGATGTTAAACATCAGCTATTAAAGGTAGATATTTTTAAATTAGCAGGTAAGGATAACTTGTATTCAAGAATTTTAAAAGAGCTGGCCAAGGCCCTCTCTGGACCATTAATACTTATTGTCAGTAAGTCTTAGAACACTGTGGAAATTCCAGAGGACTAGAAGAAAACTAAAGTTGTGCCACTATTTAAAAAGGGTAAACAGGATGAGCTGAGTAATTATAAGCCTGTCAGTCTGACATCAATTGCAGGCAAATTAATGGAATATCTGATGCCGGACTCAATTAATAAAGTATAAAAGGATGGTAATATAATCAACATGGATTTATGGAAAACAGATATTGTCAAGCTAACTAGGTATCTTTTTTTTTATGAGATTACAAATTCTGTAAGGCATTTTACTTGGTACCACAGGACATTTTGTATCATTCTAATTTCTTAAACAAAATCAGCATAGCACACACTAAATAGATTAAAAACTGGCTAACTGATGGGTATCAAAATATATTTGTAAATGGGGAATCACCACTGAGAGGACATGGTCCCATTGTTGGCCCTATGCTATTTAACATCTTTATCAATGACTCAAAAGAAAACATAGAATCATTACTGATCAAATTTGCAGATGACACAAAGATTGGGGGAATGATAAATAATGAAGATGATAGGCCACTGATACCCAACTGATCCTGATGGCTCTGTAAGCTGGGTGCAAGCAAACAATATGCATTTCAATATGGCCAAATGTAAAATCAGACATCTAAGAACAAAGAATGTAAGCCATATTTACAGGATAGGAAATTCTATCCTCGGAACTCTGAAAAAAACTTGGGTGGGAGGGAAAGGGTGGATCATGATGGATAATCAGTTAAACGTGAGTTCCCAGTGTGATGCTATAGCCAAAAAGGTAATGTGATCCTTGGATGTATAAACAGGGGAATCTTGAGTAGGAAGGTTATATTACCTTTGTATTTAGCAGTGGTGTGACTACTACAGGAATCCAGTGTCCAGTTCTGGTGTCCACAATTCAAGAAGGATGTTAAAAATTGTAGAGAGATCAGAGTAGAGCTATGGAAATGATTAAACAATGGAAAACATGCCTTATATAGAGAGACTCAAGAAACTCAATTTGTTTATCAAAGAGAAGGGAAGGGATGACTTGACCACAGTCCACAAATACCTACATGGGGAAATTTGGTAATAGATGGCTCTTCAGTACTGCTGTCAAAGGTGTAACAAGACATGTTCTATTTCAGACAAAAATCAATTTAGGTAAGTCCAATGGTTTATGTTATGCAGGTGGTGATCACAGTGGTCCTATCTGCCCTTTTAATCTACAAATAAGGCCAAAATTATCAAAAGTGTCCACTAATTTTGGGTGCCCAACTTGAGACTTGCATTCCCAGGACGGAGCATGCTCAGGTCACTCTTCGGGGCGGTGCTGCACACACACACACCCTGGTCAGCCCAGCAGAGGTGAGAGGGGATGGAGCATGCTCAGGTCACTCTGCAGGGAGATGCTGCACACACACCGGTCAGCCCAGCAGAGGTGAGAGGGGATGGAGCATGCTCAGGTCACTCTGCGGGGAGATGCTGCACACACACTGGTCAGCCCAGCAGAGGTGAGAGGGGATGGAGCATGCTCAGGTCACTCTGCGGGGAGGTGCTGCACACACACACACCCTGGTCAGCCCAGCAGAGGTGAGAGGCGATGGAGCATGCTCAGGTCACTCTGCGGGGAGGTGCTGCACACACACCGGACAGCCCAGCAGAGGTGAGAGGGGATGGAGCATGCTCAGGTCACTCTGCGGGGAGGTGCTGCACACACACCGGTCAGCCCAGCAGAGGTGAGGGAATGGAGCATGCTCAGGTCACTCTGCGGGGAGGTGCTGCACACACACACTCTGGTCAGCCCAGCAGAGGTGAGAGGGGATGGAGCATGCTCAGGTCACTCTGCGGGGAGATGCTGCATACACACCGGTCAGCCCAGCAGAGGTGAGAGGGGATGGAGCATGCTCAGGTCACTCTGCGGGGAGGTGCTGCACACACACCGGTCAGCCCAGCAGAGGTGAGAGGGGATGGAGCATGCTCAGGTCACTCTGCGGGGAGGTGCTGCACACACACACACCGGTCAGCCCAGCAGAGGTGAGAGGGGATGTAGCATGCTCAGGTCACTCTGCGGGGAGGTGCTGCACACACACACACCGGTCAGCCCAGCAGAGGTGAGGGGATGGAGCATGCTCAGGTCACTCTGCGGGGAGATGCTGCACACACACACCCTGGTCAGCCCAGCAGAGGTGAGAGGGGATGGAGCATGCTCAGGTCACTCTGCGGGGAGGTGCTGCACACACACCGGTCAGCCCAGCAGAGGTGAGAGGGGATGGAGCATGCTCAGGTCACTCTGCGGGGAGGTGCTGCACACACACACACCGGTCAGCCCAGCAGAGGTGAGAGGGGATGTAGCATGCTCAGGTCACTCTGCGGGGAGGTGCTGCACACACACACACCGGTCAGCCCAGCAGAGGTGAGGGGATGGAGCATGCTCAGGTCACTCTGCGGGGAGATGCTGCACACACACACCCTGGTCAGCCCAGCAGAGGTGAGAGGGGATGGAGCATGCTCAGGTCACTCTGCGGGGAGGTGCTGCACACATACACACACCGGTCAGCCCAGCAGAGGTGAGAGGGGATGGAACATGCTCAGGTCACTCTGCGGGGAGGTGCTGCACACACACACACACCGGTCAGCCCAGCAGAGGTGAGGGGATGGAGCATGCTCAGGTCACTCTGCGGGGAGGTGCTGCACACATACACACACCGGTCAGCCCAGCAGAGGTGAGAGGGGATGGAGCATGCTCAGGTCACTCTGCGGGGAGGTGCTGCACACACACACACCGGTCAGCACAGCAGAGGTGAGAGGGGATGGAGCATGCTCAGGTCACTCTGCGGGGAGGTGCTGCACACACACACCGGTCAGCACAGCAGAGGTGAAAGGGGATGGAGCATGCTCAGGTCACTCTGCGGGGAGGTGCTGCACACACACACACCGGTCAGCACAGCAGAGGTGAGAGGGGATGGAGCATGCTCAGGTCACTCTGCGGGGAGGCGCTGCACACACACACACCGGTCAGCACAGCAGAGGTGAGAGGGGATGGAGCATGCTCAGGTCACTCTGCGGGGAGGTGCTGCACACACGCACACACACCGGTCAGCCCAGCAGAGGTTGTGCAAACCGAGATCGCTGCTGAGGTTGAGAACTGGACCCGAACTGGGTGAATGACCATGAGGATGCACAAGGCACATCCCAGACACCAGAACCCCCCCCGCCACGCCCCATGTCAAGTCCCTGTTTGAAAGGACGAGCCCTGCTCGAGCGTCTCAGCAAAGCTGGTGCGAGGTTGTTTTCTTAACACGGACAAAACCGATCTTCCCCAACTCTCCTGTTCAGAAAGGCCAGGACTGGATAGCGGGACCTGCTCCTCCCGCTCCCCAGTCTGGGCTCGCTGCACCCGCTTCTCGCCCCGTTCTCCGCCTCGGGCCCCGCCCCCATTCCCGGTATTTCGACCCTTCTGCTCCAGTCCGCTCCCCTCATCCCGCAGGGCACAGCGGCTTCAGCAAGCGTCACTGCGCACGCTCAGCGCTGCCGCGCATGCCCAGTAATGGCCGATTAGCCGGATTCCCTTTCCCGGGCTGTCCGCTGCTCTCGCAGAGCCTCTGCCTCGGAAATCTCGCGATCTCTGCTGGGAGCGGGAGAAGGGGGCGGGGCCGTGCGGTGTTTTGGGGGCGGTGGGGCCCCCACCCCGCGCCGGTACTGACACAAGATGGACCCCGGCCCCGCCAGCTCGGACGGCGAGGAGCCATCCACCTCTGCCGCCTCCTCGCGGGAGCCCGGCGCCGAGGAGGTACTGCCTGGGGGAGCGGGCGTCAGAGTCCGCGGGGAGGGGGCGCCGGAGCCCGAGCCCTGCTCCTCTGCCAGCCCCATCCCAGTACCCCGGCCGGCTGCTGCAGCCCCCTCTACCCCCTGCCCGCCCGGCTACAGTCCCCAGCCCCCTCCGCCGCGCTGCCCCCGGCCCTCCTCTCCCCCCACCCCGGCCGGCTACAGTCTCCTTGGGCCCCCGCTCACCCGAGCCTCCCTGTAACCCGAGTCTATCTACAGATCTAGCTACCTTCCCCCTCCCCCGCCCATACCCGCCTGCCGCTAGCCCTGGCTGTGCCCTCAGCCCCATCCAGATATCCCCCACCCACCTACACCCCTTCTCCCCAGTACTGCCTGCCCCCAGCCCAGCTGCAACCCTCAGCCCCATCTACACACCAACCTGTCCGTACCCCCCTGTGCCCCCAGCCCATCTGCATCCCTCAGCCCCATCCAGATATCCCCCCCTGCCATTCCTTCCCCCCATACTGCCAGCCCTATCGACTCCCTGTTCCCAGCCCATCTATAACCTGGCAGCTGCATCTACACCCACCTATCCGTACCCCCCGTACCACCAGCCCTGGTTGTGCCCCTAGTCTATCTAGTACCTTCAGCCCTATCCATCCCCTACAACCCACCCAAACAGCCAGCCTATTTGCTCACCCTGCCAACCACCTCTGTGTCCTCCCACCCAACCCATCTGTTACCACTGCACACAGCCCGTCAGCCCCTTCCATATCCACCTGTGCACAGTCCATCCATGCACCCTTATAGCCCCTCCCTATCTGTCAGCCTTCCCCTTGGGTACTACCAGTCCCATCCATAGCCCCCCTCCCTGCTTTAGAGCTGGGTGAAGAGCTGCAGTTGGGGAGGGGGTCTGTCTGCCCATGTGGGAGGGGAGCAGTGACAGGTAGTTAGGGTGCCTAACTAACCAAAAGCTGGACATTTGGAGAGTGGGTGGGTTGTGGCTGGGAGAGTGAATTGCACCATTGGGTTTAATTGGAGGCGCTCAATGATTGCGATACACCAGGGTGTGAGGGAGAAGGGTCCTAGCTGGCCCCACCTGGTGGGGAGCAGGTTACCTATATGCAGAGCCATTTAGCTAAGCTTGTGTAAACAGTTAGTGCCAGGGATGTGGGGAGATTTGAGCTGTTGGGATACACTTCCTACTCCCTTTCAAAAGTGTATGATACTTCAATCCTCCCCCACTAATTGCTTAATGTATCTGGCTCAAAGGGGTAGGGGGTGGATTGCCAGTGGCTAAATGCTGTTTGGAGGGGTGAAAATAGCAATAACCGACTGGCGGGAGTTTGTTTGCTGGTGTCTTGGCGCTTTTAGGTTTTTCTGTTATTCCTTCCACTCAGAGTTGCTCTCTTCTGCACATGCAGTTTAAATTGCTTCCATGATCCAAAACAAGATGCTCAAGAGAGCATGTGTGACTGTCTCTCTCCTCTTCCCTTCAGTTTTCTGAAGAGATACTAAGCCAGGACTCTTGAGAGATCATTAGGAATGTCAAAAGTGAAATTTTCAGGTGTCATTAGAAAACAAGATTTAGTCATAAGAATGAATCCCTTCAAAAGTCTTTTAGGATTAACCCTGAAGGGCCAAATCTCTTCCACTGAATGGTAGCAGTTTTGATTTCACTGTGACCAGAATTTAGCTCCAAATGATGAAATTTCACCGCTGGATGTATTGGGTGAAAGAATTAGGCTGATGGAGAGAAGTGAAAAAACATGATGTAGTAGTAGTTAGTTGGCTGTGAACTGTGCAATGTGTAATTGTAGCATTAAGACTAAGGAACAGTAAAGGAGTTAGAAGTGTGAGCAAGAATTACCTACAGGGTACAATTTGTGCTATAAAGTTTTCCATCTGTCAACTGGCAAAAAAACCTGACACAGTGTCTAGACGGAACAGGAGAAGTTGACATATGCTAGTGAGTGGATTAAATATTGTATTAGCATTGTGTATATGTCAGAAGGTCACACATTTCTAACAAAACAAAGCTGGTTGCTGCTGTTTAGTACTAGTTCAGCTGGAATCATGAATAGCTGAGAAATTGAAAGCTACATCTCCTACAGATTTCACTTTAGCAAAGTGCCCCCAGGGCTGGGTTGCAATTCAGATGCACAAGCGACATTATACAATGCACAGGTACATGTTAGTGTCTGGAAATCCTAGATAGTGATAAGCTGTGTCACTATGCTATTACACCTTGTGTTATTTTAATGCTTTGTTGTAAACAGCCAGTTGAATGCTTGTATTAATTTGATATGTTTTCATTAGTTACTTGGAATAGATTTTTTTCTTATATATGAACTCTCTACCAAAGGGCACCTAGATGGATGCTCTTTACATATGTACATACAAAAGCTCAACATAGGAAAGACAAAGTAAAAAACAACAAAAGCAGCAGTACTTCTTACTCCCACCCATTGCGTGCCAGACATATGACTGATTCAGTTTAGGATGCACCGTTGCACTTTCCCATTAGCTGGAATGCCTTCCCATAGCCTAAAGTTAGCATCTTCGCTTAATTAGTGAGCAGAGATTGTCAGAGAAAATGTTTTGGATCTCTGGGGTTACTCAAGCTATACTGTTAAAATTGTGACGTACTTGGATAGTCCTCCGTGTTTTGGGATGCTTAAACTACATAGGCTTTGAATAGATTCTCTAAGGCAGTGTTTCTTAACCTATTTACCATTGTGGCCTGCATATGCAGCTCTCTGTGTGTTATGTGGGCCACATGCACACAATATATATGCTGCCTGAATGGCCCTGAGGATGGCACATGGGCCGCAGCTGTGTGCTGATTGGGCCGCAAGTGGCCTGCGGGTTGAGAACCAATGCTCTAAGGCTAATCTACAAGACCAAGCTTACTGGTATGCTATATAGCAAACCCTCTCTGTAGAAGGTGCATGCTTGTATTGGCATTCTTTTTCTGCTATAGCTTATACCAGTTCCCTGAATGAACAGCACTTGTTTGCTAATATGTTTGTTTCTACATTAGGATTTCTGCTGGTATAGAAATGTGTGTGTGTGTGTGTGTGGTGGTTTTTTTTTTTTTTTTAATAAAATAAATCAAACCTGTAATCTACATTACTGTACCAACAAAAGTTTCTGTGTAGACTTGTAAGAATACATTCTATACTTAAGAATATAAGCTCATGTGTTTAAGTGACTGATTAGGGTATGTGCTTGTGCTTGGTGGTATGAGAGGAAGTATTTTTACTTGTATTCCAGTAAAATAGCAAAATATAAACTTGTATAACTCTAAATGTTACCCAGAGGCAAGTACAAACATGATCCTCACCTCCACTCTCCATTTGTCTCAACAAACAAGGAGCAATATCCTTATGAGAGGTATAGGACTCTCTGCACCCTTTTAAGCTTCCAGGGAGGGAAAGGGTGTTGGAATGTTAGCAGGTACTTGTCCCATGAGTCTGCTCGGGTTCTTTATCTTCCACATCAGCTTCTGGAAGGCATAATGTGCTGTGCACTTGTTTCCAAAATTACACTCCTTACATGTTCTCCCCATTATTTCTCATCTGTCACATTTGCAACTCCCAGCTCTTGTTTTGAAGCCTACTTTCACTGTTGCCCATAAGGATCCAAAGGGACACTGAAATGAGTTTGGCAAATTTCACTATGCTGGTGGAAAAGTTGAGTACCAGAGGCAGGTACTGGAGCCATCTGTCTTCAGATTTGGGATGACAGTATTGCATTAGTTTTCATTTGTGGGGTTTTCTTTTACAGCCATAAAGGCTACAAGCTATTTCTAACAAAGATCTAGAATTCTTCCCTTTCCAGGAGAAGTATCCTGCTCACTGCAGGTAGATAGACAAGTCGCTTGTATTTACCCATTTCATTTGTTCCTAAAAGAATTGCAGGAAGCATCTGACATTTGATGCTGTCATTTTCACTTTTGTCTGTTAGAAGGAGTACTCATCTTCTGTAACAAGAAGATTGTGTCCAATATTAGTGTTGACAGTAGTTTTCTCTCCGAAGTAAAGCTGAGTAATGTTGTATTTACACTTTGTGTTTTAATAATAATAATTCTATTTTAATTTCCATTTCCCTAAGTGAGCGGTCATGATGTTCAACTGTAAAAAGCGACAGAATCCTGTGGCACTTTATAGACTAACAGACATATTGGAGCATGAGCTTTCGTGGGTGAATACTCACGTTGTCAGATGCAACTGTGTTATCTATGGCAGGGGTTCTCAACCTTTTCCTTTCTGAGGCCCACCCAGCATGCTATAAAAACTCCAAAGGCCACCTGTGCCACAATAACTAGTTTTCTGCATATAAAAGCCAGGGTCGGCGTTTGGGGGGTAGCAGGCAGGGCAATTGCCTCAGGCTCCAAGCCACATGGGCTCTTACAAAACCACATTGCTCAGGCTTCACCTTCAGCCCCGCATGGCGGGGCTCAGGGCCCTGGGCTTCAGCCCCATGTGATGGGGCTTCGGCTTTCTACCCTGGGCCCCAGCGAATCTAATGCTGGCCCTGCTTGGGGGCCCACATAAACTTGCTCGCAGCCCCCAGAGGGCCCCAGACCCCTGGTTCAGAACCACTGATCTATGAGACTGAAAAAAAAACGTAGGTCTTTTATGTTAGATAAACATGTTACAAATGACTAGCATTAAATACTTATCTGGGCCCTGCAGCATAGAAGTCAAATGTTAGTGGTTTATGAAGCAGCATTTAAACTCTTCCTTAGCCACCCTCTACACATACTTATGGCATGCTGCACTCATGGGATTTTTTGTAAATTTAATAAAACAATAATATACCCTCCTAAGTACTGTAGCTGATGTACTGAACTCAAGCATAATGAAGTAAGGCAGAGCAGTCCTACATTCATGACCAAACCGAAAAAAACATCCTCTATCGTAAATATTCTGATTCTCCGATTTGTCCCTAAAAACAGGTGGGCATGTTTAGCTAGCTAAGCTTTTTCAAGAGCTGAATAAATTACCAGGCTACCTGAAAGCAAGTGAAAATGGCTCATTGAGTTCAGTGTTTCATCATCTCTTAGATTTCAGCATTAAATTGGTTCCATTTACAAGTTTTAGGATTTTTAAAACCGTCAGCATAGTTTTGTCTAGTTTTAGTACCTGAACTTATAAGAATGGCTATACAAGATTTGACCAGTGGTCCATCTGGCCCAGTATCCTGTTTTCCGACAGTGGCCAATGCCAAGTGCTTCAGAGAAAATCAACAGAACAAGCAATTGTTGAGGGATCCATCCCCTGTTGTCCACTCCCAGCTTCTGGCAAACCAAGGCTAGGGACACTAAGAGCATGGGGTTGCATCCCTGCCCATCCTGGCTAATAGCAATTGATGGACCTATCCTCCATGAACTTATCCAGTTCTTTTTTGAGCCCTATTATAGTTTTGGCCTTCATAACATCTCCTGGCAAAGAGTTCCACAGATTGACTGTGTGTTGTGGGAAGAAGTACTTCCTTTTGTTTGTTTTAAAGCTGCTGCCTATTAATTTAATTGGGTGACCCCTAGTTCCTGTGTTATGTGAAGGAGTAAATAACATTTCCTTATTCACTTACTCCACACCAGTCATAATTTTATAGACCACTATCATATTTCCCCCTCAGTCATCACTTTTCCAAGCTGAAAAGTTCCAGTTTTTTAAATCTCTCTTTGTACAGAAGCTGTTCTATACACCTAATCATTTTTGTTGCCCTTCTCTGTACCTTTCCCAATTCCAGTACATCATCTTTTGAGATAAGGCAATCAGATATGCACTCAGTATTCAAGATGTGAATTTACCATGGATTTATATAGAGGTATAATGATATTTTCTGTCTTATTACCGATCCCTTTCCTAATGGTTCCTAACATTCTGTTAGCTTTTTGGACTGCTGCTGCACATTGAGTGGATGTTTTCAGAGAATTGTCCACAATGACTCCAAGATCTTTCTTGAGTGGAACAGCTAATTTAGACTCCGTCATTTTGTTTGGATAGTTGGGATTATGTTTTCCAATATGCATTACTTTGCATTTATCAACATGGAATTTCATCTGCCACTTTGTTGCCCTTTTGTGAGATCTCTTTGTAACTCTTCACAGACAGCTTTGGACTTCACTATAGTGATTAATTTTGTATCATCTAGAAATTTTGCCACCTCACTGTTTACACCTTTTTCCAGATAATTTAAGAATAAGTTGAACAGCACTGGTCCCAGTACAGATTCTTGGGGGACATCATTGTTTACCTCTTTCCATTCTGAAAACTGACCATTTATTCCTATCCTTTGTTTCCTATGTTTTAACCGGTTACCAATCCATGAGAGGACCTTTCCTCTTACCCCATGACAGCTTACTTTGCTTAAAAGCCTTTGATGAGGGACCTTGTCCAAAGCTTTCTGAATGTCCAAGCCACTGAATCACCCGTGTCCACGTGTTTGTTTGACCCCCTGAAAAAGTATAATAGATTGGTGAGGCATGATTTCCCTTTACAAAAGCTGTGTTGACTCTTCCCCAACAAATCGTGTTCATCCATGTGTCTGATAATTCTGTCCTTTAGTATTGTTGCAACCAATTTGTCAGGTACTGAAGTTAGGCTTACTGGTCTGTAATTGCCGGGATCACCTCGGGAGCCTTTTTGAAAAAACAATAAACATTCAGATATATTGTTTAACGTTTATATTGCAATAGTGCTTTGAGGCCAATCAGGTCAGGACTCCATTGTGTTAAGAGCTGTACAACATATGGTTAATGGGATCATTGTGCATGGAGGACATATCGCATCAAATATGAATATCTTAGACAACTTTTTTAAAAAGCCTTTTTAAAGCAATTATTTGAAATGATGCACACCCTTTCAAAAATACCTTTTCTAATATTAAGACATCAAAAAGGCCAGTACTTAAACTTTTTTTGCAGGTGAGTCCTTTTTTCAGGAGCAAAAGACATATTTTTAAAAAGATTCAATTAAGTTGGAAAAAACCTGCCAGATAAGAATTTTTGTATCTTTTTTGAATAACAGATTGAAAGTCCATACAAGTTCCTAAACCTGCAATCTTTACTCAGGCAAAACTCTCATTGAAGTTAGTAGAAGTTTTGTGTATATAAGGATTGTCCAGTATTTTTGTGAATATCTGCAAACTGTGTGAATCATGAAAATGAGCAGTTGTGATCACAATGTCAAACTATTTGCCCTGAATTACAGACTTTTTTCCCTTACATGGCTGAATGTGTCCCATGGAGGGGGATCTATGAAATTTAATCTGCGATTTTTTTGATGTGTATGGTGGAGGCAAGTTAAGCCTTTATCTCAGACCTTGCACTGTTCTCTTGCGGGGGAGGGAAGGAGATCAGCGTCCGGCTGCCAGAAATGTAAACAGTTAGGAATTTTATATTTAGGAATCAGGCTGACAGTTTTGTAAGCCATGGCCTTTCCTAAGAGTAAACAAACCTCCCACCCCCAGGATGAATTGAGGAATTATTTGTGAGGTGATACATAGGAAGTGATAAGGCTAATGCTAGGTTTTAATTTGGTCATATCTGCCCTTCATTGGCTATTTCTTCATGGATTTCAGGCTCTGATTAGGGTGAGATGGTGCATTTTCTTTCAGTGCTTATTTTCTTTTTTGTTTGGCATTTGGAAATTTTTTTTTTTTTTTGGTCAAAGAATTCTGATACTGTTTTTTGAAGTCTGCACACTTTTTTCAATTTGGCAACTCTCTTGCTTCAGTAGCTCACTGTATTGATATTAATAAATGTTTAAAATTTGAATTTCAGAAAAATGATCCTCCATTTCAACTCAAACTTCCGCCCAAGGCATCTAGACCTGAAAAAGAAATTGATCCAGAATATGAAGAGAAGATGGTAAGTGTAGTTTCATAGCATAACAGATGGCTAACTTTTTGTTTGACTGAGCTAAGTAGAGACAATGGGAGGAAACAAGAAATTGCAGACAGGATGTCAATGGGAGGGAAGGAAAATGGAATCAGGATAACAATATTAATTAAATACAATTCTTGCTCTCGAAGTACATCTCTATGTGCAGGGGAATTTTCAAAGCTGGGAGATAGTGAATCATGAAACTGACTTGTTTGCCGGAGGGTTGAGGTATACACTTTGAAAGCCTAAGTGGGTGGGGTTTAACTTTCCACAAATCCATCCAAGATATTGCCTTCTGTGTATACTTTGGTTACCCCTATGTACGTGGACATGTATGCAGCCCTTAAGGATTTTTGAAAGAAAGCTGGGATACATGAGATGGCAGCCAGAGTGTGTTGTGACCTTGGAAGACACATGGGCACAGCTTACCCACACTGATGTGAACATCCAGAATCTAACAAGGGCACATGGAGGATGGACAAGACAAATGAAATGCTTGGCATATTTTTAAACTAGGGCCAGAATCTAAAATGCACATGACAAAGGGGAGTTAGGTTTGGGAGAGAGAGAGAGAAAAGATATTAGCATATATAATATATATTTATTTCTTTTTGATTTTGTGTGGCCTGAGTCCATGCAAGAATTTTGTACTGCTTTCAGAATGCAAAGCAAATAACTTCATAGCTCTACATTCTTTATACACAAATTGAGAGTTTTCACTTCTTAAATGGGAGAAAAACAAGAAGCTGGTGTTTGCACACTACGTCTCCGAAAACACCACATAATTTTAAATCTGCGCAGCCTCCACAACATAACATGGCAAACTATGATCCATCAGGTCAGGTTTCGGGAACGGAGAATGCTGGACAGGAAAGGGAGAAACCCATAGCAGAACACACAAGGCCCACTCTTGAATGTCACTCACAGGGTCAGATTTTGGTGGATGCCAGTGACCAATGGCCTGCTACATTTTCATTAATGCTCTTCTAGAGAGTGGTGGAATCAGACGGAAATGCCAGATGAGATAGGAACAGGGACAGAGGTCCACTGCCAGAGAGGCTTAAGGAAATGATTGCTTGGCTGAGTGAATACTTCATTTTAAGTGCTAAGCACAGGTCAATGGTTAGAAAGAAAATCAATGTGCTATGGTAATACAAATAACTGATCCCCAAAAGTACCACCTGTGTTTTGCAAGGATATGTGGTCCGGATCCAGGCTTCCCTAAATAGTACCCTTCTGCTGCTTGGAAGCAGAGAGGGAATATGCATCAAAGAGCCTGTATTTTCAGCAGTCAGGCAAGAAAGCAACAGAACTGTGATATTATTTTCCAGGGTTCACCCCTTAATATCGTCTGACCTGTAAAATTGTTGGCTATAAATCAGGTGTGGCTGGCTTTGTTCCCGGTCAGCATAGTCATCTGTCAGTTTGATTTAGACCTCCTGACCCTGGACTGCTTTATTTCCCTCTCCTCTGTTGGAGGTGTTATCTGAGTTCATTGCAGGTTCATTTGGCCCCTCAGACAAGGGTACTCCACTGGAGGTGATAGTATGGTGCAGCTTACTTCCCTCTGCCTGTCTGACCAGCTCTTCTGGTTAGTGTTAGGCTGAACGTGTATAGCCGTGGCCCTATCTCTTTTCCTGACCTCCCTTGGGGCTCCATGTTACAGCTCCCCCAAAGACAATAGGGAGGAAGCCGTCTCAGATCCTTGAACCCAGGCAGGCATTCTGATTGGCTTTTATGTAGGCTGCATGAGCTGGGGAGGAGTATCCTTGTGCCCTCTTCCCCTGTATAGGAGGCAGGCAGAATCTAGCCCTTAGTAATATATTGTCTCATCTCTACTTAGGCAACGTTTTCAGGCATGTTAGAAGCTTATACCTCTATTTACTCACAGGACAGGCATGGGCAGCAGTAATACAAGTTTATCTACATCATTCCCACAGAGAGTCCCAACCCTGTTCTGGAGAGACCACCTCTAGAGGTTGAGATGGTAATATAATCTCTGTTCAGTTTTTAGCTTGCTCCGGGTGCCAAGTAAGCAGTTTCCCAGCCCAGTTGGGCTATTTCTAACTGACAGTTTCAGATTATTTTTGCAGCTGTGGGTTGCGGTATTTTGGGCTATTTCGCTGCCGGCCACGCCCACTGTCAGTGTCTCACTTGCACTATGTCTCACTTGCACTGTCTCACTTGCAGCATGCACAGAAGATACTGCTGCTGTTGCCCCTTAGTCCCTTAGCCCCAGTGCCCTGCTCCTCTCCACTGTCATCTGCTCTCTGTTGTTGTGTTGTGCTGCCCTGTTCTCTGAGACTGTCAACAAAGAGGCCAAAAGTTGTTATAGTTATAAAAGGCAGCTGATCCCTTTTGTTACCAGCTCATTTTTCCAAAGCCACCAAGGGTACGTCCACACAGCCCACAGTAGCAAGCCTCCCAGCCTGGATCCATTGGGTTAGTAGGGCTCTTCCTATTGGTCTAAAAACAGCTGAGATGAGGGTGAATCACTTTGACTGCACGTTGAAGTTGTGGCTTGGGCTGGAGCTCGGGCCCTGAAGCCTAGGCAGGGTTTTGGTCTTGAAGCCTGAGCTTCACCCCAAACCACGACTTCAAAGCACTAACTGCATGGCTATTTTTAAGAGCGCTCTTGTGAGCCCTACAAACGCAAGTCTATTGACCCATGTTGGGAGGCTTGTTGCCCCAGGCTGTGTAGGCATATCCCAAATGTCCATGCTAATATCACTGCTGACCTGGGCTGGATTTGAACCAGCAAATAGTCTGTATCACATTTTTCATCCTCTGAGTTGTCCAGCCTCCCACAAATGTGATGTTTCATTGAACTGGGGAGAGGAGAATGGAAGCATACATTTGGGGTCAGTACATTTATATGCCTTTTGTGTGTCATGTACTGTTTATAGAACACATCTCTTTAGAAAGAAATCATAAAGTGAGTAAGAGAAACTGTAGGAACAAACATCTAAAAACCTTAATTTGTTTTTTTTATTTGTTGGGAACAAATACTTGTGGTTAGTTATAAAGTGGCGTTATTGTTATTTGCACATTGTTCATGCAGTGCAGAATAATATTGTATGTGTATTTTTTTTTATTTATTTTTTTTAAAAAAGAGGTTATATAAAAGTAAACCATATGTATATGAAAACTACTAAAATTGTATAGGCCAGCAATAATAAAGACCTTTATACAAAAACAATTCAGTAGCTATAAATTCAAGGGGGAATAATAACTGACTATAATGGTATCTGTACTGAGTTTTTTAGAAAGACTTGTTCTTATGTGATTGTTAAACTGTGCTTGCCATCAAGATTTGAAGAGTTTGTGTGAAACTTATATTGCCCTCATGTGGCAAAAAGGATGTATCAGCATCTTTTCAGCTTAATTTTTGAATCTTCTCTCTTGCCACGGATAGACTGCTGCTGTTTGCATCTAACAGCTACCCAGCTCTTTAGAGGAATCTTCTGTAGTTTACGTATTGCTTAAGAAAGTTATGATACTAATTTATGTTTTTACTTTAGTGTTTGAAACAAACACATATTGAGAGGTTAAAGGATTTCACAAAGAAATTGTTTTAAGTTATGTAATATTGCATAAGGTTTTGTAAACACTGTTTAAGAACTGACAGGAAAATAATATGGTGTTTTTAAAGAAGACAGCAACTAACTGTTATAGCTGTTATTTATAGTCTATTAAAGACAGTGTAGCAGGTATGACTCATGGACTTAAGAAACATTTAGAGCCTGAGCCTGCTCCAGTGGAAGTCCAACAGAAAAATTCATTCACTTCAGTGGGAGCAGGACTGTGTATTAGTTGCTTTAGTTTTTGAAACAGCAACATATTCCTAGTCAATGCAAACACTTCTCAGGTGGAATCTTGGCCACAATAACTTAAATGGGGAGTTTTGCCATTGACTTTAGTGGGGCCGGGATTTCATCCCTCACTGTAAATTAAAAATTTTTTTTTTGTCAATCTCCTGTATGTAACGTTTGTATGGAGTTCTCCTGCAAAGTTCACCTGCTCAGATTGCAGGATCAGTACTGCAGTATGTAAGTTGCTTGTTTTAACATAAATAAAATTATTGTTGGTGGAGAAAAGATGCACATTTCTTCTTTTTTGTTTTGTAACTTAGAAAACAGATCGGGCAAAAAGATTTGAATTTCTCCTGAAGCAGACGGAACTTTTTGCACATTTTATTCAGCCTGCAGCACAGAAATCGCCAACATCACCACTGAAAGTCAAATTGGGACGACCACGGATAAAGAAAGATGAAAAACAGAGTTTACTTTCAGCTGGGGAGTATGTTTTCGTATCTCTATTCTTATCTCAAAGTTCAAAGCTTTTATTTTTTCAACCAAAATTATGTATTTTTATTATCTATCTTTAAATTGCAGTTGAAAAATTGTGGCTTAAGTATGCCAGAACTCCTTGAAAAAGTAATGTTGTAGTACTAAACAGGAGAAAGTGTAAGTGTGTGTGTGTGTGTGTGTGTGTGTGTGTGTGTGTGTGTGTGTGAGATTTTCCCCCTAATTTGGGGGTTTTTTTTATGAGGCACTTAAATGCTATTTTTTGGATTGTTTTTTTTTTTTTTTTAAATTGGAATAATTTTTAGTAATCATCCAAGCAAAAATTCTTGGAATTGAACATTCAACTGAAAATTTTCTCTTATCCTTCTGAATGGTATATACTGATCAAGTGGAAGATTGTGTGTACCTTATGCCCCTCTGCCTCACTCCCCGCACAGCCACCTGCAGAATTTTTGCTTCCTCCTTGCACAGTACAAGCATGGCTGAGGAGGAAAGGGCTGGATGTTAGCCTAAATAATTCAGAGCTGGAATGAATATCTGGGAATAATTACTTAACGGTGAACTGGTTCTGTGGAAGAGCAGGTGATAGAATATAGATTAGCTGGATCAACGGTGATTTCTATTATAATTTACTGTTTTTTCTCAAAAATGTAGTCAGGGTATATTCCATTAGCTCTGTTGATGAAAAGATTTAGAATCCAAACTCATGTGCAAACTTTCTTCCTTCTTCAGTTATCGTCACAGACGCACTGAGCAAGAGGAAGATGAAGAGCTGCTGTCTGAGAGTCGAAAAACATCTAATGTGTGTGTTCGATTCGAGGAGTCGCCTTCATGTGAGTATCCATGTTGGAAGTTTTCTGTTTGTTTTGATTGGTTTAAGTAAGATCTCATAAGTAGATCACAATAAAATTAAAAATTTTCTAGTTAGAGGAATCTTACATTTGCAGATGTGAAAGGAGGAACGCTAAGAGATTACCAGGTTAGAGGGTTGAACTGGATGATCTCCTTGTATGAGAATGGTGTTAATGGAATTCTGGCAGATGAAATGGTAAGCAGCAAGCTTTTGGAATTTATGTAGAGTAATCATTCTATTTTGATTTTTTTTGTGTACATGTGTGACCTGCATTAGTCCAAGGACTTTCTTCATGGATTTAAATTGCATGCTCTGTGCACTATTTTACTCTAACAGGAAGAAATACATGGAATGATAAACTTACTGAAGCAGGATATTGCTTTGTAGCCTTTTGACTAGTTATTGCATACATAGTTATAAGCTAGTGCCTATATTTGAGCATAACACATGCATAGTTGACACTGGTTCTTATTCTATATACAGTTAATTATCAGAGGGGTAGCCATGTTAGTCTGGATCTGTAAAAAGCAACAGAGAGTCCTGTGGCACCTTTAAGACTAACAGATGTATTGGAGCATAAGCTTTCGTGGGTGAATGCCCACTTCGTCGGATGCTCCAATACATCTGTTAGTCTTAAAGGTGCCACAGGACTCTCTGTTGCTATATACAGTTAATATGTCTTAAAAAATGAAAATGGGAATTATTCTCTCATGATGCTTTCCAGAAAGAAAATGCCATACAATATTTGTTAGCTAACTTAGGATGCTGCTGTTGCTGCTAAATAAATAAATATTTTTTTCTTTGCATCTGGCATTTCTGATGCTCTATTTCAATATTGAAAAATTGTTATGCTTGATATATTTTATTTTGTGGAATGGAATTAACTTTTTTATACTAGATCTTTTAAAAAAAACAAGTCCTCATTGAAGTTGTTGACCGCAAAAGTCTATGTATAATATAGGGCAGGGGCGGGCAAACTTTTTGGCCTGAGGGCCGCATCGGGTTTCGGAAATTGTATGGAGGGGAGGGGAGGGGAGGGGTTGTGGCCCGGCCCCCCACCTCCTATCTGCCCCCCCCCCCCGGGACTCCTGCCCTATCCAACCCTCCCTGTTCCCTGATGGGGGCGTCTCCTCCCCCCCGGGACCCCTGCCCCATCCACACTCCCCCGCTCCCTGTCCCCTGACTGCCCTCGGACCCCCGCCACCCCATCCAACCCGTTCTCTTATTCCTGACGGCCCCCCCGGGACCCCTGCCCCATCCAACCACCCCTTCTCCCTGTCCCCGACTGCCCCTGGAACCCCTGCTGCCCCATCCAACCCCCCCTCCTTCCTGACTGCCCGCCTGGGACCCCTGCCACCATTCAACCCCCTATTTCCCCCCCCCCGACTGCCTGACCCCTATCCACACCCCTGCCCCCTGACTACCACCCCGAACTCCCCTGTCCTCTATCCAACCCCCCCTGCTCCGTGCCCCCTTATCGCGCTGCCTGGAGCACCGGTGGCTGGATCCGGGCCACGCTGCCGCCACTGCGCAGCACAGAGCACTGGGTCAGGCCTCAGCTCTGCAACTGCACTGCCCCCGGAGCTCACAGCCCCGCTGCCCAGAGCATTGCGCTGGCGGCGGAGTGAGTGAGCTGAGGCTGCGGGGGAGAGGGGACAGCATGGGAGGGGCCGGGGGCTAGCCTCCTGGGCCAGGAGCTCAGGGGCCGGGCAGGACGGTCCCGTGAGCCATAGTTTGCCCACCCCTGGTATAGGGCCAAATCCAGCTCATTTTAATCACATGAATTTCCCTATTAGCTGAGTTTCTCCTGTGATTAGGGCAAACAGGATCTGGGCCGTAATATGCCTGTTTTGGTTGTTGCTTCATTTTGGATATTGATTACAGAGGCAAACATTTTTCCTGGATAGGTCCTCTTGGAGTTTGCCATCTGTCCCAGTGATCTGCTTTCCCATTAACACATGCATAAGTTACTAAAGTTAGTGTTACACATGTGCATAGAAGAAAGAATAGATTTCTCTGGTACTGATCTGACTCCCATTAAAGTCAATGAGTCTTTCCATTGACTTAAATGGCAATTGGATTGGGCTGTAGGAGAGGATATGTTATGTTCTAGCTTCAGCAAATGAGGTCCCTTTTTTCTCTTTCCACCCTTTCTGTGTAAATAAAAAAATCATAATAGATGCAGTTTCATTAACGGTGAAATAACAGTTTTGTGTAATTCAAACAAGAGATGCATAATATTATAGGGACTTGAATTTTTTATTAAACTTTGCTCTGAGCCATACTATAATTTAACATTGAAGTCCCTATAATTCATTTATATACAGTGGAACTCTTATAATAAAACTATTTTTTTCTTTGCACAAAATGGCTGTATTCAGAATTGTAATTTGGATATTATAATACATTGAAGCAACATGGGTTTTTAATTTATCTCCATTGTAGACTTGCATGTTATGCATTTCACTATAAGCAGTTTCAGCAGCAGCATTAAATAGCTGGAAAATAGTTTTGATGTCCTTAATGTTATGATGGCACTTCATTTCAATTTTTTTCTTTACTAACGTAGGGTCTTGGTAAAACTTTGCAAACAATAGCATTGCTAGGCTATCTGAAGCATTACCGAAACATTCCTGGACCACACATGGTCCTGGTTCCAAAATCAACTTTACACAATTGGATGAATGAATTTAAACGCTGGGTTCCATCTTTACGTGCGGTTTGTCTTATTGGAGACAAGGATGCCAGAGTAAGTGAACAACTGAACGGTATTGTGCTTTGCGTGTCAGAAACTGGTGTTCCAGGAAATACAACTGTTTGAAGTAGTTTCCTTGGCTGCAGGAAAAAATACTGTAGCTTTTAACCATCTTACTATGGGGAGGTGTTTAGACGCTATGCCAATAGGTGCTATAGGAAATGCTAAAGTAGAATAACAGACAGGGATTTAACTGTAAAGAAATTGATGAACAATGTACCCCACTTGCCAAACTCCTTCCTTGGTTGGTTTCACCTTTCTCTGGTGACTACTGCACTTTTGTATTCCCTTTGTCCCTTCTACTGATTATATTCTTTACTTCTCAGCCTTGTCACCTTCCCTTTGTCTCCTTTCTCGGGTTGCTCTCCCCACCTTTTCTGGGCTTCCATTATTCCTTGAACCTAATTGTAATGGGATGATATTAAGAGGAAAACTTTGGCTAATAAAGATGGAAAGATGTCCTATTTCTGTTTGACTGGTACTCAAGACATGTTGATGGGCACAATAGAGATACTTGATTATAGAATCTCTGAAGGGAACTGGTGGAAGAGCCATTATTTGTGTAATTTAAAACCTATACTGGACAGAGTGAATTGGGTGAATTATAACAGCAGCAGCTCTGCTATAGTTGAGGTTGAGAGCTTGCTCACCGTTTAAAAGACAAATAAGTGCTCTAAAAGCCACATGACTTAGATGGTCTTGAAATTCACTGTGCTTCATGCGGCGTGGCTTAGTTAATGCTCCAAATTTGGGGACATTTGAGCCAGGGGTTCCCAAGATAGAATCATTCTAAAAACTACCATTTTATAAAATTGTCTGGTTCTTCTAATGTGCGCACAGACAAATACCCAGGGTTCAAGCCATGGCTCTTGTCTTCCCGACGCGGATCTCAGCTACTTGGGATTTATTTTAGCTACTGCATGGCAGCCACTCCACTCTGCCTCTGGGCATGGGGGGTGATTATGCTGAAGAAATTATTCAAGGTAAGTTTAAAACTACAGGTCAGCATGTTAATAGCTCAAGCCAAGGGGAATGAAATGCCCATGTTCAGCAAGACTCAGGCTCTGTTAACACCTAAAGGGTTTCCAGGCAGTCTGTCCCCACAGCGACTACAGGTATGTCTGCACTTCAGCGTAAGCCTGTGCTGGAGCCCGGGCTCAAGCCTAACTCCCCTTGTGTCTACATTTCAATTGCACTGACCCAGAATCCCAGAACCTGAAGGGATAGAGGTCTGAGCTCGAGTTAAGCAGGGACCCAGGGTCTGTGCCCCTGTTGCTTTGCATATAGGCACAGCCCTGCTTGGTTCAGGTCCTGAGAGTCATCTGGAAGTGTCTCACAATTCCATGTGACCACTTTTAGTCCTTTCTGTCCCAACAACTTCAGTCCACACTGTTGAAAATGGAAGTGTCCCCTCCTCTTGCCCCCTTTGAAAACTGCAGCTGCTCAGGTCAGCCTATTTTCTTTTGAGCTCTGATCTGCGAGCACACTCCGAGAGCCTCCTGGGTTTGTAATGGAGAGCGAACCATGACATTATAAAAAAAGATAATATTGTGGGTTTTTTTGGTCACTCTTGATTTTTTTGAACTCCCTCTCCCCATCCCCAGGATGTGTGCATGTGACAGTTGGTGTTGCCCACTTGCCCACGTGTACTGGATAAATGCAATAGTTTAAAGTGCTCTAAAATCTACATGCAGACTCTGATTTTACTTGAGAAGTATTTTCAAAGAAACTAACAGTTAACCAGAATGAAAATGAAAGACTGGGAAGTAATTGGGATAATGTAAACATTCTGAGCAAGACCCAAGAAAAACAAGTTGCTTGCAGTGTTTTAGCTGTACTGGTCCCAGGGTATATGAGACACAAGGTGGGTGAGGTAATAGCTTTTAATGGATCAGCTTCTGCTGGTGGAAAAGCTCTGCATCTTGAAAGCTTCTTTTCCACCAACAGAAGTGGGTCTATGAAAGCGAATACTTTTCTCTGAGAGACAAGGTGGGTGAGGTAAGTCCTGGGTCACTTGTTCCAGATACGCAGCCCCCTAACTTGAGCTGTTCATAATACTTCCATAGTCTTGTAAGTTTTTTGGCTCAGAGCCTAAGGAAGATGGGTAGTTGCAGCTGTGGAGGTGCTGTTGGAGTGGTGCAGGGGATGTGGGGTTTGGCAGCCTGCAGAGTGGAGGCTTTACGTCATTGCTGACCCTTGCTCCTTAGGGTTGTGCTCTGGCACAGCTACTGAGGATCCAGGACATCACCAGACAACGATCCTTCACAACCATTGTGCTTATGACAGAGCTTTGATAAAGAATTGGATTTCTAAAAAAGGAGATTTTGTGTGTGTGGTGGTTTTTTTTTTGTTTTTGTTTTTTTTTAAGGTCCCTCGATGAATAGAGGATTATCCTCAAAAAAGGACCCTTGATCTCTAGAAGCTCAGAAGCAGTGACAAAGCAGAGCCATAAGGGGGGAACTTAAGCACTTTCTCCTATAGTGACATACTTAAGGCGAAGAGAAGTGGAGCCACCTGGTCCCTCCCCCACAATTCCTCCAGGGTGCTCTACGGCTCCCCTTTCCTCTACTGCATCCCAACTGGCAAATTAACCCAGAAATGATAATCTTCCCTATGCTGCTTCCAGCAGTGGGGAAGGGGCATCAATCTCATCCTTCCCCTAATGCCATTGCCTCTAGGGGAAAAGGGCAGCCCAGAGCTGTGCAGAAAAGAGAGGAGTTTAGATCTGGGTATGGGGTATTTCCCAACCCTTCCCACATTCATACCACCTATTTCTGTCCCCCCTTCAAAACATGACCCACAGTGCTTAGACTGGAATGGGGAGCTGAGAATAAGCATGTTGAGTGCATGGCATGTGATCATTACTGAGATGGAATGGGGAGCTGAGAACAGGCATGCTTGAACATGCTCCTGGCATGCACTGCTAAGACCAGAGTCGTGACTCGGGAGCTGAGGCTAGGCAAACTCGGTGCATGGCACAGACCCACGAGCTCTGAAGCGGGGGAAAACGGGGATGAGAATACCCACTCTCATGAATTGGAGCAATTCATACCTCTGACACTATTGTTGCCGGTTGTATTCACTTCTATGGGAAGTTCTTATTCAGCTGAGAACGTTTCAGTGAATGAAAGGACTGTTTCATATCTCTCTCAGCCTCCTGTGCTGCAGATGCATGTGGACAGCCCCTTCCCCATACATTAGGCCCAGATTTGGGGTAGGGACTCTGCATCTCCACTTTTTGGCTCCTTCCTGTCTCCAGCTGCTGCAGGCACTCTTCACAGCCCCACCACCATGCCACCTCCCCATCACCCCTCCAAGCTTACCAGGGACCTAGAATGGTGAGCAGGAGGGCAGAGCATTTGTGTGTTTAGGGGTGGAGTCTTGGAATAGGGGAGCTCAGGACAGCATGAGGTGTGGGGTTGGTCAGAGCAATGAATATGATGTAGGACTTGGGGCAGCATCAGAATAGTGCTAGGAGAATCTGAGGAGTTGCGGGGGGATGTGGAGAATTGTAGTAGAGTGTGTGTGGTGGTGGGGGAGTGTTGTAGCAGCACAGGGTAGAGGGGTGGGAAGGAGGGGGTCTGAGCTCATCCGTGTGTGTGTGTGTGTGGGGGGGGAACTGCATCTGTGTCCTCCTGAATCTATCCTTCCTTTCCAAAAAAAAAAAAAAAGTCTCCATGGATTCATGCTAAGGTCCCTGCACTGTACCTGCATCCTTCCCTAGCTCTTCAACCGGCAGATCCCATGTGGACACCTGACTCTGAGGGGAAGAGGGCTGCGGAGGAAGAACTGAGCTATGCTGGAGAGGCAAAAAGATGAGATGGTGCAGGGGCAGTAAAGGAACTATCATGCAGCCAGTGCATTCTGTGGCAGGGTTAATGGTGGCTAAGGAGCCAGACTGGGGTGGGGTGGGGTGGAGGGAGAATTATGGGTGGGCGGAGGCTGCTGAGAAATTAAATGTTCCAAAGTTTCACTAATGCAGTGTTAAGGTTGCCCAGTGGTGCCTGGTGCCCTTCCAGAATATGGAGTGTGACTAAACTTAATTCTCTGAAAGCCTAGAAATGCAAAGATAAGGTACATGCCACCCCTGCAGTGCAACTTCTTTGGCAGTGCCTAACATGTCACTAACACACATGCTAGCACTCCTACCTTTACAAATGTCACGGAAAAACGTGGGAATAGAGCACATGAGCACTGCAGGGCAAAGTTTGCTATGCTTGACATTAGACAGGAGCTGCCTACACTCAAATACTGAGTCTACTCCACACAAACTACCCCATGCTTGTACAATATTACCACCATTTTGCTCTTGGCCTGCAGATTGCTTTTGAGACAGTATCTACGTTTTGCATTGCTTTCACTTAATTCTCCTAAACCCTGGAGACCACTGTATGCTACCAGACTGCTGGCAGTCCCCATGACAAGAAGACCCTATGTACCTCTGCAGATACAACCTCCAAAATTCAGTGGGGCATGCTTGGTGTCTCAAGGTACACATGTGCCTCTTGTCATGAACCAGTCACAGCTTTGCATACTAGCTCCAACCAATCACTCCACCACTAAATGCAGCTGCACCTAACAGTGAATGCAGGTGGAGTGTGTGCAGACAATGCTGTAATTCAGATCTCTAGAACATAATACAAACATAGCACATTTTTAGTCCTTCCTCATGTCTTTGTATTATACCTTTTAAGGATACAGGGGGCCGTTAGATCTTCTAGTCTGACCTTATTAACACAGGCCATAGAATTTCATCCAGCTCTTTCTGTATTGAGTCCAATAACTTGTTTGACTAAAGCAGATCTTCCAGAAAGGCATCCAGTCTTGAGCCGAAGACTGCAAGAGATAGAGAATCCCCATTTGCCTTGGCAATTTGTTAATCTTTGCACCACCATAATGGGACCATGACTATTGCCAGCCCCAAAGTGTGTGTATCGGGGCAGGGGGTGGAGTTAAAACTGCAGGTAGCTAAGGTTGCATTGCAGGGTGGCATGTATCTTAACTGTGTGTCCTGGTTTACATTTGTGTTGCCTTACCTCTTTTTATTTCCTGGTTTTCAGGGGGTTTAAGTTTAGCTTCCATATTCTAGAAATGCACAAGGCATCACTGGGCAACCTTAGCTCTACATTAACCCAATAGTTGGGCATTTGATATACAGCGTTGTAGAAAACACTCCTTCACATGCTACTGAGGGGATGGACTAGATGACCTAGTAGGTTTTTCCCCTCTTCTATAATATCAAAGCACACTGAATAGTTGCATGTGTCTCATTTAACTATTTCACTGCTGATCACTTAACAGGAAATATTTCTTTTAAAAATACATAGTTCTGCTTAAGAATAAACATCCACTGAGGTGAATGGGGACAATTTATGCCCTTCATCTTAACTCCAGCTGTTGATCAGTTTATGCCCTGAAACACAAAGATTGAAAGCCTTTGTTGTTTAACTTGAATTAGTGGAACTCCAGGTATTCTTTTTCATATGTGCTTAATCTTTTATGTTTTTAAATCTTGTTAACCTTTTGTTTCAATAATATTGGCAGACATAAGTGACAGCTCCAAATAAGTTACGCATGTTGTTGTTACTTAATATCTATTAATTAATAGATATTTATTTTACATTAGGCTGCTTTTATCCGTGATGTTATGATGCCTGGAGAGTGGGATGTTTGCGTTACCTCATATGAAATGGTAATTAAGGAGAAATCTGTTTTCAAAAAGTTTAACTGGAGATACTTGGTGATAGATGAAGCCCACAGAATAAAGAATGAAAAATCTAAGGTAAACTTCAATTTCAGTTTTTTTCCTAACCTTTGCTTGAGCATTTTGTAGCAAAATATTTTCAGATTTTAAATGTTAGATTATATTTTAGTAATATTCAAATACTTCCTGAAGGTCATTTTTTGAAAATAATAGCTTGATCTTTTGGGGCTTGAATTTCAGAGGTACCGAGCACATGGCGCTCTCAATGACATCAGTTGAAGTGATGGGTGCTCAGGATTTTTGAAAATCTGGCTCTTGGTGTTTAAGCCACAGATAACAAATGCTGTTCGTTATTTTTCCTAGCTCTCTGAGATTGTACGTGAGTTCAAGACAACAAATCGGTTGCTGCTGACAGGAACTCCTTTACAGAACAACCTTCATGAACTGTGGGCATTACTCAACTTTCTTTTACCTGATGTCTTCAATTCTGCAGATGTAAGCTGGTGCCCGATATATATATATTTTTCCTAGCATAATTCTGATGATATATTCTGCAGAGAGGATGGATTACCCAGTGGTTAGAGTGGCCTTGGACTTGAGATATGCAGATTCAATCCTTCGTTTCATCATAGGCTTCCTGTGTAACCATAGGCAAATCTTAGTCATTTTGTGCATCAGTTCCCTAATTCCCAGTGGTGTTAAGAAGATAAATACGTTGAAGATTACGAGGTGCTCAGACACTATGGTAATGGGTGCCATATAAATAGATAAATATTTTTAAAAATCATGGATACCATGTGTCTCTTCTACCTATCATTTCAATTCTGGGTAGAGCCAGTTGAAATTCTTCCATGCAGAAAGTTTTCATATGGTAAAATACAGTTCCCTCCTTATCCTTAGAGGGAACACACTGAATTTTTCATGCCAGCTTAATAATGTCAAAATCCACGTTTTGGTAGTTCACTTTCAAACTGAGGGCCTAATTCTGCAAATGCTCAGCTGTTGGCTAGACTGGGATTTAAAGGTGTGATGTTGGCTAACACATATGAACCAGCACATTTTAAAACTGCTTTGTCTACACTAGACTTGTAAGACGTTTCAGTTAGCATGTGTTAGCTAACACGTTTAAATCATAGTCTAGACAAGGCTTTAGGGCCTGTTTTCCTAGGATTTTGCTTTTTGAGTAACACTTACACCTGTGCAATGTGGGTGTAAAATGCTGCTAAATTAAAGTGGATAAACTTAAATTGATTTTAATCTTTGCTTATATCACTGTTGCTTACAAACGTGAGTTAAACCAAGTTGTGACATATAATTTGCACAGTAAACTTTATGCTTTTTCACTTAGAATTATCACTCTTTTTCCTTTGACCATCCCTTCCCTTTGCTTTTTTTCCTGTCACTCTACTCATCTTCCTGTTGCATTGGTTCAGTTACTCCCATTCTTCTTGCTTCATGTCTCTATCTGATCTCACTTTTTATGGTCCCATTTCCTTGTCTCTCCCCCTGCTTTTCATTATGCATCCTGACTTGACACGCTGTGATAGGCACTCAGATGTTACAGTGGTAGGCCTGGAATAAATTCCTAGATGGAACAGAGTAGGCATTTCTGTTAAAAAGAGGTTCTGCGTGTTACCAGTGGAGTTATTCAATTGGCTTGAAAGTTTATGGATGCTGTTAAACTTGCCGAGAACAATGGCCTGTGTCTTCTCTCACTGTTGTAACTCCATTGACTTCATTTTTACATCACAGTGAGAGAATGTCAACCATAATGTAATGAGATTTAACACCCTTGTAGGGGAAAAATGCCAAAGAGAACCCTCTTTCTCCCCCCCTCGTAGCACTGAACTTCTAAAAGGGGAACTGCACAAAAATGAGGAAGCTGGTTAAACGAAAATTTAAAAGACTGTCACAAGGGCGAAATGCCTGCAAACTGCAAGGAGACTATTTAAAGAACACCATAATAGAGGCTCAAGTTAAACATATACCCCAAATAAAAGAAAAAAAAAAACAGTAAGAGGACTAAAAAAAATGCCACCATAGCTAAACAGCAGAGTAAAACAGGTGATGAGAGGTAAAAAAGCATTTTTAAAAATTGGAAGTCAAATCCTAATAAGAATAATAGAAAGGAGCATAAACTCTGGCAAACCAAGTAATTGGAAAATCTTGTTCCTGACTATATGTACAAAATGGTGAGGTCTAAATTAGCTGTTACCACTCAAGACAGATATTGGAGTCTTTGTGGGTATTTCCCTGAAAACATCTGTTCGATGTCCAGCAGCAGTCAAAAAAGCTAACTGAATGTTAGGAACCATTAAGAAAGGGATAGATAATAAACAGAAAATATAATACCACTATATAAATCCATAGTATGTCCATACCTTGAATACCGCATGCAGTGCTGGTGGACTTATCTTATAAAAGTTATTAAAATTGGAAAAGGTGCAGAGAAGGGCAACAAAAATTATTAGGGGCATGGAACAGCTTCCATGTGAGGAGATATTTGCTTAAAAAGAGATTGGGGGGGGGGGTATGGTAGAGGTCTATAAAACATGAATGACATGAAGAAAGTGAATAGGAAGTATGTTTGGCCCTTCACGTAACACAAGAACCAGGTGTCACCCAATGAAATTAATATCAGGTTTAAAGTGAACATAAGGAAGTACTTCTTCATTCAACACATAGTCAATCTGTGGAACTTGTGGCCATTGGATATTGTGAAAGCCAAAAACCTAACTGGGTTCAAAAAAGAATTGGATAAGTTCATGGACGATAGATCCGTCAATGGCTATTAGCTAAGCAGGTCAGGGACGCAACCCCAGACTCTGGGTGTCCCAAAACCTACAACTGCTAGGCGCTAGGACTAGACGACAGGGGATGGATCGCTGAAAGTGTCCTTGTTCTGCTGAGAGAGGAGACTGGTCTATATGGACTATTGGTCTGACCGAGTATGGCTGTTCTTATGTTAACGTGTGTGTCTGTTATTGAAAGTAAAGATGAAACTGTACATACTAACAATGATTTGTTTTTCCTACAGGACTTTGACTCATGGTTTGATACTAAAAATTGTCTTGGTGATCAAAAGCTTGTAGAAAGACTTCATGCAGTAAGTAATAGCAGTGATGGTAATATATTATTGCTATAAAATAACTTTAAAACAAAAATCTAATTCTTGTCTGTTATTTCTCCTCAAATTACTATAAAATGTATTGTGGCAAATGTATATAAATGTTTGTATTCTCATTAATTTTAGAATTAGCATATATTTATATTGTTTTTACAGTAGTATCTGCCATAATATATATAATATCTATCAGCATTTCTGTTAGTTTTTCCAAATTTTTCTTTTATAACATTACTGTCTGCAATAGAAACATCAAAACTTATTAATCCCTAAATAAACTAAGAATTGCAAGGAGTTTTGAAACTATTAATTATATTGAATTACTGACGTGCTGCACTGACACTGGGGTGAAGTCAAGACAGAATTTCAGTTTTATCTGTGAATATCCCTTTTACTGAGGTTAGTTTAGAATCAACATTTTTAACATTTTCTTTAGTGTATTAATAGAGGATGTTAAAAAGAGGAAAAGTTCACAACACTTATTTATTTTTGAAATTCTGTACTAAGAAATCTTGCTGTTTGGCTCTAATACAGTTATAATGGTATGGTATTTTTATTTTATTGGATCTGAGTAACTAGATGTTTAAAAACCCATGGCTCAGATCATTGAAGGTAGGGTCATCCGTTCAAAGGCTTTGTGCTTCTTCATTGGCTCAGGGCCTTGGTGCCCCATCCTCTTCTCCCCCCTCCGATGTTGGAGCTGAGTTACCAAAGACTCGCCCTGGTTGCAGTTGGACCAAAAGTCTGTAGGGGAGGATCTGGAGGAGGGGGAAATAATATAACCCGAGGGGTCTCTTGGGAGCCAAAATGAGGAGGACCGTGTTCATCTTCCCTCACCTCTGTCCTTGTCCTCATCCCACCCACTCTTCTCCCTGACCTGTCCAGTTCCTGCTCTGTCCCTAAATGTAGACCTTGAATCCAGAAAGAGGCATCTGTGTGGACGATCTGAACTGATATGTTAGGAAGCATAAGTTCCAGTGCAACACCTGGGCTGTCGTAACTTGTGTATTTCTGATTTAGAGTAGTGTATTTTTGGATGTGCCTATCTAGTTGAAAAGAGAAGCCCCTTATTACATTTTATGCACTCCTTAGATACATAATGCCTAATAAAATAGAGCCTCACCCGTCAGCACTTGAAGGGAACCAGCAGAATAAATTAGTCACATCAGCATGTCTGTGAATGTTGGAGCGATCACTGTGGGGTAACATTGACTGCATGGGCCAGTCTACTTTTGGCTCTGTCCCTCTTACTAAGCCATGAGAAAAGGCTACTTCAATTGCTGCTCTTCTTTCTCCTGCCTGTGGCTACATGGATGAATGTGGGGCCAGATTCCCTCTGTGGCTATGGGAGTAAAGAAGAACTATCTAACAACTTGATCCAGAGAGGCCTATAGAAATGACTTTGATGATGCCCTCTCTTCTGCTTAACAGCGTTTGTTAAGACCGTTATCACCTGTGCGTCTATACTTTTTGTGGTGATTGTTATCTCTGAAGAGATAGGAGGGGTGGTTCCCACTTTGCTGTTCTGTGGAGAGATAGGGCAGCCATCTGCTCCACATCAGCTGACCTAAATGTCATAGGGAGCATGTAGGTGGCCTCTTTCTGAAGAGGTACCCTTGGGAAACTCTACAGCAGCCTTGCTAAAGTCCTTCCCACTCTCTGCATGAACTTAGCTGGCTGTTGGAACCAGTGGACAGCTTAATTTTTTTCACTCAGACGGTGGCTGCGGCAGAGCTGGTCTGATGGAGTCACTATGGGAGCAATATGAGTTGCTCAGAATTTGAGCTGAGCAAATGCTGCAGGATCAAGCCAACTAATCTCACATTTGAAGCAGTCTTGTATTTATAAATAGTTTACACCGACATCTTATTTTGTAGGTTTTGAAGCCTTTTTTGTTACGTCGTATAAAAGCTGAAGTAGAAAAGAGCTTGCCTCCGAAAAAGGAAGTAAAGATTTACCTTGGGCTCAGTAAAATGCAGAGAGAATGGTGAGTTATTTACATTAATGTAAAATTGCTCTAAATTATAACTAATAATAGAGTACTTTATATTAGACTCAATATATTTTTCTTCTGTTTTTGTAGCCATGTCTCTACGATAGGTATGGTCAGCATATAAAGGGGCTTGGTTAATTAGAAAAGCACATTTCCACCTGAAATATTTGTATCTGCTAGTTTAAAAAAACAACACAATACTACTGAAACTAAAAGGAACTAGACAAAAATTGGATTTTTCTCTATTTTGTCAAGTTTTTTTTTTTTTTTTTTTAAGAACTTGTGCATTTAATAAAATGTGTTTAGTCAGTTTCATTCTTTTGTTGATGCACAGTGGGACTATCTGAATTATGTGCTAACATGCTGACTTGATTCTCCTTCCCTGTTTTTAGGGGGCAGCTTACATGAATGTTTTTCCCCAGTACCTGCCAAAAGTGTATTTACAGTAACAGGAGTAGAACTAAATCTAAAATAGAAGCATGATGCAGTTGTGCAGAGGTGTGAAATGGAAAAAGGTTTTTGATTATTTTTTGTTCTTTTTTTTAAAAATCAGAAGTTTTTCATACATCTCTTTTTATGTAGCTTTCAAACATAGTGATGGGAAAACAGGAGTTTCTCAAGATCAGACCCAGTGGTCCATCTAATCCCAAAGCTGACAGACAGTGGCCTTAACTGGATGCTTCAGAAGAAATGCAAGAAACCCAATGGCTAATAATTATGGAATAAACTGTTTGTAAGGGAAACTTTTTTTAGTCAGATGTTGACTTACATACTGGAGCATAAGAATTTATGTCCCTTCTAATTTTTGTCAAATCCTGCATAATGTAACAGTGGATGTTTTAATTATCCAGCTTAAAAAACAAACAAACAAAGCACAGTAACCTCAGGACATTTTAGAGACTTACTTTTGTTTGAAATGTGCACAAACTAGATGCTGTAAACGCCTTATTTATTGTCTGTAAAACTTCAGGTATACAAGGATCCTGATGAAAGATATTGACATTCTAAATTCCGCTGGGAAAATGGATAAGATGCGGCTGTTGAATATTTTGATGCAGTTGCGAAAGTGCTGTAACCATCCATACCTATTTGATGGTGCTGAACCTGGACCTCCTTATACTACTGACATGCATCTTGTCAATAACAGTGGTAAAATGGTAGCTCTGGATAAACTGCTAGCAAAACTCAAAGAACAGGGTGAGTTGAAGCTATAGGACAATAGCTATATGAAGAGTATTAATAACAAATAAAATGGCCCAGTTTAAAAATCGTTCCCATCTATAAAGTCTTATTTGTTACAAACTAAAAGGTTTTTGTGGAGTTTCTAAGTGGCAGGCAAGGCATAGAGGGAGAACTTCATAATGACGAAGAGGGGTAAGGTGGGAGGGGGAAAAAATGAAAAGAGTTAAGAAAAATAAGAGTGGAATAGGAACCCATTAAGAGGGAAGTTTGGGAGATGAGAAGGGGATATGTCAGGAGAGACCAGACCTTCTGACCACCTGTCAGGTTAATGTTTGATATGGCTTGTAGGCCAATAGGCTTCCATGGGAGTTGAGGATAAGAATTGGAGAGCCAGGTCCTGTTCAGAGTGCTGGTGTTCGTGGTTGCATGGACTGGCTGGCGCCATAGTAGGTTTGAATAAACTTCTGTATATTAGATTATTTGTTCAAGCTCCAAACATTTTGGGTCTCTTCCACCACTGCTTTTACATATATTGACAATGGAATTTTGTGTGCTGTTGTGCTGTATGTTTTTGTCACGTGATATTTTTGTGATTAAAAAAAAAACATCACTTAACTGATGGAATGTCAGTACAATATGTGGGGTAGAGAATGTAGAATTTAATGGATTTTAAGTTTGGAAGAAGCCCTATTTAAAAAACCCAAACAAACTAAAATTCCCCACAATGCATGCACTGGGGGGGGCGACGACTAGTGATCTCCATCTTTTAAAAAATGGTTCTTGTAGGGGGGGAATCTAGTGTTTCTGTTACTGTCTTTAAGAATGTTCTTTTATTTCTTCAGTTGATATCAGTATACTGTTGTATAAATAGTAAAAATGACCCTTACTGGAAAAAATTGCAGAATAGGAGTTTATAATCAATTACTGAAAAATAAACTTACAAAAGAAAATAGAACCGTTTGAATAAACTGATCATCAGTTAGGGAGGAATATTATGTAAACGTGGTACTGTATTTCACATTAATTCTCTTTGCACTTAACCTATTCCTGTTTTGGTTCTGTGATAAGATTTATATTAAAATTACTTTGTTTTCTGTACCAATCTGTCAGGCTCCAGAGTTCTCATTTTTAGTCAGATGACCCGCTTACTGGATATTTTGGAGGATTATTGCATGTGGCGTGGTTATGAGTACTGCCGACTAGATGGACAGACGCCTCATGAAGAAAGAGAGGTGAGAGATGTGTTAGCAAGGACTGCTTCATTATTTAAGCCAGTTATTTAGAGTTGGACAAACTCTGCCATTGGATACCTGCATGCAATTTGAAAGTAAAGTCTCTAGATTTGCCTAAGGACAAACGTACGGTCTGCTACAGTACTACTAACTCTTTTATGGAAAATCTGAGGCAATATTAATATACCCTGAATATGTTTAACTTTTAGAAATTTAGAAAAGTGGGCTGAAATAGAATAAGTAACCTGAGGTACTTAGAGTAATTGGTTGGGAATGTAGGTCCAAATCCTATAATTTTACAGTGTGCAGTAGGCTATTGTGACTGTGCAGAGCCCTGCTGACTTCTGGGGCTCCATCTGTGTGTAGTGATGTGCTTGTATTGTAAATTGCAAGGTCAGGGCCACAGTGTAGGACTTGTGGGGCTTTACTTTTTTATGATGAAACATTTCATTATAGTGACTGAGAAATTATTTGGTTTGCCTATGCAAACCTGGCCTTTTAAAGTTGTTGGTATGGTATATGGACACCAAATAAAGTCACTAATAAAATCATTTATTTGAGGATTCTGCTCTCTTAATGAGTTTCTATTTTCTTTTAGGAAGCAATAGACACCTTTAATGCTCCCAACAGTAGCAAATTCATTTTTATGCTCAGTACCAGGGCAGGAGGTCTGGGGATTAATCTGGCAACTGCTGATGTGGTTATTCTCTATGATTCAGACTGGAATCCACAAGTGGATCTGCAGGCTATGGTGAGTATCCATATAAAATAATACATATGATAGAACTCAAAGGCTTATGAAGGAATATAGTGGTAGTACTTTTCCAGCGTTACAGCTTTGTTAAAGTGGTAGTGTGGATTAAAGGGAGGAGGGGAAAGAAAAGCAGGTTCCATGTTAAGTTATGCCATTTTCAAGTACCTGTTAACAAAAGGGAGGGGGGGAACCCTTAAATCCTCGTTCTGGTTCGAAAGTGCAGTTTTGGAAAAATCTTCTCCTGTAAAAATGGCTATTGGCAAAGAGTTTTCCACTTTAGTATTTATAGATAATTCCAAAAAGTGTGCAGTTTGATGAAAAAGTTGTAACCTGAATTATGGAAGAAATGGCAAATTTCTTGCCCCCCCAAAAATATCCATCTAAGAAAAAATACTGAAATTGTGTCTCATAAATTACACTGGTCTACAATTTTTTGAGAAGTCGTCTGCTTCAGAGATAAAATGTGCTATTTATTATGTATTTTGATGTGCTGAATTCAAATATGACAATTAAAACAACTGATTGGCTACTGTTTCTAAGATATTTAAGTTTTTACATTTTATGTCTATGTATATTGTGTAGATAGTAGAGTTTTAATCATAAATTGTAAACCTAGGTCTTTTCATGTGTTTATGGTTGCTTTACATGATAATATTTCACCTGTCCTGTTTATGTAACACTTCAAAAATCAGCAAAAGGGTTATATAAATAAAATTTATTATGAAACAAAAGGCAAAAAACTATTATGTACATAGTTTAGTCCTATTCAGTGTCTACTCAGCGCTTCTTGGCTTGTCTCTTGTATTCATTAAATGGAGCATCTCTTGTCACTGTCCAGCAATAGTCTGCAAGCATTGATGGGCTCCATTTGCCCTGATAGCGTTTCTCCATTGTTGCAATGTCCTGGTGAAATCGCTCGCCGTGCTCGTCGCTCACTGCTCCGCAGTTCGGTGGAAAAAAATCTAGATGAGAGTGCAAAAAATGTATCTTTAGTGATATGTTGCAACCAAGGCTTTTGTATGCCTTGAGGAGGTTTTCCACCAACAACCTATAGTTGTCTGCCTTGTTGTTTCCGAGAAAATTTATTGCCACTAACTGGAAGGCTTTCCATGCCGTCTTTTCCTTGCCACGCAGTGCGTGGTCAAATGCATCATCTCGAAGAAGTTCACGAATCTGAGGACCAACAAAGACACCTTCCTTTATCTTAGCTTCACTTAACCTTGGAAATTTTCCACGGAGGTACTTGAAAGCTGCTTGTGTTTTGTCAATGGCCTTGACAAAGTTCTTCATCAGACCCAGCTTGATGTGTAAGGGTGGTAACAAAATCTTCCTTGATTCAACAAGTGGTGGATGCTGAACACTTTTCCTCCCAGGCTCCAATGGCTGTCGGAGTGGCCAATCTTTCTTGATGTACTGGGAATCTCTTGCACGACTATCCCATTCGCAGAGAAAACAGCAGTACTTTGTGTATCCAGTCTGCAGACCAAGCAAGAGAGCAACAACCTTCAAATCGCCACAAAGCTGCCACTGATGTTGGTCATAGTTTATGCACCTCAAAAGTTGTTTCATGTTGTCATAGGTTTCCTTCATATGGACTGCATGACCAACTGGAATTGATGGCAAAACATTGCCATTATGCAGTAAAACAGCTTTAAGACTCGTCTTGGATGAATCAGTGAACAGTCTCCACTCATCTGGATCGTGAACGATGTTGAGGGCTGCCATCACACCACCGATGTTGTTGCAGGCTACAAGATCACCTTCCATGAAGAAGAATGGGACAAGATCCTTTTGACGGTCACGGAACATGGAAACCCTAACATCACCTGCCAGGAGATTCCACTGCTATAGTCTGGAGCCCAACAGCTCTGCCTTACTCTTGGGTAGTTCCAAATTCCTGACAAGGTCATTCAGTTCACCTTGTATTATGAGGTGTGGTTCAGAGGAGGAGGATGGGAGAAAATGTGGGTCCTGTGACATTGATGGTTCAGGACCAGAAGTTTCATCCTCTTCCTCGTCTGACTCAAGTGAGAATGATTCTGGTGCATCAGGAACCGGCAGTCCTTCTCCGTGGGGTAGTGGGCGTATAGCTGATGGAATGTTTGGATAATGCACAGTCCACTTTTTCTTCTTTGACACACCTTTCCCAACTGGAGGCACCATGCAGAAGTAACAATTGCTGGTATGATCTGTTGGCTCTCTCCAAATCATTGGCACTGCAAAAGGCATAGATTTCCTTTTCCTGTTCAACCACTGGCGAAGATTTGCTGCACAAGTGTTGCAGCATATGTGTGGGGCCCACCTCTTGTCCTGATCTCCAATTTTGCAGCCAAAAGAAAGGTGATAGGCTTTCTTAACCATAGTGGTTATACTGTGCTTTTGTGATGCAAAAGTCACTTCACCACAAACATAGCAGAAGTTATCTGCAGTGTTCACACAAGTACGAGGCATCTCTGCTCACTTTGGCTAAACAGAAATGTGTCCTTTTGCAAAATCAAACACTGACAAATAAGAGAGCACGACACTGTATGATTTCTAGAGCTGATATAGGGCAATTTGTTCAGCAGAGTGATGTAAGCTTCGTTATGATTGCATCATCCATGACTTCTAGGAATAACATGATACAATTCATATCATGTATGACGCAATACCAGCTTCAGATTGCATCCTTCATTCTTT
Source organism: Emys orbicularis (assembly GCF_028017835.1). NCBI lineage: Eukaryota > Metazoa > Chordata > Testudines > Emydidae > Emys > Emys orbicularis. The sequence continues at coordinate 17,206,954 of NC_088691.1, read as the reverse complement.
TGCCTAAAAAGCAAGTACTGTCCAAACCCAGTCATAGATCTATTCATAGATCCAGTCAAAGATGTATTTTAGTCATTTCTGGTTTAAATTGAGATCCCTTCCCTTTATAACTCACTTATCCTCCGCCATTCCCAAGTCAAGGGTCATATATACTGACCCACTAGCATATCTTGAAAACTAGAGCCAATCAACAATTTTAAGCATCATTTTCGTTCTCCGTGACCCAGAATTAGTAAAGTTTGACTACATTTATTTCAGAAGCATTTTGGCTGTAGAGCAGTGTTATTACGTTCCTCACCTTAGTCCAGCAGTATTGTTTTGTCACACAAACATTGACAATAGTCATTCCAGTAAATGCAGAATTCAATGACTATAAAAACGCATTGCAATAAACGATGAAAGGCACATACAGTTTTAGGGGCAGATTGGCTTCGAGACACATCAGAAGAGGCGTAGCCAGAATTCTGACTTGGGTTCTAGGAAAATCACATGCTGGACCAACATCTCCACCACCTTTTTACAGGGTGCAATGAAGCATTTACCTCTGTTCTAGGACAGCACGGCCTCTTTTTGCCCTTCCTGGGAGCCTAGTACTATAGGTGCACTAGGCTAGGGTAGTTCCTCTATTGCCCAATTGGATTGTGCCCAGCTCCTGTATAGGGACACAGAGATCCAGGCATAATCTTACCATTGGGGAAAAAAAGATCAGCTCTGATCTAAAAAAAAGTTATCCTCTTTTGGGTGATACATTACAACCAAGGCCTCTAGTTTGTTTCACATGGAAGTTAAAGATCATATAATGCTACCTATATGATTTTGTTTTGGTGGCCTTAGTGAAAATATCTTTTCACCATGTTGTTGTGAAGCATGTTGACTACTACATTGTGCTGCAGATGTAGGCTAAATTTCTGTGGTGCAATGTGTGCATAGTTTGTGAGGTATTTTGAGATTATTCAGAAAGAAGGCTGCTATATTAGTATTATGCAGGAGAGCAAAAGAGCTGGAGATGGAGGCATTAAAAGGAATCAAATGTAAAATATTACAGTACAACATAGACTAACATAATAATTCTATCTTAGGTATTTCTAAGTTCTCTAATCACTCTACTATTTAACCACAAGTAGAAAAACCATGTCTAAATCTCTCTGGCATTGGAGTTGGGATTTGCCATTTTTCTATTGTATGATACTCTAATTTATTATTTATTACAATCCCTTTTCTGCATTTGGGGCCTGACCCTAAAAAAATATTAAACAGCTCCAAGTATCAGGGATTTAGTGTAACACAATCCAGATTTCTTGTACCAATGATTTATGGACCACTAGAAAGCAGATTTTTTTGTTTTTGTTTTTTGTTTTTTAAATCGAACAGAAGAACAAATTCCTTCATATTTGTTTTGTCATATTTGTTTGTAACTTGTGTAAATTTTCTATACTGAATCACCACAATATTTGCTAGATTAGATACAATACAATACTCCGTTACACTGATGTAAATCCAGAGTAATTCTGATTTCAGTTCATTTGCTCTAGATTTACACTGGTGTATCTGAGATCAGTCAGTCTTCCCAGTATGTATAAATATTACACTAATAGTGATTTAAAAAAAAAATCAGTTCTGTAGACGTAATACTTATTCAATAGTAAATAGGAAACCAAGAAAATAATCTAGAATAATTTGAAGTTAGACAGTTTCTTCTGATGCTTGTGCTAAGATATTTCAGCCAAATTGCTGCTATGTTGCTATTACCTAAAAGGTTTTTTTTTAATTTAATTTTATTTAGGATCGTGCACACCGTATTGGTCAAAAGAAGCCAGTTCGTGTATTCCGACTTATCACTGACAATACTGTTGAAGACAGGATTGTAGAAAGAGCTGAGATAAAACTGAGACTGGACTCTATAGTTATACAGCAAGGTATCAAATACTGTATACACGTTTGAGGACAGAATTTGGTTCATTCACTTTGCACAGGATTAAATAACCATACAGAGTGCAAGGCACTGAAGAATTAGGCCCGATGTCTGTAATAGTGGAATATTAATTGAACCTAAAATAGCAAGCTTCCGTTTAAAGGCCTGATTCTTTACTTCTTACTCAGATGGAGCTTTCTTTGACATTAATGGGAGTTTTGCCTGAGTAAAGAGTGCAGGACAGAGCACCTACTCCTAAGAAACTGAATTAGTAAAAGCAAAGTAGCTATTGAATGGTGCTTCTCTGAATACGCATGCTATAAAAAAAGGATGTGTTCCATGACAGTTACAGTTCAGTAGGTACTGCATTTATTTACATTTCTGTAATATATTGAACTGTAAAATTGCATTGCAATTTCAGTTTAAGCCCAGTGTCAGACTCCCCGTCCTTCCTGTGTTGCTAAATGGGAAGCTGGTCCTCACTAGATGGAAAGGGTGTTTCAGGTTGGGCTTGGCATGGGAAAGGTTGACCATTTTGATTTAAAGCCTTCAATATATTTCTAATGCTAGGAAGACTCATAGATCAGCAGTCTAACAAACTAGCAAAAGATGAAATGCTGCAGATGATCCGGCATGGAGCCACACATGTTTTTGCTTCCAAGGACAGTGAACTGACAGAGGAAGATATTACCACTATTTTAGAAAGAGGTGAAAAGAAGGTGAGAGCATAGTTTCATTTGCAACATAATTGTAAAAGAAAAGAGTTAAGAATCACCAAATCCGTTTAAATTGTAAATCTTGTTTTGTTGCTCATCTCCCCCCAAAAAAATCAGACAGAATTTGTATTTATTGTACTAGCAGCTATCTGCCATTTCTCTATATAATAGGAAACATCTTTGAAGGGAAAAAGCTGTAGATCTGTTTAGTTGTGCTCTCATTTCCTGCTTCTCAGTAAGTTACCTGAATATGTTACAATCTAATTTTTCAGAAGAGTTTTTTTTTTTTTTTTTTAAGGTCTCCCAAAAGCAGCAGTTATTTTTTTCAAGTCTAAAAAAATTAATAAAATGTTAGTTTTAGCACTGTTTCATTAAATAAGCTTTTAGAAGTGTGTATTGTTAAACTATTGGTCAGAAATCCTATGACAGTTTTTTAATAGATGTAAGATCTTTTTGAAACTATATATGGCAATAGGTAGCTTAGTAGGCTAATGAACTACCTTTTCAGCTCAGAAGAGTTGTACATAAATTTTGTTGAAATTATTTGGTACCAGCATAATGTATAGGAGATGTTGGGCCACATTATAACAGCATACTAAACTTTAGCTTAATAGGAAGTCTCAGTGCACGAGACCAAAGGACTGGAATAAAAGGTGTGCTTCAGACCCTAATGAAGGAGATGGGTACTACTAGTCATGAAAGATGGGTACTAACACGCATGAAAGTAAAAAAGAAGGGAGAAAACTTAAGTGAGCGATGCTGATTTATTTTTAGAAACTTAATACAGAATTTAAAACATCTCAGATGTGTTGATAAAGGTAACTTTTTTATTATCTCTGTACCTTATTTTAGACAGCTGAAATGAATGAACGTTTGCAAAAAATGGGAGAGAGCTCTTTAAGGAACTTCACTATGGATACAGAGATGAGTTTATACAACTTTGAAGGTGAAGATTATAGAGAAAAACAAAAGGTAACTTTATTTTCTCATACATGTAACAATGTGTTTACTTTAACTCGTCTTATGATTGTAATGAATCAGATTTTCACAAGCATAAAAACATTTAATTAGGAATGCCATAGCTGTAAATAAGAGGCTAGGAATTCACTTAATTTTTACTTTGCTCTTCTAAAATTTCGCTTTATCTGTGGTACTATTTAAAAAGAAAAATTGATCAGGTTCATCTATCAAAAAACTTACTCTTTACAAACATCCATTTCAAAAGACGAAAGCTGCTGTTGTCCAAATCTTGTAGTTCTGACTGAGGCAAAACTTCCATTATGCCTCATTCTTCTTGGAAGTCTTTGGAGTTACACTGATTTTATTCCTGTGTAACTGAGATAAAAATTACACCCATTGTCTTCAAAAGAACACTGGCCAGATTCTCCTTGGCATTAGGGTGGTTTTGCACCACTCCAGTAGTGTATAGGTTTCCTACAACTGCTTAGCTGGCCACGGGAGGATCACCCCAGCATAAGGGTGTTGTCCAGTAGTGTGTGGAGCCACCGTAGCAGCTCTGATGCCACTTCCTACCTTGTGGCTGGTGCAGGAGACGTGACCAAAGTTTTCCCTGCACCTCCAGAATTCCCATCTGTTGTTAACAGCCTCTTAGGCATCCATTGCAGGTTGGGTATGAGACTAAGGTGGCTTTGCGCCACCTTTGTGCTCCTTACCGAATTTTGTCGAGTGCTCCTTAGCAGGAACCAAAAATAAGGGCCCTTGACTTTTTTAAATTGCACTCCAAAGCAAATATCTTTTTATAGCGAGGCACCACGGGAGGAACGTCATATATTTATTCTCACCTTAAGCTTCCTTGCTTACCTACCAATCCAGACAGTGGGGTAGGGGAAACCATTTTGGAAATCTTTTCAGCATTCTATTTTCCTCCTGCTAGTATCTTCTATTCTGTGTTGGAACGAGCCAGCTTAACCAGCACTAATAGTGGTATTGATTTTGTAGAAACTGTTTGAATGATTTATGGTTAATTCACCATTGTCAAATACATTTGTTATACCAACACTGGTGATTACTGAAGAGCTTGGCCATGATACATATGTGGAGATATAAACTAACAAATTCTTGAATGCAGCCTGAGGCTCTGATGCTGCAAAAAATATTGGTACGGATAGAATCTTGCCTTCACACAGAGCTTCATTGACGTTGGTGGAGCTTTGTAAAACTGCAGGAGTCTATCCATGCAGATGTCATTGAAGATTCAGAGCCTTAAATGGTAATTAATATTTCAGATCTCTTTGAAGCTGTGTTCATAACTTTTTGAAAATATGGTAGAAAAATGCACCTTGCTAATTAAGGTTCTGTCGTGCTCTCAGTTGCATGTGCAGTGGGGATAAATAACATTTTCTTCTGGAAAGTCCCTTAAAAAGCACAGGGAGGGAGCAAAGCTAGCACAACATTGTCACCTCTCTTCTGTGTTCGGTGGTGTATCAGACAATAGTGGATGGAGTTGAGCTGTAGCCTTAGTATATGGCACTATCCCCTGGATATCTGTGGTGTTTCTGGCAGATTTCCATTCAATAGCTAATATTGCTTAGAATATAGCATGTGCGTGAGTAATGCTGCCAGAGGTAAGAGTAGGCCCGGAAGCAGGGCATATGTACAACCCTCCATGTAGATTTTCTAGCATGTCTTGGCAGAGGTAGTGGTGGAATGAAGGGCCATATCCCTTGTCTTCTCCACATGGCTACTTACCTATTCAAACCCCCCCCCCCCCCATACCCCTTTGAGATCCTCTTTGTATGTTTGTTTAAAATGCTTTCATCAGAATTTGCCTCTTAGTGATGAACCTTGTAGTAGCATGAATTCTGTTGAAACATAAGCTTTAACTAGTGCTCACAATAGAAATACTATTTGTCTATTGGTGGACACTGTCTTAATTAGTTCAACCCAAACTGACTACTATAATTGCTTTTTTGTGATTTCAGGAAGATATTTGGAGTTATTTAAACTGTTCTGTTCTGTTTGTGTGTAGATGAGTATGATGGAATGGATAGAGCCTCCAAAACGAGAGCGCAAAGCAAACTATGCAGTGGATGCATATTTTAGAGAAGCCCTGCGTGTTAGTGAACCGAAAGTTCCCAAGGTAAAAGAATATAGATTTTTAATCTGTACCACTCTTTTCAACTTGTAGTAAAATCAATATGTGTTATACAGTGTAAAATGTTGCTACTGTCTGGACTATGGCAACTGAAAGTAATAGAAAATTACATAATGGTCATATATATGTATTTTTAAAGGCTCCACGACCCCCCAAACAACCAAATATTCAAGATTTCCAGTTTTTTCCACCACGATTGTTTGAGCTTCTGGAAAAAGAAATTCTTTATTATCGCAAGACTATAGGCTATAAGGTAATAATGACTTTTCTTTATTTCAAATGAATGAAATATATTAGCATCAGTGTATCCAGATTTGTTGTAATAGTGAGAATTGCTAAATTCTTAAGGCAAATGAAAGTACTAAAGTCATGTTAATAGGTAATTTAGAGGCTTTCTAGCAATCTTGTATTTGTGTTGACTTGCTGTAGATTTGATTACTCATCATTTTCTTGGACCTCCTGTGATGTGGAGTTAACAAGATCCAGGAAATGTAACCAAGAGAACAGTCTCCTGTTTTACAAAATAACAATCCTACTTCATTAATACTAAGAAAAGACTAAAACAGACACCAACAACGTTTGGTTCCCCTTATTGAGCCCTAGCAACTGGATTCATGCCTAATACAGGCCTTAGGACTTGCATCTCCCCTATTCAGCTGCTGAATTCTCGTCTCTCTTGCACTTGCACTAACTAGTTTTATACTGATGTGACTCCATTGACTCCAGTGGAGTTACTCTTTTATTTACACAGGTATAACTTAGTGCAGAAATCAGGCCAATTGTGACAACATGAGAGACACAGGAAAGAGATTTGTCCAGGAAAAGATATAGTCGGAACATGAAATTACAAAGTGATCTAAAAATGTAATGCAGGAGAAGTCAGAAGATGGGATTACCTGGCAACAAATATGATCTTGAAATGACAAGGGCAAAATGATGTAGTATTACCAAAATTTGGTTTTAATTTAAAAAAAAAAAAAAAATGCAGGAAATGTTTGACGGGAGGGGGGTAGCTACTTGGGAGCAAAAAGTATGGAGGAAAATGTAGGACTACTGTTAAATAAGGAGTGAGCACAATTAGAGGAGGAAAAGGTAATTTCCCAATGCATGTGCTTAACACTTTCAACAAAAAGAATGAAAAAAGCAAGAGGCTTAGTGATATAAGTATAAACTAGAACTAGAATATCAACTAGAGGCAGGTAAAAGAACACGTAGGTAACTTAAATATATTTAAATCAGTAGGACTAGATTAAATTCGTCTGAGTTCTAAAGGAAGGAGGTGATACCACAGCCATTGGCAATCATTTTTGAGAACTCATGGAGAACAGGTGAAAGGCAAATGTAGTAGCAGTTCTTAAAGAAAAATGACGCTCCAGGAAAATACAAAGACTTAAAGGAGTTGTGTATATTAACCTTAACACCTTTAACGTAGTAAAATTTGCCCTAACATTCCACTTATGAGGTAAAGAGGGCCTGTAATATTGTATCTCCCCTGAGTGTATGATTTAGAAAAGGGGATACAATGGGATTCTCCTCTAGAGTTAAATACAATTAAAAATACATTAGGTGGCATAGATTGTAAAGTCTTTTGGGGCAGTGACCATGTCATCTCATCATTGTTGTGAAGTACCTACCACAGTTATGAACAGTGTAAAATAAATAGCAATAATGAAAGTGTTTTTATTTACTATTGACAGAGGGCAGTTTGCAGAGTTCTGAGCTAAAATGAGCCTAGAAATTTTAGCAAATTAGAAACTTCCTAACAATGTGCTCATTATATATAGTCAGCTTCAGTTGCATTGTAGATAAAAATCAGTGTATCTTTTCACTTTACTAAGCCTGATTGATGTCTCTCAAGATTAGTGGACCTCACAGTTTGAGAGACACTAAGCACCTTGAGCACAATGGTATAACTATAGTGTTGGTTGCTTGAATGGGAGGGAAACACATTGTCAGCTTTCTCTATTTAATAACAGACCTTACTGGAACAGGTCAGTGAAAATAGGTATAGTCCTTTATCCTGTCTTCAGATTTAGCAGCCTATGTTGGACTCTTCAGAGTAAGGTGGGAAAACTCCCAGCATGCACTGCAATTTGCCACTTGTGCAATACTGTAATATGCCACAGCAAGAAATGTCTTGCTGACTTCAGCTGGTTATTACCTTACCATATGCCCAGAAGTATGAGGATGATACAGTTTGTAATTTTGTCATAGCTTGTGCAACTGCTGTTTCTTAGTTATATGTAAGTGCAACTGCATTTTGACTCTTACAATGCTATAGTTGAATAATATCCTATAGAAGTGACTTTTACATATTTATGTACTTTGTGTAATTAAAGAAAAAAAATTGCCTTTTGTCCATTCAACTTGATTGTCTTTAATTTCATAGTTCTACTTTGAATTATAAGAGAGGGCAGGAAGGAGTGGCCCATTTGCTTAGTATGTCATTCTTAATTTAAGACCTCTTTATCATATCTCCTCTTAAGTTTTCTTTCAATTTCTTATTCCTTTGTTCTTTTGATCTAATGAACTCTGATGTGGGAATTCAGTGGGCAGAATTATTAATTTCCTTACAGGCTTTTCTGTGATGCTCAGCACTACAGTGTTTGAATGTTTCATGGATATTCAAGAATTTACCTCCACGATACCTTGCCTAGCATCACATAGGAACTCTGTGGTAAAAGCAGGGATAGAATCCAGTTCTCCAAAGAAGCATTTAATTGCCTTAGCCATGAGACTGCCCTTTCTCTCCCTGTGATTTTTCTCTCTGCCACTCCACACCATCCATCTTCTACAACAAAACTTTTCGCAGCCCAGAGCTGCAATTGTAGGGAAAGACCTGCTTAGCCATGAGCTGGAGCATGCCCAGTGTAAATGGAATCTTTGGGGAATTCAGCTACTAAAATCTACAAATGAGCATGTGCAAATTGCAGTTTTTCAAAGGCTTATAATTTTGGCCAGGTTTTCATGGGGACAGCAAAAAAGCACATCCTTGACACAAAGCCCACCTGCTGCCAAACTTCAAGTCCCTGGACCAGGGACATGTGGACACTAGAGCTTTTCAAAGACAAGGTCACCAGGATTTCACACAGCTAAAATGTGTATTTTTTAAAATAGCCTTGTTCTGAAAAACTACTGAATAGTTTTGGTTGAAGTTTTCCCAACAAAATGTATCCCGAGGCAGCCCCCTGGCATGGAGGATTTGAACATGAATGGTTAAGTTTGGCAAAGTTATAAGCAACAGAAAATAGGGTCTTATAATCGGAAGTATTGGGCAGCCTTAGTATGAGGCAGTACTTGGCTTAGCTGACCACTGAATAGTCATTGAGGGTGTCCTTTTGGTGACATAGAGCTGGCATAATTGCTCATATGCCACAGCCTTCTGCCTAGATGTTTGATCAGAGAAAAGAAGGTGGGACCAGGACATCCTTGCACCCAGCTGATCCCTTGTTGCTATAACAGCCCGTAGGGGTAATTAGCAGCTTTCAGGGGTCTGACCATCTGGTCAGCCACAGAATTGAAGGAGCACAAAAATGGCATAAAGCCTCCTTTTGCTTCCCCCTTTCTGGACTTTTGCCAAGTGAGCCTTGGCTGGAATTGAGACTTGTGTTCTAAGTCTGTTCTCTTTCAAACAGATCCATTTATGGTATTTTAATAATGAGTCTCATAACTGTTGCTTTACTTCAGATTCCAGTTGACAAAATCTCTTTGAATATGATGTATTGATCTCCGATCATAAATATAGTCCTGGATCTAGGTTTCTAAGGAAATAGTGTGGTACCTTGTGTCCTTGGTTATTAGTAGTGGGCCAAATTCTAACCTGTTAAGCCCAAGCATGTTTTTTGAAGCTCCTGTGTGCTATAGCATAGAACTTGTTCCAGTATGTCTAACTTGGGGTCTTAAGTGAGAAGGGTTTGCTTTATACATGGCTGAGGAAAATACGAAAGCTTCCTAGCTTTTTGAAATATTAATAATCTATTAAGGAGAAAAATAGCAAGTTGATAAATACAGGTGACTTGTTAAGCTTGAATTTTGGTAATGCATCATTGTAGGCAACTAACTTTGCAGCAGTAGAACTAAATTTGTGTGTGATGAACTCACTATCACATTTAATACACCACTCTATATTTCTGTAAAAAGCTTGCTAAAATCTCAGCCAGGAATAAGGACAAAATGTGCCCTCTTTCCACTCTTTTACAGACTGTTGGTTATTGCAGAATATTACTACATTTTTCAAATATAAAAAGTAACTCTTCAAAAGTTTTATTATGAAAGTTACTACATTAGTTCATTGTATTACTTGGGGACCAAAGTTTTGGGATGCGGATTATGAGTAGCAGCAGAATGTGGCACATACTTTTTCTTAAACTTGCCTATTCACTATGGAAGAACCATCAGTTTGCTTAAGTTAAACCTGCGAACTGGTTAACTTCCAAATGTAGTGCAATTGTTAATGAGAGTAAGAGTAACAAATATGACATTGATAGTAATTTTGTTTGGTTGAAAAAGAAATAAAGAATACATTTTATATTTCATTCCTTGAAGTAAAGGGAAATTTAAAATCACTGTTTCTTAACTTTGCTTTTGTGACTCTTGAAGTTCAAATGGAGATGTTCAGTAGCTGGCATTTCTACATAGTCCTATATATTACAAGCCATAAAATCAGTTATTGTTTTCTCTTGCAGATTATTTTGATAGTCCTAAATTGTGCCAGTCACACTGAACTCCTGTAAAGAAACTGTTTTCATATTAAAGGCCCAAATCACCATTCCTTTACTCCAATATTATGCCAGCATAACTCCATTGAAATCAATGGAGTATCATTTGTCTACTATCAGTGTAACAGAGCAGTATATAAGGCTCATCTCTTTGATATTGTTATGCAGCTGATGCAATGTGCTTGACAACCTGAGATTTTCTTGAAGATGTTTGATGTAAAATCTTTATTATAAAGATGCGTTCTCTCAGTTTAAAGCAAAACTAGTATTAAAACTGAGATCTATTTAAAAAACAAATGTCGGGGGGTGAATTTGTGCTGATCATATTATAGTTCATATTAAATCCCAACAAACTATAGAAGTTATGTTTCAACTTAAAAACAACAAAAGAGAAAATTCTTAGCTAAGGCTTAAATTTCATTCTTTATTTATCCCTTTGTGCCTTGCCATCACAGAATATGTGGTATGCAAGATCACTACTTAGCAATGAGGGAAAGGACCAGAACAAAGTTCTGTGTGCCATAGATCTCCAGCAGTACCCTGTGCAGGAAAGACATGGGTGGAGTGGCTGCAGAGGAGGTGTGAAGGATCTTACTTGTGTCAGGAAGGAGATTTTGTGCTGGCTTCAGACGTACTGGGGCACATTGGAGTGTTGCTGTGAGAAGGGAACAAGCCCCTGAGTCCACATGCGTGGATCCAATAGGTGGGAACTTTTTAATAGGTCGACAGGGTAGTAGATGCTGTTCTACCACATAGGCATGTTTTAAGAACTTCACCTGCATGCATGTAGAACTCCTTTTTGATACTGATGAGTATGAAGGGAAGAAACTCTTGCTTGCATGTTCAACAGTCACATTCAAATCAGTATGTGCTTTGGAATGTAATACACAGTACAGAGGTCACAAAATCCGAAACCTGCTGCAGTCTGGGCAGGGACATAAAAAGATACCTGCCTTGCTCTACCTAAATGCTGTAATCTCCTATCTTTAAATCAGCAAAACTTCTTTTTGTAAATAGGGTGCAGTGTACATTTATATTGAGTACACCTCTGTTATACACAGTGGGGCAGACACGCAGCTGGTTTACATGATCATAGTTCCACTGACTTGAATGGAAGTGTGACAATTTACACCAGCTGAGATCTGTTCCTTTCATTGTTTGCAGGTCAGGCCCAAGATGTGCTTGGCACAGGACCTGGCACTGTGCAAAGCAGACCTAATATTTTTCAGGATCAGGCCCTCTTGTGTGAGAGGGTTGAGCAATAACATTTTTTAAAAAACATTTGTCTCTTAGGCAACAATGGTGGAAAAAATAACGTTTAAATTGTTCTATTCACAGTGGAAAGATAATAGTTATAAAAGTCATTGTCTGTTTTAGTTCCTAATCACTGGAGAAATATACCTTTATCATTTTTATGGGATCTAACAGCACTTATCATAGAGAGGAATTGCTTCACCCTTAAGGAACTTAATTAACTTAGATCCTTTGGTTGCTTACCAGTGAGGTTTAACATTACACTTCAATGAAACAAGAGCCTGAAAGCCAAGAAAAAGCAAATGTCGATGAATGACTTATGATTTGAGATATACACCTTGCCTGAAAGGATAATATTTTCAACCTCAACATTTCTGTAAACTGTAAATCCAGCTGAAAAAAAATGTTCCAGTAGCTATGTGGCATGTTTTAATTTTTTTCCCTACCAGTATATCAAGGCATCAGAAACATTTCCTTTTGTAACAAATGCTCAGTGGTGAGGACTGCATCAATCCTGTCAAATTTAACTTGTGTTTATAGAGTAAATTGTGACGTGAGATTGATACGAGTATGTACAGTACCCTTAATAACACTGTTCTTTTACTCCTTGCTCATCCTGTTATTGCTGATCTCAGGTCCCTAGGAATCCTGACCTCCCAAATGCAGCTCAGGTACAAAAAGAGGAACAAAAGAAGATTGATGAGTCTGCACCTCATACTCCAGAAGAAACTGAAGAAAAAGAAAAGCTGCTCACACAAGTAAAATGATAAAAGTAGCTGAAGTATTTAGTGCCTAGCGTTTCATCAAAAGATGACTATTAAAATATACATGGAAGACTGCAGTGTGTTTATAAAAATGGCAGTTCACATTTTTCATTCAGTATTGTATACAGTAAAACAAAACTATTAAAAGGTTATGAAAGTTAAAAAAACAACACATGCACAAAATGTTTAGGTGTAATGAAAAATATCCCTCCAGTCTAAATGCAGTGATGCTTTACCCTAAAGATATTTAAATGGAGCTTTGATTTATCCAGCCATCTTGTCAGTTATATTTGACTAGAAATTCATCAGGTGTGGGAGAGGGAAAGACTCAAGAAAGGAAACCAGGTCCACAGAATAGGGAAGAGGAGAGAGGATAAGAGAAACGGGGTAAAGAGTGAGGAGAGAGAGTCCAAACTGATCATCAGATTAAGCAATGTAAGGACATTTTTAGCATGTTTTATATTTCTTTTAAACAAGTAATACACTTCCAGAGTGTGCGTGCTGTATATCTGTAATTCCAACTTGGGTTTCTGGTGGTATAAATAAAATCAGAATCCTTTGATATTGTAGCTTTTGTATCCCTATCAGGGGCGAAATCTGCCTTACTCAGTGTCTCTTTAGCCCTTACTGAAGCCAACGGGTCATTAAAATGTGTTTAGTTTTGCTTGATTAAATACCAGGAAGGTGCTTCAGGAATTTCATGCAGAGGTTTCTAGCTTTTAATCTGTTAACTTGATCTATGTGTTAGGTAGTATGCAGTAGTGATGCCATGAGTTAATATCTGAGTTTCAGCACAATATACAATATCTTTGGATACTTTCTAATTTCTGCACAGGACTAAATACCATGAGATTTTTATGTGACCTCTCTTAGAATCAGGGAGATGCCTGTGTTTTGGAAAAGATGGCCTTTGGTTCTCTTCCCTAGGATTTCTTGATGTAGTCCTATATTAAGGTCAGAAGGGACCATTCTGGTGATCTAGTTGACTTCCTACACAAGCTATAGGACTTCCATGAATTAATTACTGTTTGAAGTCCAGTAGCTGAGATTGAATTAGAGTATATTTGATAGTAAAGCATCCAATCTAGATTTTATAATGTTCAGTGATGGAGAATCCACCCCAACCCTTGGAAGTTGTTCCAATGGTTAATTACCCTCACTATTAAAAAAAATAAAATTGCACTTTATTTCTAGTCTGCATTTGTCTATCTTCAATTTACAGCCATTGAATCTTGTTATACCTTTGTCTGCTGGATTGAAGATCTGTTGATCAAATTTCTGTTTTCCCCCATTATGTATATACTTCTGACAACCTCAAATGCATGTGGAAGGGGCTGTGTTTGAGTTAGGGGCTTTAGCTGTCATCTTCCATGGTTATCCCATTCTCAAATTGAATTTGCCTGTGATACATTATGTATTAAATTAAGGCCATCCTGCTTGTCTAATGTGCTCTTGATGAAATCAGTGGAAATATTTGTGTGAGTAAAAGAAGCTGGATTTGGCCCATAGAGGTTAACATATGTTACCCACTTCAGTTTTTTGTTTTTTTAACAAGATACTTTCCCCCCCCTTCATTACATTTAAGGTAGAAAGTGTAACATTCTTTTAAAAACTACATAATAGACCAAGATTAGTTATTAACATACTTGAACCATGCTGTTATACAGATGCTGTCATATATACTATCTCTGAAAGTACTGCACTCTGATCTTTGATCACAATCCCACAAACTGTGAGGTGTATTTTCCCCAAGTTTTTTGGGTCCTCAGGTCTCAATGGATTCTCCTATCCAACTGCCATTCTCTTGAATATCTGCAAGTGGTACCACAACTTATATAGTGGATACATTCCCAGTCCTGCGGGTTTCCAGTATGTTTCTACCCTATCCACTCTTACCAAAGATATTTTAAAAAAAAGTCACACAGGACAGGCAAATGTTATCACGTGGCCAGATAAGACATGGTCTAAAATCTCATTCATCTTAACCAAATGTCATTGGATAGGTTTGGCTTCTGCAGGTACCTAACACTGTCATTGGATGAGACCAATTCCCTGATAGCTGAATGCTGGTCCTGATGATTTGGCATATTAACAATTAATTATTGAGGAGGAGAATTTGTCTGAAAGAGTAGAAGTTGTATAATCTAGAAACCCTTCCTCTGTAGAGAAATGGACGTATTGTACCAAAGGTGCTGCAATCTAATGGACAGAGAAACCATGCTGCTTTAGTTGTTTGCAGTGTGTAGCTGTGTTGGTCCTGGGATATTCGAGAGACAAGGTGGGAGAGGTAATATCTTTTATTATTTATCTTTTACGTTTTTTAGAAAAGATTTGCAAGGCCACAGTTTTTGTTTACTACTCACAACTTCATCAGGTACAGCAGGGTAAAAACATATGCCTCTACTGATGTAGCCATCAGTACTAGCTTCATTGATTAAAAAAGAATCCTGTATTGTGATCATAGGACTGTTTTTATACAGATACCATTAAGTTTGTAGGCTGAGCCTGTTCACTTGGAGAATCCACAATTTTTATTACTTGTGAATGGTATTTCTCTGATTAAACAAGTGCAGTGCAGTACAAACCACTCTTCAGGCTTGTGTTTTTTTGCTTATTCTTGATTCTTTTAGTTGCCTCTGTCCTAACAACCAATGCATCATCTTGGATGATGATCTTGTGCACTGTATCTCATTTAGCTGTTTTGTAGTTTTGGTTCCATTTCTACAATGTATAACTGGCTTGCTGTTTGACAGTGCTATGGAGAGTTTCCATTTGATTGCATCATGTCAGAACAGAGATCTTTCCTTGGTACACTTTTGCTTCCATCCAGGTGTGTCTTATTCATACTTTGTAAGTATTCTAAATAAGTGCTATTACATTTAGTGTTTGGTTGGTTAGGTGACTTTCAAGGGCACCAGGACTGGTGCTCCCCAAACTCCTGTCATATTTTATTTGTTGCTTGTGCCTGTTGAAGTGTGAGCTAAATGAAAATCCATTAGGATGTGGATTGAGCTTGTTTCGTTGGAGAAATACCATTTACAGGTAAGAAAAAAAGTTGTTCTTACTGATGCATGA
This sequence comes from Emys orbicularis, assembly GCF_028017835.1. Lineage (NCBI taxonomy): Eukaryota > Metazoa > Chordata > Testudines > Emydidae > Emys > Emys orbicularis. The sequence continues at coordinate 17,191,400 of NC_088691.1, read as the reverse complement.
GGGGTTATGCACAAAAATAACTCACTAGAGATTTTTATGACTGAGTAATAAACCCTGGATAATAGAAGTGTATGGAAATCCTGAAAGACCATTAACCACTCTAATTATTATGTGACACTGTACTGAAGCATTAACAATTGGAGCAAATGGTACATTCTAAGACAAAAGTTCTAGCAAAATATTTCTACCTGCACCTGATAGTGACGTCTTTATCTCTCTGCTTTCAGGGTTTTACAAACTGGAACAAAAGAGACTTTAATCAGTTTATTAAAGCTAATGAGAAATATGGACGTGATGATATAGATAATATTGCCCGTGAGGTGGAAGGAAAGTCACCAGAGGAAGTCATAGAGTATTCAGGTTTGTTAAATTCAAGTATATCTTTTAACAGTCATATCTATATAACACTTTTGTCATATGACTTTTGAAATTACAGGGTCCGGAGCTTGGAAGAATGTGAAAGGTTAAAAGAATGTGTTCCCTCTTAGAAAACGTGAAGTCCTGGGGGGGATTATGCTGTGATTATGTATTCTTATTCTGCACTAGCTGATTTTTAGTTCATGACTTGCTTCATCTACATTTGACAGTGTCATTGTACAAGGGGCTGACTTGTTTATTTTTCAGTGTGGGACTCCAGTTTTCTTGGCAGTGATTATAGAGCTGACATTGCCTACTGTGGGTATATGGACATAATAGACAGCCAAATACAGCTCTGATGTAAACAAAGGCTATTCTGTTGAAGCAAATTAAATTGTGCCCATTTACTTCAAGGTTGAATTTGGCCCACAGTCAGGACATTTTCGACGTTGGAGTAAGCAAAGTAGGTGCACATGTCAGAACTGGATGAAACAAACCAAAAAGAACAGATTATTTAATTTACACTATTAGTAGAATTACTCAACCTATACAATACATATGAATCAAACCAAACTACGATGCAAATATTCAATGAGCAAAGACACACATATTATGAAATCTCAAAATAATCTGAGGGCCAGATCCATCCCTCGTGTAAGTCTCTTGAAGTCACTGGGTTACACCAGGGATGAATTCAACACGTAAACTTTCACATCTCAGTCTAGTCCAATACTAATATAGATGGATGTGATTTCTTTTTTATTCTATTCCGGGATTTTTCCTGGGTTTACATCCTGATCCTGCAAAGAAACATGCTTTATTTTGTGTAAAGTTAAGCACATGCACAATTCTTTGCGGGATTGGAGCCGTAACTTGAAGTAGCTTTCTGGACTTGTATAATAGCCATTAATAAAAATAAATATTTGTGGTATTAACATCAGAACCGGAGTGAATATGCAGTAGCAATAAGCAAACTGAGCGCTTTGAGGAAAATATAAATGCAGGTCAATGGCTCTGTGAAATTTTTCCTCAAAATGGCAATACCACATAAATTGATGTACTAAATCAGGCCCTCTGCTTGTGGCGAAGTACACAATAGTTTTTCAGAGTGGTAGCTGTGTTAGTCTGTATCAGCAAAAACAACAAGGAGTCCTTGTGGCACTTTAGAGACTAACAAATTTATTTGGGCATAAGCTTTCGTAGGCTAAAACCCACTTCATCGGATGCATGGACTGGAACATACAGTAGTGAGGTATAAATACACAGCATATGAAAAAATGGGAGCTGCCTTACCAAGTGGGGGTCAATAGTTTTTTACTTTATTTCCTTGAGCATCCCTCTATTCTGTTGCACCAGACAACCTCTCCTAACATCTTATGTTTGAGTGTTCTTCCCATAGTCAAAGAAGGCTGGACTCGAGTCTCTCCAGAGCTTATTTAAATTGTTTTTGGGTCTGCGGATGTCACTTAGAGGACTCCAAGAATGAGTTGGTTTGCTTAGACCCTGCTGACCTAAGACAGAGCACAAGTGAAAGACCAAAAATTGGTTCCTTTACATGGCAGAATGTTGCACTGTCACTAGACTACAAGCCTTGTCTTGTCTCCACTATTATTGATGTAATATGTACTCCCTTTAAATAAACAGAGTTGTGCAGGATTTTATCCACACAGACCTCATTAAAGTAAATAAACTGAAGTCAGTGTAATTTGAGTTATTTGTAGCTCACCTCTAAAGATACTGATAAACACGAATGTGTCTTAATTCGTTTTTCACATAGCCTAGTGAAATAGTGTTTGGTAAATCTTCAAATATCACTAACAGAAAATTGGCATTGTTTAATATTACACTGTTGTTTTGCTATAGAATTCTTCAATCAAACAAGGACATAATGAAAATATTATTTTACAGATTTAATGTTTTGTTCCTTTAGCTGTTTTTTGGGAACGTTGCAATGAACTGCAGGACATTGAGAGGATTATGGCTCAGATTGAACGAGGAGAGGCAAGAATCCAACGAAGGATCAGTATCAAGAAAGCTCTGGATGCCAAAGTAACAGTTGCAATTTTTGTTCTTTTAATTAGTCTTACTATTAATTTTCTAGTACTAAATTCTGCCTGCTGTTATAGTTGGATGAAGTGTCTTTCTTTCTAAAGGGAACTGAAAGCAGTTGGGAAGTGTTGGTATTTTCCACACCAAAGTTGGCTACTTTTCAGTGGGAGAGGAAGTGATCCCTGTATATAGTTTGAATAGTGGTTTAAATTTATAAACCCTTTTGGTTGAAAAGCAGAATAAAAATATAAAATATTGTTTGTTGTCATAAACAACTCATACTGCTTGTAACAATGAAGTGATAAAGCCTTCATTTAGTGTTATATGTCCACCAATAAAAAGTCTTATTTTTGTTTTGCATTCAGATTGCAAGGTATAAAGCCCCTTTTCATCAGCTGCGTATTCAGTATGGAACAAACAAAGGCAAAAACTACACAGAAGAAGAAGATAGATTCTTGATATGCATGTTACACAAGATGGGCTTTGACAAAGAAAATGTCTATGAAGAACTAAGGCAGTGTGTGCGCAATGCTCCCCAGTTCAGATTTGACTGGTTTATCAAATCGAGAACTGCTATGGTATGTTCAAGCATCAATTACCTGAGGCTTAGATTTTTGTAGATAATGTTTTATGTTTCTTTAAGCAGAATTATGTGGAATTTGGACCTGTACCAGAACACTGGAGTGAGGGAAACAATTAGGTATGAGAGTGGTCATTTTGGTCTATGTTCTCACCACCAGTTCCTAGCATAAGATGTGGTGGCCTTTTTCTCAGCACAGCTAAACAATGCTTTACAATGAAATCGAAACAAACAGATTACAAAACCTGGCAAGTCTGAGTCTCATGTCAGCCAAAGAGATTAATGCAAAGATAGACTGCCCTTACAAATCTGTTGTTTGCTCACTCCACGCTAAAAATAAATAATCCAAACAGCGTGTCTGTAACTGGTCTTGAATTGAATCACTTTTCAGAATTAGCTGACAGGCTATCAAAAGATGAAGAGAATTTGATAAAATATAAAATAACATTTTAATTTTCTTTTACAATACTTTATCTCTTGTATTTGTATTTCAGGACTAAAATGAGAAGTCTAGTAGCTGAGTGTTTCTACAAAAACCAGTTATTGTGGCAGGTGACTTAGTGTATGTTATAGTAGGTAAAACTTAAAATTAAAGAAGGATTCTCCTCTATAATGTAGTCATTTTAAAAAAGTCATGACACTTTACCTCGATCATATTACAGTAGACTATTTTGTGAACAGTTGGATCATAAATAAGACACAGTACCAATTTGACTAAGGTATCAGTCAAATTAATACCTTGCATTTCAGCTGCATTCTTTCTTCAGTCTGGAGAATATAGCCATTCTAATGGAATTTATCCACTGACTAACTAGTAGCAATGCTAGGGGAAGACTTGCTGAGTACAAATATTAAAATACCCATCAACCTCAGAGTAGGACAGTATAATCTTCTTGTGCAACTGTAGTCTCGGTCCTGCAGTCTTCACTTGGGCACAACTGGCAATGACTTCAGTGAGAGGTTTACCTGAGTAAACATTGCAGGACAGAGCCCAATATAAAGAGAAAACATAACATTATTTTAGTGAAAAAGTGTTTGTTACAAAGATGAGGACACAACTTTTAAAATAATTTTCATATTTTAGTTGTTTGCAAAAAGAGCTTGGGAAGTTTGGACACAACAGTTCCTTTGTAACAGGCCATATTGTCCTTGGCACTAGTGTAGTTGTTAGGAGGGAGGGAGGAAGAAGTAAGGGATCACTGGTATCTATCCCCTCACAAAGGCTCCTTGAATTGAACCCTCCCACTGCCCAAAAAAAGGGGGGGGGACAGGGAGCAGAGCTCCTTGATAACAGAGAAAGGAGCACATCACACAGTCTGTGCCTGGCCACCATAGCCTGTTGTCCAAAGCAGATCAGTGACTAGATGCTACAAAATGGCCAGATGAGATTGGTACCGTTCCATATGCAAACCTGGATGTTTCTTTTTTAACCTGTTGTTCTAGTGATCGCAAACCCAGCCTCCCATGTTCATGCAGCACCATCAGGGTTTATTTATTTATAAAATACCCATCCAGGGCTTTGAACACGTCTTTGAGCAGTACATTTCAGTAGGAAAAAGGCCATAAATGCCCCCGACTACTCCCACAGCTGCTTATAATTACACAGCAAAGATGGTCTGCTTGAGATACCAACTACCAGCAACATTTTCTATCCCTGTATTCCTCATCCCCTCAACCATCCCCCTCGCCCCTTGATTACCTTCCAAATCTGCCCTTATTAACTACTGGAAGCTACCATTTTTACTAACTTAAATTTCCTTTTCAGGTAGTGTTGGATTTTAAAACTATAAACATACAGGGTCACATCTATAGTACCTAATTTAGTCAGCTAAATTATTTCTACGTGCCTGTTAATCTCCTGTGGGTAAATTTATCAGGGTAAAACATAGGCCAGAATGTCACAAGTTTTATTATATAGTAGTTGTTCTCCTGGCCACACAAGGGGGTGGAAATGTGGTGAGTGGTTAGAAATTGAGGGACCCAAAATGTAGTGAATATTTTGGTTTAAGTAGTCTTTTTCAAACTTAGTCTATTAAAATTAGTTTATTTATTAAGCTGATTATTCTACTATTATAATACAGTAATGCATGAGTATACAGGCTATAAAGGAGTAGTAACAATACATAGTGAACACAGATAAAATCAGAGGTAATGTTTGGGCTGCAAGCCCCCTTCCAGTTACAGACTATTCATAACCTTCTAATATTTTTAAACTAAACCTTCTTAGAGGTAATTATTATTTTTAACGTTTATTACTTTCATTTTTCTTAATCTCTCAAAACTCTGTCAGACTCATGATGATATGCTTAGGGTTTCATTAGTGATGTAGTTTCTGTTTGCATATGAAAATCCTGATTTTTGTTGAAGTGGTGGTGACGTTTATTTTATTTTGCATTTTATAGCCAAAACTTGTGTTAAATAGGGTAGGCAAGGCAGTTTAATTCTGAAAAGGACTTGTTATATATTGGTCCAAGAAAAACTTCACTGTATCTTACCAGCCACTAGATGTCTCTTGAATTCCATATAAACAGCCTAATTTTCCTCCATCTTCTCTTTCCTATTCATTTCCTTCTGAAGATTTCTCTTCAGAAAACAAATATAAATTCTGCTGCATTTCTTTATTCCCTAAGCAGATGGCCTACCCAGGTTAAGCTCACAGAGTGAGAGCTTCTATAAAACAATAGTTTTTCTTAACTGCATAAAGACTTATTTAAGTGTTCAGGATTAGTAATTATTATCTTCCTCTTTATTTTATTTGTGTTCATTCTTCAGGAATGGAAAATACCATGACCTACTGAATCATAGTTATTCTCACCAAGCCATAATTTGTGCCTGTTCTCTGAAACTTTTTTTCTGCATTTCTCCAGAGGAAGAGCTCTCTGCCAGTCCAAGACCTTTGGACTGACCGAGAGCCTGTTTTCTGTAAATATAGGAGATAGTCCAGACTTGTCCCCACAACTTCTGGCTTGACTATGCCCTTTTACTCTCATGATAGATTCTCTATCTTCAGTGGTGCAAACAGTGATGATTCAGTGCTCCTCCTTTCTCTGTTGCAATCCTAGTTTTTGTAGCTATGACAAGAGCGAACAAAATTCTTTTTCCTCTTTCCAACCTGGACAAGAAATATCAAATGACCTTGAAAGAAATGACCAAGGGGCAGTAGAGCCTTTCCCTCAAGACTTGACTCCCTGTAAGAAAAATACAGTATATGGATTATTCCATATTAGAGCACATGAGGTTGAAGACAAAATTCATGATGGAGATTCTAGCTTCTAGTAGAAGCATCTAATATCCTGGCAGAAGCTTATCTGCATGGGCCAATCAGATTCTCCCATCAGCAATTTCTAAGGCCACATCTACACTACAAACTTTGGTCAATGCAAGTTACATTGGCATAAAGCTGTTGCAGTTAGTATCTCTCTTTTGCACCTGCTTACTTGGCTCCTTGTATTGGCACTGCATGTACGCACCAGGAGTGCTGTACTGATGCACAGTAGAATGCAGTGCACCATAAGTAAGTATACCAATTTTCAACTTGCCATCGTCCAGCGCATTGTCTTTTGCGAAGTTTTGGCAACATATGGTGGGGGAGAAATGAGTCACGCCGGGGGTGACTGGGAGCAAGGGGTTAACTTCCCCAAGTGCAACTATGTCCATCCCATAATGTCATCTATATACCATAATTTTCTTGCCTTTAAAAAAAATTCCGAATGGCCGTCTTCGCTGTCAGAAACATGGAGCCTGCACAGCTCGGCACTATTGTCATAAACGTTGCAAACACAGGACGCACGATCCTCCAGTATTTGAAGAGGCGTAAGAAGAACTGAATCAGTGGGGAACCTGAGGATTTCTTGGAGGGCAGATTGCTGTGGGACATAGTGAGAGTCAATTCAAGGTTGGTTGGTGGGATTCACTGAGCAGCTGCAGATGGAGTGCTGCTTCTGGGCCCGAGAAACGAGCGCTGACTGGTGGGATTGTATTGTGATGCAGGCTTGGGATGACTAGCAGTGGCTGCAGAACTTTCAGATGCGCAAGGCTACATTCCTGGATCTATCTGTCTGAGCTCACCCCATCCCTCCAGCGCAGGGACACCAGGAGGAGAGCTGCACTGCCAGTGGAGAAGCCAGTAACGATTGCACAGTGGAAACTTGCAATGCCAGATTGCTACTGGTCAGTGGAAAATCAAATTGGAGTTGGATATTCCACTGCTGGGGCCATTGCCATGCAAGTGTGTCTCCTGCTATGCAGGACTGTGACTCAGCAATGTGCAGGACGTAGTAGTTGGATTTGCAGCAATGGGGTTCCTGAATTGTGGTGGAGCAATAGATGGCATACATATCCCTATTTTGGCATTAGACAACCTTGCCCCACGTAGTGCATCAACACAAAGGGCTACTTTTCTATGGTTATGCAGGCATTGATACACTGGGGACACTTCACCAACATTGGTGTTGGCTGGTCAGGGAAGATACCTGACACTTGCATCTTTAAGAACAGAGGAATGTTCAGAAAACTACAAGCAGAGACTTTCTTTCACGACTCATGAATTAAGATTGGTGATGTTGAAGTGCCAATAGTGAACCTGGGGGGACCCCTTGCTCCCCTGGCTCATGAAGCTATACACCAGACACCTAACAGCACCAAGGAAAGATTCAGCTACCCTCTCACCAGAGGCAGAATGACAGTTAAATGTGCTTTTTGGTAGATGCTGGTGGTGGTTACTCACAAGACTGGATCTCAGTGGGGAAAAAATCTCAATAGTTGTAACTGCCTGTTATAATATCCCTGAAGCAAAGGGGGGAACAAGCTGCTGCAGGAGTGGAGATGGAGTGGCTGTCTACTGAGTTTGAAAAGCCAGACACAAGGGCTATTAGAAGCACTAACACAGAGCTATCTGTCTCAGGTAGGCTTTGAAAGAGCTCTTTAACAGTGAGCCACAGTAATGTGTTCTGATGGACTGTGCTCTACCTGGCTCAGCTATTTTGGGGCCTATTAGGAATTTGTGTGGTGCTATGTATGAATATAACACTGTCAATGCACCTATTAATTTTGTGGTTTTAGCTACACACTTATGCTTATTATGCTGTCATTGATCCTATGAGTTGTCATACTATATATTAAGGAGTCAGTGGGTGCTTTCAAAACTGCTAGGCACCCTGCAGCATCTGTTGTGAATTAATAAAGATGAATGATTTTCCAAATAGTAGAATTTTATTCGGTAACAAAATGAGTGCAAAGAAAAATCTGTGCAGTTTAAAAACCTTAATAAATGACTGGAACAGAACTTAACAAGGGGAAAGAACTCTTTTATGTACATTTTACATACAGTGACCTGTGAAAGCCACAGGTTCGGTATGTGTATTACTTCTGGGGGAATTCTGTGCTAAAAAGTTGTAAAATTCTGTGCATGGTATTTTAAAATTCTGCATATTTTATTTGTCAAAATAACACAATATAATCACACCAATTTTAATTATTTTGGTAATTTATTTCAAAATACCCTGTCAGCAAGTAGGTTTGTAACTACACAGACAACAAAAAAGATTCAGGAAATGTGTTTTGACAAATACATTCCTTACTAGGCATCTTAATACAGAACTTTAAGTAATTAATTTAAACTACAGTGCAGAAACTTATTTCCTGCAGCCCTCAGAAGCAGTGCAAAGGCTTGGGGGGACTCGGGTAATGGAGGAGCTAAGGGAGAGGGAAGTAATTGCTGGGAAGGAGACTGGATGTGAACATGGAGGGTTGTTGGGTGGGAAAGGTATGGAACAGGTGTGTGTTTTGGTTTTTTTTGGGGGGGAGGAGGAGAGTTGGTTAGGGAGCCTCCCCCATGCAGACCGACCCTGGCTGACCCCTAGCCTCTCTCATTTAGTCAGGCACATCTGCCCCCATCCCCATGTGTCCCTGCACCACCCTGTCCTCATGTGGCTCTGTGCCCCCACTTGGCCACCTGCCTCCAGTAGCTGAGAGGGCAGCAACTTATACCCTTCATTCTGTCCTTCCCACAGGACCTGTTGGGTGGGTGTGAAGCAGTGGAGGCAGCTGAGTCCCTTTTCTTCTCTTGAATAGGTGGAAGAAGATGCACACATGGAAGGATACCTTCCCTGCACAGATTGGGTGGGAGGGAACAAGCGCCCAACCCCAGTATTTTGAATCCGTGGCCAACCTGCCACTGATTACAGTGGTGTTAGGTTGGGAAAATAGTGCTGAATGCTGTTTTTAAAGTCTCCCTCTCTCTCCTTTAGCATTTTAACTTGACCGTCTCAACAGAAACCCACCTCCTTGGAGCCAGGGACGATTATACGTAACTTAGACCATCTATGAGATTGCTATAAATAACAGGATTCTGGAGCCGTGAAGGTGGCATAAGCCACACCCCCAATTGTGCTGAGGGTTTGTTTTATGGATAGAAGTGAGAGGCAGCTCACCCTCCCTTATGTGCACATCTGGAAACTCTGGGAGGGATTTATGCCTATTTGAGTGTAAATGTTCTAGAAGCTCCCTCTGGGGAGCGTAGCCCAATGTTGAACATTTACTCACAGTCGCACCAATGGCACAACGTAGCCCAAAGATAGCACGTAACAAAGAACTGGTGGTCAGAAGATTTTTCTTCTGATTGTATGAATTCTGGTGGGTTTTATTACATATCTTTCTAGTCAAATATTTAATTCCCCCCCCCCCTTGTAACCTTTATATATGAACAGTTTATACTAAGTAAATGTTTGTGTTTGATACCCACAAAGTAGAAGTGATTAAATGGTAACAATTTAACGTTGGCAGCTCAGTGGAATGTAACTCTTTTCATTGCAGTATCAAAGAGGGTAGAAGTCCAAATGAAGTGATTTCCCCCTTGGGATTATGAACATTGCTTTGAAGTATCCCACTTCAATGCAGTTCTTAGCAGGAGCTTGATTCAATGTCTGACGTTGAGGTTGTACCGTCTGTTAAAGTCAGGTTGAGGCACACAAATGTGGTATGCAATTCCTTTGCCCTTTGTTATTCACCTGACCCTGACTTTCATAGAGAAGTTATTCAGACCTTCTGTCACTCAGACTTAGGCAGTCTTAGTGTCTAGGATTTTCAGTGCACAGGAAATGTAATGTGGAGTCTTTAATCTCTTTGAATAAGTCTCCCAAGTTTACTGATATTTTCTGTGCTTGTTGTATTGCAGCTTTATGACTACTGATTGATATAGAAAGGGGGGTATTGCGTATATTAATAGTGACCCATCTACTACAAAAAGTTCAAAAAGTAGTGCTCAGTCCAAGCATAATGGCATGCACTGAAGTTGGCATAGTCTTTTTAAGTTTCCTATTGTCTGTACATGTTTAAAAGATTATTTAGCTGCCTTTTCTAGGTAGACTGAGGAAACTGCAAAAGAGGCTATGTGACAGAAAAAGTACGATAAGTGGTCCAAACCCCTTCCCAAATGCTTATCTTCATGTATTTCCTACTTGATAATTGAGTTTGTTCAATAAAAGCCATGTGCACAGGTCTGCAGACTCCAGTTAGTTCTGCCATATGAGAGCAGTAAGGCAATGTAGTATCATGGCATACTTTTAAAAATAACTCAAAATACCTACATAGATACTGCATTGCAGAAAGATTCCCAGATCGGTAGATCTATTTTGTGTGCATTATTTCTAAGATGAGGCTTCAGTTCTTTTCCCATTTTTCTTGTTTTGTATTTAAAAATTGTGAATGAATGTAATGCCCTCAAAATGAGGGATTCATCATGCTGGTTTGAGGCAGGCATAGCATGGGTAGGATTGTGCATAATTACCCATAGCTTATATCCCCACTCCCCAGATATACCATACCATTGCAATTCCACTCCTGTGCCAGTCATGTAAAATCTAGCAGTTTAGTGATATGAACATCCAGAGATTTGACTAATAAACTTTCACTCTTAATCTAAGTTCAGACTTGAATCTAGGTCCTCAGATGTGAAGGGTTACTGGACTAATGTACAGTGCCCTGTAGCTCCTTTGCTTTTTCTTAATCTTTTTTATCCTTATGTAGTATTGAATATTGCCATGTTATCTATTTTATTCAGTTTAAGTTATTTAGAAACTATTTTGTATTATTTTAATGATAAAATGTTTTGTGATCATTTCCCACTTTAAAATTGTCTTTTACTGGATTTCATAATTTCATTGGAGGTGGTGCATTTTTTCATTCATATTATCGGTTCAGGCTTTAAGCAGATATAAAGCCAAAAAGTCCTTTTTAGAAAGACATTTTTTTAGTTCTATAGTCTCCAAGAGTGTGAATCAGTGGAGGCTATATGCATCATAGGGAAATTGACATTATCTGTAGTTGAAATTGTAGGATAGTGGTATCCACCCACCCCCATGTCCCTTGAGAGCTGGGTTGTTTTCCTATGTTTAGAATAGTTAGCACAATAATCTGCAGCTTCTTTTCAATTGTATAAACCACTGGAGGTAATTTGCATTGCTGTATATGAGGACTTTGAGAAAGTACTAGTTTCTGCAGGAGGTAATGAGATTCCTCTCCCCCACCCCACCAAATGATTGATAAACAGATGAATAAGCAGTAACTACTTTCGGTGCACACAGAATCCAGTCACTGCTCCTCTGTGAGGAACGAAAGCTGACCAGCAGCACTCTTCTTAGGAGAATCTTTTTGCTTCAGAAGATACCACCAAGTACAGAGAACCTTCCTCCACCAGAAAAATAGGAGGGTTGTTACAAATTGCTCTGTCTAAAATGGCCATCTATTGGATACAGAAGGCCTTGGGAAGTGCTGGGAGCCAGGATGCTGCTGCAGAGGCTAAAATGGGGGGTTTCCCTCCCTTTTTCATAAATCAGCAGGCTTCCACAAACTTCTGACAGTATCCACAGGAAAAAGGTAAAACCCTCAGTGTTGGCTGCTTCACATTCTGATACCACAGATATACTCAAATGTTGTTGGCCTCTCTTCTGCCATCTGACCGTATCCCTTGTTGCCTTGCATCTGGAGCTGGCAAGCTACCTCAACAAGATCTTCAGTGAAGCCATTTCCTCTGCAGTTGCTATTGGCCTCGGCCCCCTTCTGCTCAGCCTAACCACAGAAATCAGTTCCCCTGTAGACACAGGAAGGACAAAAAACAGTTCTTCACCATAGGAAATGCCCTGTTCTTATGTTAAGAAACTTGACGGGCTGCCTTCTCCCTTTCCATGGAGGCTGCCTTCAGGAACTCTGTTCTGAACATTGGGTTATCAGTCTCCCATTCAGGGAGGCAGATTTCCTGCTGGTGATATGAAAACCCCCCCACAGTAAATATTAAAACTAAAAGTAAAGCCAAGCAAGACTCTTTTAGGCTTTGTCAGAAGATCATATATAATTTTTTTAAAGCTAATTCTTGTGGGTCTATGTATTACATTAATTACTAATTGGGCCGGGAAGATCTTTGGGAGGCCTGTATTCCAGCACATGCAAACCTCTGATTGTCCCTTACCCCACTTATTCATTGGGGGCAGAATGACCTCTTTCACCCCACCTTTTTTTTTGAGTGGGAAATCGAGACATCAGAGAATAGATTATTTCCATCGTTAGTATAGAATTTCTCTCTCCTCTGTGAAGCTTAAGAAATGTTTTCACTTTATCTGTCGGATTCTTCCCCGTCCCCCACAAATGCAATAAACAAGAGCATCCAGCTCCTCCGAGAAAGACAAAAAATACCTGTCTACACTATTTTTAGTGCCAAAGCGTTCAAGAGGCTTCAGGGCAGTCTTACATCTCAAATGGCTAAACTGCTTTTAGAAGAACAAACAATTCCATTTAGAATAGCTTGAGTCTGCGTAGCAGCTGTAAAAAAGGGAGCTTTTTTTTAGCATCCATAGGTCTTCTAGACACATCTCCATATACCCATGCCTCATATCTTTTTTGTGTGTTTGATAGTTCTGATCAACAGCCAGTGCATTTTTGTACAGAGACCATCCTTTCAGTCTTGCCACAGCTCTGTGAATTTAAAAGATTCTAACCAAAGTAGCAGCTACCATCCATAAGGATTCAAGGGGTTCATGGTGTGTTATATTTAGATAATTGGCTGGTAAAATCCAAATCTCTGATGAAAGCCCAGATTGAGGCTGTGTGTGCTCTCCGGGTTTACTGTTGCAGTAAACTGACTTTACTGTCTCAAATCTTCACATGAGTGCTGTAGATCTATCTGGGAGCTCAGTTCAGTACTAGAGAAGGCTATGTGCATTGTCTACAGAAAGCTTTAGAAAATGTGCAGTAACAATCAGAATGTTCTTTGATATACAGGAGACTAAATCAGATAAATCTTTAGCTATTTGGCTTAATTGCTCCTTTTGCTAAATTTAGTACATTGGTCCTAGCTTAGTGAATCTTTGCTTTTTCTCTCCACTTTCACACTGAAACCAAAACTTGGCTTTGCAGGAGAACCTAGCTTTCCATTCCAGGGAATGTCAGAAAATCTCTGGTGTGAGTCCTCCTCTCTTCCTCTAGGAAGTTTCACTAACCGATCACAATTTGACCTTGTAACCCAGTATCTTTTGTATGGGGAACCCTCATGAACCAGATGTTTGCGCAGGTCAAGGGGCCAAAGAGAAATTAACACTTTGATCTGTAAAATGGGGATAATAATGCTTGCTTTTCCCCACGCTTTGGCTATTTAGACTGCAATCTCTTGCCACAACAGCCCCCTCCTTACTTCACTTAACGAGCTGGCTTTCCTGTCTCTTACCATATCACCTCACCTTCAAAAACCTACATACATAATTCCCTCATTCCTGCATCTTTCAGCTCATGTCATGTTTTTCATAAGTTTGGAACAGTGTCTTGCTTCCTATCTTGGCAGCCCCCAATCAAATCTTCCGTCTTAACCCTCCTTGGAACCATTTCTGTTATGAATCCTTCATTCCTTTCTCCTCTTACCAGAAATCTCTTCGCTGTTATAAATGACGTCCTGTTTCTTGTCTCCTGTTTACCTTCTCTGTTTTAAACTGTAAGTCCTTAAGAGCAGGGGACACGGTGTCATATAAACTTATTACATAAACTTTTTAATAATAATCAATTAGTACTCATGCTCAGATATTCTACCACTGCTTAATGTCAGTTAATATTTTTCATTTCATAACCCCTTGTGCTAATGCTTACAGAGCACCGCAAGAAACGGCCAAATTCATGTATGTGAGACGCATAGGGACACATTACTTCTTTGGTATCTATAGAAATACTGTTCAAATCACAACCATGACCAGCACCTTTTTCTGTATCTAGATGCTTTTAAATAAACAATAAAGGGTCAGGGTATCAAAACTGCTCACTCCCATTTAGGCACTTAAATGAAGTGGCCAGATATTCAAGAATGCTCAGGACCCAACAACTCCCATAATTTTTGATGGGACCTGAGCACTTCAGATAATCTGGTTCATATTGTTGGAATCGAGCACCTTTGAAAATGTCTCAGGATGGTTTGAAATCCTTAGTGACTTTCAGTGTATATAGTGATGCAGTCTCTGCTGCAGAATTTAATGTTTGATTATTACCCTTCTTAGGAATTCCAAAGACGCTGCAATACTCTCATATCATTGATAGAAAAAGAAAATATGGAAATTGAGGAAAAAGAGAGAGCTGAAAAGAAGAAAAGGGGAACAAAAGTTCCAGCGGTAAATTTATCAGCATTTACTTACCTCTTAATGGGGCATGATTCAACATTTTATTGATTTGTCTAGTTAAAATGAAGTGCAAAGTAAGGTAATTGTAACCTCCGATTTTCTTCAAAATGAAAGTTTTAGTTGGCCGAGAAAGAGATTACATGCATACCATAGGTGTCCATCTCTGTCTCCCTGGAGATGTGGGTAATAACTCTCTTGAAGATCAGAACTTCAACTCTTTGATTCCCTTTAAAGGGTTTCCATATAGGTAGCATAGAGATACCTGTCTTCTGAGTGTGATGAATTCCTTGAGAAAATATTCCCCCTCCCGACACCCCAACAAGATGTAAGTAGATAGTGTTACATAAACTTTAACCTCACATTGTTATCCAGCCTCTAAAACAGCGTTTTTCAAACTTTGGGTCTCAACCCAGTTCTCGGTCGCAGCATGTCAGGCACTGGGTCGCTCTGGTCAGCACCGCCGATCGGGATGTTAAAAGTCCCATCAGCAGTACTGACCAGCTAAGGCAGGCTAGTGCCTACCTGTTTCGACACCGCGCTGCGGCCAGGAAGCAGCCAGCAGCGGGTCCGTCTTATAGGCGGGGGGCCACAGGGCTCTGCGCGCTACCCCCGCCCCGAGCACAGACTCCCACGGGGGAGGGGAGGCGGTGCCTGTGGGCAAGAGTCGTGCAAAGCTGCTTGCATGCCTCTGCCAAGGAGCCAGACTTGCTGCTGGCCACTTCCAGGGCGCAGCGCGGTCCGCGGCGCCAGGACAGGCGGGAAGCCTGCCTCTGCACCGCTGACCGGGAGCCGCCGGAGGTAAGTCTGCGCCCCAACCCCATGCCCTAATCCCTTGCCACAACCCTGAGCCCCCCAAAACCTGGAACCCCTTCCTGCACCCCAACCCCTCAGCCCCACCCCACAGTGTGCATCCCCAGCCCAGAGCCCCCCCAAACCCAGAGCCCCTCATTCCTGGCCCCACCCCCACCCCCCAACCCCCAACCCTCTGCCCCAGCCCTGAGCCCCTTCCACACCCCAAACCCCTCATCCCCGCTCCGTTGGGTCACGGGCATCAACAATTTTCTTCAACTGGGTCCCCAGAAAAAATGTTTGAAAACTACTGCTCTAAAATACTAGTTACTGGAGGAAGATACTTGATAAGTAATGAATTAAATAGTTCTTCAGATGAATTAAATAGAACAAGCAAAGCCACATACACAAACCAGGGGCCTAACCCTGCTACCTTTGTTCATGATGTGTAATACTGAACCAATAAAACTCTTTGTGGAGTAAGATACTGCTGATCATGAAAAAGTGTGGCAGAATCAGGCCCTTGTGCTTATTTTAACTTTAACTTTTTTTCAGGGGGTTCTCTTTTGCCCTCTGTTGTGCACTATGAATATGAATGGTTGAAATATACATTGCATAGTAAATTAGAACCTCTGTCTTCAGATTGAATAGTCATGTCCTTCATATTTTTCAACATTTGAAAAACTGTTTGTTTTTGTTTCTTTAGTCACAGAAAAGAAAAGCAGATTCAGCAACAGAGAGCTCTGGGAAGAAGGATGCTAAGAAAGTGAAGTCGTAAAGTGGAGAAACTGAATGCTAAATATAAAACTGCCAGTTTTTCTTTCTATCTACAAACGTTAATTGCCAGCTTCTGTGTTCATGGTACTCTCAGAAAAATCTCATGGTTTAATTTTTGCAAATTTTGTATATTATACAATGCCTTTCTTTACTTAAATAATGTGTAGCTTTATATTTTATGCATTCCAGTACGTTAGTGCTGTGGCTTTCAACCTGTGGTCCGCAGCCCCTTGGGGTCTCCAGACTAAGGGGTCTTTGAAAGGTTGTCGTTACCATAGAACAGTGGTTTTCAATCTGTGGTCCACGGAGCTCGGGGGGGGGGAAGCAGATTTCCAAAGGGGTCCGCACCTCCATTCGAAATTTTTTAGGGGTCTGCAAATGAAAAAAAGGTTGAAAACCACTGCTTTAGTGTATCGTATTTTGTGAATTACATGTCTTCAGCAAAATTCACTCAGTCCTTGTTCTTTGAAGCTCGTGCTGAGCTTTTAGCTTTTATATGTTTTATATGCTGCTGCTTTAAAAGAGAACCTAGATTCTATAGCTGTATTGTTGTTTCATACTTTAAATTTATATGGCTGTGGGAAATTAAAGTGATTTGAGGAGAAATATACTCTTACCCTTTTTGTTTGTTTGTTTTGCGTTGTGTATCAGCTCTACCTGCTCTGTAGTATGTGAACATTAGCGTAACAACTGGTCAGCCAGATACTTGTTTCTAAAGTATTAGGATAGGATCAAGATATGGAGCAGGAAAAATGATAAAAACTAGCATTTATGCTTGCTGTCAACATTACATTTAAATTGTTGTCTGAAATATTTAGGAGGGAAGACATGGCAGAAAAATATCTGTAAAAAATATTTTTCTGTGTGCTCAGGCCCTGATTCAGCAAGGTACTTAAGAGCATGCATAACTTTAAGCATGTGAGTAATCCCACAGATTCCTGTGGGACTACAAGCATGCTTATGTGCGTTGCTGGATCAGGGTCTATTGCAGTAATTCTTTTCTACTAAGCTGTACTGGTTACTACATTAAGGACTTGTTCAGGAATAAAGTAACTCAGCTGCATGTTGGTGGGCTGGTTTGCTGTCCAGCTGCAGAATCAAGCTGGCAAATCCTGTTTATGATAAAACAGTTGCTTGCGCCCTCTACCCTAGTTTCATCACATCAGGCACTAGGAAACAATAGGGGTAACGCTCCTCTTCAGCGTTTCCATTTGGATGAATGGGCAAGAGTCCTGAACACACTTTCTGTGGTGTATATGCCTGGCCTTTTTCAAGATGGCTCACAGTCTCTGGTCATATTGGATTCCTTTGTCATTCCTAGATTAGCAGAGAGCAATGGGAGTTAGGCACCTAAAGATCTTTGAGGATCTGGGCCTACTGCCTTTCTTTAATTTCCCAAAGGCTGTCACTGTTTGGTTTCTAATGTGGACCTCACTGTAGTGAGAGATGCCCGTATAACTTTGTCTTGATTAAGGCAATGTACTTTACTCAGTGCTACTTTAGAAGAGGACTACTAAGGAATTGCTAGTGTAGAATGCAGCAGCTTCTCTCTTGCGTGGGTGGAGCCAATAGACTTCTGCACTGACTGGTTTTGTTTATGGGTAAAATTCAGGGTTTGTAAAGTTCTGTGATACAGGACACAGTTGTGTAAAGATATTGATTCTCCACCCATATGCCTTTGTGGAATTTACCATCAACTGGGTTGCCCTTGCTGTCAGTTCATCTCTCCGAGGCTGATGACAAGGACTTCTCAGCAAAGGCACAGCACCTCTCTCTGCCACAACCTGAGTTTGAGACAATTCAGGATAAAATGTGTGTTGTTTTTTGGTTAAGCTTTTGGAAGTTTATTGGTTTCATTCATGTTTGGGAGCAGGACATGAGTCAATTACTGAGTCTTGTATGTTGTAAGATTTGCACTTTTTAAATCTATTTATTGATGTAAAATGCCCAGATCATCACCTCACTATTATGAGGAGTTAATACCAAAGACAGCTTTGTGATGGTTGTCAATCTATATTTGTAATGTAACCCAAATGGGCCCCATAAGATAAGGGCTCTAAGACAAGGAGAATAGCTTTTCAAATAATCTTCGCTTTATGCTAGACAGCTAGAGCAACTGACATCCTACTTCCACCAGCTCTTTTTTCCCCAGGCCAGGGATGAACAAGGTGGGCTGAAAAATGGTTATGTAACAACATACAAATAATCATGAGGCATCACTATGAACAGTCTTAGGGAGCAAGACACCGCCTTTACATTAGCTCTCCAGCTCCCATGTCACAACTTTATTGCCTCAAGCTATAAAAACAAGTAGACAACGGGGAGGGAGGGGAAGGAAATGATGTGAAGAATCAATTGAATCTTTGGTGAATTAAGTGGCTAATTAATGTTTTTAGTCTTGCAACGAGAAAGATAGACTTTTCTTCATTTCATTGCATAGAGTCATAGACTTTAAGGTCAGAAGGGACCATTATGATCATCTAGTCAGACCTCAGAATCTCACCCACCCACTCCTGCAACAAACCCCTAACCTATGTCTGAGCCATTGAAGTTCTCAAATCATGGTTTAACGACTTCAAGGTGCAGAGAATCCTCCAGCAAGTGACCCGTGCCCCATGCTGCAGAGGAAGGCGAAAAACCCCCAGGGCCTCTGCCAATCTGCCCTGGAGGAAAATTCCTTCCTGACCCCAAATATGGCGATCAGCTAAACCCTGAGCATGTGGGCAAGACTCACCAGCCAGACACCCAGGAAAGAATTCTCTGTAGTAACTCAGATCCCACCCCATCTAACATCCCATCACAGGCCATTAGGCATATTTACCGCTAATAATCAAAGATCAATTCATTGCCAAAATTAGGCTATCACATATACCATCCCCTCCATAAACTTATCAAGCTTAGTCTTGAAGCCAGATATGTCTTTTGCCCCCACTGCTCCCCTTGGAAGGCTGTTCCAGAACTTCACTCCTCTGATGGTTAGAAACCTTCGTCTAATTTCAAGTCTAAACTTCCTGATGGCCAGTTTATATCCATTTGTTCTTGTGTCCGCATTGGTACTGAGCTTAAATAATTCCTCTCCCTCCCTGGTATTTATCCCTCTGATATATTTATAGAGAACAATCCTATCTCCCCTCAGCCTTCTTTTGGTTAGACTAAACAAGCCGAGCTCTTTGAGTCTCCTTTCATAAGACAGGTTTTCCATTCCTCGGATCATCCTAGTAGCCCTTCTCTGTACCTGTTCCAGTTTTGAATTCATCCTTCTTAAACTTGGGAGACCAGAACTGCACACAGTATTCCAGATGAGGTCTCATCAATGCCTTGTATAACGGTACTAACACCTCCTTATCTCTACTGGAAATACCTCGCCTAATGCATCCCAAGACCGCATTTGGTTTTTTCACGGCCATATCACATTGACAACTCATAGTCATCCTGTGATCAACCAATACTCTGAGGTCCTTCTCCTCCTCTGTTGCTTCTAACTGATGAGTCCCTAGTTTATAACAAAAAATCTTGTTGTTAATCCCTAAATACATGTCCTTGCACTTTTTACTATTAAATTTCATCCTGTTACTATTACTCCAGTTTACAAGGTCATCCAGATCTTCCTGTATGATATCCCGGTCCTTCTCTGTATTGGCAATACCTCCCAGCTTTGTGTCATCTGCAAACTTTATTAGCACACTCCCACTTTTTGTGCCAAGGTCAGTAATAAAAAGATTTAAATAAGATTGGTCCCAAAACCGATCCCTGAGGAACTCCACAAGTAACCTCCCTCCAGCCTGACAGTTCACCTTTCAGTATGACCCATTGTAGTCTCCCCTTTAACCAGTTCTTTATCCACCTTTCAGTTTTCATATTGATCCCCATCTTTTCCAATTTAACTAATAATTCCCCATATGGAACTGTATCAAATGCCTTACTGAAATCGATGTAAATTAGATCCACTACATTTCCTTTGTCTAAAAGATTTGTTACCTTCTCAAAGAAGGAGATCAGGTTGGTTTGGCACGATCTACCTTTTGTAAAACCATGTTGTATTTTGTCCCAATTACCGTTGACCTCAATGTCCTTAACTACTTTCTCCTTCAAAATTTTTTCCAAGACCTTGCATACTACAGATGTCAAACTGACAGGCCTGTAGTTACCCGGATCACTTTTTCCCCCCCTTTCTTAAAAATAGGAACTATGTTAGCAATTCTCCAGTCATACGGTACAACCCCTGAGTTTACAGATTCATTACAAATACTTGCTAATGGGCTTGCATTTTCATGTGCCAGTTCCTTTAATATTCTTGGATGAAGATTATCTGGGCCCCCCGATTTAGTCCCATTAAGCTGTTCGAGTTTGGCTTCTACCTTGGATGTGGTAATATCTACCTCCATATCCTCATTCCCATTTGTCATCCTGCCATTATCCCTAAGCTCCTCATTAAAGACTGAGGCAAAGTATTTGTTTAGATATTATTGGGCCATGCCTAGATTATCCTTAACCTCCACTCCATCCTCAGTGTTTAGCGGTTCCACTTCTTCTTTCTTTGTTTTCTTCTTATTTATATGGCTATATAACCTTTTACTATTGGTTTTAATTCCCTTTGCAAGGTCCAACTCTACATGGCTTTTGGCCTTTCTCCCTTTATCCCTACACGTTCTGACTTCAATAAGGTAGCTTTCCTTGCTGATCCCTTCCATCTTCCACTCCTTGTAGGCTTTCTGCTTTTTCTTAATCACCTCTCTGAGATGCTTGCTCATCCAGCTTGGTCTACAACTCCTGCCTATGAATTTTTTCCCCTTTCTTGGGATGCAGGCTTCTGATAGTTTCTGCAACTTTGACTTGAAATAATTCCAGGTCTCCTCCGCCTTTAGATCCACAGGTTCTTCAGTCCAATCCACTTCCCTAACTAATTTCCTTAATTTTTTTAAAATTAACCCTTTTGAAATCAAAAACCCTAGTCACAGATCTATTTTTGTTTATCCTTCCATTTAGTTTGAACTGAATTAGCTCATGATCGCTCGAACCAAGGTTGTCCCCTACAACCATTTCTTGTATGAGGTCTTCACTACCCACCAAAACTGAATCTAAAATGGCATCTCCTCTTGTTGGTTCAGCAACTACTTGGTGAAGGAATCCATCAGCTATCGCATCCAGGAAAATCTGAGCCCTATTATTATTACTAGCACTTGTCCTCCAGTCTATATCTGGGAAGTTAGTCTCCCATGATCATACAATTCCCATTAGTATTTACTTCATTAAAAACGTTAAAGAGATCTCTATCCATATGCAAATCAGATCCCGGTGGTCAATAGCACACCCCAAGCACTATCCCAGGGGAGGCTCTAGTACAGAGGTGGGCAAACAACGGCCCGCAATGTTCTGAGCGGCGGGAGCTCCTGGGGCAGCGCCGCTGCAGAGACCGGCCTGACCCGGTGCTCTGAGCTGTGCGGTGCGTGGCTGTGCCGCCAGCCACTGGTGCTCCATTCCATCACTTCTTATTTCTTTACTCATCATTGATATACAATGCTACTCCACCACCTTTGCCTTTATTTCTGTCTTTCTTAAACAGCACATACCCTTCAATACCTGTACTCCAATTATGACTACTATTCCACCATGTTTATCCCTCTAATATCTGGTTTCACTTCCTGCACCAGTAACTCTAGTTCCTCCATTTTGTTACCTAGGCTCCTCGCATTAGTGTACAAACATCTTGATTTTTGCTGTTTGGCTTAGCTCACATTCTTTACCCGATTGGGCACAGACATTCTACTGCCAGTGTCACCTATTAGACTGGTATCTACACTACCCTTCCTCCTTATGTCCATTCTCCTACCCACGTCTGTATCCTTTCTTACTTCATTTTCTTCCCTCTCAATGTTAAAATCCGGCGTGGAGATTACCTGGACATCTCCCAACCATCTCCCCCAAATTCCTAGTTTAAAGCTCTCTTAATCAGTTGTGCCAGCCTGCATCCTAGAAGTCTATTTCCCTCCCTACTCAGGTGAAGTCCATCCTGAGAGAACAGTCCTCTGTCTGTGAATGCCTCCCAGTGGCCATATATCCCAAAGCCCTCCTTATAGCACCACTGCCTGAGCCATCTACTGATCATCATAATCTTTTCACACCTTTGTTGCCCTTCTCTAGGAACAGGCAGAATCCCACTGAAGATCACTTGAGCCTTGATTTCCTTGAGCGTCTTCCACAGCCTGGCATAGTCTCCCTTGATACGTTCCAGCGAGAATCTAGCCGTATCATTTGTTCCCACATGAAGGACAATCAGTGGATTCTTTCCCGCTCCCGTTAGGATCCTCTTCAGCCTCAGGCCCACATCCCGTATCTTAGCACCTGGCAGACAACACACCCTTCTGTTCTCTGGATCAGCTCTGGTTACAGGCCTGTCTATTCTTCTCATTAAGAGGTCCCCAATCATGTAGACCTGCCTTTTCCTGGTGATGGTGCGATTCTCCAGTCTATCCCCTGTTTCCTTTGGCTGCAAGTCCTCTCGATTCCTCTCGATCTGCTTTGTTTCATTTATATATATTTTTGCATGGCCAATTTCATGATGCATTATTGCTTGGCAAACTGTCAGGCACTTGAGATAATACTAATATCTGGAACTCTTCTCGCTCCTTTATATCGTGGTCTTGACATCACTTGCCACATGAGGCTATGCACTTTTTTTTTTTTTTTTTTTTTTTTTTGACTGATGTAGTATACCAGCTGAATGGCACAAGATCGTGCAGTTGTTCTAGAGATTATCTTCCTGATCAGACAGCACAGTTTCTCTGAAGAATGATAGTTGCTCCAAGGAAGGAACTTTGTTCTCTATTGTGTTTTGTAGTTCCTGGTTAGACTAAATGTGCTGTTGAACCACAGTCCTTGAGAACACTTGTGTATTATAAACTAGTTCCTCAGCAAATGGAGTGTCCCATCCATCATGTCCCACAGTGATAACTAAAGAAAATTGCTAACAGCTGCTGGTCAGGATTAAAGTAAAATGGATCATTTTTTTTTCTTTTGTTGTTGCAGAGGTGTACACAATATGCACCTAGCAATATCTAAATCATGTGCTGCAGGGACTCAAATTTAGATGGACTGAATTAAAGGAATCTTCCTACTTTTAACTAGTATTTTCTTAAGAAAAAAATACTGAATATGAATAACTTGTATTACATCCAGTTCTTACGAGGAGCATTTGAAAATTCTGAGCCCTTAGATAAAATTAAATAAGTGGTGTAATAGAGAAACGAGGCAGTGCCATATGAAGCGTTTCAGGAATGACTTCAGGTCTCCCACTGAGCAGGCATCTGGAGTGTGTGTGTGTGTGTGTGTGTGTGTGTGTGTGTGTGTGTTATGGAGGTGCTAGTCTTTGGGAAAGGAATATAAATGCTGCAATTGTTTAGCACCTTCTACAGCTCAGGTTATTCATGTGACATGGGAGAGTGGAGCACAGGGAAAGGTCCAGCACGTATATTTCTGGAAGGGAAAAGAACAGACCTAATGTTTTAAACTGGGTATACTGAATCCTTGAGTTCATTTTGCTTTTGATCTTAGGTTAGGGATTGCAACAACAAAACACACAACCAATAAATACATCATGTGAAAATTCAAGCTTTTGTATTACTACAAAACAAAGAGAGAAGAAATAGTATTCCTTCTGTACTGACAATTTTATAGTATTGTGAATTCTTGCTATCCCAATTTGCATTAGTAGATATACGTATCAGCTAGGAAGTTTCTCTTGTGATGAATTAGCATTGCTGGGCTGATTTGGTGTTAATGCTACATAGAAGGACAAATAAGAATCCAGTTCTCGTTGAAATGTGGAGTGAGTGGTACAGTATAAGCAAATTAATCAGAACCCCTTCAGTGCCATGATGGAAGTAACCTTTGGGCAACATGCTGTGGCAATTTTTCATTTCCTGCAGTGCTTTGTCAAGATGGACAGTGTCTATTCACAGGATTGTACAAAGGCTCTTTCTGCAGATATATGCTGCTTGTCCATGTGCAATGAAAGGATTAAGTAAATTTACTGATCGCTAAATAATTCCAAAGCTATAAAAAAGACATGGACCTTACATGCTAAGGCATCTGAAATTTTGCAGCCTGCAGTGGATTCTGCAGAATGCAAAATCACAGCTACATATTGGTTTAGACATTGGTCCTGGTTTTCCACAGACTATGGGCTTGCTCCTGCTAGGAGCTGAGCACTCTGGTCCCCATCCAGGAAAACACTGAAGCATGTGAATAGTCACAATGACATTAATGAATTTACTCATGCTTAAAGGTAAGCATGTACAGAAGTGTTTTGCCAGATTGGGGCCAGAGTGTTCAGTGTTTTTTGCAGAGTCAAACTCTAAAGAAGAGACCCATTCCTGATGAAAGACATAAGGCTTGTCTCCATGGTGTGGCAATGCTCACCAGAACGGTGTAAATTTTAGAGCACTATAAAGTGTTACTCTCTAATGGTCCCTTGTAGACCCTGTTGACATGTTAAAAGGTACCTCATGCGACTTGATGTAGTCCAGTACTATGTTAATATGCAGCTAGGACCTTTTAGAGCAGTGGTTCTCAAAGCCAGTCTGCCGCTTGTTCAGGGAAAGCCCCTGGTGGGCCGAGCCGGTTTGTTTACCTGCCACGTCTGCAGGTTTGGCCAATCGCGGCTCCCAGTAGCCGCAGTTCGCCGCTCCAGGCCAATGGGGGCTGTGGGAAGCGGCTCGGGCTGACGGACGTACTGTCCGCCGCTTCCCGCAGCCCCATTGGCCTGGAGCAGCGAACCATGGCCAGTGGGAGCCGCGATCGGCCGAACCTGCGGACGCAGCAGGTAGACAAATCGGCCTGGCCCGCCAGGGGCTTTCCCTGAACAAGCGGCGGACCGGCTTTGAGAACCACTGTTTTAGAGTGCATCAGGGTCTACATGGGGCAGTCAGAGCACAAAACTTAGGAGTGCTCTACAGTTGACGCCCCTCTGGTATGCACTGCTGCACTATATAGATAAGCCCTTGTGCTGAACTCAGTTTATCTGTTCTGATGTGCATATTCTTACACATGCATAATATCCATACTTTCATTTTAGAATTAATAGGAATATGCTGCAATGTTGACTCAGATATCTCTATGTACAGAGTAGTTCCAATTCAGGTTTGTCTCCTAAAATGTTTATAGTATCTGATATTTTTTGTTTATATAAAATCTGAAGTTCCACTATATATACCACTAGGGGCTTCCAGCCAGAGTTCTAAGAATGACTGAATATTTTAAATCTATTTTTTTAATTAATGTATTAACACGAATACAAGTACTTGTGATAGATGCTGGTTTGCCAGCCTTTGAAAATGAAGTACCTGCTTTATTCATTGAACAGATCCAGTTTCCTCAAAGGCAATTTAAGACAAGCTTTCCTATGCGTCCTTTTCAATGCTCCTCTTCTGAATGAGTGCACCGCTAGAGAGCAGTAAGTGATTAATGCGTTTAGTCTCCACTAATATCTTTTCAGGAGAAAGCAAATCGTACTCATTCAAGGACTGATCCCAAAGCTCATTGAATCAAAGGCAGGACTCCGATTTTAGAAGATGACACCATACATGGTGCCTTTTTTGATTTACAAATATATTTTTATTTTTGCTACTTTCAGTTATTGGAAATATCTCCCTTACATAATAAATACCCTTATTTATTTTGAATCGGTGGATATTTTAATTCATTAAAGTAACCCTAAGAACATCACACTATTTAATGTAGGTGCTGACCTTTCAGTCTTTACAGCAGTGGGAGTTTTGCCTAAAGTTTAGGCCTTAAATCCTCACAGCAAAAGTTGTGAACTGTTGAGTTTATATAACCAGATGAGGCAAAATATGGCACGTACAGATTGCCATCAGATTTCATGCAGCTTTTCCAAGGGTATTTCCATGTCTTTAATAAATGATCAGTCTATGGTTTTAAATAATCATAACATTTAGTCTCTCTTGCTGAAGCACTGACTCTAACATAATTTGGGGTCCTGGAAGAAGTTTAATCTAGTAAATTTTTAATGAGGTGTCAGTCAAACTGAGGGACTGGTTATAAAGCATTCTCATTTTATAGTAAAGTCATCAACATAGTGCCCCAACAGCCTGCCCCATCCCTGATCCCCCTCCCGTCCTCTGAATCCCTCGGTCCCAGCCTAGAGCCCCCTCCTGTACCCCAAACCCATCATTCTGAGCCCTCACCCCCCCGCACCCCAACCCGGAGCCGCCTCCTAGAATCATAGAATATCAGGGTTGGAAGGGACCTCAGGAGGTCATCTAGTCCAACCCCCTGCTCAAAGCAGGACCAATTCCCAACTAAATCATCCCAGCCAAGGCTTTGTCAAGCCTGACCTTAAGAACCTCTAAGGAAGGAGATTCCACCACCTCCCTAGGTAACCCATTCCAGTGCTTCACCACCCACCTAGTGAAAAAGTTTTTCCTAATATCCAACCTAAACCTCCCCCACTGCAACTTGAGACCATTACTCCTTGTTCTGTCATCTAGTACCACTGAGAACAGTCTAGATCCATCCTCTTTGGAGCCCCCTTCCAACCCGGAGCCTCCTCCTGCACCCTGAACTCCTCATTTCTGCCCCCACCCCAGAGCCTGTACCCCCAGTCGGAGCCCTCACCCCCCTCCCGCACTCCTACCCCCAATTTTGTGAGCGTTCATGGCCTGCCATACAATTTCCATACCCTGCTGTGGCCCGCAGGCCAAAAAGTTTGCCAACCCCTGATCTAGCCTATTAAAGTCTATAGGAATCTCTCCATTTCCTTTAATAGGCTGTAGAGCAGACCCTTAATGCAAACTTTTTTTGTTTTTAAATACTAAGTACAAAAGGAGCAGGAGGCCTCGCTGAAATAATGGGTTGGTCTCAATGCAGGTCCTATTCATTACACAGAAACCGCCACAAGTGGTACCTTCGTTGGCATTTTGAGCAGAAGGGCAAAAGGTTGAAACTGGGAAACAATTACTCATCCCCAGGTCAGGGCTGGGGCACACATGGGGAAACTTGCTGTGTGACTGCCTGTGCTCTAGTTGGTCTGTGGATTGAGGACTTCACTCTGTATTTTTAAAGAGCACTAAATTCAACTGAAATTTAAAGTACTTAAAACGAAAGTACTTTGCTTCAGATAAGTGCAGCTACTGTTGAAGACACTGAGAGATGCGTCCATTCATATCTTAAGGCAGAATCTAGCCCTTAAACTTCAAGACCATAGTGGTTTGTTTAGACAATTAAATACATTTTTGCTTTTTTGGGTAAGCTGCTGTAGTTTCTCTTTTACCAGTGCAGGCCTGAGGATGTGGCTGATTTTCATGACATTGCTGGATTTGGGCATAGGGAATATGTTCAACACCCACATCACATCACAGCAATGCTAAAATGCTCTCTGTATTTGCCTAGATTCCTGTGTCTAGGCAACTATATGGCACAATGTAGATTTCTCCTCAAAATCTGCAAGTCGCTTTCACTAGGGAATGGTAACTTCCAATGTCTACTTACCAGAGCTCATACAAAACCCTAAAATAGATAGATCTGACATAAGGAGTGAATTTGACTCTTCTAGGCAGTTATACCAAAAATCAGCATCACATTTCATTCGTTACAAAGATCTGTGCATAGTTTCAATTTCAAGTTGTTAGCTGATATAACGCCTCCGTAAAATGCTCCAAACTTCTCCACAGCCAGCCTCTAGTGATTTCTCTCACTCTATATTCATGTCAGCTTAATTGATACTTGACGATAGGATTCTGTGTGTACAGCAGAGGCTGATAAACATCACCGGAACATTTTAGCCCCTATAGAATTTTGGGTTTGTAAGACTTACTTTTGTAATTATGTCCTCAGAATCCTGCAAAAGTGTGAATAAATAAAAAGGGTACCCTTTCAAAACAAAATATTTCAGTAACACTTTGCAACCCATATAAGCAGCTATCACTGAAATAATTTTACCTGTTTCCCTTACAAAGCGATTTTACTAGACTCTTAAATTCACTTTGTGCTTTTGTGCAATGTGAATCATGGCATCTAGTAGAGGTACAAGAAATTCTGGTGTTAAACCCCATTGAACTTGGTCAGACTATATTTTCATATTCAGAGAGGTTTTTTAGTTTTTGTGATATTTGCTGATAATTAAGTGCTTTTTTTTGCACTAAGACTTATTGATGCATTATTCCACGGGTCTGCAGATTTTCTCTTGAAAACAAAAGGGAAATCAATTTCAGCAAATACAGTTGTTGCCTTTTTATTAGGTTAAGGTACTCAATGTAAATTAGTGTTCTGAATTTATGTCCTGGATCGATAGGTGTAATTATTGATTTGGGTCGCACAAGGCAAAAAATGAAAAAATTAGTCTTTCCCGACTTTGGTTTTTTTAATAGCATAAAAACATATCACAAAGCCTATTCAGGGCAAGTTATTTGCTCATAAACCTGAAAGGCAGAAATACAAACACAAGGCCAAAGTTACCTTATGTACCTCTTGTACGGTAATAAGATTTTCTTAGAAAGCAAGATTCCCTAGATTGCTCATTGGCAGGCCTATGAGTTTAGAAACTCTCCTAGAAAAATAATCGAGGGGGCCTAGAAGGCTGAAAGGTTCGTTATATGGACACGGGACCAGATTCTACATTGTCTTGCACTACAACTGGTGAAAAATGGGAACATTTTAGTGAAAAATATGTCCCCTTTTTTCATTGAAAAATGTTGTGACTAGCTCCACATTGCACCACATCTAGGCATTTACACTGGTGTAAAGTGGCCTCAACCCTGGGCCACGCTCTGGCCATGCCAGTGATGCAAACCTAGTGGATTTGGCCCTGTTGTTTGCACGGTGTGTAATGTTAATATTCTGATTTGGTAGCATTTGGTATTCACTGTGCTCAGGTGGAAATGCAGGGCAGTGGGGAATCAGAGCCAGCTTCAACAATGTGTTCCAGTTGCTTGGCACCCCTCTGGTTACGTAAAGCCCAGCTCACTGCCAGAGGAGCCAGGTCTGTGGCTGCTTGGCATCACCGGAGCAGCACAACATAGCCACAGCCTACCAGCTTTCTGGCTTTCTAGCTCTAAGGCAGCAATATGAAGATAATGGGCCTGGTTCTTATGCCTATTTTACACTAGTGTAACTCTCTCTTACGATGGTCTAAATAAGTGACTGCTAAGAGGCATAACAAAGAGAAGGTTCCAGAGCAGTATAAAGGCGAATTAGGCCAGGTCTGCACTACCACTTACTTCGGTATAACTTACGTTGTTCAGGAGCGTGAAGAAAGCCACCCTCTTGAGTGACGTAAGTTATACCAACCTAAGCGCCAGTGTGGACAGCGCTATGTCGGCAGAAGAGCCTCTCCCACTGACATAGCTACTGCCTCTCACAGAGGTGGATTTATTATGCCAATGGAAAAGCTCTCTGCCCTTGGCATAAAGAGCGTCTTCACCAGATGCGCTACAGTGGCGTAGCTGGTGTGCTAGGTAGGGAAAGTGTTTGAATACTAATCTTTGCCTTGATTGCAGAGGTTGATATCAGGGGTTTTGGGGCCAACGAAGCACAGAAAGCAGCCCCACAAGCTGTGCACCTGAAGTGCAGGAAGTAGTATTTGTGACTAAGGTTCTGACCACAGGTGGTAATTAGAACTCCCATGACGCTTTTTGTAAAATTGAGGTGTTATAGCTTAATTCCAAGCCAGCGGATACATTATCTCTTTCTAAACTCCCCCAGCAGTTGTAACTGGATATGGTATCTTGGGCACTTCCTGCTCAGAACCCCATAATTTAGTTTTGCTGTGAGCTATGTAACAGCTGCTGTATGCCACCCTAAAGGGGGCTACATTTCATTTATGGGTGATGTGATTCTTTTATACACGTCTCATTCTTCAGTGGTAGGTTGTGAAGCTTTATTGGCTGCCTGTTACTTTCCAGGTGAAATTTAAGGGATTAATTTTACCCTGTAAGTGGTCTGGGAGCATCTTACCAGTGAGATTGTCTCTCCCCCAGTGCCATGCAGCTTCAGCTGAGCCTTCCAGAATTGCTCATGTGGGAGGAGGAGGCTGGCAACAGAATGCAGTTTTGGAATTCAGATCCCCACCGCTGGTCCAAACAGTTTGAATCTTTGGACTCCTGAAAATGTTGCAAGACTGATATATTTGAATGGGCTTTTGGGGAGGCCCGGGGGGGGGATCTGCTTTGGGAATCCTCATCAATCTCTCGAGGTGGAGAATGATTTCTTTCACAGGTTGTATGGTGAGCTTGGTTTCAAATATATTCCAATTAAAACTGATAGTGTGTTGTGAGGATGAGCAGCTGCCTTCTGTGTGTGTGTGTGTGTGTGTGTGTGTGTGTGTGTGTGTATATATGTGTATATGTATATGTATATATATATATATTGGTTCTAGAGTAGTGAGGGTGCTTAGAACCTGGAATCCGCACTTTTGTAGGGTTTTCTAAACCCAATAAATAAAAGTTTGTAAAGAGTTCTGAGACCTCCAGTGGAGAGTTGCTACAGAGAGTGTTGCTATTATTAGTCATTAGTACTTGTAATAAAAGTTGAGGAATTACAGTATTTTTACCCCTTTCATTGGCCTGGCTTAGTGCTCTTAAAAATAAAGCAAAATAAGGATACTAATTGATTGAAGACATATTGCCCTTGATCAAAAAGAGAGAGAGCCCAGCGGGCAGGAAACCTATCAAAATAAAAGACAAAGCACAAGAGTCAGTTTTGTCAGATGGGGACTGTGTTCTTGCTGGAGATCAGAGGGTTCCACATCAATCACAGCAGCCGTCTGTACGGGTTATAAATAGCAGGTGCTACACAAAGGCTGCTCACTGTGTCTGTGTGTGTGTAGCTGAATCTCTGATACAGATAGATAGCTCTCATGATGTGTGTCAGAGAGTCAATGATATCGAAGGGAAAGGTGTATGTGAACCAGCCAATGGAATATGAAAGTATTCACGTCAATGGGAATCGCTAAACATGGCTCAGTGTGAAGGTGACCATATTTTCAACATAGAAAAACTGCGACAGTTTGTGTTGAGACCTCTTAGGGTCACACAATAGTCCATACAAAAGACAAGAGTGTACTTACAACAATGCGAGTAGGTGGTGTTGCTGCCAGGTTCTGATTCTGCAGCACATTTCTCAGTGACAGAATTCCTCCAGGAACTGAAATTCGTTGGCAGTACTGTCATGGAACACTGCACTAGTATTGAGGGTTGGCTTTCACTTTGTGCAAAAGAACAGCTTTGAAAGTGTCTGAACCCAATAAACTGTAAGCTCTTTGGGGCAGGGATTGTGTGCTGCTCTGTTTGCACAGTGCCTCCCAGCATGGGGCCCCAATCTTGGCTAGTTCCTAGGCATTACTGTAATAAACATGTTTAACTGTTCATTTTTCCTTTGTTGCAATCACTTTTCATACTGAACTCTTGTTCCACTGCCTGTTTCCACCTGGTAAACACAGTGAATTCGAATCAGTGCAGCAATCCATCTCAGACCAAAAAAAAAAAAAATTAAGTTATAAAAGGCAAACATGATGGTTGATAAAAATGAAAACCTGTGATGTGTCAGGTGTCTCAAACCAAGTTCCTGGAACAATAGGACATCACAGAAAAATCCAGGACCGTCCCATTACTATTGGTACAGATGATCATGCTACTGCCTTGGAGCTGTATAACATACACTTCCGTATCTTGATTCTATGTTGGCCGGTTCGTGTGCAGCTTTTCCTTGCACCCTCACTGTATTGCAGCACCACGCAAGGAAGCTCATTCCTCGGCCTGCTTCATAATGAAAGCTGGAGATAGTTTTATGTTGCAGTAGATTCGTATCAAAATGAAATCAGAGCTGTGCTGCTGGATTTTCAGAGTCTTCAGCGCTCTTCTGCCTCTTCCACAGCATGAAGATGTACAAGTTGCAGACATAGCATTTTATTATTATGGGAGAGTCCAGTAGGCTCAGAATAAGTTAAGGTCTGGATCCTGTGCTGCAGCTAAGGAGTGATTGGTGCAACTCAGGAGGAGTGTGTCCAAAAGTGGAGTTTAACCTCTTTTCCGTGTACCAGTCCAGGAGCTGTCTATGGGCTGGTCCAATTCCCAGTGAAACTTAGAGAAGTCTCCAGGCTCCTGTAAATTGTTCCAGCTGCCAATGATCACAAGAGATTATAGTAACGACTGGAGATGTACGGGATGCCCCAGCCATATCCTGGCCATGTGTCCTGCAAAGGAGATGGCACGGGTTCCACTATGGTAGCTGTTTATCATCCTGGAGCCCCATATCGGACCTGGCTAAGTAAGTTTGAGTACACCCTTGCGCTTCTGGAACAGCACATAGCAGATTTGACAATCCAGAGAGCTGGGCCCAATATCTTCAGAATGATCAGCTGCTATCGGTACATTATCAAATTTAGTGGCATATGAGATTAAGACAATTATAACCGAGATGGAGCCAAGTAAAACCACAGCTCCTAACACACCTCTACTTTGAGAAAATTTGGAATTGGATACAAACCTGGAGCATCATCATACTATGAAATTTTAAGCATAACTTCTCAGTGAAGCCAGTAGTGTATTTTGATTAAAATCTGATGGCATGATATAGCGTGTGAATCCAGACTTGCAGCTGGCCCCATTTCTGATGGACTGAACCAAAACCTTGGAGCTAACCCCCCTGAAAGTGCAGATACAGCTGGAGATTTCAAGTGTGATTTTCTGCTCTGTTGTGTTAGCTTTATGCCTGAGTTCAATGGAGTACCACTGTTTTAAAACTGGTGTAACTGAAATGGAGAATTAGGCCCTTTATGTCCTGGGCCCAGCTCTAAATGATACAATTGTCAGGCTTGACCTCAAATAAAAACTTTAAATGTTAATCAGTCATCTCAGCGCCAGGGCCCATGTGCACCTGAGTTGAATAAAACCACATGGAAGCAGCCAAGAACATAGGGCTGCAGATGTGTAAGACTGGCACTGTATCCTCGGTGATGCACAGGAAACGGGTTTTGTTGCAACTGGCTGTGGGTGTAGTTACGGAAAATCTCACAGCCCTGGCAAAGGTGAGGAACTATACGAATGAAATCAGTGGCGCTGCACCTGGTGATGGCACAGTGGGATTTGTCCCTCAGTTTTTACTTATGCCCTGATTCTACAAGCTGCTTTTCACCACCCTGATGCCCATGTTCTAGTGCACAGGACATTGCACTGGGAATCAGGAGAGCTGGGTTGTATTCCCAGCTCTGTAACTAAGCTGCTGGATGACCTTGATAAATTACTTCCTCTGTCTGTTCCTCTGTTTTCTCTCCAACTCTTACACTGTAAATGAACAGGCAAGAGAAAGTTCCTTGGGGCAGAGACTCATAGACTCATAGACTTTAAGGTCAGAAGGGACCATTATGATCATCTAGTCTGACCTCCTGCATGATGCAGGCCACAAAATCTGACCCACCCACTCCTGGAATAATTCTCTCCCTTGACTCAGCTGTTGAAGTCCCCAAATCATGATTTAAAGACTTTAAGTCGCAGAGAATCCTCCAGCAAGCGACCCTTGCCCCATGCTGCGGAGGAAGGCGAAAAACCTCCAGGGCCTCTGCCAATCTACCCTGGAGGAAAATTCCTTCCCGACCCCAAATATGGCGATCAGCAGAACCCCAAGCATTTGGGCAAGATTCTCCAGCCAGACCCACATTGACCATTGATACTAATTACCAGCGATGGCACGTTATTGACTTATTGACTAAAATCACGTTATCCCATCAAACCATCCCCTCCATAAACTTATCAAGCTTAATCTTAAAGCCAGAGAGGTTTTTCGCCCCCACCGTTTCCCTCGGAAGGCTATTCCAGAACTTCACCCCTCTGACGGTTAGAAACCATCGTCTAATTTCAAGCCTAAACTTCCCGACGGCCAGTTTATATCCATTTGTTCTCGTGTCCACATTAGTACTAAGCTGAAATAATTCCTCTCCCTCCCTGGTATTTATCCCTCTGATATATTTAAAGAGAGCAATCATATCCCCCCAGGACTCCGAGGTCCTTCTCCTCTTCCGTCACTTCCAACCGATGCGTCCCCAGCTTATAACTAAAATTCTTGTTAGTCATCCCTAAATGTATCACCTTACACTTCTCACTATTAAATTTCATCCTATTACTATTACTCCAGTTTACCAGGTCATCCAAGTCTCCCTGCAGGATATCCCGATCCTTCTCCGAATTGGCAATACCTCCCAACTTTGTGTCATCCGCAAACTTTATCAGCCCACTTCTACATTCGGTTCCGAGGTCAGTAATAAATAGATTAAATAAAATCGGACCCAAAACCGAACCTTGAGGAACTCCACTGGTAACCTCCCTCCAATCTGACAGTTCACCTTTCAGTACGACCCGCTGCAGTCTCCCCTTTAACCAGTTCTTTATCCACCTCTGGATTTTTATATCGATCCCCATGTTTTCCAATTTAACCAATAATTCCTCATGCGGTACCATATCAAACGCTTTACTGAAATCTTGGTATATTAGATCCACCGCATGTCCTTTATCTAAAAAATCTGTTACTTTCTCAAAGAAGGAGATCAGGTTGGTTTGGCACGATCTGCCTTTCGTAAACCCATGTTGTAATTTGTCCCAATTGCCATTGACCTCAAGGTCCTTAACCACTTTCTCCTTCAAAATTTTTTCCAAGACCTTGCATATTACAGATGTTAAACTAACAGGCCTGTAGTTACCCGGGTCACTTTTCCCCCCCTTCTTGAAAATAGGAACCACATTAGCTATTCTCCAGTCCAACGGTACCATCCCCGAGTTTACAGATTCATTAAAAATTATCGCTAACGGGCTTGCAATTTCTCGCGCCAGTTCCTTTAATATTCTCGGATGAAGATCATCCGGTCCGCCCGATTTAGTCCTGTTAAGCTGTTCGCGTTTGGCTTCTACCTCGGGTACTGTAATGTCAACCCCCCCTCCTTTATTCCCCTCTGTCACGCTGCCTCTATTCCTGAACCCTTCATTAGAGAACAGTCCTCTGTCCCCGAAAGCCTCCCAGTGGCCATACATCCCAAAGCCCTCCTTATAGCACCACTCCCTTAGCCAACTATTTATCATCACAATTCTGTCAGCCCTTTGCTGCCCTTCTCTAGGAACAGGCAGAATCCCACTGAAAATGATCTGAGCCTCGATTTCCTTTAGCGTCTTCCCCAGCCTGGCATAATCTCCCTTGATTCTCTCTAGCGAGAACCTAGCCGTGTCATTCGTTCCTACGTGAAGGATGATCAAGGGGTTCTTACCTGCTCCTTTTAGGATCCTTTTCAACCGCAGGTCCACATCCCGTATCTTAGCGCCCGGCAGACAGCACACCCTTCTGTTCTCTGGGTCTGCCCTGGTCACAGGCCTGTCTAACCTCCTCAGTAAGGAGTCCCCAATCACATAAACCTGCCTTTGCCTGGTGACAGTGCGATCTACTAATCTATCCCCTGTTCCCTCTAGTCGCAACCCCTGTCCGTTCCTATTTTCCCTTACAGTCCCTCTTATGCAACCCTGTACCGTCCCGGGGCCCAGATTTGGTGCTGTCTCCATCAACTCCTCCCCTCTTTCTATGGGACTAGCCGCTCTTCTCTTCTTCCTCACCCTTTCCCCTTCAGTGACCACCTGCTGCACCCCTTCCTTGTTATCCAAACACCCAAACCTGTTCCTGAGTTCTATTTCCCCTTCACTGACCCTCCTTTTCCTTGGTCTGCTTCTCACGGTCACATGCTTCCACTGCCCTTGTTCTCTCCCTAACTCCTAACTCTCACTATGTGTTTGAACTGTGCCTTGTACAATGGGACCCATATCTCAATGGGGGCCCCTAGGCTGTACTGGAATATCAGTAATATAATAAGCTTATCTGCAGGCAGACCTGGCACTGAACAATTTGCAGGATTGGGATCTGAGGTACTAATCCCAAGGGGGGTAATTAACAGTTTCCCCTGTTGAATAGATGACGTGTCAGTAGAATTATTAGTGAATTAGAATCTAAATGAAGAATTAGTGAATGTCACAAAAAGACACAAATGAAGCCTCATTCCAGTAAAAAAAAGCCCTTAGTTGGATTTTATAGCTTTCCAAAGGGAAGGAAAGATTGTTTCACTAATTTGCTTAACAAAATCACTCCATAAACAACACATCATTTTCGATTACTTCTGTTAGAGGGCACTGTATTTAAGTGCTGAGAACTGACACTTGAAAATGAAAGAAGGTTGCAAATAATGGGAAAATTGCAGATGTATTTTATACCTCTCTTCCAAAAATCATAAGGTCTCATAAATACAGTCTCTAAAAATGTCTGTGGAAGAGTTAACAGAACCGTACAAGCAATAAGCCTGATCTTTCAGTGTAATTTATTTTAGATTTGCTCAATCCTTTTTTATTAAAACTAGCACATCTGAAGCAGAATTAAATCCTATTATACCAGCTCTGTGATCATATCAATTTTTCTTTGCCATCGGTGCACTTTATTAAAAGTTACTTTATTCCATCTAGGCTAACACAATCAGGGTAGTAGTTCACCTTTTGTAGTCTGGTAAAGAAGCATGTGGCTGCTGTCCTGGGCAGTGGTGGAAGTTTCTATAAGTTGCGGCTGGTTTTGAACCCAAAATACCCATGTGAGACAGTAATTTGTGCAATTTGGGAAGAAAAAAGACTTATGCATCGACTTATGCAGTTGCAGCATCTGGTTTTGCTGTGAGGTTAGCAAAATTGTCCTACAAACCAAGGACCAGATCCTGTGTGGTGCTGACTGCCTCCTCCAGGGGGCCAAGGCTCTCTGTTCCCAGGA
This sequence comes from Emys orbicularis, assembly GCF_028017835.1. NCBI lineage: Eukaryota > Metazoa > Chordata > Testudines > Emydidae > Emys > Emys orbicularis. The sequence goes on along the minus strand of NC_088691.1, from coordinate 17,154,407 downwards.
GATGCAAAGGCTCAATCTTAAAATGAAAAACCCCCTCTCATTTCCACCTGGCAGATAGACAGGGCTGGCTCCAGGCACCAGCGAACCAAGCAGGTGCTTGGGGCGGCCAATGGAAAGGGGCGGCACGTCTGGGTCTTCGGGGGCGCATCCCTCAGTCCCTCTCCTCCACATTGAGCTGCCGCCGAAGTGCTGCCAATCGGCTTTTTTTTTTTTTTCCCCCGCTTCGCTGCTTGGGATGGCGAAAAAGCTGGAGCTTTTGATACTTGCTTTTGATACTCTGATACTTTGGTGTCCCTATGCACATGGATCTGAGATACACGAGTGGATCTATTGGCCTAACTACGCTCTGGTTATTTGTACCAGTATAGCTACACTACAATAGTGCAAACTCTAATGTAAATACTCTGCACTGGCGTAAAATGGTGCTGCGGTGGCTTAGCCCAGTGTCAAATATATCCAGTATAAAAAGGTCCTGAGAGCAGACATGGCCTAGGTTACAATTATACATGTAAATGATGTACATGCTTCCAGTGAGCTTGATTTGTTGTGGTTGGATGTCAGTAGTTCAGGGTTACCCTTGCTGGATTCAACCATGTCTACACTACAGGTGTGAATTTTTCACACCCCCTGAATGATGTAGCTATGTCGATTTAACTTTAAGTGTAAACCAAACCTTAGTCTCCTGGCTACAATGTCTGTCACAATTCCTCTAAAAAGCAAAGTGTAAGTAACACGAAACAGCCAGTGCGGTTTAATGTGAGTGGGAAACAATCTGTGCTGGTAATGATCAAGGAAGAACCCAAATATTAGTGGCCTGAAGGAATAAGGGTGAAGGCTCCCTTACTTCAGTCATTTAAAGCTAAACACTAGTCCAAAGCAGACAAGGTAGTGCAGAGCACAGAAATTATGACCTAATCAGTGTTTTTAATCCCTAATTTCTATGCAGTTTAGTGAGGCTACTTGGCCTGTTGAGAAGTTCATCACCTTCCAGAAACACTGAGCTGTCAATCTAGTGGTGTCGTTAGAATCTCAGTGGACGTCCATGTGATCAGGTAAAATCTCCAAAGCAGCTGCTGTGTTCTCCCCTAGCTTCCTGGAGAGGCTGGAAGCAGTGTTTACAAAGCCTTCAGGCAGTGCCCTGGGAGAGAAGATTTTTTTGTGACCACTTTTTTATAACACCTCTGGTGGGAGAAAACTATTAGGAGTCCTGAGGAGTGCTTAGAAATCAGCAGTTTAAAGAGACAGAAGCCTTGTTTTGTGATTCCTAAAACGAACAGGAGCAGAACACAGGCGACTCGTTGGGGTAAATATTTTTTATATATACCAATGGTTCTCAACCGGTGGTCTGCGGGCTATGTCTAAGGGGTCCGAGAATAGATTTCCAAAGGGGGGGGTCCATTCAAAATTTTTTAGAGGGCCGTAAATACAAAAATATATACTATTCACCATCCATGGATTGCCCTATGTCAGGGGAATCAACTGCCCCACCCAGGGCTGCTTTGCGCTGCTGCCGTAGAATCTGGCCCATATACATTCATCCCCATCTAAACTGGCAGCATTGTCTCTATGTCCGCTCCAACCAGAACACCACTTGTGCCATGAAGAGTACTTTTAAGCAAAGCCTTCCATCTTAATAATATAGTACAAATAATAACTTCTTTCTCTCCCATCTCAGGTATATTCTCTTACTGTAGTTTAACCATTCCCCTGCCCCTCTGCTCAGTGTCTTCTAGCTCAGTCATTGTTTTGGTGGCTTGCTCTGGATGTGAGTTGCTAAATGCTAGTGGCTGTGTTGCTCTGGTGTAATTTTTACAGGGCTACTTTCTCATCATCTGTTTGCAGAGCAAACTGAGGCTGGATTTCGAATTGGGGATTTAGACTGAGCTGAGCATCTTCCAGGTTTAGAGTCCGTCTGGTACTTTAAAACTGACCAAGATCGAGTACGTTTTGTAGCATTTACTGTTTCTATTTAATGACCTGTTTACTGCTGCAGTATATCCGTCTCTGTAGTTTTACTGGGCATATCTCCACCCATATCTGACAAGTTTACAGTGAATAATAAGAACTGACATATTTTGTGTGTAGAAGTTAATGCTCCCAAATAAAGTCCCACAAATTGTTATGGGACCATAGTGCAGAACAGAATCACTTCACCAACTGGTTACTTAGAATATCAGGGTTAGAAGGGATCTCATCTAGTCAAACCCCCCTGCTCAAAGCAGGACCAATCCCCAGACAGATTTTTGCCCTAGATCTCTATAATGGCCCCCTCAAGGATTGAACTCACAGCCCTGGGTTTAGCAGGCCAATGCTCAAACCACTGAGCTATCCCTCCTCTGGGTGTCTGTTTTATAAAACACAGGAGCAGGATCCACCACACACAGTTTGTTTACAAGTCATCAAAACACATAGGGCTAGATCCAGCCCCACTTTTCCCCTCAGCTGTGGCTGCTTTACACTGTTCTGGTGCAAAGTTGGCTCTCCACCCTCCTTTCCCAGTCCCTCTACATAGTGAAAAGGGGTGTAGCTAGGGTCTAGGGCATAGGGCACCCTAGCTGCTTGAATTACCCCTTACAGCAGGGAAAAAATAGAGTAGCCTTGAACTGCTCTTACTTACTTCTCAGGACCAGACTGGCATCTGGTGGCCCGAGAATTAGGGAGCCACAAAGATGGATTTTAGCTACCTTAGTGATACCAACCTCTGTCCTTTTCTGCTCCCTCCTAGCAGCACTGGGTTTCACATAGCTGTGCCTGAGGATTTGGCTCAGGTGTTTTTATCTGCTTTGGGCTGTTGCTGAACCTCGCTGGGACTCAGACAAAGAGCAACTATTTTCCCCTAGGATCGCTAGGACAACTATGAATTCTGTTCTCAAAAACAGTTTCCAGCTCAAATTGGGAAACCTCAGACAATAAATATACTAAATATTGAAGTAAGTGGGATTACTTATGTGAGTAAATGTGACTCAATATGTGAATGGGATGCAGAATCAGACATTAATGCAGCATTATTGTTAGTTGCAGGAATATGCTAAGCAAAACCATACGGTGGTGTTTTTGTTTTGGTTTCTACCTGTGGCTGACCCTTTCAGGTAGAATTTGTCTTTTCTAGCTCATGTGGAAAGTGACCAGACTTGTCTGCAGTCTACAATACATATTTCTTTAAAACAACACATTATTTATAGATATAAGAGATTTGAGATGGAAAAGACTTGTTGGCAGTGAATCAGGCTTTGTTTCTGGCAGGTGTTCTTGGGTGGTAGCTGCCTATGTGAACATTCATTTTAAAAATGGACTTAATGCTGGTGAGAAATGCTGAGTTGACAAACTCTGAAGCCTGAAATCATCTGTTTAACCACAGGTCAGGTACAATACTGCCAGCAGAAGGGGAAGTTTCCCCACCTGACAACGTGCCTCAATGCTATCCTGAAAAGAACCTCTCTAAAATGGAGAAGATTCATCACTCACATTACTTATTCAGTCCTTGGCCTAACAGCTAAGAGGCTCAATAAGGTTGCCTGTTGCAATGTAGACACAACCACAGAAACTCGTATTACACAGACCATTGAACAGCCATTAGATGTTAACAGTTTTCAGTTACTACCAACCAAGGCTGGATTTGAACCAGTGACCTAGAGGTGAAATGCACTATACAATATTTCATTACCACTTCCCCTGAGCTCTGTCTCCAGAACGTTTACTTTCTTCTTGAAGAGTACTTTCCTTCAACAAAGAGCAAATTAATCTTCCACTGAGACTAATGTTCTGTCTCATAAGCAAACACAATCTTCAAATGTAGAAGGAATGTTTGAGAATGCTTTTTTTGCACCCATCATTTCAAGTGATAGTAAGAATAATTCTTTGCACTTGCACAATTACATTTTCCATATGCAAAGATCCAAACGTGTACTGTCAGCCTAGGTAACTTTAAGTTAAATGAAGGAAAACAAAAAAAGAAATAACAAATATAATGTCTGGGAGATAGAAAGCAGGGATTCTCTTCGAATCTATAGGACCCTTCACCTGGAATTCCCTCAAAGACCTGCCCCCTTAAACAGGCAGGCTGACTTTTTATATGTAAAGGTGTGGCAGATGGAAAACAGAATTATACCTACATATACCACGTCTAGCACTTTACATGCTCAAGACACTATACAAACACATTAACTAACGAATCTAGTAAGGGTATGTCTACACTGCCGCGCTAGTTCGAAGGCTGGGGATCGAAGTTCCGGGTTCGATTTATCGCGTCTGGTGTGGACGCGATAAATCGAACCAGGAAGCGCTCGCCGTCGACTGCGGTACTCCAGCTCGACGAGAGGAGTACCGCGGAGTCGACGGGGGAGCCTGCCTGCCGCGTGTGGACCGCGTCTGAACCGCGGTAAGTTCGAAGTAAGGTATGTCGAATTCAGCTACGTTATTCACGTAGCTGAATTTGCGTACCTTACTTCGACTTGGGGGGTAAGTGTAGACCAAGCCTAAGCCTCATCAGTAATCCTGACCATTGTAAGGTCTGCTCATCTCTGGTTCACAATTCAGTACTCAGTCCGAGAAGAGTTCAGAAAAACAGAGGCGGTGGGCTGATTCGAGTAGTATCCGTAAAACAGCAGAAGACTGATATTCAGCATTAAGAGTCAGATTCTCAGCTGGTGTAAATTGGCAACGCGCCATTAAAGTCAATGGAGCCACATCCATTTTTTATATCAGATACACATCTTGTTCTACACTGGGAAGGTCCTAAAAATGATAGAATCGTAGGGCTGGAAGAGACCTTGAGAAGTCATCTAATCAGCCCCGGGACAGGTGTATGTCCAACCTGTTCGTAAAAATTTCCCAGGGATGGGGATTCCACAACTTCCCTTGGAAGCCTATTCCTGTGCTTAACTATCCTTACTTTTAGAAAGTTTTTTCCTAATGTCTAACCCAAATCTCTCTTGCTGCAGATTAAGCCAATTACTTCTTGTTCTACCTCCAGTGGACATGGAGAACAATTGATCATTGTCCTTTTTGTAACAGCCTTTAACACATTTGAAGATTGTGATTAGGTCCCCCTTAGTCTTTTCTCAAGGCTAAACATGCACAGGTTTTTTTTAACCTTTCTTCTTAGGCCAGGTTTTCTAAACCTTTTTATCATTTTAGAGTCTCTCCAATTTGTCCACAGCTTTTGTAAAGTGTGGCACCCAGAACTGGACACACAACTCCAGCTGAGGCCTCACCAGTGCTGAGGAGAGAGGGATAAATACCTCCCGTGTCTTACCATTGGCACTGCTGTTACACCCCAGAATACTAGCCTTTTTCACAACTGCATCGCATTGTTGACTCATATCAATTTGTGATCCATTATAACTCCCAGTTTCAGTTTCTATCTGGTCATCCTATTCAGTAGTGTGTTCTTGGCTGCAGAACCTGCTCTCATGGATGGAGCCCTACTTTACTGACCTTGAGATCCAATATCTTTTAAATCAAATATTTGTTTGACTGTGGATCATTGCGGAGGAGGGTTATCTTATGGTGTTTGGGGGCAGTATAGGAACTGGGAGCTGCTTGTATCTCTGTGCTATTTTGTCATATGCCCAGAGTCCATAATGATGGGTGCATTAAAATAATAAAATAAATCCCTATGTCAATGTGCAGGGAGGAGGTCGTTGAGGGAATTCTCTGCATGCACTGGAACCTGTTTATCATTGGTGGGCAATGTTGAACTTTTCTTAATCAATGTCAAATCCACCCTCACAATGGATTTGGGCATAATTAGTTTGGGTGAAGACCAAAAGCTGTTAGGAGAAATGATGGAAGCACAGCCTTCAGTTCAACAGGCAGAAGAGTCCCTCAAAGGTATTTGGAGATGGGGTCATGACCTCATGCATTGATTAAATGGCTATAAACATTAGCACTGCCTGGATTTTTTGCTTTGTTTGTTCTTTAACTGGGCAAGATCCTGTGTTACCATGATTCTATTCACATTCTGTTCCATGAGAGCATTATTCTACTAGCCTGTTTGCTGCTGTTATTTTTAGAGAGTTCTGTACTGAAACAACTTTCCTTTCCTGTTTCATTGTTATATATTTTGTGTGTTTCCTTCATGTACGGTTTAAGATTGGCTTTGTTTTTGGATCTGCTGCTGGCTTTTGAATTCTTGCATAGCTGCACCCCAACCGTGCTTAACTCTTTTGCATCTGGCTCAGAACTACTCTATAACTTCTCTGTATCTATCTCTCCACAGCTGGGCGCAGTCTCTAGCTATTTTCCCTCTATGCTATGGAACAAGCTTTCCCGGAATTCCACGGCCTTTCACCTTATTGGTCCTTTACACAGTGCAAAGTGACTGCTAAGTGGGTGTAATATGCTACTGTAACCCACTGGTACATGTGTGTGATAGGTTGCCTCTAGCCCCGATCCACAGAGGACACTGTTACAGCCTAGCTACAGAGCCTTGACTCTTTAGCTCAAGCTGTAGCAGTTCATAGGTTTAGTCCCCAGTTCAGTCCCTGGTGTGCCAGCCAAGATGGTGGCTGTCATGGTACCATGCTGACTTGGCTGTAGGATGACCATTTTGCTCTGTTGTAATTGGCTACACGAGGTGCAAGGCAACAGAGCATCAGGCCCAATTTTTTCCCCTTAAACATTTTTTCCAAGTGAATTTAATGCTGGTAAAATGTTTAAAATTAGTGAGTGATGTCCTTAATTTATCCACTGTAATTTAGGCAGTACAATCTTCCCATATACTGCCCCAGTTGTTTTCAACCTTTTTTCATTTGTGGACCCCTCAAATGGAGGAGCAGACCTCTTTGGAAATCTTAGACATAGTCTGCAGACCCCGAGGGATCCTCAGACCCACGTTGAAAACCACTGTATACCCCATCTGATAGGATCACTGCAGAGAATTAGTGATAACCTTGTTATCTCCAGACTGATTCTTGCCTGCATATTTATACCTGCCTCTGGAAATTTTCATTACATGCGTCTGACGAAGTGGGTATTCACCCACGAAAGCTTATTCTCCAATACATCTGTTAGTCTTAAAGGTGCCACAGGACTCTCAGTTGCTTTTTACAGATCCAGACTAACACGGCTACCCCTCTGATGCAGAGAATTGCTACTCTTTAGGCAGCACAGTGGTGAACTTCTAGTGCCTCATTCTGATCTTGCTTCCATCAGGAGTGTAATCAGGAATAACTCCACTGAAGTCAGAGTAGGTACCCAAGTGTGAAATGGGTGTAACTGAAATAAGACTTAACACAGTTTGGCATGATAGTTTGAAGGGGAGAGAACAACCGATAACAGCCCAGACCAAGGGCACTGGCTGTGCTGAAAGTGAGTGGGACAGAGAAAGACGAAGGGGAAGGGTTCAGAGGGTATCAGGAAAATGCAGTTGAAAAGCAAGGTGAATGTAATTATCATTCATCTTCAGTCTAGTTGAGCACCTGATCCCACCTGGACCTGGCATGTGCTCCACGGTGTGTGGAATATCCTACACTCCTTGGAGAACATTCTGGGGCAGATCCTTAGCCCATGTAACTGTCATGGCTCCCCATCAGCTGAGGATCTGCCCCTGGGTTTGGCTTGGTTTTCATCAGGCTAGTGGACATATTGAATGCCCTGATGAGGGACGATTCGGGAGGATCAGAAGAAACATCCCAGTGAAATAAGGGACAGGTCATATTTCCAGGCAGCAGCAGCGTAATAGGAAGCAATATGTGGAATGGCCACAATTTCATGTAAGACATTGTAGATGAATGTCAGCAGGCTGAAAAATATATTGAAACCGACCGGCTGAGTGACCTCCTGTTAGGGCCTTTGGGGAAAGGAACAATGGACAGTCAGAGAGCAATGTTACAATGTGAAAAGTAGCAAACACAAGTGGGAAATGACCCCTGAAGTCTGCGAGCACAGCCGAACAGCATACCTCAGCACTTCAGATAATGTGGCCCCTGCAAAGAGATGGCAGTGGATAGTTCCCCCATCTTTGCTGAGATATTTCTATTCATAATAGAAGCTCATCAATTGATTTCAGACTTATCAGCGTCACCGCTTTGTAGGCTGCATAAATTTAACATGGCCTTTTATTCCTTCTTACAGCCACCTTTGCAATGAACACCTCTTTAGGAGAGTAAATGCCATAGGGACAGCACAGCTCAAAGCCAGGAGGAGGAGTGTCAACACGGATAATCTGCCCAGGATTTAGAGAGCTAGAGAGTTGAGAAAGATCTTTCCATTCATTTACCAGACCCAGAACTATGATCTTTGAAATCATGATCAATGCTCCAGATCCTCAGTGGCTGTAGAGCAGCGAAGCACCACTCAAGCCAGCAAAAATAGGCCAATTTATGCCTGCTGAGATCTGGGCCATGTAGATTTCCAATTAAATTTCCATTTTCCTGTATTTTTTAGTGAAAATACATAGGGCCTTCGGAGAGAGGAACAATGGCCCACCTCAACAAATCCCCCCCCCCCTCTTTTCCACCCCTTCTTTTCTGGATCTTTAATAAAAGGTTTTAATTGTGTGTTTGCCATGGTACTAAGCAGGCTGAGGTCTCTCTGAAACCCCAAACCTTGTTTAAAGCTGATTAACGGTGGACAGTGACAGGGTCATGTTAACACCGTTAACTCTTTTGGGGCACATTTATTCCATCAAAATTAGTACAACTCCTTGGGCACAGCCAAGAATCTGGGACACAACTTTTATGATAGATTTCTTGGGAAATCATTTGCCCTCTGAGGGAAAGAGAGAGCAGCACAGCATGCTGCTTTCACTCACACACATGCTCAGGGTTTTGTAGGCCAAGTTGAAAAGAAGTTAAATGGGGAAAACAACAAAATTCAAGCACAATCATGTTCTTGAGGCACAGAAAGTGTTCTAATACCTCTCCGTACCTAAGCAAATACAAGGAGCACTTTATGGGCTTGTCTATACACGAAAATTAATCCAGAATAAGGTAGGGTATGAATTTAAAGTGGATTAATTTTCCTGATTAACTCCATGTATGGATGCTCTTATTCCAGAATTAGAGTGCCTTATTCTGAATTAGTTTAATTCAAGTGGATTAAGAGAATTTCTAATAAGGCATTTTCATTTTGGAATAAGAGCATCCACACATGGAGTTAATCAGGATTAACTATTCTGGAATAAATCCCCATGCAAACAAGCCCTATACAGTGATGACCCCCCGCCCCTTCCTTTTAGTCACACAACTAGACCTGCATTTGTTATACAATTTATTACTTCTGTGAGGGGATAGAGAGTTAAAGGTCTAGAACAGGGGTCGGCAACCTTTCAGAAGTGGTGTGCCGAGTCTTCATTTATTCACACTAATTTAAGGTTTCGTGTGCCAGTAATACATTTTAACGTTTTTAGAAGGTCTTTCTATAAGTCCATAATAGATAACTAAACTATTGTTGTATGTAAAGTAAATAAGGTTTTTAAAATGTTTAAGAAGCTTCATTTAAAATTAAATTAAAATGCAGAGCCCCCCAGACTGGTGGCCAAGACCCGGGCAGTGTGAGTGCCACTGGAAATCAGCTCGCGTGCCGCCTTTGGCACACGTGCCATAGGTTGCCTACCTCTAGTCTAGAACATAAGAATGGCCATACTGGGTCAGACCAAAGGTCCATCCAGCCCAGTATCCTGTCTGCGGACAGTGGCCAATGCAAGGTGTCCCAGAGGGAGTGAACCTAACAGGTAATGATCAAGTGATCTCTCTCCTGCCATCCATCTTCACCCTCTGACAAACAGAGGCTAGGGACAGCATTCCTTACCTATCCTGGCTAATAGCCATTAATGGACTTAACCTCCATGAATTTATCTAGTTCTCTTTTAAACCCTGTTATAGCCCTAGCCTTCACAACTTCCTCAGGCAAGGAGTTCCACAGGTTGACTGTGCACTGTGTGAAGAAGAACTTCCTTTTATTTGTTTTAAACCTGCTGCCCATTAATTTCATTTGGTGGCTCCATGTTCTTATATTATGGGAACAAGTAAATAACTTTTCCTTATTCACTTTCTCCACACCACTCATGATTTTATATACCTCTATCATATCCCCCCTTAGTCTCCTCTTTTCCAAACTGAAAAGTTCTAGCCTTTTTAATCTCTCCTCATATGGGACCTGTTCCAAACCCCTAATCATTTTAGTTGCCCTTCTCTGAACCTTTTCTAATGCCAGTATATCTTTTTTTGAGATGAGAAGACCACATCTGTATGCAGTATTCAAGATGTGGGCATACCATGGATTTATATAAGGGCAATAAGATATTCTCCGTCTTAATCTCTGTCTCTTTTTGAATGATTCCTAACATCCTGTTTGCTTTTTTGACTGCCACTGCACATTGTGTGGACATCTTCAGAGAACTATTCACAATGACTCCAAGATCTCTTTCCTGATTAGTTTTAGCTAAATTAGCCCCCATCATATTGTATGCATAGTTGGGGTTATTTTTTCCAATGTGCATTACTTTACATTTATCCACATTAAATTTCATTTGCCATTTTGTTGCCCAATCACTAAGTTTTATGAGATCTTTTTGAAGTTCGTCACAGTCTGCTTTGGTCTTAACTATCTTGAGCAGTTTAATATCATCTGCAAACTTTGCCACCTCACTGTTTACCCCTTTCTCCAGATCATTTATGAATAAGTTGAATAGGATTGGTCTAGGACTGACCCTTGGGGAACACCACTAGTTACCCCTCTCCATTCTGAAAATTTACCATTTATTCCTACCCTTAGCATGGATTCTAGGAAATGAAAACAAATGTTATTTACAATAAGAAGGTATAAATTAACTAAGAGAGAAGGAAATAAAGTATATTGAAAGCAGATTACTATAGAGAACTGTGGATGCTTGGATTGCTTTACCAACTAGTCAATTAGAGTCAATTATTGTCCTTAGACTCCTGGCACCATCTTTAGTATGCATGCAGTGTGTCCAATTTAGTTTGCACTGTTCCTGGGTTTAAAATTTTCTCTCTGTGTCTGAAATGTTCTAGCTAGAGACACCATGAAAGTGCCAGGCATTAAGTATATCACAATTGCAATTCTTTTGACTGGAACCTGATTTGATTCAGTTGAAAATGACTTTAGAGTATTGGATTTACGGTTCATTTAACAAGTGCTGTAGATGTCAATACATTAGTGTAAATCTGATGCAGGTTGTAATTTGGTTTCTAATGAGGTTCCCAAGCAGTATCCTACTATGAAAAATGGGACATTCTTCAGTGGAGCACAAAGTACACCTGTCTGATCACAGATGTTATCAGAGGTCTTATCACTTAACTTCCTGGGAGGAGAGCAGTGTTATGTCTTGCAATGGGCTTTAAAAATGCCTCAGCCTGACAGAAAGGTAGAAGCACAGATTGAGAGGTATAAAAGTTTGCAGTTTAGGAGTTTTATTTTAATTACAGATTTAAATTACAGCTTATCCTCTAAGGTCCTGGTTGGGCTGTTCTGGACACAGAACACCAGCTGAATTCAATAGAACTGCAGTATCAGGTGTCATTAGAGCAACAGCTCTCCAGCCTTTTTATGCACTTTGCAAGATTTTCACCCTATTTGAACATCCTTGCTACTTGGTTCTCAAAGGGTTCATTTCTCACGCCACCAGGATGGGCTCCACAGAACACTCTCATTCATGGACTACTCTTTGAGAAGCAGTATGCTAGAGAGAAGCCAGGAGAGAAAAGACCACACAGTCTTACAGTTATCATCAAAATATGTGCTCTGCTTGGTATTCTCTAAACCAGGGGACCATCCTGGAGGAATGAGTGTGGAAGGTGAGATCTGTGGGGATAATCCATTGGGTGAAAGGCACTGCGACTGAGTGGCTAACACACTGATCTTGGTTCTATTCACGCTGCTACCACAGAACTACTGTGTGAACTTAGGTGAGGGGCTTTACTACTCTATGCTTCAGTTTCCCCTCCCACCTTTTATCTATTGGATAATAAACTTCTTGGGTCAGGGACTGTCTCTTACTATGTGTTTTGTACGGATGGGCCCCTAGACCCCGCTATAATAATAAGTAGTTACATTTGCCAGGGTCCCTGTTTTACAAACACTTGGATATATGCTTAACTTTAAGCTTATGAGTGGTGCCAGTGATTGAATGGGATCACTCATGTACCTAAAGTTAAGCACATACATAAGGGGTTGAAGGATCAGGGGCCTAAACCTTAGCTTTTACTCATATAATCAGTCCTAGTGATATCACTGAGTAGAGTTACTCGTGTGGAAGTGTTTACAGGGCCAGGCCCTTAAACCGAGAGCTGGTTGAAATTTTTCTAAATTCTATTTGCCAATCTTTTTATGTCAAAATTTTGACGGGGGAGAGGATGAATTTTTCACAGAAGTGGTGATGAAAAATTTCCCCATTTTTAGAAAGGAAGTATTATCCAATGGTTAGGGAGCTAGGCTGGGACTGGGGTAGTGTGGGCACCATTCCCTGTTCTGCCACAGACTTCTTGCATGACCTTGGGCAAGTCACTTAGCCTCTCTGTGCCTCAGTTCCCATCTATAAAATGGGGATGATGGGACATCCCTACCTCTCAGAGGTGTTTTGAGGCTAAATACATTAAAGTTTGTTAGGCAATCAGATACTGTGGGGATGGGGGCCATATAAGTACTGTAGATAGCCAGTTTTAACCATTAATGTTTGGTCCTTTAAAAAATAAGTATTATTTCTCATGGTGTCCAACTTTGTTGAAAGGTGGTTTGAGGAGACCAGTGACCCAAAACCTCTCTTTACAGAGTTTTGTTCTTCTCTATCTTCACCACAGATAAAGAAGAAGACAGAACCCACTGGTTTCTCTTCTTTAAAAAATTCTGTACCAATGAGATTTCCCAGGAGAAATTAAATATGGTGGGATGGTATGGCATGTACATATACAATGCAGACCTCCCCTCTCCCAATGAGGACCTTCCTTAGTGACTGCTTGGTCTGCACTAATTGTACCGCTGCATGGTTCCTCTCTTATGGGGACATTTTTTTCAGCATGCCTTTCTGGGTACTAGGCCTTTAAATTTGTGTAACATTAGTGTCCTTGTGGCCAAGATGGAGTCTGCTCTGCCAGCAGCTCTGGCCGAGAGAAGGCGTGCTCAGGAACACAGGAGGGAAAGTTCCTTCCACCCCAGGGGCACCTGTTCCAAACTCCCACTGTGACCATACACCCTCACCAGATGAGTACAATGAATATAAGAAAGGGAAATATTTATTTACAGAGGGATGAAAGGAGAAAAACAACAGGGGGAAAGATGGGGGTGCGGTAAAACAGGGTTGCATTCAACACAGGCTTCGCAGGCCCAGTGGAACCACAGTCTGAAAGGGCAGGCACCCAGCAAGGTGTCTGCACCCAGAGTTCAGGGGTCCTGGGCAAAGTTCCAGTCCAGTGGTGAGTCTTGGGTGTTCCTGGTCATCTTTGGCACCAGTAAACTTTCCCCAGCAAACCCCTCCGGTGCCCTCTTCTGCCTTTTCTGCAAAGCCACACAGGGTGACCACCTCCCCACTTAACCAGCTAACAGTATCCCTCCTTATTCCCAATGCAAAGTCACCAGCCCCAGTATTCACGGCCCCAAGCCCATACAGTTCTGAGCAGCAGTGCTACTGGGTCCAGCTCCAGTTTGTCCTTCTCAGGCGATTCCTCCCTGGCACGGTGTGACTCCTGACTCCTGTCTTGGGGTGTCCACGATCTGCCACTCTGTCCCTCCCAGGCTTCAGGCAGGTTCTTGGCTGCTTCACACTGTGAGGGCCTGCTTGCTGCAGCCCTTCTGTCTGGAGCTCCAGACACCCCCTGTTCCCTCCCCCACCCCCAATGTCCTCTCCCTTCTCTCTCTGCTCCCCCTCCCCCAACAGCACTTCCTCCTTCTGAAAGCAGGAAGAAATAGTCACAGAAATAGTCTTAACATTTTCCTCCCCTTTTTATTTTTTTATTTTTTATTTTTTGTGGTGGTCAAAATGCAAGATATCACCAAAAATGTATGTTGCCAATTTGAAGAATGTTGACCAGCCCCATTGGCTTTCAGATATTCTCACTTCCTGCTTCCCAGAGCCTGGGTCAGGGCACTTTTAGGATTTCTAGTTGGTATTTTTTGTCCAGGTAGCTGCAATTTATTGCTTTCTGAATTGTTTAAATGTTTTGGGGAGATGAGACAATAAAGTTTCAAGAGCTGACTATTATATAACAAAACCTAAGCTGCAGAAATTTCTCATTTACAATAAAAGCTTGTAGCTAACTGGGAACTGTAGTTCCTGTATTAGGCTGATATCAGTGGGACCACAGATGGAGCAAGGTACTGATCAACATAAGTAAAGGTATCAGAATGTGGCCCCATAGAATATATACAGATGGCTAAGGATTTTCAGGATCAGGCCCTCAATTGTTTTATTCCTCTGCCTGTTCCTCTAGCACTGCCATCTAGAACAGCCTTCCACTTCCTCCCAATTAATTTCAAATCTCAACTGAAAATATAATTGCTCTCCCTTCTCTTAATTTCCTCCTTTGCTGTTACGTAACTGTGTTAAGGGCTCTGCGTTGCAGCCACTGTGAAAGACGCCCTTCAGAATGAAGTGATAGGGCGTGGCATGCCCATTTGTGCACTCAGTAAAATAAAGATGAACTTTCATCACATTTACTCTCACCCACTGCTGTTGTTTTTCTGATTTGATTAATTGTTGACCTCAAATGACAGTAAATTGGGAGTGTTGTGCTTGTACTGTACCCAGATATTAACTTGAGTGGTTATGGTTAACTCAGCCACTCCACTGGCTAGGGACTCCTTGAAAAATGTATCTCCACAATCTGTCATGGTGAAAAACTAAATTGAATTCACTTACTGTCTGAAGATGGCTACAGATCTCAGGGAATGAGATGATGGGCATGCCTCAGAAGTTACAGTTGTGTGATCTCCAGAAATGTCTGCTTGTCGCTGCCAGCACAGGCAGCGGGACGAAGGACAAAAAAAAATCTCTTTCCGCAATAGCTGCAGATTAATTTTTTGAATGGGGCACACTTGTCTGCATAGTGTACACCACAAACCCTGAATCTATGGCGGTTTTATAAGTGCTCTTCTGTTTCATAGACGCTGTCTGTCTTCTCCATTGTAACATAAGGCCAGAAGCTTCAAAGGGAGGTGGCAAATAATGGCTGAGCCACAATTCTTGAAATAAATTACTGCTGTTTGACCTTCATTTTAATTTGACCTTCAGGTGTACTGGGTAGATGGAAAAAGTTGGATGACATATTTTAAGCAATTATTCGGACTGGGCTGTAGAACATAGAAAAGTGTAAAACTACCTTGACTTTGAGAATGTATTAAATATTAAGCTTAAAATATCAGCACTACTTATCATACTTTGCTACCATGAAAGACTGTATGTATTTATAGCTCTCCCAAGTCAACTGAGCCAATAGAATCTCAATCTGTTTATATTCTGGTGTCACAGTTGAACAGTTGTGTTATCTATAGCCATCTCCAAAGGAATCAATTTAGAGGCAGCAGCGTTTGCTGCAAAAGCATTGGGAAATCAATATGATCATTGGGAGTGGCTATGCCATATAACAATTTCTATGCAAATTTCTGTGCCTGGACCTAATGTCATTAACAGCTGCTAATCAGTGATATTTAATGTGAGAAAGTGATTCTCTTCAGCTAAATAAGAGGCCCAGTTTGCCCCTGCAATCTGTTTTAGCTGATGGAGACAGTGTAAGATGGAAAAACAGTATAAGCTGATGGACAAATACTGTTCCTTATCGCGAGGTGCTTGGACTAAGGGTACATCTACATTTAGGCTGACCAGATGTCCTGATTTTATAGAGACAGTCCCGATTTTTGGGTCTTTTTCTTATATAGGCTCCTATTACCCTCCACCCCCTGTCCCGATTTTTCACACTTGCTGTCTGGTCACCCTATCTACACTGCCAGTGAAGGTGTGATCGTAGTGCTGGTAGACATCTCCATGCTAGCAGTAATCTAGCTAGTGTGGGTAACAATAACAGTGAAGACATAGTGGCACAGACTTCAGCGTGGGCTAGTGGCCACAGTGCAAGCCTGCTGAGGATGAACTTGGGCAACTACCCCGTGCTGAAGTCTGTGCCACTGCGTCTTCACTGCTATGCTAGACAAAAGCTTGCATGGGTCTACCTGCTAATGCTCCGATCACACCATCACTTTGCAGTGTAGATGTGCCTATCGACAGACACTGTGGAACAGATTCTGATCTGATTACACTGATATGAATTCAGGTCACTTCGCCTCATGTTACTATAGGGGACTAGAATCTGGCCCTGACCGGGCAGGGTTTTCACTGATATGTTTTGCAGACTCTTGAAATGAGTTAGTGCTCCCACTTGCCATTATTGTTTGTTGCCTTTCTCTCCAAGTGTGGCTTAAATGTCAGTGTATTTACAAATTGTTTGTCATAAACCTTCAAAATGACAAGGCACTCTAGAAGGATGGCTTAATTGCCTTTCGTATGGCAGCTTGATGCAATTAAAGGAAGACACTGCAAATTTGAATATCTTCTTTTCCCAAGGAACAGAATCCCTAAGAACTCTGCATGCAGCTTGTGAGCATTAGCTTTATTATCTTATTGTATTTTCATGTTTAGTGAATGCAGCAGTAGTTTGCAATAAATATAATTTTAAAAAATCCTCCCTGTTTGATCTTCAGAATATTGTAGATAGATTTCCCCCATAATAAATTAATTTGGCACATCTCTGGACTTCTCAGTTCTGCCTGGGATGGCAAGTACTGAAATACTTCAGTAAAAGGGGGTTCTGGATATATTTATGGCTTGATTGTCAATCTGTCCCAGCTCCTGTGGCAACACAGTGCCTCCATAGCATCCTGTCGGGGTACTGGATTAGTACCAGCTCAAGAGGGAAGAATGTCACCTACACTAATCAGCCAGGTGACTTTCTGCAGCACTTGGAGGTTGTAGATCCACATACTGATGATCTGGCCTAACCCTAGGTAGCTGGAGAGATCTGACAGGGAATCCGTAGCAACACTGCCAACCCCAAACGTGCAAAAATCACAAGGCAAGCACAAAAAAAAGAAGAGTTTTTTTCAAAACAATAAAACCCCAAACACATTGAGTTCTTCCTATTTGCCTTCTTGTTTTTGAGTCTTTTGGGTTCACATTTTCAAACTTTTCTATGCAACCATGAGTGAGATTTGGTTTTGTAAAATGAAAGTGCATAAGCTAATTTAATCACATGATTCCAGGAGCTGGGACTTAAAAAAAAAAAAATATATTGAGCCTGGTAATAAAATTGTGATTTAGCATCATTGGCTTCCCTGCTTATTGTCCTTTCCATAAACCAGATTGACGGCAATATTTGGTTTGTTAAGCAAGTGTATGTTAAAAGTTAATTTTTTTTCTTGTAAAGCTCATGTGTCTCAGTGTTTCATTAGGAATTCTGCTTTGTTGTTCTGTGAAACAAGTTTCTGTTTACAGGTACATCTACTTTCTATTCTAGAGCTTAGAGAAAGTCATAAGAAAAATCTTAAAACTTACTTAATGAAGCCTTTTAAATGCTCATCTTGCTCTTTTGAGTGAAGTGCAATTTATATTTCATAAAAGTAGAATCTGAGCAGCAAGCTGTAAGTAATTATCATATAATTAAATGTCTACTACGAAAGAAATGAAAACTCAGGCTACTTGCTGGCTTCCGTGACTGGGTTATGCAATCACAAATTAAATTACATTTCCTTGCCTCATGAATGCTCAGGAGGCCATTACCCCAGTTTGAAGAGAGACCTCTGAGAGTGTCAGTAACATTGGATTGGAGATGAGGTTGATCACACTAGTGAACTCTACATTCCAAGGAACAGACCATGTGAAAATCCTTCAGTTCAGCAAATGCAAACAGCCCTACCTGTATCTTTATTTGAAGTTCTTATGAAATGAACATGGTCCTGTGTTAATGGTGAAGAAATCGTCTAATATGAACAATTGCAAGAAACAGAGAGAAATAAGCTGCACAAACAGATGAATAGGTCCAATCCTATAACATGCTTTTCATAGATAATAGCTCATGTACATATACAGAACATCATAGACTATAGTTGGACTCTGTCCTGGCATGATAGGTGGAATCAATCTTTCTTAAACAGGCAGGCATTTATTAAAAGCCAAACAAATACAACTCTAGACCTGAACAGGTTTCTACAAAGCTTTAGTCCCAGCATTGTCTCTTTTATTTACAAGGGTCCATGCCGAGCCTAGAGCTCTGTATAGCACGCAGAGACAGCTAGTGGCTCAGTAATATATTTATTATTGTACACATTGAAGGAGGAGTCTTAACTGCATGGGTTGCTGGAGCAGGGATAGGGGGCACGAAAAGTTCTTTCAATTGTTCTCCAGGGTCCCAGCTTTCTTTTTGTTGTTGTTAGTCTTTAGCTGTTATAGTAGCAAAGAAGCCCTTCAGAACATGACCTGAGTTTTCAGAGTGCCTGAAACACTAGCTTTGAAGCATGAAATACTTCATTCATTTCACTGGGGATTAACTCAGGTGCTGTTGATGATGATTTTAAATGTCAACATGGTTAACTATTTCACTGCTATCAAAGCAAAAGGGAGGACAGGACAATGAATATCTGCACAATGTACTTTGGTTACTCACTTTGCCATTTAGGGCTAGAGGGGGCATGACTTGTTTAATTTTTTCTGAGGGGGGAGGGAAAGAAGCAGTCCATTATTAGAAGCTGGGAAACACTGGCTCAAGCAGAACTCTTCTAGCTTAAGAAACTGCAGCAATACTAGGCTTCACTGACTTACAACAAAAATGAATGTACTTTTGTGATGAATGAAACATTTTTCTTCTGCTCACTGTATTAAGAGCTGTTCCTTCGCTAATTGGCTTAGAGAGTTGGCTAAAGAGTGAACACTTCTGCAGTATTAATGCATGTTTTACCTTGATAGACTTTGTGTGTAAAATGTACTCCTTCACAACTCACTGTTAAGCATGAGCTTTGCACCATGCTGAATTTAGATGAGTTCCATGTCCAGTTACTGGATAGAATGTCAGACCTAGGCCAGAGTCAGTGATATAAGCCCTAATATTGTCACTGTGAAAGGGGATTCTCTTACAGATCAAGCATTCGGGGACTGTGCTTCTAGAACCAAACAGCCAAAGTTTTATCTACACTTATATCATTGTAACTCCTGGATGCCTCCAGTGTGCAGTATAGTGACAGCCATAAATCCTAATTGGCTGTGGTATATAGGATAATGATGACAGTATAGTAGTTTCCTTTTATGTTATGTCAAGGGGACACATAACTGAAGTTGTCTTTGCTTTTTCTCTCTCTCTCTCTTTTTTTAAAGTTAGCTATTTAACCTTGACTTCTGGCTGTATTTTTTTCTATCTCATTACAGTTCTCCATTATACATTATTTGGTTTGGTTACAGTCACTAGACTTTAACTGCTCTGACATATTAATTTTAAGGGCATAAATGACTTCATTAAAATAATGTCCTTCAAATAAATGCACTTGGCACTGCTATTGGAAGTGGACAAAGACACACATATGAAACATCAGATCCTTTACACTAATAATATATTGTGGAAACAACACACTAAAGTAAAAGCTTCTTAGCTTTCAGAAGTGAAATGTGTGCCCTAGATGTTTTGGATGCTAGTGTTATCTGGAAAGCAGCTCAGTGATTTGCACAAGCATCAGCGACTTCATTTGCAATTTGGTTTTAATAAAAACCTCATTTTATTTACCTTAGGATCTTTCTTAACTTGTGTGATTTTTAGAATCTCTAATTAGCGCATGTTGATTGCATGCAATAAATGCGTTCCTGTCACAAATCTGGATGTTGTCTTGCAGATTTTGATGTTTGAAATGACAAGGATAGGGGAGATAGACATGGTTAGAACAGGTGACTGGAAGTTACTGCTGTTGCGTTCTGTTCTCAGTTCTGCCCCTGACTCAGTCACTACATGATCTTGAGCAAGTCCTGTTAAATTCTTCAAGCGATTGCTCATGTGTATTCCACAATAGGTGTGCATGCTCGCCACATGCACCGGTGCCGGAAGTTTTTCCCCTAGCAGTACCCGTAGGGGAGCGCCCCAGCGACCCCTGGAGTGGTGCCTCCATGGCGCGGTATAAGGGGCTCTGCGCGCTCCCCCCTCCCTCAGTTCCTTCTTGCCACCAATGAAGGTGCGTTAGAACTGCTCTGCTCCAGCTTTGCTGTAGCTCGTCCCCAAAACTGCTTGTTCGTTCAGTGTATGGTACCTGTAGTTAGTTAGTTGTTTAGTTTAGCTAGAGCGCCTGGGCTGGGACACGCCCCGTGCCCTGGGTTTTAAGTTGTGCGACACTTGTAGGCGATCTGTGCCACTGAGTGATCCGCACGTGGACTGTCTACGCTGTTTGGGGGAAACCCATCTCAGCGATTGCTGCAAGATTTGCAAGTCGTTTAAGCCTCGGACCAAGAGAGAAAGGGACATTAGGCTCCGGGCTATCCTGATGGAGTCGGCACTGACCCCGGCTCTGGCTTGCGGCTCCGAGTTGGCACCGGGCACTGTGGTGTCGGTACGCTGTGACCCTCCGGTGCCATCGACTAGTTGGCGCCGCTCCCCGTCCACGGGGCATGCCAAGAGGGCTAGGAAGAGGCCTTCTTCGCCGCGGCACCGGAGTAAACCCGGGACAGAGGCTAGACCCATGTCGGGCAGTCCTCGATCCCCAGCGGCCTCTAGGCCTCTGACTCAAGTCGAGTGGAGTAGCCCGGCCCATTCGGAGCAGGCCTCCCCGGATGTCCGGATGCCCTCCAACCGGAGGCCCTGCAGGCGGCCCAGGATGTTATGTCCATGCCGGTACCAGGAGCACCACCAATGTCGGCCCCGCGCTCCAGAGGCAAGCTGCCACTGGGATCTCTGCAGTCACCCCCGGCTTGGTACCAGTCTCGGTCGAGGGAATGTTCCCAACGCCGTTCGCCACCCAGCGTCCATTCAGGGCAAAGTCCACATGGATCGCCCTTGACGCCCACCAGGCTGTCTGGTTGGGTTCCGTGTGACTGAGACTCCTGGCACCGCTTCGCCTCGAGGAGCGAACACCCACGGGACCGAGGCAGACGACGCCAAAGGTCCTCATCTCATAAAGATAAGGTCCAGCTCTGTCCACACCCTGCGTTTCTCCTGAAGGTGGTCTCCGCCTATCACATGGGTCAGAACATTTTTCTGCCAGTCCTCTGCCCCAAGCCCCATGCATCCAGTGAGGAGTGCCGCCTCCACACGCTGGATGTGAGATGGGCTCTGCCTTTTTACCTGGAGCGGACTAAGCCATTTAGAAAGTCCTCGCAACTGTTCATCGCCTTGGCCGAGCGCATGAAAGGTTGGCCGATCTCCGCTCAGCGGCTCTCCAACTGGATCACCTTGTGCATCCGTACCTGTTATGACCTGGCGGGAATCCCTCCACCACCAATTGTGAAGGCGCACTCGACTTGGGCGCAGGCCTCATCGGCTGCCTTTTTGGCTCATGTACCCATTCAGGACATTTGTAGGGCTGCCACGTGGTCTTAAGTTCACACGTTCACCTCGCACTATGCAATCGTCTCCCAGACCAGGGATGGCGCCGGGTTCGGCAGGGCTGTGCTCCATCCCGAAACTTTGTGAACTCCTTCCCACCTCCAACAGATATAGCTTGGAATCACCTATTGTGGAATACACATGAGCAATCACTCGAAGAAGAAAAGACAGTTACCTTTTCCGTAACTGGTGTTCTTCGAGATGTGTTGCTCATTTCTATTCCACATCCTGCCCTCCTTCCCCTCTGTTGGAGTTGTCTGGCAAGAAGGAACTGAGGGTGGGGGGAGCGCGCAGCGCCTCTTATACCGCGCCATGGAGGCACCACTCCAGGAGTCGCTGGGGTGCTCCCCTATGGGTACTGCTAGGGGAAAAACTTCCAGCACTGATGCACGTGGTGAGCACACACACCTATTGTGGAATAGACATGAGCAACACATCTCAAAGAACACCAGTTACGGAAAAGGTAACTGTCTTCTCTTTCAGTTACTCAGTGGGCATAATCCCTAGCTGGCTTCTTGGCATTGTGAGGGGTGGGGAGGAAAAGGTGGTCATTGCAAGTCAAAGCTGCTGTAACTTGTGCTGGTTTGGCTGGTTTCCCAGGCATTGTTCTATCTCTAGGGGTACTTACTTAGAGTGTCCCTTGTCTGAGCACCTCACACTCACTAATGGATTTAGCCTCACAAAACCCTTTGACGTAGGGAAGTACTATCACCATATTACAGATAGAAAACTGAGGCACAGGGAAGATCTAGTGAGTTGCTCACAGTCATACAGGGAGTTTGTGCCTGAGCTGGGAATTAAATCCACATCTTTTGAGTCCCAGTTCAATGTCCTGTCCACTAGACATTTTCCCTTCTCTTCCATCAACTGAGGAGCAGTGGAGCATGTTATCTTCTGGCTCCACCCCCTTTATTTTTACCTCCAGCCAACCCACAGCAGAGAAGGATGACAGGGTCTGGGATAAAGCTGTGTCACCATCACAAAAAGACCTGAACAGGTCCCAAAGATCAGATGAGATAGTCCAGATTTACACTAGTGTAACTCAGAGAATTTGATTGATGGAATATTTCTGTTTACTCTTCTAGATGGGTTTACTAACATCTCTCAGAAGGCCTCAGAGTGTCTTCTTTAATCAGCCAATTTATATTGGTAAAGTGTTTTGAGATCCTTAGATGGAAGGTGCCACAAAATACTAGTCACTGTTGGTGCAATGTATCCAAGGGTGTGTCTGCACTAGGGAGAAAGGTGCGTTTTTACAGTGTGATAGCTAACACATTATAAAATCCTCGTGTAGACAGGGCAAGTTGTAGTTTGACCTCAGTGTATCTGATTGAGGTGAACCCAAGATACAACCAGAACTTGCCCGGTCTATACTAGGATTTTAGTCTATTGGCTAGCACAACATTTTTTCCTAGTACAGAAAAGGCCTAAATAGCATATTCAGAAGCATAGACACATAACGAGAGGTATACATGTCATTCTGCTGCAGGATGACAACCATTTCCTCAAAAAATAAAGTTTAAAATTGAAGCTAACCCAAATAGAAAAGTAATTTCCTGAGCTTGTAAAAGTGTAAAGGAAAGTGCCTGAACATTATCTGAAACGGGGACTATGAATGTGGGAGGTAGACAGTGTTAATAAAAGGACACACTTCAGTGTGGTGTTGTGAATATACCAGATTAGTAGACAGTCCTAGAATCATATGCTGGAAACAAGTTTCAATTAAACGAGCATACTCCATAGAACTATTGAATCCTAGCTGGATAAATGGGTTTTAGAGGAATATATGTGTTTTGTTTTTACCATGAAGTCACTTGATAAGGTGGTAATAAAACTGTCACAGTTTCCACTTTGACTGAAGCTGAGCTGTAATAGAGGATTCATTTCAATTTCTGAATCTATTTTGGGGATGGGGAGAGAGATCTGTGCCTTTGCCGGCTCCGGAATTAGACTTCTGTTCAGTGGGTTTTATGCTCTTGACCCTACGTCTCTGCCCTTGAGAAGCTGCGGTACCTAAAATCCACTGTAATGCAATAAGTCTGAGCTTCAGTTTAGTGTCTGTGGTGCTTGATAGCCATTATAATGCCGTGCTGATGGTGGTCCCTGTTAAAGAAATGAACATATGTGATGTAAACACTGACATTTGGGGGGGCATTATTAAAATTTTACCCTGGTGAAGTGGAGGTTATTTTTCATTTATCCCAACTATCTTTGATTTTCAGCTGTGGTCCAGAGTAGCTGGTGTCTTTTCCTTTCTCCCTACTCATCCATACAGGTTGCCTTTATAGTAAACTCTTTCAGCAAAGATCTGCTGTTTCTTTCCAGAGACTGCAATTATTTCTTGCAGAAATAAAAACTAACTCTTACTATAAACACCACCATCTACTAGTACAGACCAGCTTTAACACGCAGGCATGATGGGTAGCTGTCCATCCCTAGTAGTTGGGATGGCTGATATGAGCTACACCTAATCTATGGGATATAACAGCTAGTGCAGGATGGATGTCTCTGTGAGTGTGTGAGTAAAAACTGCAACTGAGGGCAACTGTGATGAATTCATAAGAACGGCCATACTGAGTCAGACCAAAAGTCCATCTAGCCCAGTATCTTGCTTTTTGACAGTGGCCAATGCCAGGTACCCCAGAGGGAATGAATAGAACAGATAATCATCAAGTGATTCATCCCCGGTCATGCATTCCCATCTTCTGGCAAACAGAGGCTAGGGACAACATCCCTGCCCATCGTGGCTAATAGCCATTGATGGACCCTATCCTCCATGAATTTATCTAGTTCTTTTTTTAACTCTAATAGTCTTGGCCTTCACAACATCCTCTGGCAAGGAGTTCCACAGGTTGACTTGCGATGTGTGAAAAAATACTTCCTTTTGTTTGTTTTAAACCTGCTGCCTATTAATTTCATTTGGTGGCCCCTAGTTCTTGTGTTATGAGAAGGAGTAAATAACACTTCCTTATTTACTTTCTCCACACCACTCATGATTTTATGGACCTCTATCATATCCCCCCTTAGTCATCTCTTTTCCCAGCTGAAAAGTCCCAGTCTTTTAAATCTCTCTTCGTACAGAAGCTGTTCTATACCCCTAATCATTTTTGTTGCCTTTCTCTGTACCTTTCCCAATTCCAGTACATCATCTTTTGAGATAAGGCAACCAGATATGAACTCAGTATTCAAGATGTGGACGTACCATGGATTTATATAGAGGTCAGCATGTCCCTGTAGCCCGCGCCGCTTCCCGCAGCTCCCATTGACCAGGAACCGCGAACCGCAGCCACTGGGAGCTGCAGGCGGCCGTGCCTGCAGACGGTCAATGTAAACAAACTGTCTCGCAGCCCGCCAGCAGATTAGCCTGACAGGTTGCCCACCTCTCGTGTATAGTATATAGAGCAGTATAAACAAGTTGTTGTCTGTATGAAATTGTATTTTGTACTGACTTCACTAGTGCATTTTATATAGCCTGTTGTAAAACTAGACAAATGTCTAGATGAGTTGCTGTACCCCCTGGAAGACCTCTGCATACCCACAGGGTACACAAACCCCTGGTTGAGAAACACTGCCTTAGATAAACACACCATCTTTCAGATAAGCCGTACTGCACTGAATCCCTTGTACACAGGCCCAGGCCCAGAACATGTATGGGGAAAAAACCCAAAAGTGCAGGTGGAGGAGGGCAACCTGGAGACTAGAAAGGGGGTGCCAAAAGCAACGGGAATACAGAAAGGAAACTGGGTGAGGAATTGTCTAGAATGGTGCAAGGGGTTATAATGATGACTAATGGGATAAAACTTAAGGAAGTGAGGAAGAGGCTGAATATCAGGAAAGAACTATTAATGGTGAGATCAACTAGACTCCTCAAAGGAAGTGGTAGCAGCCCTATTGCTTGATTTAGTTTCTGCTAAGGAGAGGTCCAGAACTGAAGACTCAGAACTGAGCCGCCTTGGCTTGTGAGGGACAGGACTGGGAAGCGGGGAACGCTGCAGATTGAGTGTGTAGAGGGATAGACCTGGACTAGGAGGGATTGAGGAGCACTGCAGAACTGTGGGGAGGGAGGTGAGCCAGCGCTGTGCCCGACTCATAGCAACGTTAGTCCCAGTTAGTCCTCCTCTGACATGAATGCACATTTTCTCACAAACAGTAATAATGCAGTCCAACGGATTATTTGGGGGAAAATTTGTTTTTTTGTTTTAAAAAAGCTGTGTCTTCTAGCAGCACCTTGTACATTGCAGCAAAGAGGGTGAAATTCAGCCCTGTGCAGAGAAATGGAACAAGGCAGTTCTTGGATATCGGAGGTGAGGACTTAGGGTACGTCTACACTTACTTCCTGGTTCGGCGGCAGGCAATCGATCTTCTGGGATCGATTTATCGCGTCTTGTCTAGACACGATAAATCGATCCCGGATCGATCCCGGAAGTGCTCGCCGTCGACGCCGGTACTCCAGCTCGGCGAGAGGAGTACGTGGCATTGACGGGGGAGCCTGCCTGCCGCGTCTGGACCCGCGGTAAGTTCGGACTAAGGTACTTCGAATTCAACTACGTTATTAACGTAGCTGAATTTGCGTACCTTAGTTGGAAGTGGGGGGTTAGTGTGGACCAGGCCTCCGGGTCTGTGTAGGCTGCAGTAAAAGCCCTGTGACTGGCCCGGGTCAGCAGACTCAGGCTCACGAGGCTCTGGCAGAGGGACTATAAAATTTCAGTGTGGCTGTACCATAAAGGCCACGATGAAGGTTGTGACCAGTAGAGCTGGTTGGAGATGTTTTGATAACACAACTTTTTGATGAAAAATGTCATTTTTGTTGGAATCGAAATATTTAAAACCCATGTTGATTTGGACAGTTTCATTTTGAACAAGCCCCCAGGTGCAGCATTGCAATCCCGTAACACCCCAGTTTGATATTTTCAGAACGGAACAATTCCATGTCTTTGTTTCAAAATGACTTTTCGAAATGAAGTTATTGTTTTGTATAACACACGTGCCAGTTTAAAAAAGTGGAAATTGGAATGAAACGTCTCGATTTTAATGAAATGTTTCGGTGGATTCAAAATGAAACTTTTTCAGAATTTAATTCTGTGAGAAATTTCAAATGTTTTTGTTCTATTTTCGAATGGAGATTTTTTTTTTTCTAAGTTGCACAATGGAAAATCCGGTTCTTCCTATCCAGCTCTAGTGATGAGAGTTGAAACCAAGGACCTTGGGAGTTAGAAGCATGGGTTTCTACAGCTTGAGCTAAAGGCCCTGGCTGCGTACAGAAGGGAACCAGCAACACTCACTGTATTAGACATTCAGCTACTAGGGTGATAAGTGGTAGTATAAAATCCTTAGGATACTACCACCCATCACCCTAGTATCTGAGTGCCTGAACAGTGAATTACACATAGGCCTTGTGTTTGCTGTCTGCATGGAAGTGAAATTTCACTCTGACTGAATTTTAAGGAAAAGCTATACACTGAAATCAATGGAATTACCCCAGCCTAAAAATGGAGTAGTAAAGTGAGGGAACCTGACCAGGACTTTTTTTTTTTTTTTAATACTACAGCATGCAAACACTATTGTTTCTGGAAGGCACTGCTATACATTTATTGTTTAACACCAGGAAAATTATTTTTCTCCACAGTAAGAATTACTGTAAATACACAAGACTAATGAGGGTGCAGTATTGTCTGATGTACTTGGAAGGCAGCTTTTTTCATTCCTGATGACTGGATCATTTATATTTTTGTTTTCTGTTTTTGTAATCTCTATTAATGTTTTTGCTAAAAACCTGCAAGCCACTGAAGATGAATGAATATTTATTATCTTCCCCTATTTCTCTATTGCTGATCTTAATGGTAAATTATTAATTCAGATTGAAATACAGATAAAACAGTAATTGGTACCATTTAAATCTGCTTTTTTCCCCAAAACTTGTGGTCAAGATAGACAAGATGACTGCATTCCAAGCCGTAAAGACTAGCTATTTAAAATTGTTTACCTCCACACTTCAGCAGAATGCTGCCGTACATGATAAATGAGGTAAATAAAGGTGCCTTTCAAGTCCAAATAACTCCACCAGAAACTTAATCATTCTGAGTAACTTAAAATAATCTAACAAATGGAACAATGCCTCGGTGGCTTAATAAGAAATTTGGGAACATGCACCGCATATGAACAAAACCATTTGAAACACAATTCAAGCTTATTTCCATATTTTGGTAGGTTCATGCTTTCTGTTTAACTTTAGGATAGAATGAAACTTCAAACAGAATTAATTAAAAAAAAAAAAATCTCATTCAGAGTTTCTTATTCACTACCAGGTCACTGGATATTATTATTTCTCTCTCTCATGTGATAACCCATACCTTTCCATTTGGGGTCACAAAGGGTTTCATTAATGAAACTCCTCAGACAGAGATAGAAGTAGGAAATTAGGCCCTAGTTTGTCATGTCCTTGAAGAATGGTGACTTTTAAAGTTAGCATGAAAATCCCTGCCCACCCCAAAATCAGAAAAAAACTCCTTACTTCTGAGCACCGAGAGCTATTGCTAGCCAAGAAAATGTCATTTAGTTTTGTTTGTATTTTTAAAAGTCATTATCCTTAACAGTGCTTCCATTTGAAGAAGATGAAATTAATCCACCACCTTGCTAGTGTAATCTGGGTTTGTTTCTGCTGAAAATATATTTGGGAAACTTCCTTAGCGTTCCTCTCTGAAGAGAGGCATCTGGTCCCTTTTAAACCACTCGACTGCTTACTTCAGCATGATGGTAATCTCAGACTTCTGCCTAGAGTATGTGCTGACAAAGAGCACCAAACAGATCTTTAATAAAACTTTGAATTCCCCTCCAAAGCAGGGTTTAGATGCAGGTTTGAAATGTTTATCTAGAGAGAATTCACTCGCACCCTAATCCCAAGCTTTCATCCGTTTTCTAATCATTTTTGCCTTGTATTGCAGATGCTAAAGCTTTTCATGAGTAAACGCAAATAAAAAAGTAGCTAAGGAAAAATGCACCGTTATTAGAGTCAGGGGATTTTAAAAAGAAGGTTATCCCAATGTCTGCTGGTTAAAACAAACATGAGCACTCTCTCTGAGAGTGCGTCTCAATTCCAGCTGCCTGAATCCAGCCATTACTTTTAATCTATTGATACTAAAATCTCCTTGGGCCTCATTATGTCTTAATTGTAAAAGGAGCTCAGTATTACTGGTGCATTTTACACAGTCTTCTGCAGAAAGCATTCATGCACCCAGCAATGTTGGAGAGATTTTCTTTCACAGGTTTGGGGATTGCAGTCCAACTCACTAGCAGCTACTGTTGGGCTAGCTCCCAAGGAAGGTATACTAGTAGCTGGAGGTGATATTCTCAGCTATGGGGATAAATTTAGATTTTAAATCAGTTCTGGGCCTTTAAAGAAACAGCAGTGTTTTGTGAACACCAGCCTTGTTATCATGGTATAAGCACAGATGGTAAGTTTAAAAAAAAAAATCAACAACTACCAGGAAGTACGTTAAAATAAATGACAAATCATTATTCTCTCATTTGATGCCTATTGTAATTGTCTGTTAATGGGGATGGAAGGATGCTATCTAGGGGCTGGATGTTCCTCTCTATTCCTTGCAGGGGGGAGAAAAAGAATGATGATACTAGTTTGGAAGAGGTGCTCAGATCTCATGGTGATTACCTGCCAGCAAAACAGGCATCAAATTGTACATTATTTAATGCTGCTCTTTTAAGTCTCAGGCCAGCCTGTGTCTTCTTCCTAACTCCATGATGGGACAGGGTGAGGGGGTAGGTGGCATAGACAAGTAGGTAATAAATAAATGGTGGCACCACTGAGCTGGCCATGCTGCCAAAGGAGGCCCCTAAAGGGGCAGGTTTTGCAAAAGTATGCACGGAGATCCACTGACCTGTGGTTAAGATTCTCCGTGTATCCTTGGGGATGCCCCATTCTGAGTGGAGCTGGTCAGGAATTTTTTGACAAAACATTTTTCCTTTGGAAAATGCCCATTTGTTGAAACCAAAATTGTTTGTAGGAAAGGGTCAGATTCAACACATTTCTCCTTTTGGAGAAAATTTCGAAATTGTCCTGTTTTGACAATTTTAAGTGAAATGAAAATGTTCCATTTGTCCGTTCAAAATGACTTTTCATGTTGTAATTTAATTAATAATATGTAAAAATTAAAATGAAAAAGTCAAAATCAACATATTTTGAATTTATTGAACTGGAAAGTTTTCAGGTGACCCGATCTGAAGTGTTTTCTGACTTTTGGTTTGTGAAAATTTCTAAGATTTTGACATTCCTCCCCTCCCCCCCAATTCAGGGCTGGAAAAATTTGTCAGACTCTCAAAAGTTCGGGCTGGATGGGTAAAATGTTTCCTGCCCAGCTCTAGTTATGAAGCTATGCTCATGCCCATGGGCACAGCCGCTAATTTCTCTGCACTGTCATTCAAGAGGATTCTTTAAACTTAATGTTCTCCCTTCCACTAGTTTGGTGCAGGAGGGGATTTCCCCCCAGGTGGAGTAATATGCCGGTGTGCACACCGGTATCCTTGACTAGATGGGATGAGAATTGCTTTAATGCTAATACTGCTAGACATGATGGAGATCCTCCTTAGCTCCAGTGGCAGAAGCCTGTGCTTTTTGGAGATGGAAGATCTGAGTTTGGTCTTTGCTGCTGCTCTGAATTCTGGAATAGTCCCAGTGTGCAGCATACCAGCCTCACTGAAATCCTGTGTGGCCATTCATCTCACAAACGGCACCCTCACAGACATGCTTTCTGTGCAAACCTCTTCATCAGTGTATAATCATAATCCGAAGAATCCGTGTGTTTGTGGTGTCCTGCAACCACTTCATAAATTATCTATAGTCGCTTAGCAGGACAATTATACAACAAAATAAAAAGGACACCTGTAAAAATGACACTGCTGGGTCCAATCATTTCTCTCTTGGTGACTTCCAGATAACATTTCCTGGTTTTGAATAAAGGACTATGGGCCAGATTATCACCTCACATTCATTTTATAGCACTGCCATTCCGAAGGCTTCAATGGGGCTATTCCGGATTGACAGCCGTGCAAGTGAGAACGGAATTAAACCTGCCACTTCTAGCTGCTAGCCTTGCAAACTCCCCCTGGGATGTGAACATCAAGCTACACATCCTTTACTTAATCAAAAAGATTCTGTAATCTAATCTTGGATCACAGTTTGGAAGTTAATGTAGTGAGAGGAGTGGAACCAAATTCAGATCAGTCTCCAGGGTTAACTGGAATAAAAGCTTGTTTTCATCTGTAAAGTCAGCAGATATGACTCCTAACACACACAGGGAACAGGTCAGTTTAATAAGAAGGTGACATTTTTACATAGCTACTGTTCTGCGCCTAATTGCACTTTAATGCGCATTAGAATAGACCTTTGCTGAAATATGCTTGCTGTTCATCTGAGTGTCTTATATCATCAGTGTTTTTTTTTGTCCTGCCCTCCGCATGTCTCTTGCTCTAGGATGCTCCATATGACTTAAGAAAAGTTAAAATGATGGAATTCACTCTAGATTGTAAACAATTTTTTTGCCTCTCTTAGTTTGTTTGGAAAGTTGCAAATCTGGAGTAATCAAAATAATCATTGGTGTCAGAACTGTTATGAATCATTAAACCTTGCACAACAACAGGAGCTACTGATAATTCCTCATTCCCAAAATAAGCACGTTTTATGTTGTTGCTGCAGTAATTACTTACAAATATCTAATACTTAATTACTTCCAAGGTGTCAGTCTTCATAATCATTTATTAGAAAATTCTAACTGATAGAGCAGCTGCTTCCACACTATGTCTGTTTGTGCCTGAAACTGACATTCTGGTCTAAATATTATTCCACTTTGCTCCATGTTGTTCCTTCGTGTATGTCTTGTTACAGCTGTGACAAGGAGGGTTTATCCAGCTGCGGCGGGAATTACTACCCTCTCTCATTCCTTCCAAGCTCAGACTGTTGGAGCAAGAGAAATGTTTGCAACTAACTTATGTTGGAGACAAAAATTATATGGGCCAGATACTGGTCCCTGCTCCGGCTTATTTGCCCTGCTCCAGCTGTGTCAAGCAGCTTGTCAACTGGATTAAATGCCCACTGGGAAATTAGGGTTGCTAGGCATCCAGCACTGCTGACCGGGCTACTAAAAGTCCGGTTGGCGTATAATGCATGCGTTGTAGTTAGCAAATATTACTTTAACAAAGAGATCTTCTAAGGCTAAGGCAGGCTCCCTGGCTCCACGTGGCTCCCAGAAGCAGCTGGCATGTCCGGCTCCTAGATACAGGGGCGGCCACAGGGGCTCTGCGCGATGCCCCTGCCCTGAGCGCTGGCTCCACAGCTCACATTGGCCGGGAACCATGGCCAATGGGAGCTGTGGATGCGGGCAGAACGCAGAACCCTCTGGCCCCACTGCCTAGGAGCCGGACATGCCGTCCACTTCTGGGAGCCGCTTGAGGTAAGTGCCGCCCGGCCAGAGCCCACACCCTTAATCCCCTTCTACACCCCAACCCTCTGCCCCAGGTTGGAACCCCCTCCAGCACCCTAATTCCCTCCCAGATCCCTCACTCCAACCCTCTTCCCCAGCCTGGACCCCCCTCCTGTATCCGAAACCCCTCATCCCTGGCCCCACCCCAGAGCCTGCAACCCCAGCTGAAGCCCACACCCCCTCCCATACCCCAAACCTTTGCCCCAGCCCTGAACCCCCTCCTATACACTTAACCCCTCATTTCTGGCCCAACCCCGGAGCCCTCAGCCCCAGACGGAGCCCTCACCCTCTCCTGCACCCCAACCCCCTGCTCCAGCCCAGTGAAAGAGAATGAGGGTGGGGCCTCAGAGCAGGGGCAGAGGCAGGGCCTCAGAGCAGGGGACATGGCAAGGGCGTTCAGTTTTGTGCGATTAGAAAGTTAGCAGCCCTATGGGGAACTTCTTTTGAACCATGTCAGCTGACTTGGACGCGCAGCGCTCAGGATGCGGGGCTATAAAATTGCAGTGTAGACATTAGGCTTGGGCTGGAGTCTGGGCTCTGAGACCCGTGCAAAGCTGGAGGGTCCTAGAGCCTGGGCTTTAGCCCAACCCTGAAAGTCTACACTGCAATTTAATAGCACTTTTTTATCTCCTGGTCTATCTTTCAAACACCCCTGAACTTTGGGGGAAGTTTGGATTGGATCCAGACTTTGCAGCCTGGGCTGATCTTTCTCCTTCTTTCTCTCTTTGAGGTAGTAAAAGTCTTAGGAGAACCATGCAATTTTACTTTAATGAAGTTGGAGATGCAGAGAAATAAATCTAAAACAATCTAATGAGAATGCTGGTACTTCTTGGCAGGATGCTGCTAAATGTGAGAGTAAATAATAGGTGCCTTGAGCCGTAAGGTTTGCATTTTGAAAACCTGTAGTTTTCATTTAACACTATGGATCATTAAACGGCTTATCTGTATAGTCTTATTAAATCTGTATAGCTGTTACACTGTATAATGCATGTGTTGTAGTTAGCAGATATTACTTTAACAAAGTGATCTTCTAAAAAATGCATTGCAAGCCTTGCTATAGCAGATACTTTGCAAGGACAAACACTGCATGAGCTATGGCTAATGATTCTCTGACAAACAAAGTAGCCTGACTTTGATAAAGCTGGACTGAGTTATGCTGGGCCATGTAGTTACAAGAAATAATGCACCAAAACAGCATAGAAGAATTTTAGTGAAAGTGATTTATGGTTGATTTTGTAGTTAAGGCTCAGACTTTATAGGTTCCTTGGGTGGCTGATGTAGGTTTAGATCCTGCAACATGCTGAGCACTCCAGCCCGATCGAGCACACAGCTAAGCACACACTTAAACTGCTAAGTATGTGAGTGGTCTCATTGGCTCAGCGAGGCTACTCAAAAGTAAGTTAGGCATGTATGTAAGTGTTTGCAGGATCAGGCCCTTAGGTGCTCATTTTCGGCCAAAGTAATTTTTTCAGGGAAATTCCACATTCCTACCGAGCAAAATCATTCCATGCAACCTTGATTGGAGACAGTGCTTATGAATGAATACAGATTGAACATAATCCTTTCACCAAATTATTAAACTATGCCCTTACATTCAAAACGCTGGTCTTGTTATATTGTAAGCTGTCAAACTTGACACCACAGAACAATTATAGCAGAACCCCTATTTTATGAGCTAATTTGGGGACAGAGGAATTCATAAAATTGAAACGTTCATAAAACTGAACATCTGAAAATGACAGTTGATCCAGTGCATGAGTTGCAGTATGGTGCACTGCATTGCTTTCTTCTTATCCTTCAAACCACTGCAGTGTGATTTCCCCGCCCCTGCAG